>NC_136433.1:33062500-33742500 GCF_052849685.1 Lactuca virosa
TATACATGTTTTATTCGATTTAAACTATATACGTATTTTATACCTATAATTATGATGGGTAAAGATGGGTAGATGAAAGATGAGATGAGATGAGAGATGAGAGATGAGAGATGAAAGATGAGATCAATGATGAGAGATGAAAGATGATATAAATGATAAGAGGTGAAAGATGATGAGAAGCGATGACCCAAACGATGGCCCAGTCATCTAGCAGAGTATAGATGACAATCACGGACTATTCTAGACAGTCCAGTGGAACACTATCAGGCTCGCAACCTGTAGGTGTTGTGAACGATGTGTTCACCAGATGTACTCTAAAAACCCATTTACATGTATTGTGGATGGACTCCCTAAAATAATACTGTCGATAAAGGAGATAAACCCTAGCAACCATTGATTTAGTGCCCTATAGATGAACATCGGCAGCTATGGACTTAGTGCCTGTTAAATAAACCCTTGCAGCGATGGACTTCGTGCCTATTCCCTTGGACAATCCTTAGGAATGAATGAGTGAATGATAGATGATTCTTAGGGTAGATCCTTAAGAAATAAAGAAGATAATGGGGATGGGTAACTGGGTTAATTGTTTGATGATGAAACATAATAACTTTATTATTGTGGGTTGAAAATCCTATGTACTCACTAGGTTTCCCAACCTGACCCACTCAGTTTATTTGTATCACAAGTATCGATACGAGGACACTTTACACTGAGAGATTAAAGGAGATATAAATCACTAGTGTAAATGAATGTAAGGTCTGTTCATGCTTATTTTTTTGTATTGACGATGACATCCCAAAGTTTTAATATAAACAAAATACATTTCTTCGGAAATGCTTTGATAATATATTTATCATGTTTTCTAGGAACAAATTCTGCAATATTATTCTTTAAAATGAATACTTTGATTTTCAAATAAGCATAAATAAAATTTTTAAAATGACCATGAATTTGGTGATGTCACAAATGTTGTTTGATATTGATAGCTCCGGGATTTGTCGGACCAGTAGCCAGGGATTTATCAGTGTGACTCAGAAGTGCGACGTGAGTTTCCTCACCGAGTTTAGCGGTTCGAAGGCACCAATGTCGGCCCATGATTATGCTATGTTAGTATTCTAGTTATATGTGTGACTCTTGCATGTGTTATATACTTGTATGTTTACCGGGTGGGGCCCGATGACCATTTTGTATGCTATGTATCTTTGTGATTATTGCATGTGTATGTGTTTATTTGATATGTGTTATATGTATGTTGGGCGGGGCCTAATCTGTATATCGAGCGGGGCTCGCTGTCGGGCGGGGCCCAATTATGGGCGGGGCCCGGTATGTGTTTATTATGTATGGTATGTGGTATTTTGGGTAGCTCACTAAGATTTGTGCTTACGGTTTTCAGTTTATGTTTTAGGTACTTCCAGTTCCAAAGGGAAGGGCTCGGGATGATTGCAGGGCACACACTACCTCGTTCCGCATTTTGTGATTTACTCTGATTTGAGATGATGTTTGATACACTTATTTTATCTAGATTGTATTGATGATGTTTTGGAATACTGATTTATTAAATTAAAAATGAAATTTTTGGGTCTTATTTCTGGGACGTTACAAGTTGGTATCAGAGCCTTAGTTTGAGGGATTCGGACATACTCTCGGGTGTGTCTAAACTCAAACTGAGGATTTGGTAAAGTTTTTCAAAAAGAAATATATTTTTAAGGAAATAGTTTTTCTAAGACAAGAAAGGGTGTGGTTCATGCAATCAGTCGAGCTCATGTAGGTTTTCCCAAAATTGCCCATACATGTTTTCTGATATGATTTGATCTGTGAATTTGTGAATCGCATGCTAGTTAGGGCTAATGATCTGCTCAGTTTTTGCATAATAGAATGATAGGAGAGATGCCTTTGTATGCCTATTATATGAGCTTGTAGACTTGCATGCTAGTACTGATCAGTCAGTGATAGGATGTCCTGATTAGGTGATGCTTGGTTCTGGTTACTTGATACTCGAATGCTGCTTGCTTTGTGCTTTTATGAGTTCTTATTAGCTTCAGCTAACTAGTAAGTGAATATGCTAAGTTACATATTATGGGAACTAAATAATTTTAGAAGGTTAGGTTTTAACTCTATTGCACAGCTCTTGTCTGAGTCCAACCGTTGTAGTGTGAGACCTTTCATTCGAAGAATTATCTGGTTTTAGTGATATGTAACTGTAATCGTGAGCTAGTTAGAGGAACTTAGCAGGAGTTCCTTCTTCAGCTGATGGTGGAGAGTGGTGTGAAGTTTGCCCTAGGAAAACCTAGGATGAGATCTAGTGTTGGGAGCCTTATCTGTGAGGGGAATTTATATGGATATAAAGTGACTTGGTAGAGTCAAAGAAATCCTTGAGGAAAAATATGGATAGATGTGGAAGGTAGTATAGGCCCATACTACTGGAAGCAGAGGATCCGTACTCGATTCAAGGAGAGCTGCAATGAAACCAGGAAGCTTGTAGAGATTTTCATCCCTCGGTGTATTCTGATGCATATTCTGATGGTTTATATGGTCTATTTTCAGTATGGTGACATTGCGAGGCAGACCTGTTGGCAGTTTTGGTGCTGGAGAGGGCTCGGGCTTAGGTTCTGGAGTCGGGATACTAGATGATCAGACTATGGAGTTCATCTCGTCTAAGATTATGTGTTGTATTCTTGAGCAGACTCTTGTGATCTTTGGCACGGTCAAGGAGGGAATTCTGGAGATTTTGGATGAGCGGTGGAGTGACTTTCGTTCTGAGATGGTGGCCTTGGTTGGGGCACTCTCTTTGACCTTCAAGGAGTTCCGGGCATGTGGAGCTCCATATTTTCATGCGGTAAAGGACCCGATAGCGAGCAGGAGGTGGTTAGCGGATGTTGCTAACACCTTCCGCACCAGCAGTTGCCCCGAGGGGGCAAAGGTCAAACTTGCCTCCTATCTTCTGAACGACAGGGAACGGGATTGGTGGGAGGAGGTCGGGGGCGCAGTGGGTGATGAGACTGTTGATTCGATGAGTTAGGATGATTTTGTGACCAGGTTCAGGGTTGAGTTTGCACCGGTGATTGAGGTGCAGCAGTTGGCGCGAGAGTTTCAGGATATCCGCTAGACTACTGAGACGGTGGCTAAGATCACAGCGATGTTCTGGGAGAGGGAACTGTTGGTTCCGCAGTATGTGGTGGATGAGGAGATGAATAAGGCTCGATATCATGAGATTTTGAGGAGTGATATTCGGCAGTTTGTAAGCCGATCCAGCTGCAAGACGCTGGAGGGTATGATAGCGAGTGTTAGGGAGAGGGAGATTGATCTGAAGATGGAGAAGAAGAGGAAGCCAGATTTTTTTCCGAGTGCTGAGGGTTTGGGCAAGAGGCCCAAGGTATCTGATTCTAGATCGAGAGGCCACTAGGGCCATAGTCGTTGTGGCAAGTGCCGCAAGGTGCATGAGGGAGCGTGTAGGGTGGGTGGTTCTGGTTGCTTCAGGTGCGGCCGGACGGGTCATATTAGCAGAGATTACACTGCTACCACGACCACCACCCCGGTATCTGATCTGACTTGATTTCATTGTAATCAGAGGGGCCACAAGAAGGCCTATTTTCTGAGTTTGGCTGCAGTAGGACCGGTGTCAATACCCGCTCCTTCAACTCTTCGGATTACTGACGGCCGCCAGGATGGGTAGATGCATCTGTGGTGAAGAGCGGGCCTTTCAGTTTCCAGCCGAGGAGGCTCGCGCGGCACCATATGTGGTGACAGGTATGTATCTTCTCCTTATCTCTTTATTTATATTGAATTGCTACTTATATTTATGTGTTTTATGTTAGGATCGTTCCTTGTGAATGGTATTTCTTCTTTAGTATTGTTTGATTTGGGGGCTACCCGATCCTTTGTATCGCTTGTGCTTAGCAAGAGGTTTGATGGAGCTCCATGGGAGCTGGATTGATCATTAAATGTCGATATTGTTGATGATAGATCAGCCCAATGATGCAGCCGCGTTCATGGATCTCATGAACCGCGTATGCAGACCGATGTTGGATGGTCTGTGATTGTGTTCATTGATGATATATCGGTTTATTCCAAGACTCAGGAGCAGCACGAGGAGCACTTGAGGAAGGTGTTGGAGACTTTAAGGAGGGATAGACTTTTCGCAAAGTTCTCCAAGTATAAGTTCTGGTTGCGCTAGGTGCAGTTTCTGGGGCACCTTGTCAACCAGAATGGTATTTTGGTCGATCTGGCCAAGGTTGAAGTCGTGAAGCAGTGGGAGGTTTCGAGGTCTCCATATGAGATTCGGATTTTTCTTGGTTTGGCTGTTTATTATTGGAGATTCATCCAGGATTTCTCCAAGATAGTTGTTCCTTTGACCCGACTGACCAAGAAGACGGTTGCATTTCGATGGGGGCCTGAGCAGCAGGCAGCTTTCGAGACTTTGAGACAACGGTTGTGTGAGGCGCTGATTTTGACCCTGCCGGAGGGTGTCGAGGATTTTGTAGTATATTGTGATGCGTCGATCACAAGATTAGGGGCAGTATTGATGCAGAGGGGTCGCGTGATCGCTTACGCTTCGAGGCAGCTGAAGCCTCATGAGGCAAATTATCCGACACATGATTTGGAGTTAGGGGATGTGGTTTTCGCCCTCAAGGTTTGGCGGCATTACCTCTATGGGGTCTGTTGTACTATTTACATGGATCACAAGAGCCTGGGGTATTTGATGGATCAACTGAATCTGAATATGAGGTCACGCCGGTGGTTGGATGTGATGAAGGATTATGATTGTGAGATCCTTTATCACCCGGGAAGGCCAATGTGGTGGCCGATTCTCTCAGCCACATGGCGGTTACGGCTCCGATCAGAGACATATGTTTGAGGATGGCAGTGATTACTCCATTGTTGGAGCGGATTTGTGAGGCACAGGCCGAGGCTATGAAAGAAGAGCACCGAAAGAGAGAGCGTATTGTGGGTCAGGTGCCTTCCTTCGATTATGATAGTCGTGGATTGTTGACTCTACATCGGCGAGTTTGGGTCCCGTATTGGGGCGGTGTGCGTCAGATTCTGATGGAGGAGGCACACAAGTCTAGGTTCTCCATTCATCTCGGGGCTACGAAGATGTATAGGGATCATCGTCCTGATTATTGGTGGCCCTGCATGAAGCGGGATGTGGCTTGGTATGTGGAGCGGTGCTTGACTTGCAGGAAAGTCAAGACCGAGCATCAGCAACCTCACGGCAAGATGCAGCCTTTGGAGATTCCCGTATGGAAATGGGAATATATTGAAGGGTTTTGAGCATTCTAACACTCCTATGGTGTGCACGCAACCCTAGAAACCTTGGATCTATGTTTTCTCTATTATACATGCAAATATTCATTTTTCCAAGGTTTCATCCTAACTAACATGTGGTTGGGGTACATGTAATATAAAAAATAGTAGAATGACATACCTTTTCTTGTGGTTGATTGCTTAGAGGTTTAAGAGCCTAGCACCAATAATGTGAATGCCTCAAGTGGAATCACAAATCACCAAAACAACTTGGAAATTCTTGAGAGAGTATACTAAGCTCTCAAAATTGGCTATGCTTCAAGTCTCACACACTAGTGCCAATTTCAAGTGCCAAAGACCTCTTTATATAGTATGGTGGATTAGGGTTACATCCATCTAAACCCTAATACCCATGACCTTTCATTTCCATAGGATCCATGGGTTAAAAGCTCCATGGACTTCCATGCAAGCTTAGCCCATCCTAAATGAACATTGGCCCATTCCATATATATAAGAGTCCATATTTAATTAGTTTCTTTTTTATCACTAAATTAATTCCAAATTAATTCTTGATCAATACTAATTAAATAATATGATTTCATATTAATATAATATAGCTTATAATATATTAATAAATCATAAATATACTATTCTCAAAAGACTATCCATACAAATTGTTCCGGTGAAGTGCAACCCAAATGGACCATGCCGCGTCGGGTCAAGTACATACCAAATATAGTTATGGACTTAGACACCTTATCCAACAGTCTCTCACTTGGATAAGTCTGATAACAATAGTTGCAAGTATGACTTCAGGAATCGACCAGCAATAGTAACTCTTAAAACTCTGTTGAACTATGAAGCGCCATTTTAGATAAGTGATCATATAATCCTCTGTTCAAGATATAAGCCGGAAAAATACATGCAACAACGTCGTACTTATTGTCCAGTAGTTTGTTTTCCCGATTTCCGATTTGTTTGACATAGAACTAAACTGAACACATCAATTTGGTTCTGACTGGGCCTGACACATAGGTCAAAAAAATCATCGAGGGGCCCAAGATATCGCTTTTAATCCTCCAAGGACTAAAAGGAACAGATAAACTTCGACTCATATGCTTGTACTAACTACTTGTTGAATCATACACAAGATCACGTTTTATAACATCAAGTTATTGATGTGTTTTCGTACAATCAATGTACAATACAACCAACTCATAGTCAACGACTCATATCTCTAGGTTTGAAGATTTATATGATATTACCGTCTGACGATCACTCGAGATAAATTCCATGACGTGATACAAGTGAGCGTGGGTTTAGTCCAATAGTCAGAACTTATGAGCACTCATGAATGTTGCGGCAACATTTGCTATGTCTAAACACCTTAGACATCTACAAGCCCAATTCATGACAGTCTTGATTCATACCTACTTCCAAAGTATGATTGACTGTGGAGAGTTTGAATAAAGTAATTATTATGGAAGTTAAAACATGCAAAGTTGAAACAATAGTAAACGATTGACGCAAGATTATAACACTTTACTCATAAACAAATAACAACTTTTATTTAATCACCAAATGTCAATTACATTTTATAAGTTTCAGAAATAGCTATCTAATTATTAAAACCAATATCGTCCTTCAGCCCGATGCTCCTTGCATGCTGCAAATGCTTAACCCTATTCAGTCCCTTCGTGAGGGGATCTGCTGGGTTATCTTCTGACGATACCCTCTTTGCCACGAGGAGTCCTTCTTCTATCTTGTGTCTTATAAAGTGATATTTTCTGTGAATGTGTCTGGATCTGCCAAGGTCTGTTGGTTCCTTGGCTAAGGCAACCGCACTATTGCTGTCACAGAAAATCTCCATAGGCTCCTTTATAGCTGGTACAAATCCAAGGTCTCCAATGAAGTTCTTCAGCCATATCGCCTCCTTCGCTGCTTCACTTTCTGCTATGTACTCTGATTCACATGTCGAATCAGCTATTGTCTCCTGCTTGGAACTTTTCCAAGTAATTGCTCCTCCATTTAAGGTAAATACCCAGCCCAACTGAGAGCGGAAATTATCCCTATCAGTCTGGAAACTGGCATCATTGTACCCTATCACTCTCAAGTCATCACTCCCACCAAAGTTAAGGACCCAGTCCTTAGTCCTTCGTAGGTACTTGAGAATATTCTTTACCGTTGTCCAGTGAGCCTTACCAGGGTTCCCCTGATATCTGCTAACCATGCTCAAAGCAAAGGCCACATTAGGGCAGGTACAAGTCATAGCATACATGATCGAGCCAACAGCGGAAGCATATGGTAATCGACTCATCTCAACTATCTCAGCCTCTGTACTCAGAATCTGAGCCTTGCTCAGTTTGGAATTGCTTTGGATCGTTAAATCACCTTTCTTGGAATTCTGTATGTTGAACCTTTTCAACACCTTGTCCAAGTAGGTACTCTGACTAAGTCCAGTTAGTCTTTTACTCCTGTCTCTCAATATCCTTATCCCTAGGATATAGGCAGCTTCTCTAAGATCCTTCATAGCGAAACACTTCCTAAGCCAGGACTTAATATCCTGCAAGGTTGGGATGTCATTTCCTATGAGCAGTATGTCATCCACATACAGTACCAAAAAGCTAACTATACTCCCACTAGCTCTTACATATACACAGGACTCATCCTCGCTTCTCGAAAAACCAAACTCTTTGACTTTCTCATCAAAACAAAGATTCTAGCTGCGAGATGCTTGTTTCAATCCATAAATGGATTTCTCAAGCTTACACGCTTTATCAGGGTATTTTGCATTGACAAAACCGTCTGGCTGATTCATGTAAACATCATCAGCCAACTTTACATTAAGGAAAGCGGTTTTGACATCCATTTTCCATGTTTCATAATCATGAAATGCAGCAATGGCTAGCATAACCCTAATAGACTTAATTTTCGCTACTGGCGAGAAGGTTACATCATAGTCAACTCCCGGAGTTTGAGTGAAGCCCTTCGCGACCAGTCGCGCCTTGTAAGTGTGTACCTTCCCATCCATGTCGGTCTTCTTCTTGAAGATCCATTTGCACCTGACTGTCTTACGGCCCGGTACATTATCAACCAAGTTCCAAACTTGATTGTCATACATGGATTGGATCTCGCTGTCCATAGCCTCTTTCCATTTAGCAGACTCGGGGACTGCCATGGTTTCCTTATAGTTGTTAGGTTCATCCAGATTTACCAGTGTACTATCACTGATAAATGTATCACCTTTCGCAGTAATATGGAAACCATAATAATACTCAGGTGGATTCCTAACTCCAGTGGGACGCCTCAGAGGTACAGACTCGTCAGTTGGTTCAACAGGAGTTTCCTCCTCATGTTGATTGCTAGGGTTTGAGGTTCCTTCAGCACTTGACTCCTGAAGCTCTTCAAGGTCAATTTGCCTCCCATTGTTTCCTTGGCTTATGAATTCTCTCTCACGAAAGACTCATCTCCTTGCCACAAAGACCACATTCTCACTGGGTCTGTAGAAGAGGTAACCAAAGGATTTATGTGGGTAGCCGATGAAAATACACCGCTCACTTCGAGGTTCGAGCTTGTCGTGAGTCTCGCGCCTCACGAAAACCTCGCAACCCCAAATCTTGATGTGGTCTAATGTGGGAGCTTTTCCAGTCCACATCTCGTGAGGTGTTTTGGCAACCTTTTTAGTTGGGACTAGATTAAGGATATGGGTGGCAGTCTCTAAGGCATACCCCCAAAATGAGATTGGTAACGAAGCTCAACTCATCATGGAACGAACCATGTCCAACAAGGTTTGATTGCACCTCTCATCCACACCATTCAGCTGTGGTGTCCTGGGAGGTGTCAATTGTGAAACAATTCACATTCCTTAAGATAGTCAAGGAACGCTGTACTAAGATACTCTCCACCTCGATCGGATCGAAGCATCTTAATGTTCCTGCCCAGCTGATTCTCCACTTCTTGTTTAAACTCTTTGAATTTCTCAAAGGTTTCTGACTTATGCTTGATTAAGTAAATATAGCCATATCTACTATAATCATCAGTAAAAGTCACATAGAAGCGGCTAGCATCCCTTGTGGCGGTTCTGAAGGGTCCACACACATCTGTGTGTATGAGATCCAACAAACCTTCACCCCTAGCACAAGTACCAGTGAAGGGTGACTTTGTCATTTTACCAAGTAAACAAGACTCGCAACTATCATCTGACTTTAAGTCAAATAACTCCAAGACTCCATCCTTCTGGAGTTGGCTTATGCGCTTCTTGTTGACATGTCCAAGACGAAAATGCCACAAGGATGCCTTATCCAAACTAGTGGAAGAATCAATATGCAATACATTATTTCCTAAGTTGTCTACAATTGACACAGTTTCATATACACCATTACAAGGTAATGCTTTAAAATAAAGAACACCATTATAAAAAGCATTAATACCACCACATTCATTATCAAATGAAAAAGTAAATCCTTGTTTGTACAAACTATGAAAAGAAATAATATTTCTCGCCATTTCAGACGAGTAACAGCATTTATTCAAATCTAATACTAATCCACTACTAAGCAATAAAGAATAAACTCCAATCTTGGTGACAGGTGAAACTCTCCTATTCCCCATGATCAAGTTTATCTTCCCGTGCACCACATCCTTACTTCTTTTTAGTCCCTGCAAATCAAAACAAATGTGAATTCCACATCCTGTATCAAGGACCCAAGAATTAGTATGTGGTGAGTTATTAGACAATATAATGTAAATACCTGCATGGGTGGGTTTCACTTTCCCGTCCTTAAGATCCTGCAAGTACTTGGGGTAGCTTCGCTTCCAGTGCCCTTTTTCCTTATAGTAGAAGCATTGTGCATCCTTCGGGTTGGAAGAGGGAGTGTGTAACGCCCGCAGATCCGGGCTAGTCAATTTAGAGACAATAAGCATCAAAAATGAGTTTTTGATGGAAGATTATTTAGAAGGATTAATCTTAACCAAGTTGTAGAATATGTCACAAGGGTTCTGTACATATAAAGAACGCCGAAATCTGAGTTATAACGAAGAAGTTATGGCCCGTCGAAGTTTTACGGCAAAACCGGCACGACATTGGGAAGCGTAAATAGTGAATTTACGATAGAGCATCTTTTAGCCTTAGCAATATAAACGAAAGTCGTAGAATACATTAAACCGAGAGTGTGCATAAAAAGAACGCCCAAATCTGACTTCGTATGAGGAAGTTATGATTTTTCGAAGTTTCGGTTTAGTAGTGTACAACCCGAAGTTCGAATATTAGATCGAGCGGTTTTTAGCCGACATAACCTAAATGAGAATCGAAAATCTCATTAATAGTAACGTAATGATAAAAATACAGACGAAAATGGATGTCGGATGAAGAAGTTATGAATTTTTAACAGACCAATCATGTCCCGGCCTGTTAAAAATATAACTTTTAAAATAAAGTCAAAATTAGCCGACAAAGTCTAAACAAAAGTTGTAGAGTACGTTCCCGCCTACGCGTGGATATAAAGAACGTCGAAAACGGAGCTCGTATGCGAACGTTATGATTTTTACAAGTCGGAAAGTGAATTTGCGAAATCTAATGCGAGATTGATGACGTGGCCGAATCCCAGCCGTCTGATGAGCTCGCTTCGGATTGCGACACATCGCCCCTCGCATTACGCCCAGCGTCCGAAACCGAGTACGCCCAGCATACTTCGGTCTTGTGTGGTCCGAGAAGTGAACACGTAGCCCCACCTAAACTCTGCCACGTGTGAAGCCAGCTGGAACTCCTATCCGAACTACGCCCAGCGTACCACCGAAGGCTCGCGCCTATAAATAGGTTGCGAGGGCTGCCGAAGAAATCACACCAAAATTCATTCTCTCTCTCTAGTTTCTTTCTCTCTCTAGGATCCCAACCCCCCCCCCCTAAGCCTAGGTAAACACCCTAGCACCCGAAAGAAGCCCCGAGGCTCCCGGAGTCCCGAGAAAAAGGGTCTTTCGGTAAGCGAAGCCCGGTTTTCGAGAAAACCCGCTGTAAGTGAGCTACGCCTACGCTATTTTTAATATAGCTTCTAATTAATTATAGTAACATTATTAGGACCTTAAAATAATTATTTGGGCTATTATTATGAGTTATATAAGAGTGTTGCTTAACGCTTATATAATAGTAATAATAGCTAGACTATTAATTAGTCGTGGTTAACGTTAGACTAAACCCTAGTGGTATTGATACTAGGTTTTGTCAAGGGAAAATTGTTTCGAGATAACGAAGTGTTGTCCGAGTACCGAGTCACCACATTACCAAGTGAGTGCATAGTTACTTTCATCTTATACATAGATATGAAGTATTTTATATAAATTACGTACTACGTGTGCATATTATCTGTATACTTGCTATCTATGCTGGATGAACGATTTTATACATGTTTTAAATGATTTAAACTGTATATGTATTTTATATCTACAAAATGTGTTGGGTAAAACATGGGTAGATGTAATAGTTGTTGTGTGACAAAATAAAATAATGAGAGGCCTCGTTATAGATGTTATTGATGATCTAGTCATCTAGCAGAGTATAGATGACGACCACGGACTCTGCTAGACAGTCCAGTGGAACGCTAGCAGGCTCGCAACCTGTAGGTGTTTATTTGAACTGTGTGCTCACCAGCAGTACTCCATCCCCCACATGGTTGCCTTATTTGACATGAATTGCTGAGGAACCCCCGAAGCATGTGTTGTCACCCCGATGAAAGTCCTTAGACTAGGTCCCTTGTGTTAGATGTTTTAGGGACGTAAAGTGAGGATAACGGGAAGGGGTAATCGGGTTTGTTTGGTTGATGAAAATAATAAACTTATTTATTGTGGGTTGAAAACCCTATATGCTCACCAGGCTCCCAAGCCTAACCCACTCAGTTTCTTGTATTACAGGTAGTGGCGCATGAGCATAGATGTTTGGATGAGAGATAAGGGATTGTAGGCCTGTAAATATGAAATAATGTAGTAAGGCTTACATTGTACTGTTTATGCTTTTGATCTGTATTCAACATGACATCCTGAGTCTTTTTAATGAAATACATTTCTATGGAAATGCTTTGATAAATCTTTATCAAATTTTGTTTTGGGAACAAATTCCGCAACTCTTTTATTTAAATTATTACTCTGATTTTTAAACAAAGCATAAACAAATCAGTCTTTTCTGGCCGTGAAAATGGGGATGTCACAGTTAGTATCAGAGCATTAGTTTAAGCGAACTAGGAATTTGTAGGATTTCTAGACTTAAACATAGAATGCTAAGCGATGATTGTGAGATGTGAGCACAAGTTTATTTTAGGAATTATGCCTAAAATGCTTTTATGTGCTAAGTGTTTTGTGCCTGATATGTTGTTATTTGTTCGGATCTATGGTCTGTTGCCGACCGGATCTGGAAACCTTATGTGTTTAGGATTCTAAACGTACGACTACGATAGTAGAACTAACATGTAAACATTTCAGAGTGATAAGGATGGTTTAAACGACTATCCTAAATAAAGATCTAAAATCACCTTATCCGGTGTATAGATCAAAATGGCAAGAACCCGCAGTGGAGCCGGGAATGCAAATGGAAACAGAAACCAACCTCCAGTGATTGAGCAAATACCAGTTGTGGTAGCCGCTCCTGCGCCAATAACGATGGCCGGAGTGCAAGCGATGATCCAGATGATGTTGGATCGTCAAATGGAGGAAACCAGACGTTTGCTCCAACAGAATCGAGAGGAAGCTACCATACCGATCGAATAGCCCGAGTTCAACGAAGGGCAGTCTGAGGAGGGAAACTACAGCAGGACCGTTGGTCAAGCTGATCCACCGATGATTAGGAGGAACAACCAAGATGATGGAGTCGAGAGGAATAGATGCAAGTACAAAGATTTTCTAACTTGCAAGCCATCGACTTTCACTGGGAAGGAAGATCCGATCGGAGTTATGGATTGCGTCTCGGAGATGGAATTAGCCTTCATGACATGTGGTTGCAAAGGCAAGCTACAGACCACCTTTGCAGTACGTCAGTTCCGAGGAAGCGTTGTGCGCTGGTGGAATACCCTGGGGAAGACTCTAAGCCCCAATGAGCCCCTGCAACTGACATGGGCAGAGTTTTTGGTGCAGTTCAAACGCAAGTACTGCTCGGCCCAAAACCTGCTCGAGCTAGAGAACCAATTCCTGACCTTGAAGAAAGGAAGCATGTCAACTGATGAATACACCAACAACTTCATAGAGAAGATGGAGTTCGCCTTGCGTCTTGTTCCGGATGAGCTGACGAAAATTGACAAGTACGCAAAGGGACTTCCATGGGAGTACGCAGTGCCAGTGCGTCAGGCACCTACTCTGGAGGCAGCTATCTGGGTTGCCAAGTCTGTGGAGGATATGATTAAGGAAAGAGCTGCCAGCAAGGTTGAGGTTGGCGAGAAGAAGAAGTTCGAGGGGTCTGCAAAGCCTAACAATAAGAAGATCAAGAGAGTTTAGTGGAGGAGCAAAACGAGGCGAAATGGTGCGAGAAGTGCAAGAAGAAGCACTTCGGGAAATGTAGCGAGGAAGTGACCGGCTACAAGTGTGGGAAGACCGGGCATTACGCCAACGAGTGCACCGCCAACAAAAGGGTGTGCTATGAATGCCGTGAAGAAGGGCACGTTGCTAAGGATTTCCCGAAGAAGAAAGAGGCGGCAAGACCAAACATTCCACTGAAACCGAAGGCAAGAGCGTTCCATATGATCCTTAACGAAGCAGATGGCAATGAAAGGGATCAGGAATGAGGATCTATGAAGTAGTCGTGTAGATAGTACCACGTGGTGTAGCCTATTAGAGGCATAGTATAGGTTGAACTTGAACACCTATGTAATCGTTTCAAGGAATAATACAAAACCTTCGTTTTGTTATCTGATGTGTCAAGTTGTTATGTGATTTTCTTGTATGGTGACTTGGGTGAACTGCGAGACAATACTTGGGACGAGTATGAGTAGGTGTTAAAGGTAGTAGAGGCCTATACTACCGGAAGCACAAGACTCACACTTGGATCAGGGAAAGTCACAAGGTTGCCAAGAAGCTAGTAATTGATTTCGTTTTATTCGAGAATGTCGTTACCATTGTTTCGGTAATGATTAAGAAGATGATTGTTACTCTGACCCTAGTGGTCATATCAAATTGAGTCCGACTACGATAAGTATGTTACGTGGTTCAGAGAACCAAGTTCGATGTAGCATCTGACTTAAGCCAGAAGATTGAAATAAAAGATAATCAAAGCGATCAATAGAGATATCGCAATAGTTGCTTGTAGCTAGAAATGCTACCTTTTAAGATGTGATTAGAACATGAAGTAAGGTATAGTCTATTCTGGAATTTGACTCTAAGAGGCCTGAGTCTAAGCGTTGCAACATGAGATGATAGGTTATTAGAATATGACACATCGGTCCATTGTAGTAATAAAAGAACTTATCTTAAGAAGAAGAAGCAGTCTCTAGTAAGGATCAAGATTGTGGCTTTAAGGTCATAATTTGGGGTCAAACGTGAGATAGGGAGCAGGTACAAGATCGAGCATCGCCTGTAGTCAAGGAGTCCAAGAGTTAGATATTCATTCGAAGGAACAAAGAAGTTACGATTATTACCTAGGATGAGGAGATAACGTATGGAGTCATTATACTGCCCTGTTTCGTTGATGATTCCGGGACGTAATCATCCTAAGGGGGGGATAATTGTAACGCCCGCAGATCCGGGCTAGTCAATTTAGAGACAATGAGCATCAAAAATGAGTTTTTGATGGAAGATTATTTAGAAGGATTAATCTTAACCAAGTTGTAGAATATGCCACAAGGGTTCTGTACATATAAAGAACGTCGAAATCTGAGTTATAACGAAGAAGTTATGGCTCGTCGAAGTTTTACGGCAAAACGGCACGACACCGGGAAGCGTAAATAGTGAATTTACGATAGAGCGACTTTTAGCCTTAGCAATCTAAACGAAAGTCGTATACGTTAAACCGAGAGCGTGCATAAAAAGAATGCCCAAATCTGACTTCGTATGAGGAAGTTAAGATTTTTCGAAGTTTCGGTTTAGCAGTGTACAACCCGAAGTTCGAATATTAGATCGGGCGGTTTTTAGCCGACATAACCTAAACGAGAATCGAATATCTCATTAATAGTAGCGTAACGATAAAAAGACAGACGAAAATGGATGTCGGATGAAGAAGTTATGAATTTTTAACGGACCAATCATGTCCCGGCCTGTTAAAAATATAACTTTTAAAATAAAGTCAAAATTAGCCGACGGAGTCTAAACTAAAGTTGTAGAGTACGTTCCCGCCTACACGTGGATATAAAGAACGTCGAAAACGGATCTCATATGCGAAAGTTATGATTTTTAGAAGTCGGAAAGTGAATTTGCGAAATCTGATGCGAGATTGATGACGTGGCCGAATCCCAGCCGTCCGATGAGCTCGCTTCGGATTGCGACACGTCGCCCCTCGCATTACGCCCAGCGTCCGAAACCGAGTACGCCCAGCATACTTCGGTCTTGTGTGCTCCGAGAAGTGAACACGTAGCCCCACCGAAACTCTACCACGTGCGAAGCCAGCTGGAACTCCTATCTGAACTACGCCCCACGTAGTGTTGTACGCCCAGCGTACCACCAATGGCTCGCGCCTATAAATAGGCTGCGAGGGTTGCCGAAGAAATCACACCAAAATTCATTCTCTCTCTAGTTTCTTTCTCTCTCTAGGATCCCAAACCCCCCCCCCCCCCTAAGCCTAGGTAAACCCCCTAGCACCCGAAAGAAGCCCCGAGGCTCCCGGAGTCCCGAGAAAAAGGGTCTTTCGGTAAGCGAAGCCCGGTTTTCGAGAAAACCCGCTGTAAGTGAGCTACGCCTACGCTATTTTTAATATAGCTTCTAATTAATTATAGTAACATTATTAGGACCTTAAAATAATTATTTGGGCTATTAGTATGAGTTATATAAGAGTGTTTCTTAACGCTTATAGAATAGTAATAATAGCTAGACTATTAATTAGTCGCGGTTAACGTTAGACTAAACCCTAGTGGCATTGATACTAGGTTTTGTCAAGGGAAAATTGTTTCGAGATAACGAAGTGCTGTCCGAGTACCGAGTCACCACCTTACCAAGTGAGTGCATAGTTACTTTCATCTTACACATAGATATGAAGTATTTTATATAAATTACATGTTACGTGTGCATATTATCAGTATACTTGCTATCTATGCTGGATGAACGATTTTATACATGTTTTAAATGATTTAAACTGTATATGTATTTTATATCTACAAAATGTGTTGGGTAAAACATGGGTAGATGTAATAGTTGTTGTGTGACAAAATAAAATAATGAGAGGCCTCGTTATAGATGTTATTGATGATCTAGTCATCTAGCAGAGTATAGATGACGACCACGGACTATTCTAGACAGTCCAGTGGAACGCTAGCAGGCTCGCAACCTGTAGGTGTTTATTTGAACTGTGTGCTCACCAGCAGTACTCCATCCCCCACATGGTTGCCTTATTTGACATGAATTGTTGAGGAACCCCCGAAGCATGTGTTGTCACCCCGATGAAAGTCCTTAGACTAGGTCCGTTGTGTTAGATGTTTTAGGGATGTAAAGTGAGGATAACGGGAAGGGGTAATCGGGTTTGTTTGGTTGATGAAAATAATAAACTTATTTATTGTGGGTTGAAAACCCTATGTGCTCACCGGGCTCCCAAGGCTGACCCACTCAGTTTCTTGTATTACAGGTAGTGGCGCATGAGCATAGATGTTTAGATGAGAGATAAGGGATTGTAGGCCTGTAAATATGAAATGATGTAGTAAGGCTTACATTGTACTGTTTATGCTTTTGATCTGTATCGAACATGACATCCCGAGTCTTTTTAATGAAATACATTTCTATGGAAATGCTTTGATAAATATTTATCAAAATTTGTTTTGGGAACAAATTCCACAACTCTTTTATTTAAATTATTACTCTGATTTTTAAACAAAGCATAAACAAATCGGTCTTTTCTGGCCGTGAAAATAGGGATGTCACGGAGTGGCAGAACCACCTTTGGTTCCACTCGAAGAGGAGCCTTCAAGAGACTTTCCATTGGTACCCTTCGAAGGGGTCTTCCTCTTTTCCCTTTACCTTGCCCGATTGCCAGAACAGGGGTGGTGGTAGGAGTAGGAGTGGTAACAACCGACTTACCTTTGAGACTACTTTCGGCGGTCTTCAAAAGTCCTTGAAGCTTGCTGAGTGTGACCTCCTCCTTGTTCATATGATGGGTCATTCGGAACTGATCATAACATGAAGGTAAGGAGTGCAGTATGATGTCAATAGCCAGCTCCTCGGGAAAGTTCATATTTAACTTCAATAAACGGTCCACAAACCTTTGTATTTTCTGCATGTGGCCCGTGATGGGTTCACCATCCTTCATTTGGGTTGTTATCATGGAAGAGATGATTTCATACCTCTCTTGACGATCACTCTGATGGTATCTATCCATCAGCTCCATGTGCATCTCAAAAGGGTAAAAGTCCTCATAGGACTTTTGGAGTTCAGCTGTCATTGTGGCCAACATGATACATGCCACCTTGCTGGCATCTCTCTCATGAGTCCTAAAGTCAGCGATCTCCTGTGGAGTAGCAGAAGACTCATCAATTTCCTTCAGCTCCTTGTCGAGGACATACTCCTTGTCCTCGTAACGTGTGACCATCCTGATGTTCCTGATCCAATCATTAAAGTTGGAACCATCAAAGATGACTCTCCCACAAAGATTCATGAGAGAGAAGGAGTCGGTAGGGTTTGAGCCAGAAGCATTGTTGGAAGACATCTGAAAAGAAGAAAGACAAGTTTAGATTAGATAAAGAATCCTTAATAAGACACCCAAATGCAATATTAAGGCTAGGACCCAACACAATATTTTATAACTTGGAAGAGGGATGCCGTAATCCAAGCTACAAAATATCTGAAGGTAGGTGAATGACGATTCACCAATTTCCACCATGAAAAACGAAATAAATTATTAAGTTTTAGATGAATTGAAATTCCTAGATTCTTTTGAGATTCGTTGAACTTTTCAATGGCATGTTTAAATCTCGATTGTGAAAGTTTGTGACTGGGATGCCAAGGATCACAAAACAAGGTGTGAATAACCATGCAAATTAACTTGGTACCCTTAATTTTATCACTTAATCGATGTGCCGGTTAACCACACGCGCTCCACCAATCTATGATAAACATTAAGTTATCCTTTTCCACTCTTACTAGTCCATGTTAGTGTGTCGGTTAACCACACACGCTCCACTAACGACTTGGTAAGGTACAAAGTGTAATTTCATGGGTTACCACCAAATTCACATTTTCCTAAAGTAACTAAGATTGGGAATTTATAAAAAGGTTTAGTTACTTTGTATTTATCATTATACTTTTAATGAGAATTATAGTCCTTGTCCTACCCGTTCGGCTAACGACCCTCCACCAGTCAAGGAAGCGGTGGGTGAGAGTGGACACCCATTAAGCTGCCATTTTATAGGCAACAACCTTATACCCCCCTTATAGATCGACTTCGTGAATGATACCTACTAACGGTAAGACAGACTTGATCTTTTATATATATATATATATATATATATATATATATATATATATATATATATATATATATATATATATATATATATATATATATATATATAATTACCTTATAATATTATAAAGTATAAGGGTTGAATTTTAAACTTTTAAAATTCTAGGGTTTGGAATTAAAGTATTAATGTGTGAGACTTTACAAATTCCAAAACTTGAGGGCAAGTTTTGAAACTATTCAAAACCTTTCATTTCTATAACTTATTAGTTTTCATGATTTTAATGGAAAAACTCTTGGAATTCCATAAGTTGAGGACAAGTTATGGAGTCCATTAAAAGGCATTCAAGATCAATATTTAAACTAACATGCAATGTCAAATAATCTATGATCTATCAAAACTCATAAGCATGTATAATTCATATCAACAATTCAAGAATCATATGAACTTAATATAAAACTTAAAACTTTGACAATTATCATTGAAATTGGATACGCACAATCATTTCCACATCAAAAACAGGTTTAAAAATCTAAAAACAGTTTAGGGTAATGATCCTAGTCCAATTCCAGCAATAAAACTCGAAAGTTTGCACACAGGGCCTCCTACTCGCCAAGTGCAAGAACCTACTCGACGAGTAGGATGAGATTTTACTTAGACTCGTCGAGTCCCCCCATGGACTCGGCGAGTTCACTAAACAGTGGGCAGAAAAATCGATTTTTTTCAGCAATTTGCATCAAGTATAATGAAAACAAGCCTAGTCTCTGATGCCACTGAAGGGTTTTGAGCATTCTAACACTCCTATGGTGTGCATGCAACCCTAGAAACCTTGGATCTATGTTTTCTCTATTATACATGCAAATATTCAATTTTCCAAGGTTTCATTCTAACTAACATGTGGTTGGGGTACATGTAATATAAAAACTAGTAGAATGACATACCTTTTCTTGTGGTTGATTGCTTGCAGCTTTAAGAGCCTAGCACCAATAATGTGAATGCCTCAATTGGAATCACAAATCACCAAAACAACTTGGAAATTCTTGAGAGAGTATACTAAGCTCTCAAAATCGGATGCTTCAAGTCTCACACACTAGTGCCAATTTCAAGTGCCAAAGACCTCTTTATATAGTATGGTGGATTAGGGTTACATCCATCTAAACCCTAATACCCATGACCTTTCATTTCCATATGATCCATGGGTTAAAAGCTCCATGGACTATCCATGGACTTCCATGCAAGCTTAGCCCATCCTAAATGAACATTGGCCCATTCCATATATATAAGAGTTCATATTTAATTAGTTTCTTTTTTATCACTAAATTAATTCCAAATTAATTCTTGATCAATACTAATTAAATAATATGATTTCATATTAATATATTATAGCTTATAATATATTAATAAATCATAAATATACTATTCTCAAAAGACTATCCATACAAATTGTTCCGGTGAAGTGCAACCCAAATGGACCATGCCGGGTCGGGTCAAGTACATACCAAATATAGTTATGGACTTAGAGACCTTATCCAACAGATATTACCATGGATTTTTGATGGGATTTAGGTAAAACAAATAAACTAGAAAACAATTCCTAAGTTCACATGCAACCTACTTTGGATCTATGTTTTAACTATTGAACATATAACTTTGAATTGCAAAACAAGAACCCTAGAGGAGAGAGGCTAATTTCAAAATTAACAAACTAGGGTTTAGGGTTTACATACCTTTCAATTGTTATAGCAAACAATTGATATTCCCTTGATCTTGATCTTGATCTTCTTGGAAGCTTTAGCACCACAAGTGTAATGCCTCTAATGGAATCACACCCAAGAACTAGCAAGAAGGAAACTTGGAGGAGAGAGGATGGAGAGAGTATGCAATTTCGGCCTTAGGGTTTCTTCCAAAGAAATCAGTACCCAAAATGTGAGCCAGGAGGCTCCTTAAATAGTTGAGGGAACTAGGGTTTAGGGAAACCCCTAGTTATCCTTTGCTTAGGGCCTAAGCAAGACCCAAGGCCTTATCTTGGACCCCTTGGACGAATTCTCTAGGGTTTCCCCTAGGGTTTTCGTCCACCCCCTTCCAAGGGAGTTATGGATCCTTCCATTCAACTATCAGTTAATTGCAAACTAGTCCCTGCACTTTATAATTAATTCTTTTAACCCCAAAATCAATTCTGATTAATTTCTGGCTAACAATTAATTAAACATAATGATTTCTAATTAATATATTAATCCATTAACATATTAATAAATCAATTATATATATATATATATATATATATATATATATATATATATATATATATTAATTTATTAATCTTATAAATTAATATCTCTCCTTTCATAATTTCCTTGTCCAGTTGCTAGGTTGAGGGCAACCCAAAAGGACTGTGCTGCTATCAATTCAAGTACATACCAATTATAGTTATGGGCTTAGACACCTAATCCAACAGTCTCCCACTTGGATAAGTCTGTAACTATGATTGCTAGTATGCCTTCTAAATTTGACCAGCAAATTGTAGCTTCCAAAAAGCTGCTGCCGAACTCTGACCCAGTCAGTTACGTGTCCTAAGATAAGTGATCATATAACCCTTCGTTCTGCTTGATATCCCCAGACAAAAGACATGGAATGTAATCAATCTGTTTGTCCAGAATCTATGTTTCCCGATTCCTGATTTGTGATGATGTAGGACTTCTAATCGAACACATCAATTTAGTCCTGGCTGGGCCCAGCACATAAGTCAACACCAAATCATCGAGGGGCCCACAGATATCGCTTTTCCTGTTAGGGCAAAAGGAACGAATAAACGTTGACTCATATGCTTGTATCTTTTACTCATCAAATTATGCATGACAATACGTTTTATAACACCAAGTTACTGATGCGTTTTCGTATCACCAATGCACAACCGACTTGTAAATTACAACTCATATATCTTCGTTTCAAGATTATAAGATATTATCGTCTCAGTATTACTCGTGATGAATTCCATGAAGTAATACTCTGAGCGAGGGTTTATCCAATACTCAAATCTCAATTTCTGAGTACTCATGAACGTTGCAGCAATTCTATTGCCATGTCTATCCTTAGACAATCTACAATCCAGTTCATGACAGTCTTAATTCACTACTTACTTCCAAAAGTATGAGTGACTGTGGAGTTTGAATAATCTTATTATTCGGGAAGTAAAACATGCAAAAATGAAACACAATAATAAACAATTGACAAAAGGCAGAAACCAAACTTATAAATAATACTTTATTATTTAATCACCAAAAGTCAATTACATTTACTTTGTTACAAGTTTCAGAATAAAACTAATCTAACTACTAAAACTAATATCATCTTTCAGTCCTATGCTCCGAGCATGCTGAATATGCTTAGCCCTACTCAGACCCTTTGTGAGGGGATCTGTTGGGTTATCTTCAGATGACACCCTCTTTACTATAAGATGGCCTTCTTCAACTCTATGTCTGATGAAATGGTACTTTCTGTCGATATGTCTGGTCTTACCATGATCTCTCGGTTCCTTTGTCAAGGCAACCGCTCCTTCATTATCGCAGAACAGTTCCATAGGCTCCTGGATGGTTGGAACAACTCTGAGATCCCCGATGAAGTTCCTCAACCAAGCTGCTTCTTTCGACGCTTCACTTGCTGCTATGTACTCTGATTCACAAGTAGAATCAGCCACCGTATTTTGCTTGGAACTCTTCCAAGTAACTGCTCCTCCATTCAGTAAAAACACCCAGCCCGACTGAGAACGGAAGTTATCTCTATTCGTCTGAAAGCTGGCATCACTGTAACCATCTACTCTCAAAGTATCACTGCCACCAAGCACAAGAACCAAGTCCTTTGTCCTTCGTAAATACTTGAGTATATTCTTAACTGCTATCCAATGAGCTCTACCTGGGTTTCCCCGATAGCGACTGACCATGCTCAAAGCAAATGCCACATCAGGGCGAGTACATGTCATAGCGTACATGATCGATCCGACAGCGGAAGCATAAGGTACACGACTCATGTCATCTATTTCAACATCTGTACTCGGGCATTGAGTCTTACTCAATTTGGTATTGCTCTGGATAGGTAGCTCTCCCTTCTTGGAATTTTCCATACTAAACCTCTTTAGTACCTTATCCAAGTATGTGCTCTGACTAAGTCCAATTAGTCTCTTCTTTCTATCTCTCAATATTCTAATCCCAAGAATATAGGCAGCTTCTCCAAGGTCTTTCATGGCAAAACACTTTCCAAGCCAAGACTTAACTTCTTTCAAGGTTGGAACGTCGTTACCAATGAGTAATATGTCATCGACATATAACACCAGAAAAGTTACTATACTCCCACTAGCCTTGATATACACACAAAACTCATCTTCACTTCAAGAGAAACCAAACTCTTTGACTTTCTCATGGAAGCAAATATTCCAACTGCGAGATGCTTGTTTCAATCCATAAATGGATTTCTCAAGCTTGCACACTCTATTGGGGAACTTTGCATCAACAAAACCCTCTGGCTGACTCAAGTAAACAAATTCAGCCAACTTCCCATTAAGGAAAGCAGTTTTAACATCCATCTGCCAGATTTCATAATCATGAAAGGCAGCTATGGCGAGCAATATCCTAATAGATTTAATCTTAGCTACTGGTGAGAGGGTTTCATCATAGTCAACCCCTGGGGTTTGAGTGAAACCTTTTGCAACCAGTCGAGCTTTGAATGTGTGCACATTCCCATCCATGTCTGTCTTCTTCTTGAAGATCCATTTGCACCCAACTGTCTTACGACCTGGTGCACTATCAACCAAATTCCAAACTTGGTTGTCATACATGGACTTAATCTCGCTGTTCATTGCCTCTTTCCACTTGGAAGCCTCTGGGCCTGCCATTGCTTCCTTATAAGTGACTGGTTCATCTAAGTTTACCAGTGTTCTGTCACTTATGAATGTGTCACCATCTGAAGTAATATGAAAACCATACAACTCAGGTGGCACACTCACCCTAGTGGATCTTCTAAGAGGTAATGAGTTATCGATTGGTTCAACAGGAACTGTTTCCTCTGGTTGAGTGCTAGTGTCATCTAAGGTTCCTTCCTTGGCTGACTCTTGAATTTCTTCAAGGTCAATAGTGCTCCCACTGTCCTCTTTGAATATGAGCTCTCTTTCAAGAAAGACTCCTCTTCGTGCTACAAAGACCACGTTCTCACTAGGCCTGTAGAACAAATATCCAAAAGACTGCTTTGGGTAACCAATGAAAACACATTTCTCACTTCTAGCTGCTAGCTTGTCGTGAGTCTCTCGTCTTACGAAAGCTTCACAACCCCAGACTTTAATATGTGCTAACGAGGGAACTTTCCCTGTCCACATTTCGTGAGGTGTTTTGGCAACCTTCTTTGTAGGGACAAGATTGAGGATGTGGGCGGCTGTCTCTAAGGCATACCCCCAGAAGTGAATGGGAAGCGAAGCCCGACTCATCATAGAACGAACCATGTCTAACAAGGTTCGATTACACCTCTCAGCTACACCATTTAACTGTGGTGTCCTAGGAGGAGTCAATTGTGAGACTATCCCACATTCTTTCAGATAGTCGTTAAACTCGATACTAAGATACTCCCCGCCTCTATCAGATCTAAGTATCTTTATCTTTATGCCCAATTGATTTTCGACTTCATGCTTAAACTCTTTGAACTTTTCAAAAGTTTCTGACTTATGCTTGATAAAGTAGATATATCCATATCTGCTATAATCGTCAGTGAAAATCACATAGAATCGATTAGCATCTCTTGTAGTTGATCTGAAGGGCCCACACACATCCGTGTGTATGAGATCCAACAGACCTTCACCTCTTTCACAAGACCCTGTGAATGGTGATTTTGTCATCTTTCCCAAAAGACAAGATTCACACATATCATCTGACTTTAGGTCAAATGATTCCAACACTCCATCCTTTTGGAGTTGGGCTATGCGTTTCTTGTTAATGTGTCCAAGACGACAATGCCACAAGCATGCCTTGTCTACACTATTAGACAAGTCAATATTAAGTACACTATTTCCTAGGCTATCAACACAAGTCACTGTTTCATACACACCATTACAAGGCAAAGCTTCAAACATAAAAACACCATTCTTATAAACAGAAATTGAACCATTCAAATCATTAAAAGAATATGTAAAACCTTGTCTAAACAATGCATGAAATGAAATAATGTTTCTCGTCATCTCAGACGAATAGCAACAATTTATTAAATCTAATCTAACATCATTACTAAGCAGAAGCTGATAAACTCCGATCTTGGTTACTGGTGAAGACTTTCTGTTTCCCATGATCAGGTTTATCCTTCCTCGCTCTATCTCCTCACTTTCCTTTAGACCCTGCAAATCAGAACAGATATGAAAACCACATCCTGTATCAAGGACCCATGAACGAGAAGATAATGAGTTATTAGCAGAAATAGTGTAAATACCTGCCGAAGATGGCTTCACTTTTCCATCCTTGATATCTTGCAGATATTGTGGGCAAGATCTCTTCCAATGCCCCTTTTGATTGCAGTAAAAGCAAACGGCCTCTTTTGGATCAGAAACATGGGGAGTGGAACCATTGGGCTTAGCCTTTGGGCCATTACTAGATGACCCAGCTTGAGCCTTGCTCTTCCAGTTTTGCTTGGGAGGACCTTTCCTCTTTTTCCCCTTTCCCTGTCCAATAGCCAAAACAGGGGCACTCGTAGGTGTGGAGGGTATACTTTTACCCTTCATCCCTGCCTCAGCTGTCTGCAACAAGTTGTGCAATTGGGCCAAGGTCTGCTCAGTATTGTTCAAATGGTAAGTTAGAATAAACTGACCATAACATTCAGGAAGTGAGTTCAAGACCATGTCAATGGCCAATTCCTCATCAAAGTGAATATTGAGCTTGACCAAACGCTCTATGTAGTGTTGCATTCTTTGCACATGTGACACAACCGACTCCCCATCTTTCATCTTGCAAGCCATGAGTGACTTGACTACTTTGAAATTTTCTTGACGAGCTCGCTTATGGTACTTTTCCATAAGGTCCTTGTTCATCTCGAAAGGCCAGTAGTCCTCATAGTACCTCTGCAGTTCTGGGGACATAGTTGCCACCATGATGCATGCCACTTTGGTAGCATCATCGTAATGTTTCTTGTAGGCAGCAAGATCTTCAGGAGTAGCTTCATTCTCATCAAGCTCTTTGAGCTCCTTTTCAAGAACATATTCTTTGTTCTCGAAACGAAGAGCCATCTTGATGTTGCGCATCCAATCGTTATAGTTTGAGCCATCCATAACGACTTTGGAGCAGATATTGAGCAAAGAGAAGTTTTGGTTGGAGGAGGACGAAGCAGAAGTGTTTCCAGGAGTAGACATCTGAAAAGAAGGAAAGTTTTAGTTAGATTTCAAGATACCTTAATAAAATAACCCAAAGATATAATATCAAGGTTAGGATCCAACTATGAAGATTCACAACTTAGAAATGGGATGCCGAGATCCAAGTGCAAATTTCATAAAGGTAGGTGAATGACGATTCACCAATTCCACCATTAGACGAAACAAACGAAGTGAAATTCCTAATTCTTTTGAGATACATTGAAACTATTCAATGGCATGTTTTAATCTCAGATTATGCTCTTCTATTTGTGACTGGGATGCCGAGGATCACAAACAAGATGTGAATAACCATGCAAATGTGCTTGGTAACCTCATTGTCTTTATCATTAACTATTGATGTGCTGGTAAACCACACACGCTCCATCAAAATGACAATTATGAGATACCCATTACTACTCTTTATTGGTGCCTTTTAGTGTGCTGGTTAACCACACACGCTCCACTAACGACCAATAAAGCACAATGTGCAATTTCATGGATTAACATACTTTTCACATTTTTCCTAAAGTAACTAGAGTTGGGATTTAGAAAATAATGTTCTAGTACTTTCTTTAATATCATTATACTTTTAATGAGAAGTAGTTGTCCTATCAAATCCGTTCTGCTAACGACCCTCCACTAATCAAGGAAGCGGTGGGTGAGAGTGGACACCCATTCAACTACCATTTTATAGGCAGTTTCCTTATACCCCCCTTATAGATTATTTTCGTGAATGAGGCATACTAGCGATTTGACTGACCATATTCTTATACATATATAATATTAAACTTTTAATTATAATATATATATAAGGTGTGTTTTAAAACATTTTAAAACTTCAAGGGTTTATAAATTTCGAAATTTAAGCTATTAAATTTAAATTTAAATAAACCAATTAACTAGATTTAATATTTATCTTTTAATTAACTATTAATCAAATTATTAAATCTTGTAAGGATTATCTAATTAAATTAATCCATTAATTTAATCCTAATCCTTATCCCTCTAAATTTCGAAAAATAGGGTAAGGATAATTATCCAATTAATCTAATTAAGTAACAATTATCCAAAACAAGAAACCCTAGTTATCCTCTAGCATATTTCGAAATTTTCAAGGGAGGAGGCTAGGGTTTTCAAAACCCTAACCCTAATTTCGATTAGGGTTCTTTGGAGGCTAGGGTTTTCGAAAAAACCCTTTGATCCAAAACCCTAGAAATCGAAAATTTGGCCTTTAGGGTTTAATAGCTATAAACCCTAATTTGCAATTCAACAATTGTAGCAATTCAATTTAAAACAACAATGGCTCTGATACCACTGATGGGATTTAGGTAAAACAACTAAACTAGAAAACAATTCCTAAGTTCACATGCAACCTACTTTGGATCTATGTTTTAACTATTGAACATATAACTTTGAATTGCAAAACAAGAACCCTAGAGGAGAGAGTCTAATTTCGAAATTAACAAACTAGGGTTTAGGGTTTACATACCTTTCAATTGTTATAGCAAACAATTGATATTCCCTTGATCTTGATCTTGATCTTCTTGGAAGCTTTAGCACCATAAGTGTAATGCCTCTAATGGAATCACACCCAAGAACTAGCAAGAAGGAAACTTGGAGGTGAGAGGATGGAGAGAGTATGCAATTTCGGCCTTAGGGTTTCTTCCAAAGAAATCAGTACCCAAAATGTGAGCCAGGAGGCTCCTTAAATAGTTTAGGGAACTAGGGTTTAGGGAAAACCCTAGTTATCCTTTGCTTAGGGCCTAAGCAAGACCCAAGGCCTTATCTTGGACCCCTTGGACGAATTCTCTAGGGTTTCCCCTAGGGTTTTCGTCCACCCCCTTCCAAGGGAGTTCTGGATCCTTCCATTCAACTATCAGTTAATTGCAAACTAGTCCCTGCACTTTATAATTAATTCTTTTAACCCCAAAATCAATTCTGATTAATTTCTGGCTAACAATTAATTAAACATAATGATTTCTAATTAATATATTAATCCATTAACATATTAATAAATCAATTATATATATATATATTAATTTATTAATCTTATAAATTAATATCTCTCCTTTCATAATTTCCTTGTCCAGTTGCTAGGTTGAGGGCAACACAAAAGGACTGTGCTGATATCAATTCAAGTACATACCAATTGTAGTTATGGGCTTAGACACCTAATCCAACAATTTTATCATGAATCTACCTCGGACTGCGCGCGGAGTGGATTCGATTTGGGTCATCGTGGATCGTTTGACCAAGAGCGCGCATTTCATCCATATTCAGGAGAGTATTTCTGCAGAGAAGTTGGCTGAGATTTATATCAGGGGGGTTGTGGCACATCATGGGGTGCCAGTATCAGTGGTTTCCGACAGAGATGTTCGGTTTACTTCCAGGTTTTGGAAAAGGTTTCATGACAAGTTGGGCATTCGTCTCCATTTCAACACAGCTTTCCATCCGCAAACCGATGGTCAGAGTGAGCAGACTATTCAGACCCTTGAGGATATGTTGCAGGCGTGTCTTTTGGATTTCGGTGAGAGTTGGGATACGTATCTTCCGTTAGCGGAATTTTCATATAACAACAGTTATCACGCCAGCATTGATCAACCTCCTTTCGAGATGCTCTATGGGAGGAAGTGTAGGACCCCGATTTGTTAGGGCGAGGTCGGTCAGCGGGTTATGGGGAGTTTTGAGGTGGTACTTAAGACCACTAAGTTGATTCAACAGGTTCGTAGTAGGTTCTAGACAGCTCAGAGTCGGCAGAAGAGTTATGCCGACAGGCACCGGTCAGATTTAGAGTTCCACGTGGGAGATATGGTTCTCTTGAAGGTGTCACCTTGGAAAGGTGTCATCCGGTTCAGGAAGCGGGGAAATCTGGGCCCCATGTATGTTGCTTATCAATTGGATCGGGCCATGTTGCTTATCAATTGGATCTTCCAAATGAGTTGAGTCAGATTCAAAGCACGTTCCATGTCTCTTAGCTGCAGAAGTGCTTAGTGGATGATTCCGCACTGGTACCATTGGTGTAACATCCCGACTCCCAGGTATAAAATTTAAAAGCTTTATATCCATATTTTTAGACCTACTCGACGAGTTGGATTCCCCAAATCGTCGTGTAGAAGCGGATCAGGCCGCGTGAACTTTAGGATCTACTCGACGAGTTGGAGGACCCAACTCGACGAGTAGAGGTTGTTCTTGGAAACCCTAAATTTTAGGGTTTGCACCCTATTTAAAGGACCTTAACTCCTTCGTCCAGCCTCCCTTACCACCTTCACGTCCAGAAACAAACCCTAATCGAGCTAACCTTCTATTTTGAGTGTGTGTAAGGCTAAAGAGTGTGTGTTTGGTGCTTTTCTTGAAGAGACTTGAAGGTTGAGAAGCTAGGAACGAGAAGGGGCTTGTAGATCCAGTATCTACTTCGCTTTGGCATCCATTCGGAGGTAAAAAGTCTTTACCTTGGCTTTCCATTTCTTAGATCTTCCCTTATGTAAGAATATGGACATTCCTAGTGTAAAATAGGTTCATTCTCGGATTTGAGCTTGTCCAGAGGTGGTGGTTTCACATCTGGACACCTCTAGGCCCCCATGAACATAAAGTGGTCGACTTTATCTAGCCTTGGCCCTCCTCCATGCCCTAAACCTCCTATTAAGCTTAGTTTTAGTGTTTTAATCCCTTTGAGGCCTTGCATTCACGTAAAGTTAGCAACTTTACGTGGTATCTCTGTCCCAAGAGGCTATATCTGCAATTTGGGGCCTTGGAGTCGAATGGAAAGGGCTGAACACGTTAAGACAAGAAGAACTCGACGAGTTGCATAGCCAACTCGACGAGTTGATTAGGGTTTACCCGCCTTCTGGACACTGCATGGACTCGATGAGTTGTTTGGTAACTCGGCGAGTTGACTTGGGTTTTCAGTCTCTAAGTTCTGAAGAAACTCAACGAGTCAGTAGATGAACTCGACGAGTTGGGTCAACATGGACTGTTGACCTTGACCATTGACTTTGACCCAGGGTTGACCAAGTTTGACTTCTGAGGGTACTTTGGTAATTTGGGTCTTGATGGAATTGGTCCTATGATGATTGTAGGTGTTTGAGTTTGGAGCTGTGTTGGGAGTTTGACATTATCATCCAGAGCTACTTGTGAGGTGAGTTCTTCTCACTATATCAACAGGGTTTAAGGCACCAAGGCCGGCCCTTTTTGTATTGTATCCTGGTTATAGAATGATGTTATGTTAGTGATCTGTTAGATCTGTATCCTGGTTATATGATGATGCTATGTTTAGTGATATGTTAGATCAATATCCTGGTATATAGGATGATGTTATGATTAATGATCTGTTAGATCGGTATGATTATCTGTACATGTTAGCTAGCATATGATATTATGGGTTATTAGGATGACATGGGGTGGGTTGAGGCGGTCCTGCTTTGTGCTTTAGGCCAACATACCCAGGGCAGCCCGGATAGACTGCAGACCCGGTAGGGCGTACTAGTCAGGCCAAAGGCCCGGAGAACGGTCCAGGAAGGCTGAAGGCCCGATAGGGCGGACCAGACATGCTGAAGGTTCTGAGAGTAGGCCATATAGATTGAAGGCCCAGTGCGGGCGGTCCAGTCATACTGTAAACTCTATATGCATGTTGTTTGTTATGATATTGTTTTTATTGTATGGCGTTGGTATTTTGGGGGAGCTCACTAAGCTTCGGGCTTATAGTTGTTGATTTTGTTTCAGGTACTTCAGATGATCGCGGGAAGGCGAAGGCTTGATCGTGCAACTCCTCATATTTTATGATTTTGATTTCTAGGATACTCTGACATGAAACTATTTTGAAAACACTTTGTAATAATTAATGGTCTTTGAATGGTTGAAAAAGTTTTAGATTGGCTTGAATTTTATGGATGTTACAATTGGAGGATATTCAGGTGAATGGCCGCTTGAATTATATTGAGAGGTCGGTGGCAATTCTGGATCAGAAGAAGAAAACCTTGAGGAACAAGGTTGTCGAGTTGGTGAAGGTGCAATGGCAGCACCGCAAGGGTTCGGAGTGGACTTGGGAGCCCGAAGATGAGATGAGGGAGCATTGTCCGGAGTTATTCGGGGCAGAGGACTTCGAGGACGAAGTCTGATTCAAGTGGGGGAGAATTGTAACACTTAGATTTTTGGTATGTTCCTTTTAGCCCCTTTGTATTTATTTATTGCATATTGGCCCTTGGAGTAGTACGCGGGGCGTACCACATGTTACGCTTAGCGTACTAGCTGAGAAGGTAGTACGCGGGGCGTACCACATGGTATGCTTAGCGTACTAAGGTGGAATTGGATAGCGGGTGCGAGGCCTCGTACATTGGGCGTACGGGGATTACGCGGGGCGTAATGAGCAGATAAGGAAACCCTAATTTTAGGGTGTTGCACCCTATATAAAGACCTTAAGTCCCTAGGGTTGGCCTCTTTACCATCCCACATATCTTCTAAACCCTAAAATCGACCTTAAGCCTCTATTGTTGTGTATATGAGCTTTTGAGAAGAAGTCGGTGCTCATTTTTGCTCATCTTGAAGGATTTGAAGAAGGGTGAAGGTGCTTGGCTTGGTGGGAAGTTTAGAGATCCAGAATCATCACTCATTTTGCAAGCTTTTAGAGGTATCAAGTCCAAACCTTGTCTTCTCCATGCTTAGATCTCTTCATGTCTTAGTTTTTATGCTTTTGGTTCCTTTTTCGGTTGGTTTGATGAGTTAGGACGTTTGAAGGGATTATTCTTTTATATTTGAGCTTATTATGAGTTTCTTTTGCATAAAGGTGCAAAATTTATGGGGTTTATGGTCTCATGCATGCTTTAAGTCATCCATTAAGTCCTCTTGAGATTAAGAGCTTCATTTAGCCATGCATGAACGTAAAGTTAGCAACTTTACATCATAATCCAGCTCAAGGAAGTCAAATCTACGTTTTGGAGCAATATCTTAATGGATTAAGGGTTAAAAATGGAAGATGGTCGAATGGGGAAGTACGTTGGGCGTACAAGCCTGTACGCGCCATGTAAAAGCCCTAAAGCGTGTATGCTTAGCGTACAGCTAAGTACGCCCCGCGTACTCAGTCAGTAGGCTTCAGACATTTTGGGCTTTGGTTTAGGCATTCTTTTGGGCTTAGATGCTTAGGGCTTGTTGGGCCATCTGAATGCAAGTGCTTTGGACTAGAACATTTTTGGGCCTTGGGGTAAGGCCATGTAAGGGTTGGGGCCCAATTTGGAAAATTGGGCGATGTATGGGCCTTGAATGGTTATTTTGGTTTTTGAGCCTTTTGGATTATAGGTTTGGGCGTAAGTCTTGGTCCAAACTCGGTAAGGGGTAAAATGGTCAATTATCCTAATTATGGTCTGATGTTTATGGATTGGAATCCAATTGTTAATTGGATGTTATTTGATATTGATAACTCGTGGATTTTTCGGACCAACAGCCAGGGATTTATCAGTGTGATTCAGCAGTGCGACGTGAGTTTCCTCATTGAGTTTAGCGGGTCGAAGGCACTAATTCCGGCCCATTATTATGCTATGTTAGTATGCTAGTTGCCTGCGAGACTCTTGCATGTGTTATATACTTCTATGTTTACCAGGCGGTGCCCGATGACCATTTTGTATGCTATGTATCTTTGTGATATTGCATGTGTATGTGTTTATTTGATATATGTTATATGTATGTTGGGCGGGGCCTAACCTGTATACCGAGCGGGGATCGATGACGGGCGGGGACCAGTATGTGTTTATTATGTATGGTATGTGGTATTTTGGGGAACTCACTAAGCTTTGTGCTTACAGTTTTCAGTTTATGTTTCAGGTACTTCCAGTTCCAAAGGGAAGGGTTCATGATGATTGCAGGGCACACACCACCTCGTTCCGCATTTTGTGATTTACTCTGATTTGAGATGATGTTTGATACACTTATTTTATCTGGATTGTATTGATGATGTGTTTGGAATACTGATTTATTAAATTAAAAATGAAATTTTTGGGTCTTATTTCTAGGACGTTACACTAGGCCTGTTAAAAATATAGCTTTAAAAATAAAGTCAAAATTATCCGACGGGGTCTAAATGAAGGTTGTAGATCTCGTTGAGAGCTTTACGGGAATATAAAGAACGTCGAAAACGGAGCTCGTATGAAGAAGATATGATTTTCTGACTTTTTACGAGAAGCGACACGCGCAGGTGGGTTTCACGGCGCGCACCTTCTAGAAGGTGGGGCGTGTACTGCTATATTTGCGACATGTGGCAGAAAAATAAGAGGTGCGACGTCTCAGGTGTGCGCGGTGAGTAGTTGTGCTATAAATACACTTCGGCTGCTCATTTGCTTCCTCACTCCCCATCCTCCTCTCTCTCGATTTTAGCCAATGTCCCTTAGTTTTAGACTTCGGCGAAGCCCTGTGATCCCTAAAGAAGTAGTAACTATCGAGTAGAAGCTGTGCCAATTCAATTTCCTAACTTTTGTCAGGAAGAACCTCTGTAAGTTAAGCTACACTCTAGTTTTTTTGTGTAACTTATATTTGTAGTCATAAGTCGTCATTATGAACCTATAAATAAGATTTATTAGTAATTCCATGTCATTATACTGATTGATCTACTTACTGGAGAGGTTTCTAGAATGGTCATGTTGGCTTGGTTGTTGGATTTCAGAAAAGCTATTACGCTGAAATGATCCTGCCTCCCAATTGTCCTGTCTAGCTGATCCTTATTTAGACTAAAACTTAGTGATAATGATACTAGGTCACGTCAAAGGAAAGGTCAATTTCTAAAAGCGAAGCTCTGCCCAAGTTTCGAGTCATCACTTTAACAAGTGATTGCATAGTCCTTTTCATCTTACACATAGATATGAAATATCTAGATAATTACATGCTTATGTGTTTATTATCTGTGCCGAAGGTGATATGTGTTGGATAAAATAATATGAGATGATATTTAATTGATTTAATTATATAAGTATTTTACACTTATAACATGAATTGGGTAGTGGCATGTGAAGAGAAATAGGTGATGTTAGATTGGTAATAAATAGGTGATGACTACCGGACTGATTGATGACAGACCCGTAGTAAAACACTGGCAGCGATGTACTTCGCGCCTATAAACATTGGTAGCTATGGACTTAGTGCCTATTAGTTAAACGTTCGTAGCTATAGACTTAGTGCCTATTAGATAAACATTGGCAACTATGGACTTAGTGCCTATTAGTTAAACGTTGGCAGCTATGGACTTAGTGCCTATTAGATAAAGACTGGCAGCAATAAACTTCGTGCCCATTTGATATAGGAGATTATAAGTCAATACGATGTAGGTGATGACCCTTAGGATATAACTCTAGGGAAGAATAGATAAGAAAACGGGGATGGGTAATTGGGTTAATGGTTTGATAATTAAACATATTAACTATATTATTGTGGGTTGAAAACCCTATGTACTCATCAGGTTTCCCAACCTAACCCACTCAGTTTATTGTTTCATAGGAAATTATATATGATGATATATGTATTTGCTGAAATATTCAAGGAGATGTAGACTATTAGTGTAAAGAAATGTTGTAAGTCTTCGTTTATGCTTATGTTTCTTATATTGACGATGACATCCCGAGTTTTATAAATAAAATACATTTCTTGGAAATGTCTTGATGATATTATTGTTGGATTAGGTGTCTAAGCCCTTAACTATAATTGGTATGTACTTGAATTGATAGCAGCACAGTCCTTTTGGGTTGCCCTCAACCTAGCAACTGGACAAGGAAATTATGAAAGGAGAGATATTAATTTATAAGATTAATAAATTAATATAAATGATTTATTAATATGTTAATGGATTAATATATTAATTAGAAATCATTATGTTTAATTAATTGTTAGCCAGAAATTAATCAGAATTAATTTTGGGGTTAAAAGAATTAATTATAAAGTGCAGGGACTAGTTTGCAATTAACTAATAGTTGAGTGGAAGGTTCCAGAACCCCCTTGGAAGGGGGTGGACGAAAACCCTAGGGGAAACCCTAGAGAATTCGTCCAAGGGCTCCAAGATAAGGCCCTTGGGTCTTGCTTAGGCCCTAAGCAAAGGATAACTAGGGTTTTCCCTAAACCCTAGTTCCCTCAACTATTTAAGGAGCCTCCTGGCTCACATTTTGGGTACTGATTCTTTGGAAGAATACCTTGGCCGAAATTGCATACTCCTTCTCCTCTCTCTCTTCTACTTTCCTTCTTGCTAGTTTGGGTGTGATTCCATTAGAGGCATTACACTTGTGGTGCTAAAGCTTCCAAGAAGATCAAGATCAAGATCAAGGGAATATCAATTGTTTGCTATAACAATTGAAAGGTATGTAAACCCTAAACCCTAGTTTGTTAATTTCGAAATTAGCCTCTCTCCTCTAGGGTTCTTGTTTTGCAATTCAAAGTTGTATGTTCAATAGTTAAAACATAGATCCAAAGTAGGTTGCATGTGAACTTAGGAATTGTTTTCTAGTTTATTTGTTGTACCTAAAACCCATTAGTGGTATCAGAGCCATTGTTGTTTTAAATTGAATTGCTACAATTGTTGAATTGCAAATTAGGGTTTATAGCTATTAAACCCTAAAGGCCAAATTTTCGATTTCTAGGGTTTTGGATCAAAGGGTTTTTTCGAAAACCCTAGCCTCCAAAGAACCCTAATCGAAATTAGGGTTAGGGTTTTGAAAACCCTAGCCTCCTCCCTTATGAATTTCGAAATATGCTAAGAGGATAACTAGGGTTTCTTGTTTTTGGATAATTGTTACTTAATTAGATTAATTGGATGATTATCCTTACCCTATTTTTCGAAATTAGAGGGATAAGGATTAGGATTAAATTAATTGATTAATTTAATTAGATAATCCTTACAAGATTTAATAATTTGATTAATAGTTAATTAAAAGATAAATATTAAATCTAGTTAATTGGTTTATTTAAATTTAAATTTAATAGCTTAAATTTCGAAATTTATAAACCCTTGAAGTTTTAAAATGTTTTAAAACACACCTTATATATATATTATAATTAAAAGTTTAATATTATATATGTATAAGAACATGGTCAGTCAAATCGCTAGTATGCCTCATTCACGAAGCTAATCTATAAGGGGGTATAAGGAAACTGCCTATAAAATGGTAGTTGAATGGGTGTCCACTCTCACCCACCGCTTCCTTGATTAGTGGAGGGTCGTTAGCAGAACGGATTTGATAGGACAACTACTTCTCATTAAAAGTATAATGATATTAAAGAAAGTACTAGAACATTATTTTCAAAATCCCAACTCTAGTTACTTTAGGAAAAATGTGAAAAGTATGCTAATCCATGAAATTGCACATTATGCTTTATTGGTCGTTAGTGGAGCGTGTGTGGTTAACCAGCACACTAAAAGGCACTAATAAAGAGTAGTAATGGGTATCTCATAATTGTCATTTTGATGGAGCGTGTGTGGTTTACCAGCACATCAATAGTTAATGATAAAGACAATGAGGTTACCAAGCACATTTGCATGGTTATTCACATCTTGTTTGTGATCCTCGGCATCCCAGTCACAAATAGAAGAGCATAATCTGAGATTAAAACATGCCATTGAATAGTTTCAATGTATCTCAAAAGAATTAGGAATTTCACTTCGTTTGTTTCGTCTAATGGTGGAATTGGTGAATCGTCATTCGCCTACCTTTATGAAATTTGCACTTGGATCTCGGCATCCCATTTCTGAGTTGTGAATCTTCATAGTTGGATCCTAACCTTGATATTATATCTTTGGGTTACTCTATTAAGGTATCTTCAAATCTAACTAAAACTTCCTTTCTTTTCAGATGTCTACTCATGGAAACACTTCTACTTCATCCTCCTCCAACCAGAACTTCTCCTTGCTCAATATATGCTCCAAAGTCGTTATGGATGGCTCAAACTATAACGATTGGATGCGCAACATCAAGATGGCTCTTCGTTTCGAGAACAAAGAATATGTTCTTGAAAAGGAGCTCAAAGAGCTTGATGAGAATGAAGCTACTCCTGAAGATCTTGCTGCCTACAAGAAACATTACGATGATGCTACCAAAGTGGCATGCATCATGGTGGCAACTATGTCCCCAGAACTGCAGAGGTACTATGAGGACTACTGGCCTTTCGAGATGAACAAGGACCTTATGGAAAAGTACCATAAGCGAGCTCGTCAAGAAAATTTCAAAGTAGTCAAGTCACTCATGGCTTGCAAGATGAAAGATGGGGAGTCGGTTGTGTCACATGTGCAAAGAATGCAACACTACATAGAGCGTTTGGTCAAGCTCAATATTCACTTTGATGAGGAATTGGCCATTGACATGGTCTTGAACTCACTTCCTGAATGTTATGGTCAGTTTATTCTAACTTACCATTTGAACAATACTGAGCAGACCTTGGCCCAATTGCACAACTTGTTGCAGACAGCTGAGGCAGGGATGAAGGGTAAAAGTATACCCTCCACACCTGCTAGTGCCCCTGTTTTGGCTATTGGACAGGGAAAGGGGAAAAAGAGGAAAGGTCCTCCCAAGCAAAACTGGAAGAGCAAGGCTCAAGCTGGGTCATCTAGTAATGGCCCAAAGGCTAAGCCCAATGGTTCCACTCCCCATGTTTCTGATCCAAAAGAGGCAGTTTGCTTTTACTGCAACCAAAAGGGGCATTGGAAGAGATCTTGCCCACAGTATCTGCAAGATATCAAGGATGGCAAAGTGAAGCCATCTTCGGCAGGTATTTACACTATTTCTGCTAATAACTCATTATCTTCTCGTTCATGGGTCCTTGATACAGGATGTGGTTTTCATATCTGTTCTGATTTGCAGGGTCTAAAGGAAAGTGAGGAGATAGAGCGAGGAAGGATAAACCTGATCATGGGAAACAGAAAGTCTTCACCAGTAACCAAGATCGGAGTTTATCAGCTTCTGCTTAGTAATGATGTTAGATTAGATTTAATAAATTGTTGCTATTCGTCTGAGATGACGAGAAACATTATTTCATTTCATGCATTGTTCAGACAAGGTTTTACATATTCTTTTAATGATTTGAATGGTTCAATTTCTGTTTATAAGAATGGTGTTTTTATGTTTGAAGCTTTGCCTTGTAATGGTGTGTATGAAACAGTGACTTGTGTTGATAGCCTAGGAAATAGTGTACTTAATATTGACTTGTCTAATAGTGTAGACAAGGCATGCTTGTGGCATTGTCGTCTTGGACACATTAACAAGAAACGCATAGCCCAACTCCAAAAGGATGGAGTGTTGGAATCATTTGACCTAAATTCAGATGATATGTGTGAATCTTGTCTTTTGGGAAAGATGACAAAATCACCATTCACAGGGTCTTGTGAAAGAGGTGAAGGTCTGTTGGATCTCATACACACAGATGTGTGTGGGCCCTTCAGATCAACTACAAGAGATGCTAATCGATTCTATGTGACTTTCACTGACGATTATAGCAGATATGGATATATCTACTTGATCAAGCATAAGTCAGAAACTTTTGAAAAGTTCAAAGAGTTTAAACATGAAGTCGAAAATCAATTGGGCAGAAAGATAAAGATACTTAGATCCGATAGAGGCGGGGAGTATCTTAGTATCGAGTTTAACGACTATCTGAAAGAATGTGGGATAGTCTCACAATTGACTCCTCCTAGGACACCACAGTTAAATGGTGTAGCTGAGAGGCGCAATCGAACCTTGTTAGACATGGTTCGTTCTATGATGAGTCGGGCTTCGCTTCCTATTCACTTCTGGGGGTATGCCTTAGAGACAGCCGCCCACATCCTCAATCTTGTCCCTACAAAGAAGGTTGCCAAAACACCTCACGAAATGTGGACAGGGAAAGTTCCCTCGTTAGCACATATTAAAGTCTGGGGTTGTGAAGCTTTCGTAAGACGAGAGACTCACGACAAGCTAGCAGCTAGAAGTGAGAAATGTGTTTTCATTGGTTACCCAAAGCAGTCTTTTGGATATTTGTTCTACAGGCCTAGTGAAAACGTGGTCTTTGTAGCACGAAGAGGAGTCTTTCTTGAAAGAGAGCTCATATTCAAAGAGGATAGTGGGAGCACTATTGACCTTGAAGAAATTCAAGATTCAGCCAATGAAGGAACCTTAGATGACACTAGCACTCAACCAGAGGAAACAGTTCCTGTTGAACCAATCGATAACTCATTACCTCTTAGAAGATCCACTAGGGTGAGTGTGCCACCTGAGTTGTATGGTTTCCATATTACTTCAGATGGTGACACATTCATAAGTGACAGAACACTGGTAAACTTAGATGAACCAGTCACTTATAAGGAAGCAATGGAAGGTCCAGAGGCTTCCAAGTGGAAAGAGGCAATGGACAGCGAGATTAAGTCCATGTATGACAACCAAGTTTGGAATTTGGTTGATAGTGCACCAGGTCGTAAGACAGTTGGGTGCAAATGGATCTTCAAGAAGAAGACAGACATGGATGGAAATGTGCACACATTCAAGGCTCGACTGGTTGCAAAAGGTTTCACTCAAACCCCAGGGGTTGACTATGATGAAACCTTCTCGCCAGTGGCTAAGATTAAATCTATTAGGATATTGCTCGCCATAGCTGCCTTTCATGATTATGAAATCTGGCAGATGGATGTCAAAACTGCTTTCCTTAATGGGAAGTTGGCTGAAGATGTTTACATGAGTCAGCCAGAGGGTTTTGTTGATGCAAAGTTCCCTAATAGAGTGTGCAAGCTTGAGAAATCCATTTATGGATTGAAACAAGCATCTCGCAGTTGGAATCTTTGCTTCCATGAGAAAGTCAAAGAATTTGGTTTCTCTAGAAGTGAAGATGAGTTCTGTGTGTATATCAAAGCTAGTGGGAGTATAGTAACTTTTCTGGTGTTATATGTCGATGACATATTACTCATTGGTAACGACGTTCCAACCTTGAAAGAAGTTAAGTCTTGGCTTGGAAAGTGTTTTGCCATGAAAGACCTTGGAGAAGCTGCCTATATTCTTGGGATTAGAATATTGAGAGATAGAAAGAAGAGACTAATTGGACTTAGTCAGAGCACATACTTGGATAAGGTACTAAAGAGGTTTAGTATGGAAAATTCCAAGAAGGGAGAGCTACCTATCCAGAGCAATACCAAATTGAGTAAGACTCAATGCCCGAGTACAGATGTTGAAATAGATGACATGAGTCGTGTACCTTATGCTTCCGCTGTCGGATCGATCATGTACGCTATGACATGTACTCGCCCTGATGTGGCATTTGCTTTGAGCATGGTCAGTCGCTATCGGGGAAACCCAGGTAGAGCTCATTGGATAGCAGTTAAGAATATACTCAAGTATTTACGAAGGACAAAGGACTTGGTTCTTGTGCTTGGTGGCAGTGATACTTTGAGAGTAGATGGTTACAGTGATGCCAGCTTTCAGACGGATAGAGATAACTTCCGTTCTCAGTCAGGCTGGGTATTTTTACTGAATGGAGGAGCAGTTACTTGGAAGAGTTCCAAGCAAAATACGGTGGCTGATTCTACTTGTGAATCAGAGTACATTGCAGCAAGTGAAGCGTCGAAAGAAGCAGCTTGGTTGAGGAACTTCATCGGGGATCTCGGAGTTGTTCCAACCATCCAGGAGCCTATGGAACTGTTCTGCGATAATGAAGGAGCGGTTGCCTTGACAAAGGAACCGATAGATCATGGTAAGACCAGACATATCGACAGAAAGTACCATTTCATCAGACATAGAGTTGAAGAAGGACATCTTATAGTAAAGAGGGTGTCATCTGAAGATAACCCAGCAGATCCCCTCACAAAGGGTCTGAGTAGGGCTAAGCATATTCAGCATGCTCGGAGCATAGGACTGAAAGATGATATTAGTTTTAGTAGTTAGATTAGTTTTTGAAACTTGTAACAAAGTAAATGTAATTGACTTTTGGTGATTAAATAATAAAGTATTATTTATAAGTTTGGCTACTACCTTTTGTCAATTGTTTATTATTGTGTTTCATTTTTGCATGTTTTACTTCCTGAATAATGAGATTATTCAAACTCCACAGTCGCTCGTACTCTTGGAAGTAAGTAGTGAATTAAGACTGTCATGAATTGGATTGCAGATTGTCTAAGGATAGACATGGCAATAGAATTGCTGCAATGTTCATGAGTACTCAGAAATTGAGATTTGAGTATTGGATAAACCCACGCTCAGAGTATTACTTCATGGAATTCATCACGAGTAATACTGAGACGATAATATCTTATAATCTTGAAACGAAGATATATGAGTTGTAATTTACAAGTCGGTTGTGCATTGGTGATACGAAAACGCATCAGTAACTTGGTGTTATAAAACGTATTGTCATGCATAATTTGATGAGTAAAAGATACAAGCATATGAGTCAACGTTTATTCGTTCCTTTTGCCCTAACAGGAAAAGCGATATCTGTGGGCCCCTCGATGATTTGGTGTTGACTTATGTGCTGGGCCCAGCCAGGACTAAATTGATGTGTTCAATTAGAAGTCCTACATCATCACAAATCAGGAATCGGGAAACATAGATTCTGGACAAAGAGATTGATTATATTCCATGTCTTTTGTCTGGGGATATCAAGCAGAACGAAGGGTTATATGATCACTTATCTTAGGACACGTAACTGACTGGGTCAGAGTTCGGCAGCAGCTTTTTGGAAGCTACAATTTGCTGGTCAAATTTAGAAGGCATACTAGCAATTATAGTTACAGACTTATCCAAGTGGGAGACTGTTGGATTAGGTGTCTAAGCCCTTAACTATAATTGGTATGTACTTGAATTGATAGCAGCACAGTCCTTTTGGGTTGCCCTCAACCTAGCAACTGGACAAGGAAATTATGAAAGGAGAGATATTAATTTATAAGATTAATAAATTAATATAAATGATTTATTAATATGTTAATGGATTAATATATTAATTAGAAATCATTATGTTTAATTAATTGTTAGCCAGAAATTAATCAGAATTAATTTTGGGGTTAAAAGAATTAATTATAAAGTGCAGGGACTAGTTTGCAATTAACTAATAGTTGAGTGGAAGGTTCCAGAACCCCCTTGGAAGGGGGTGGACGAAAACCCTAGGGGAAACCCTAGAGAATTCGTCCAAGGGCTCCAAGATAAGGCCCTTGGGTCTTGCTTAGGCCCTAAGCAAAGGATAACTAGGGTTTTCCCTAAACCCTAGTTCCCTCAACTATTTAAGGAGCCTCCTGGCTCACATTTTGGGTACTGATTCTTTGGAAGAATACCTTGGCCGAAATTGCATACTCCCTCTCCTCTCTCTCTTCTACTTTCCTTCTTGCTAGTTTGGGTGTGATTCCATTAGAGGCATTACACTTGTGGTGCTAAAGCTTCCAAGAAGATCAAGATCAAGATCAAGGGAATATCAATTGTTTGCTATAACAATTGAAAGGTATGTAAACCCTAAACCCTAGTTTGTTAATTTCGAAATTAGCCTCTCTCCTCTAGGGTTCTTGTTTTGCAATTCAAAGTTGTATGTTCAATAGTTAAAACATAGATCCAAAGTAGGTTGCATGTGAACTTAGGAATTGTTTTCTAGTTTATTTGTTGTACCTAAAACCCATTAATTATTATCATGTTTTTGGGACAAATTCCACAAAGTAAATCTTTTTAAAAGGATACTCTGATTTATTAAGCATAAACAAAATCGGTCTTTTCTGGTTGTGAAAATTGGGATGTCACAAACTATGATTAATATATGCCCCTACAACATCAAATTCGGGTGGTAAACCTCGAACCATCTGTAGAAGAAGTCTTGATTCGGTAATCGGGTTATCTACATCTCCGAATTGATTAGCCAAGTCCTTGAGTTTCTGACAATAAGCCTCCATTAATGAACATGCTGCCAAATTAAGATTGGAAAACTCTTGTTCAAGTGTTGCTGCTCGTGAGCCCTTGTTGTTGAGGAAGTTTGCTTTGAGCTTGTTCCATGTTGCTTAAGCCATGGTGTCATTTTCTAGAATACGAACCATTAGATCATCAGATAAAGTGTTGTAAATCTATTGTAAAACAAGAGCATCGATCTCAACCCACTGGTTGTTACCGGGATCAGTTTCAACAGGTGCTTGTGTTCCATCATTGTGATCTAGTACCTTGTACGCTTTGGCATGAAGGCGAAAAAGCTTGGTTCATGAAGAGTAGGTTACCTTAACACCATCAAGAGTTCGAATCTTTGTATGAACGTTCATCACAGTGTATGCATGGTGCAGAACTGTGGCCTTCACCTCATTAGATCCATAATCGTCTTTGCCCATGGAGAAAACTTCGATTTTGGCAGATGAATGCATTGAATAATTTTAGGGTTGCAGATGAATAAATCGATTGCAACTGATACAGATGAATAGATCGTAGAGTGAAGAACAATGAAGTCGTAGCTTGGTTTGAAGCAGGGTGGCGATACTTTTTAGGATTCAGACTCTAATACCATAATAATGATTATGGTAAATTGAATATGTGCCTTTGAATAAATATCCCCTATATATAGGAAGGTACATACACAAACAAATAGGAAAGGATATGTACAATAATAAAATAATCTCCTAAATATATAAATATTCTAATCGGCTAATACATCACTATTAGTGAGGAAATATATATAAAAAATGATTGTAACAACTGACAACCATGTGTCATTAAATTTCATCAAATAACCACTACAATACTATTTAATTTCATCTAATAACCACTACAATAGTATTGTAGCAGGATGGTTGGAATTTTCAACATGTTTAAGTTGAACAGGTCAATCCGACTGATGAATGGATCTAATAGACGAATCAGATAACTAGACATATTTGATGGATCAATTGGATAAATGGATTTTATTGATGAGGTGAATAAATCATAAAATATGTCAGACAGACAGATGAATGGATCAATTAGACTTATCAGATGGATTGATCAGATTGATTGGATAAGTAACCGTGTCATCTACAACAATTTTCTTATAAATTTTGGTTGACTGGTGGAACCTTATTTCATCTTCTTGGTAGCAGCTATCTGATGGATGTTGGTGATTTTAGTGTCACCATGTCATTTTATGTAACTGGAACTAACATGTGAGCTAAGGGGCTTTCTTAATTTGTACTCTAATATATGTACTGGTTGGTGTGGAGTGCACACATGTATAAGATCGAATTAGAAGCCGGTTCGACGTCAAGTCGGGGGGTCCGGGGGCAGCGCCCCTGGGTCCGGGGTTTCCAAAGGGGCGGCGCCTCTTTGGCGGGGTCTAGGGGCAGCGCCCCTAGCGGGTTCAAGGGGCAGAGCCCCTGGCTGGGGTCCCACTGACTTAATCCGGATTACCCTGACTTGCTTCAGATTCGTGAGGGTGATTATGGTAAAACTAATGAAACTCGTTAGTTTTTGTAACCCTAAATCCTCATTAATCCGGATTACCCTGACTTGCTTCCAAAGCAACTAATGACGGTCCAACCCTAATGAAACCCTAATTTCGTTTATTATATAAACGACTCTTCCTGTTGTGAAGTGACGATACAAAAATTAGCTCTCGTTTTCTTCAAACTCTCACAGAATCTTTCTAGCAAATTGGCTTATGATTTTTGTGCCTAGAATCGTAAGTGTCCATTTGGATTATCCTAGGCTGAATTCCTTGCAACTCAGGCATAGGGTAGAAATATCAGTTTGGAAAGTGTTCTCACGATCCAAGTTGGTATCCAGATCTCCTCCACAAACCCTATAATTTCCTACAATGGACTTTCTACTTTCCCCTTCAACTTTGCATGAGTTAGGAAATATTTTGTAAATATTATAAAAATCCAAACCAAAGTTCATTGTAGTTGAGATCCACATATATTATAGGTTTTACTGCCAACTTTATACACAATGCTACTAAATTTGCAGGTAAACATACATCTCGCGGACACTCCTCCAACATTAACAACATTTTTTTATCATTTCTCCTTCCACCGCTCTCTTAACAGATTAACTAATATCCCCTACTCCCCATGCTATTGATATATGAGGCCGAGGATCCTGTAATGTCAAATAACACATTCTTTATGTTATAATCACATGTAAATCAAACAGAACTTATTAAATCTCTATGAACACTAACACTAACTAACCTTGTAAAATTCAGGAAGATTGTGCAGCTTGTAAACCTCATTAACAGCTTGAATCTGTTTGGTTATCTCAGCTACACCTCGCGTTGTATTTTCAACTGAAAGAAATGTACGTGTCTGATCATCATTCACAAAAACCTCCCACTTGTTGAAATCAATCAAATACTTGTTTCTAAAACATACAAAATAACTAAAAATAACTAATTCCAATTTAAAAAAGTTTGATAGTGAAGATTGAAGGGTTTAATCGCAACCCTCAAAGACAAAATAAGATAGCCACATCATCCTTATAGCCATGTCATCCTTTTTTACCCGTGAAACCGGATAAAAAACAGTTCAATACCATTTTTGGCATGTCAACATGGACTTTATACCTTTAGAGTGCCAAAAGATTACACTAGTGATCTTTTAAAACAAAAGCGAAGAATTCGTAGGGCTATAATGATATTATCCTTTAATTTTCCTAGAACACTTTTACAAGTTTCTAAACCTATATATGTTTTCACTATATTTGTATTAAAAAAAATTGAGAAAAATACAAAAATATTTGTGAGAGATAATAAATGTAGTTTTGTTTGAATGTCAAAACATAGAAACTATAGCAGGAACTTAACTCATCATCGGAAACATGGAACTTACATTGGCAAGTACGTGAAGAATGAAATTTGCGAGCTTGATCCTCATTTCGTCTAGGAAATGATAATATGCATCTCTCCATTGCTTGCTGACAATCAACGTCCCAATCGTGATCCAAAAACCAACAGCCAATCCAACGATCATACATATCACTAGGATCCAATCAGTACTGCCATCAGATTCATCATCATTGTCGGTAGTTCCACTGGTAACAGGCTGACACGCTGCAAGAGGAGCCCCACAAAGTGCATTTCCAGTGAAACTAGTTTCATTGAAGGTTTGAAGCTGACTGCCTGTCGGGATTCTTCCTGTAAGATTGTTGTATGATACATTCAACAAATTCAGACCACTTAACTCAGCCAAGCTTAAAGGAATCTCCCCATCAAGATAGTTCACACACAAATCTAAAGTTTCAAGCTCTGCCATTTCACCCAAAGTGTTGGGAATTCTTCCTGTTAATCTGTTATGTGACAGATTCAAGTAGCGTAAGCCTGGTAGTGACACGAGTTCATTTGGAATCGACCCAGACAAGTTGTTATTGGAAAGGTCTAATGCTGTCACTTGATAAACAATGGTGCTATATGAATAAAATCGTCCCTTTGTCACCAACGATATGCTGCCTGGTTGTTGATTCTTGAATCGATCATAGTCATCATACGCGGTGGGTTTCGTTTTTCCAGAAAAGACACTCAGGTTTGTAAAGCATTTCGGTAGGGACCCAGAAAGATTGTTGTCAGCAAGATCCAAGATTTGTATAGAACTGAGACCACATAATTCATTCGGGATTTCACCCTCTAACTTGTTGGAACGAAGACTCAGAATTTTCAAACTTGAATCATTTCTTCCTGTTGATGCTGGTATTCTCCCCGTGAGTTCATTTCCTGCTAGCTTAATAATCAACAAGCTTTTGCAATTCAGAAGTGACAGCGGTATTTCACCCCACAACTTGTTATTTCGTATATCAAGTGACTCCAACGAAGATACATTTCCCAAAGATGACGGGATTTTACCAGATAACTTGTTGTTCTCTAGGCTCAAGATTACTAAAGATTCCCAATTCATCCAACAATCAGGGAGACCTCCTGATATGTTGTTGTTAGCAAGATTAAGAACACTTAGCTGTCGCGATTCTTGAATTCCAGAACACAAGAACTGATCTAGAGACCCAGAAAGATTATTGGATGAAAGATCTAAGTAATACAAATCAAGTTTACTGAAATTACGAGGTAGCTCACCATGGAAATTGTTAGAACTTAGATCTAATACTGGTCCTGGGCCAAGAAAAGTAGTAACATCTCCCAATATTCCCGTAATGTTATTATGGGATATGTTGAAATATATAGAAGGGAAAATACTCCAGATCCAATTCGGGATGGTGTCTGATATGTTTGTGTTTGCTAAATCCAACCCAAACAAGTTTGTTTGCGATTGAATCCATGAAGGAAAAAGCGGGCCTACATTGCAAGAACCTATCAGCAGCTCATAGAGTTGGAAAGGCGGAATCCAGTTATTGACTAGGTCAAACGCTAACTTATTGTCCCCAACCGACAAAGCATACAAAGCTGTTAGATTGGCCAAATGGTTTTCGGTCACAATACCTGTTAATGAATTGTGATCAAGTATTAGATTACTTAGTTTCCCAAGTTTTCCAATACTTTCAGGAAGACTTCCATTCAATCTGTTGTACCGAAGATCCAAATTTTTCAACATCGATAGATTACCTAGCGAACGTGGAAGAATCCCTGTTAACATATTGTATCCAATATCAATGCTGCCCAGATTCTTCAATCTTCCTAGTTTTTCTGGGAGTCGACCAGTGAGATAATTGCGACTTAAGGCTATCAATTCCAGTTTAGGTGACTCACATTCACAAAATCTTTCAAGAAGCTCAGACACGTCTCCGGAAAAATGGTTAGACTGAAGATCAAGGGCTGTCATGTTGCAAAGACTACTAAAAGATTTAGGTATCTCCTCAACTATATAGTTGTATGATAAGTCAAGATGAACAATATGAGACATGTTCTGAAGTTTGCCAAGAATTGGATCAGAAATATGGCAGCCACTAACATCAAGAAAACGGAGGTTCCTTAAGCTAGACAGCCCGTTCAGTAAGGAAGAAGTATTTACGAAAGTGTTGGTGGAAACAAGAAGAGTCCTCAAAGAAGGCATGTTGTCAAAACCACCTTGACTTCCGAGATTTACACCACGGATAAAACAACGAGTAAGATCCAACATAGTTAATTTACGAAGACTGAAAACCCACCCAGGCAACAAACCTTCGAAGAAATTATACGAAAGATCTAAGACCATAAGAGAAGTAAAACTAACTCTAGTCGGCTCACTAGGAATTTGAGTTAAGCCACATGAAGCAAAGTGCAGTTCTTGCAAAGAAGGCAGAGTGTTGATCGCATGAAGCCAGTGATCTGAAGCTCCGGTGAGGTTGATACCACTCATATCCAGGTACTTCAACTGCTTCAGATTCTCTATCCATTTTAAATTCTCCGAGCGAAGATAACCGTCTTTAAGATCCAAAACAAGCAACTCCGATAGATTCCCGAGTTGATGAGGAATTTCCCCCGAGAATTGCGACATTGAGATGTTAAGATATCTCAGATTCTGAAAAGAGCCAATGAATGATGGAATCGGACTGAATCCAAAATCGTTGCAACTCAAGTCTAGGTATCGGAGTTGTTCTAACTTGATCAAAGAAGGACTTATGATTCCTCCTAACATTTGGTTTGTATCATTAATGTCAAATAATGATCCAAGACAATAGCCGTGCTGATCAGGTAGTCCACGAAGGCGAATCTCGTGGACGTGATGGGTGAAGTTATCGCAGACCACACCGGACCAACTGCAACAGTCGTCACCGGACCAAGAAGAGAGGCGGTTGGCACGGTCCACCACGTTGTTCTTGAACTGGATAAGCACCGATCGTTCGGTGGCTATACATTTTACTTCATCTGAGTTCTGATGACAGAAACACAAGGTGCAAAGTGATGAAGCAAAGAGAAGCCAAAGGCAAGTTGAAGAAGAAGAAACAGCGACACGTGTGAGAGATTTCATGGCAGTGAAGATAATACAAAAGGTTGAGAGAAGAAAGAATTCTTCAAAAACACACGGACCGCTAAAATGAAATTTAGTCTCGATTAATAATCAAACCATTACAACCAAAAAATTTGTTGATTGTGACACTATGACATAAATATAATATTAATTTCAAAAAAATTGTTTTATATAATATTTTGTTTTCTAGACAGAAAAAGTAGATAGAAAGGAAATTTACAATAGAGATGAACTTTCCTGGGAGAATATTAATATGGAGCCTAGTGAAATTGGGGTCAAAAGTCAAAACTCAACCAACCAGAGTCCACCCTAAATTTATTTTCTTTATAAAATGTAATCTATTCTATTTCTATTTCTATATATGAAAACCTTTGGTTTTCTCTAAAGTGGACACGTCACCTTGGAATGAATCCGTATTGTAAATCCATATTCTACCGGATCAGATCTGTTGGTGTCAAGAATTATGGGCTTCTTTAACTGTTGGTATTTTCATTTTGTTTTTCGTTTTTGGGCCGGGTATTTTGGCAACCCTTCTTTTCATTTTTTCTTATTTTTTTTTTACTGGAATTCCGCTTGTCTGCTCCTGTAAGACAAGGAGAACACGCGTCTACAGAAAATACTTCCCACCTATACCACCACCGGTCAATTTTTCTGATGATGATGATATACCCAAATCATTCTCTTCTCTTTTCCAGCGACGCTCATCCTTATTTTTTTTCTCTAGAAACGAATCGATAAGCATATGCATTGCCAGAGTTTTTTATTTTGAAGATTGGGAGTCCGTTCAATTGAGTTTCCAATCAGGTTTTCATGCTCTACATTTATAGGTAATTTTGGAGATTGTGAATACTCAAATCGCTTCCTCATTCGTTCGTATACTAAATTTCTTATTCGAAATCTAGGTCTTTTTAACTCTTACAAAATTTGTTTCCTTTCCTTCTTCTCTTGTAGCCTTCTAACTATTTTGTTTGATTTGTGAACTTTTAAAAATTGAGTTGATTCGGTGGTGGTGCAGGAACGCAATTTATCCCTCTTAGGCCTTGTGGTATACATACCACGAATGGAATCGTGGTCTAGTTGGCCACGATAACGGATCGTGCACACCACCCCGACGTTCCGTGGTCGGGCGTGGTCGTGCTTCTTCGTGCTCCCGATGACAGATTCAAACGAACAATGTGATTGGTTGTTGGGTTTTTTGGCCGTTGAACGGCTATTTTGGCCGTTTCTTTTTTTTTTCAAACTCAATTCACTAAATATAAATAAACCTTCTATTATATCAAAACTTACACCTCATTCTATTCTCTAAAACCACAAAACACATACACATGGATTCCACAATACATAAGGAATTTTTAAAAAGTTTTGACTCGGATGACGACGTAGAATTCGTCGAGACATTCTTCAACGTTGTGCAACACATTCACGACGAAGAAAGTTCGAATGCAGCTCGTACAAGGGCGGTCGTCAATCGTGATCGCCAAGCCGCACACGACTTATTGGTACGTGATTACTTTGCCGATAATTGTCTTTATAATGACGACTCATTCGAACGTCGTTTCCGTCTGAATAAGGCTATATTTTTACGTATTAGTAATGCTTTAGAATCTCGTTATGATTTTTTCAAACAAAAACCCGACGCTAGAGGAAGAATGGGTTTTAGTAGTATACAAAAATGTGCGGCTGCTCTTAGGTATTTGGGATACGGTATAGCATTTGATGCATATGACGAATACTTGAAAGTATCCGAGAGGACCGCAGTTGAATGTGTAGATTGGTTTTCTGCATGTGTTTATGAGGTTTTTCACGAAGAATATTTGCGCAAACCTACTCAACGTGATATTGAGAGATTATATTCGGCTCATGAAGAGAGGCATGGATTTCCGGGTATGCTTGGCAGTCTAGATTGTACGCATGTGGCTTGGGAAAAATGTCCAACTGCATGGCGTGGTCAGTTCACTCGAAGAGATATAGGTGAACCAACTATCATCCTAGAAGCTGTTGCATCTCAAGATTTGTGGATATGGCATGCCTTTTTGGAGTAGCGGGGTCTAACAACGACCTTAATGTTCTTGGCCAGTCTCCACTTTTCAACGATATTTGGACCGGCAAAGCACCTGATATGACGTTCACGGTGAACGGGCACGCGTACAAATACGGTTACTACCTTGGTGATGGGATATACCCGGATTATTCTACATTGATGAAGGCATACTCGGTTCCTCGAAGTGAAAAGGCAAAAATTTTTACAAAAAAACAGGAATCGGCGAGAAAGGATATCGAGAGTGTATTTGGAGTCCTTAAGCAGACATAGCATGTAGTGAAATATGCTACACGACTCTGGGATAAAGAAAGAATTAAACGAATGGTCCTAGCATGTATTATAATGCATAATATGATTATTGAAGATGAAGGTCGAGCGATTTGCACGTATGATCCGAACGACGTTGTCGTTCCAATTGAAGAGTTCGTACCCGGAACGAATGCTTTTTTAGAGCGAGTTGTTGAAATTCATAACAGTGAAACGTGTTTCAATCTTCGAGAAGATGTCGCGGAACATTTGTACCAACGTAGCATGAACGACGATTAGGATTTTTATATGTATGTTTGTTTGTTTTTTTAATTAATGTAATGTTTTTTTTCTAGATTAACTAAGTAATGTAGTTTCAAGTTGTTATTTTATTTTTATAATTAATGAAAAAATAGTTTAAAAAAAATGAATGCTTTTTAATTATAAAAAATGTAATTTTATTGTATTTTTGAATTAAAAAAATGTAATTTTATTGTATTTTTGAATTAAAAAAAATAAAAATAATGATGTGGAGTGGTGTGTTAGTGATAGTGGAATGTGGTGCTGATATGACACCCACCACATATGTGGTATGTGGTGGGTATAACGGGCGTTATAGGATGTGGTGGTGAACGCTCAAAAAGGGGAAGGAGGGGCGGTGTTTGTGATGTTATAACGGGAAGGGCGTTGCCCACACCTAAAAGCCTATAAACCACTGCACATGCTGTAAGTATTCGTCTTATTGTTCTTTTATTTAGATAAATGAAGAAATTATAATAGTTTTTCTTTAACTTCATTGTAATGTCTTCATAGTAATCAATGTTCGTATTGGTTTTTATCTGTGTCTTTTTCTAAGATTTTTTTTTTTTTTGTATTTTTAATATATCCACTTCTAATACTCGTCTACACTACATGATTACATGAAGACGATTGGTCATTTTTGTGTTAATTGTACACACCATCTTTGGAAATTGCATAAAATGAAAGAAATAAAATATAAACTTTTTCCTAATATATGTAATAACATGAGGGTAGACATGAATTGTACCTTGTGTAGTGGAATAGAAGCACCTAATGTGTTAACTGTAACATCACTTGGGAGAAAATCCATTTAAAATTGAAATGAAGTCTGTAGATTTTAAAAATGCAAAAAGAAGTAAAAGAAAATTAAGGAGATTTAGAAGATTGAAAGTAAACCATTTACCAGGTTTCATGGAACTAGTCATAAGTTGTTTGTCAATCATTCATTAATTGTTATTTAAGTCTCTCTTATCAAAGTTCATAGTCTTAAACCATTACATATTTAATCAGAAAACATGTTTTTAATGAGACTAAAATCATCATTTAATATTAAAGGAGGTGTCAGCCACTATGTTATGTTCAACCCCATGCCCCTGATAATTCCTCCCCATTATCAATGTGATAACTTGGTTTTCGGTTAATAAATCTGATTATCTTGTTGGTGTTTCTTAAGTTGTAAATGTTTTTAGAAAACACTTATCAGGTTTCGCACTTTTGACTGCATTAGGAACACGTTCTTATTTCTGAATGAAATTTTCTGTTGGCCTTAAACATCTCTGTTGTAAAGATAACTATCTATATCCTCAAAGACAAAAGGAGTCGTTCTCTTTAAATTTGCACTCTGCTCTTCAGGTAGAATAATCATAGAAGAAATTAGATGATAAATTAATTTTTTTTTATTTTCGTTAAATTTAAACTGTATGTAGAAACTGTGACCATTTATGAATTGGTTTTAAAACAGTTGACTTTTTAGCAAAAAGTGAACATTAGTGTGTGTGTCGAAGTGTGTTTTTTATTATGTTATACACAAACAAAAATAACACACACACAGACAAAAAGTATCGAAAGAATGAGAATTTGTGGAATATAATGTTCTCCTTTCATGGCAATGTACTTTCAACTTTTATAAACTTTCGTTCTCCCTTTTGTCATAGGGCAATCTACTTCCATATTTTTTTCAAATATAGAATTACAATAATTTCACAATATTTACCAAACACCTACAGGCCACGCATGTGAAGGGACCTTTATTCGTTTAATTCCGTTTTCAAGATTTGTGCTTCATTGTTCCCTTGAAGAATGCATATCCATCATTGTTTTAAGATCTGTTCTTTTGGGCATTAGTTGGACATAGCTATAAGTTTGCCATGTTTGGAAATAAGAGAAAATTTACAGAATATGATGGAACATATGTTAATAAAAAAATATACGTTGTACTTTAAAGTTCAACGACCTGGTTTCTGCAGACAATGATGATGTTATAAGATTTAACAAGGAAGAGTCTCAGAGACGAGCCATTCTAAGATGGAAGGATAAAAGAAATAGATCCATAAATCTAGATGTTTTCAAGTTAAGTACCAGATTCAGAATCATGAAGGCACAAACAATTATAGAAACCACCACCGCCTAGGGAAGGGCTGTTAAAAAGGCAAAATGAATTCAAAACAAAACTTCACGTAGATTTTGTGTTTTGAAGGGTATCGTGCACATGAAAAAATGAAGCATGCAAGGTAAGTCACTATTTTGGCGTTTTTAGATGAAAATATAAATCGGAGACTACTCGATGCACCGTCATGTCGAAATTTTACATAATGTGAATGACTTCAAATGTTATGTGGCTAAATTTTGCATAATGTAAATCACTTCAATGATTATATCTTTTGGTACATATATATGAAGTATATATTTTGTAAAACAACATTATGGTAAAAGAACATAAGGACACTGCTATTATTCGTAAAAACATGTAATTATAACAGGCAAATCATAGTGTCTTATATTGATAGAAAGAGCATAGTAACTTGCTATTTCCATTCATTTACACATTCAAAAAGAAACTTAACTGCCTCTGTAGTCTGTACAAGCCGAACAGACAACCTACCACGATACTAGGACGGCTCTTAGAATTGCCTAGTATATAAAATATAAAATGTGTAATATATAAATATCATTTTATGGGTTTCTACAATATGATGTTTCCTGTGAGAGCGTGTTTGACAGATTTTTTGAGAGCTTTTAATAACTTCAATAAAAATACGAACTTCTTCGGAAGTATGAGATTAAACTATCATTTTAAACTATTGAATTCTTCGGAAGTATGAGATTAAACTATCATTTTAAACTATTGAAATACTTTGAATTCAAAAGTCACTTCAAATTTTTTGCTTTTATAAGCTTTTAAGTTTTAACTTTTAGATTTAATATAATTAACATTTTTATAAGCTTTTAAGTTTTAACTTTTAGATTTAATATAATTAACATATTTCAAAAGCTTACATCTGCATTTGCCGAATATTTATATAAATAAAAGTTACATCTAGCTTCCAGTTACTAACTTCCAACCATCAGTTACCCGTTTAAGCTAGTTTTTTTTTTTTTTTGTAAAATAAAGTGCAACATAAAATGACAATATAACCTCATTTTCTAAGCCTTTAATTATCTAATATAATGCACTGGTCTTGTGTAATATATAATATTATGAAAAGTAAAAGTTAAACTCACAATAAATCATTATAACGAACGTCTTTTCATAATAAGATAAATTTATATTAAATAATAAACGCCAAAAGAAATATGTTACGACTTGATCCACTTGTATAGAGTTTCTCCTTCAAATCAAATAATTCATATGCAATGCCTTTTTTAAAAGTCACAGTCAATGGAGAGAGAGAGATACCAAACAGTCGATTTATGTCCCACCTTATACAGGTAGAATGGTGTTTTTTTCTACACGAGCCAATGGGTCTCAGAAATGACAAAACAATGTTTTATAAAGTATTAATAACACAAAACAAAAGGATATAATATTTTATTTTAATAACACGAAATTGATCTAATTGAAAGACGGTATACACGGTAATATGACAACGAAACTATCGAGACTGATTCATAATATTGGGTGTGTGTATGTGTGTGTCAAATGAAGGGATTGGATGGATGGGCATGATAAATGGATCAAATAGACAGACCGATTAATGGATTGATATGTCCAGCAAGAACTGTATATGGTTAACAAGCTCAATATATAATATATTGCAATTATGAAGATTGTAACAACTAACAAGTACCTGGTAACCATGTCATCTGCATCAATAACTTTCTTATAGAAATTGGTTGAGAATGGAGGAACCTTATTGCATTTTCTTGGTAGCAGCTATCCAATGGACTTTCTACTTTCCCCTTCAAATTTGCATGATTTGGGAAATAATGTTAAATATTTTAAACGAAATTCCACGGTGATTTTGAAGGTTCATGTTCATTGTGGTTGAGATCCACATATATTATAGGTTTTACTGCCAACTTTACACACAATGCTACTAAATTTGCAGGTAAACATACATCTTGTGGACATTCCTCCAACATATTTTCTCATTTCTCCTTCCACCACTCTCTTAACAGATTCACTAATATCCCCTACTCCCCATGCTATAGATATATGAGGCCGAGGATCCTGTAGCGTCAAATAACACAGCATTCTTCATGTTATAATCACATGTAAATCAAACTGGACTTATTAAGTCTCTATGAACAACAACACTAACTAACCTTGTAAAATTCAGGAAGATTGTGCAGCTTGTAAACCTCATTAACAGCTTGGATCTGTTTCGTTACCTCAGCTACACCTCGCGTTGTATTTTCAACCGAAAGAAATGTCCGTGTCTGATCATCGTTCACAAAAACCTCCCACTTGTTGAAATCAATCAAATACCTGTTTCCAAAAACAAAAAAAAAATAAACTAAAACTTAAACAAAGTTTGATATTGAAGATTGAAGATTGAAGATTGAAGGGTTTAAGGTTGAGACCGTTTCTGAAACTGAAGTTTTTGGCGAAGCATTGCGACCATCGAGTCTATTTGATGGACACGAATGGGAACAGTTCTTCCAAGACTTATGTGAAATTCCCTCCCTAAGGCAACTTGTATTAGCTTCTCTTCATCTTTTAGAAGCATGGATAATGGAACATCAATATCCACAACATGAAGATCTGGTATAACTGAAGTCGCTTTCTTCAAAAACAGGGCCAGCTCTTTCTTTCTTTCAGATGGTATAAATACTATATAATATAACTGGTTTATGTCAGACAATCTAATCAAGAACAAATAAACAGTTGCAATGTAATACTGTCAATGAAGCAGTCAGTACTTTAAAGATCAGGAGTTTCACAATAAAAACCTGCAAACCAAATACTGGCTAATAAGATGTTGTAAAAATCTAATAAATTACACAACTATAAGTCAAATCTCAACTTTTCGTGTCACGGATAATAAAGTATAAAACAAAGACTTTGAACTCACAGATTACGACTTCTAAATGTCAATCTTAGTTTATATAAGAAATTTTTTCCCAATCTTTGAATCCTCTTTCCCTGTAAAAATGGCAGGAATTTCCTTTATGAATGTCCCATACTGATTCACAAATTTCAAACATTTTGATTTTACTGATTTTGATACACAAGGTCCTCATTTTCTTTGTCAATTTATTCAGAATTTTTAGTAAAAGACGTCCATCGATCAAGTATTTTGTGATTTTAAAAGTCGAGTTAGTACCAAGAAATGTAGGAGGTGTAAAATGTTTCAAACTGTGAGGCAAAAATAGAAAAACAAAAGAGAAATGAAACCTGGGATGTAAACATGTAATGCGTAATTGCCTTCGATGTGAGGGAAGCTCCGAATTCTACTGGCCGAATTACGCTGCAAGTAATCGAACGTTCCTGAAAATAAACCAAAACTTATCATAAAAATTCGAACGCTCCAAGCTCCGAGTTTTTTGGTGTCATTGCTTTTTAGGGTTTATGTACAATACGTATAGGCTTTTGCTGAACTTACCGGATGAATTGGGAGGGTTAAGAAGGTCGATAGGCGGTGGAGGAAGAATGGATGGCGGTGGTGAGTGGTTGTCATCGGAAGCGGCAAGCGGCGGTTGAGAATCTGATTCTGAGTCGGAAGAAGTGTCGCCGTACGACGCGATTAGTGCCTCCATTGCCGTGGTCGAGTGTAGCACACGAACAACAACGCATTTGTGAAGGTCCTACGTCCATTTTATTAGGAAATAATGTTATAAAAAACCTTAAATTTTTTAGGAATTTATGTTTTATATTTTGGCAACGGATAATCTCATAAAAACCTTTAAGTTTTTCGGTTTTTACCTTTTGACAAAATTTTGATTTGTTTATACCGCACTCATAAATATCCTTAAAATCACATACATGCGTATATGCAATCCAATCACCACAAAATGAGCCTAGTTCCTGTTAGAAATTTGGGATAAGAATTACACTTAGAATTTTGAGAATCGTTTTATACACTTTAAAATCGAAGTATTTTGGTGGTACTCCCAAATCCTCAACCGGATAAGACTCGGAAAATTCAGAGAACAAGAACAGGGAATGTTTAGTATGATTTTCATGTACCAACTAGATATAACCAAAAACAGATTATCTCTTATATTTCTAAAAACTGTCACCAACAGTTTTATGACCTAAAACTGTCTAAACTTCCACAAGGCAGTTTGTAACAGTCAGAAACTGTCACAAATTCGGGTTTTCTACACATGTTCAAAATAAAGTCAAAATCGGGTTTAATATTCATCAAGATTGATTTTGGTCAACAAGTCAATCCATTACACTTAAATACAATTAGTGAAACAATTCACCAACAGTTCCCCTCTTTGTGAAATCATTCGACTGCTCCGAAAAATTACACGGTCGTGCTTTTCATGTGGGAAAAAACATGGCCCGTTTTCTATCAAAGTGTGTTACCTGAATATGAACTTCCTCTAAAGTATGTTTCCCAAATAAAAAATCTTCAATTACACGGCCCATGTAAAAAAAATGGTAACAAAAAGTTTGCCCGGTGTTTTGTGAAAGTGCTTAGCCTAATCTCCAAAGTACATTCCCCAAATCGAAAACTTCATCAAATACACAACCTGTGTTTTTATGGTAAAAAAACATGGCCCATGTTTCTTCGACCTTCAAAAGTTTAGTCTCAAGATCTTCCAAAAACACGACGATGTTTTCTCGTGACTAAAAATACATGGTTCGTGCAAATTTTCTATTTTTCTTGTAAATTTTTTTGTAACTCCACCCATATGTATCCCCTTTGCTTGAAATTTTCTCCACAACCATGCCTTTAATTGGACCGACAAATCATCAAAAAATCACGTAGTACAAAATGTTCCACTAAAAATCATAAATTGTCCCAAAGTTACTAAAATACAAAACCTTAAGGCTAAAATTCAATGCATGTACATGAAATAAACGTTGTAAATGATGCATAAAATATATGTAACATATGATCGTCAACAAAGGTCCCATAGATTCTTTCAACTAATCTTTGATAATGGGGATTAAAATTGTATAAGAGATTTTTGTATCCTTTGTGTGTTAGGGGTCATCCATATTTTATAGCCAAAAATTTAGACTCGCTATTAACTTTATCCATATGTATCCCCTTTGCTTGAAATTTTGACTACAACCATGCCTTCAATTGGACCGAAAAATCATCTAAAAATCACATAATATAAAATGCTCCACTAAAAATCATAAATTGTCCCAAAGTTACTAAAATACATAACCTTAAGGCTAAAATTCAATGCATGTACATGAAATAAACTGTAACACCCAAGTTCCAAGTATAGTTACCTTTATAAATGTGGACATTTATGGCTTAAACCTAGACTTTGTGGTGGCCACGACGTGGTGATGATAGCACCACGACGTGGAAGCACCTGGGTGAAACGTACATTTTCTTGGGTGCCACGACGTGGCAAGATATTGGCCACGGCGTGGCAGCCATCTGTATGAAAACCCTAATTTTTCGGGCCTTAATCCCAATTTAAAGGATGTGATGGCTAGTGTTTGCACACCCTCAGCCTCTATCACCTCCCTTTCGACCTAGAAGTAGGGATGAGCATTAAAACCGTCGGAACCGGAATCGGAACCGGACCAGAACCAGAATTGGTAATAAGGTCCGGTTACCGGTTCTCCATTTTTATGAAAATCGGTCCCGTAACTAAAAATTGGAACCGGTTTTTTCCCATTTTTTAAAATGTGCATAACTCACTCATATGAAGTCAGAATTACTTGATTTTTTTCAACATGTAATTTGGAGTTTGTAATTTATTTTTGACTATACAACCATATATTTTGGTTAGATATTGAATCAGACACATGCCCCGAAAGAAATAATATCGATGTTGCATTTTTTCTATTTCAACACTTTTTTGTTTTTTTTTTTTTTTTTTGAATTTGTCCTTTTTTTAAATGTGCATAACTCATTCATATGACGTCAGAATTACTTAATTTTTTTTCAGCATGTAATTTGGTGTTTGTACTTCATTTTAGACTGTACAAACACATATCTGGTTAGATATTGAATCAGCTATAAACCCTGAAAAATAACATATCAATGTTGCGTATTTTCTGTTTCAGCATTTTGTTTTTATATTTTGGAATCTGTACCGATTTTAAAATGCGCATAACTCATTCATATGAAGTCAGAATTACTTGATTCTTTTTTCCATCATGTAATTTAGTTCCCCAAAATACCACATACACAGATGATTAGCCTCTCATGGCTATATCTCGATAAGGACCCTCCGGTCATGTGTCTCAGTGAAGAACCTCCGGTCCCACACCTCGGTATGGACCCTCCGGTGATGTCTCAATATATACACAAAATAATATAACAACATAAGTCACAAAGATAGAATGCATAATAATACATATCCCAGTATAAGCAAATAAGACCCTCCAGTCAATAATACGAATAAGACCCACCGGTCAATAACATGAATAAGACCCTCCGGTCACACATAAATTTCCGCACAGGTAAGTATAGTGAGAAGACTCACCTCAAACGCTACGCGAATAATCCTACACTGCCGCTGCTGCTACGAACCGACTCCCGAACTGAGCCAAACAACCCAACACCATAATCAATAACTAAACAAGGCTAAACCCCAACACTAGGCCCAAAGATAGCTCAACTAACCATGCCCACTATTGGTCCAAATCCATTGGGCCCACCAAGGCCCAACAAGGAAAGCCCATAATCTAATCCAAAAATGAGTCTGAATCCAAAAATAATTTCCCAGACCAAGAAATCCAACTCTCAAAGCCCAAGACCCAAAACCAAAGCCCAAAGTCCAAAAATGTCAAACGAGCACAAAATGGCATTGGGCCATTTATGTTGGGCGTAGACACGGCTTATCCAAACTTGGTTCATGACTTAATCCCTTAAGCACTTGGCCCCAAAACCTCATGAAACCTTCGAAATAAGCTCTTAACTGATAAAGTTGGCAACTTTATCAGTTTGCATGTCTTAATGAGGCCCAATCATGCAAATTAATCCTTTAAGACCCATAAAAACCACCTTAACACATGCATGGTCCATTTTTAAACATCAAGCAATCATCTTTATGAACTAATAACCTCAGAGATACTAAGAGTAACAATTCAAAGCTCCTGGAGTGGTGGCAAACCACAAGATCTCGCCCATGAAACCAAAATGGGACCAAAACTCATATAATACTAGATCTAGGCTTCAAATGAGCAAGGTTAGAGCTTAATACCTCTATTGAGCTGGAAAAGAAAAAGAAAGACCATATCCACAAGCCTTCCTTCGATCCAACACCTTGCATCAAGTTCCATTTCTTGAATAATCACCAAAGCCCACTAAATATGCACACAAAGAGTTCAAAACACTCTTGGAAAAGGCTAGGGTTCGAAATTAGGATTTTAGAGCAATGGAGGCTGATAAATGAGGGAGTCTTGAGGTTATAATGATGTTGATATAGTGCCCAAACCCTAAAAAAAATAAGGTTTGGCACTCTGACCATTACTCGGGGCGTACCATTAGGTACGCTGGGCGTACCTGGTCCACCCATGCGTCCCTTAGCTCAACACATGGGACTAATCTGCCAACTTATTCCACCAAGGGCCAAACTTGCCAAAACTTCAAACTACCATAACTTCTTCGTTATAAGCCCGTTTCCAACTAACTTTATATCCATGGAAAGGTGGAGAGGAGCTCTACGCTTCTAACAACACACCATAGTCTTAAAATGTGACATCCCCTAATTTCTCGGCCAGAAAAGACCGATTTAATTTATGCTTTTAAAATAAAATCAGAGTAATCCTTTTAAAAGATGTTGCAGAATTTGTTCCCAAAACAAAACATGATAAAAATTTATCAAAACCTTTCTTTAAGAAATATATATTTTCATTTTATATCAAAACCTCGGGATGTCGTGTTCCGATACAGATCAAAAGCATAAACAAGACATTATAAGCCTTACAACAGTTATTTACAACTACTGGCCTATAATCCAAAAATCTCTCATCATCATCCGACTATGCTCGGGGTCCACTACCTGTAATATAAAAAGATGAGTGGGTCAGGCTTGGGAGCCTGGTGAGCATATAGGGCTTTCAACCCACAATGATAATAAATTTATTAAATTCATCAATCAACAATAACCCTGATTACCCATTCCCGTTATCCTCACTTTACGTCCCTAAACACCTATCACAAGGGACCTAGCCTAAGGATTATCATCGGGATGGATACTAATGCTAAGGGGACTCCTCAGCCATACATGTCCTTAAGGAGACCATGAGGGGGATGGAGTATACCAATGAACATATAGCTCACCAACACCTACAGGATGCGAACCTGCTAGTGTTCCACTGGACTGTCTAGAAAGGTCCGTGGACGTCATCTATACTCCGCTAGACGACTACAACAACAACAACATCGAAGCCTCTCATCATTTTAACACACATCGACTATTTCGTCTACCCATGTTTTACCCAACATATTTGTAGATAAAATACATATACAGTTTAAAACTTATATAAAACATCTATTGAACAATCACCTCAAATAAACAATTAATATAATTACACATAGCACGTATTTTATAGAAAATACTTCATATATATGTGTAAGATGAAAGCGACTACACACTCACTTGATTTAACGATAATCGGGCAGCACTTCGTTTCCTAAAACAATCGTTTCTGATAAAACCGGGAGTTTTATTGAGAAACCGGGCTCTACGAGGGTTGGGCTTCAAAACCGAAAAGATAAATTTTTCCGAATCTTCGGGCACTTCGGAACGTATTTTGGGTGTTTGGTATAATACCGGGGCTTTGGGGGAAGTTGGAATGGAAGAAATATGGGTTTAGGGGTGTAAAATGGCAATTTTCCAAATTATCCCCGGGAGGTCTCGCACCCTTCTATTTATAGGGGGAGGCTTCGGACCGAGGGGGAGGATAAGTGAACACGCGGCTTGCATGCGAGGCTCCAGGTGGCGGCTTCTAATTGGACCGAGGTCTAGGGTGCGAGGGGGGGGAGGTTGCGTGCATGCGAGGCTCGGACACCCGGTGCGACACGCGTCGGATGCGAGGCGAGGCGGCTTCGGAAGTGAGGATTCACCGGGCACGCGTCGGATTTCGGTTGGAACGCGCATCGGGTGACTAAGCTGCTTCGGACACGCGTCTGCTGACTCACCGAGATCGGACACGGGGCGGTTCTGAGCGAGGGTGACGTTGCCTATTCCGGACCATGCGAAATTTCTCGGATTTCGTGTTTTTCTCGATTTTGAGCCAAACCTTCTAAAATCCATAACTTTCGCATACGGGCTCCGTTTTTTACGTTCTTTATATGCACGCGTAGGTAAAACTACGCTCTACAACTTTCGTTTAGACTTCGTCATCTAATTTTGGCTTTAATTTTAATATTATTATTTTTAACAGACCGGGACAGGAAATCCATTAAAAATTCATAACTTCTTCATCTGACGTCCATTTTCGTCTGTCTTTTTACCGTTGTACTACTATTGACGAGACCTTCGATTCTCGTTTAGTTTGTGTCGGCTAAAAATCACTCGATCCAAAATTTGAGTTTTTCGTTGTCTACTGCTAAGCTGAAACTTAGAAAAATCATAACTTCCTCATACGAAGTCAGATTTGGACGTTCTTTTTATACTTACTCTCGGTTTAAAGAACACTACGACTTTCATTTAGATCACTAAGGCTAAAAAGTAGTTTATAAAAAACTCACTTTTTACGTCATTCGGCGTCGTGCCGGTTTTGTCGCGAAACTTCGACAGGTTATAACTTCTTCGTTATAACTCGAATTTCGGTATTCTTTATATATCCAGAATCCTTGTCACGACCACTACAACTTTCTTAATAGATATCGGCTTTATCTAATATTTATTTTTGACACTCATGTTTATTCTTAATTAATTAAATCCTAATAATTAAGCATAAAACACATAATTCACATAATAATCACATAATTCCTCTTTATTTCCTCAAAATGAGTTACAAAGGTTGACCTAGACTATTTCATTATCATTAATGCCTAGCCTAGAAACACGGGCGTTACAATTCTCTCCCCCTTAGGATGATTCCGTCCCCGGAATCACACATCAGCAAACAAATACGGGTAGCGACTCATCATGTCACTCTCCGTTTCCCAGGTGAGATTTGGCCCATTCGTATGTTTCCATCGCACAAGCACTAAATCGACCATCTTGTGTCGCAACTTCATAGTCTTACGGTCAACGATTGCCTTTGGTTCTTCAATTAACCTCTTGTTTTCATCCAACCTTAATTCAGAAATTGGAATTATGTCGGGCACATCTCCCTTGAACTTCCTCAAATAACACACATGAAAGGTGTTATGAATACCCTCTAGTTCTTCTGGTAATTCTAGCTTGTAAGCTTGATTGTCGATCCTCTGAATAACTTTAAACGGTCCAATAAACCTTGGACTCAACTTTCCCCTTTTACCAAATCTTATATCGGTTGTCTTTTCTTGTCAGCATAGCTCTTTTGACGATCTTGAGCAGCTAACATCCTTTCCCTAATCACTTTCAACTTTTCAGCAGTCTGATGGACTATTTCAGGTCCCATAAACTGCTTTTCCCCAGCTTCCATCCAACATGACGGCGTTCGACACTTTTCTCCATACAAAGCTTGGTAGGGTGTCATCTTGATGCTCGAGTGGAAACTGTTATTGTAGGAAAATTCTACCAAAGGTAAATGTTCATCCCAGTTACCTTGAAATTCCAGGGTACATGCTCTCAGCATATCCTCCAACGTTTGAATTGTTCGTTCGCTCTGACCATCGGTTTGCGGATGGTAAGTTGTACTCAAACACAACTTGGTACCCAATTCCTCGTGTAGACTCCTCCAAAACCTTGAGGTAAAACGGTTGTCACGATCTGATACAATCGTTAACGGAACACCGTGAAGCCTCACAATTTCCTTCACGTAAGAATTCGCAAGCTTATCCATAGACCATTTCTCGTTGGCTGCTATGAAATGTGCACTCTTAGTGAAGCGATCAACGACCACCCAAATCATGTCGTGACCGTTCTTTGTTCTGGGCAGTTTAGTCACGAAATCCATGGTGATGTCTTCCCATTTACCCATGGGTACAGGTAAAGGTTCTAAACTCCCATACGGTTTCTGATGTTGTGCCTTAACCCTAGCACATGTTACACACTCGGCCACATACTTAGCAACATCGAGCTTCATCGTCGGCCACCAGTAGTAGGGTTTTAGATCCCTATACATTTTTGTGTTGTCGGGATGAATCGAGTACATGGTCTTGTGAGCTTCTTCCATCAGAAGATCTCTTACTCCTCCCGTCTTAGGTACCCAAATCCTATCTTGGAATACCTTCAGTCCTTGACCGTTTGTATCAAACACTAACGTTTTTCCCAAACGTTCTTCCTTTCGGTCATTTTTCTCTAAAGCTTCCTCTTGAGCTTTCTTTATACTTTCCACAATTGTCGAGACAACTTCAATTCTCAACGTTATTGGCCTTTTCTTTTCAAGGTTTACCTTCCGACTGAGAACATCAGCAACAACATTTGCTTTACCAGGGTGGTAAAGTATCTCACAGTCGTAGTCCTTGAGTAACTCTAGCCAGCGTCGTTGCCTCATGTTCAATTCCTTCTGATTAAAGAGATATTGAAGACTCTTATAATCAGTGAAAAGTTTGCATTTAGTACCATAAAGATAGTGCCTCCATATCTTTAAGGCGAATACTACCGCTGCCAACTCCAGATCATGAGTGGGGTAGTTCTTTTCATGCTCTTTCAATTGCCTCGATGCATACGCTATCACTTTATCCCTTTGGGTCAGAACACAACCTAACCCAACTCCAGATGCATCGCTATAAACTGCAAAGTCATCAACTCCTTCAGGTAAAGAAAGAATCGGTGCTTCACATAATTTCTTCTTTAACTTCTCAAAAGCTTCCTTATGCTTCTCATTCCAAGTATAAGTAGCTCCTTTGTGGGTCAAAGCTGTTAATGGAGTAGCGATCGAAGAAAAGCCTTGGATAAACCTTCGGTAATATCCAGCTAATTCTAAAAAGCTTCGGATCTCCGTAGGACTTTTCGGTTGTTCCCACTTCATCACAGCTTCAATCTTCGTTGGGTCAACCATTATTCCTTCTTGGTTAACCACATGACCCAAAAATTGGACTTCTTGAATCCAAAATTCACATTTGGAGAACTTTGCATACAGCTTCTCCTTTTTTAGAACTTCTAACACTTCACGCAGATGCTTGTCATGCTCCTGCTTGCTTTTCGAATAAATAAAAATATCATCTATGAACACTATCACGGATTTATCAAGGTATGGTTTACAAACCTTGTTCATCAAATCCATGAAAGCCGCTGGAGCATTAGTTAGTCCAAACGACATAACCAAGAACTCATAGTGTCCATATCTTGTTCGGAACGCAGTCTTCTCAATATCCTGCTCTCCTACCTTTAGCTGATGATATCCTGACCTAAGATCGATCTTCGAGAAATAGATCGAACCTTGCAACTGATCAAACAGGTCATCAATCCTCGGCAACAGGTACTTGTTCTTTATTGTTGTCTTATTCAGCTCTCTGTAATCGATGCGCATTCTCATGCTCCCGTCTTTCTTCTTTACGAATAACACTGAAGCTCCCCAGGGTGATGAACTAGGTCGAATAAAACCTTTGTCCAATAATTCCTGAAGTTGTGTCATAAGCTCTTTCATCTATGTTGGTGCTAATCGATACGGTGCTTTTGCTATTGGTGTCGTTCCTGGTAACAAGTCGATACGAAATTCTACTTGTCGATCAGGGGGTAATCTGGGAAGATCTTCGGGAAAGACTTTCGGATAGTCACACACCACCGGAATATTCTGCACCTCTTCTTTTCCTTCTTAGCATCGATCATGAATGCTAGATATGATGTACATCCCTTGGCCAAACACCTTCTGGCTTTCGTTAGGGAAATGATTCCAGAGTTTACTCTACGTTTGTCTCCATACACCATAAATGACTCCTTCCCTGGCGGTTTTACTTTTACTATCTTCTTCATCCACAATATTTCGGCATCATTGGCGCTAAGCCAATCCATTCCTAGAACGATGTCGAAACCGTTTAACTCGATAGGCAATAATTCCTCGTGGAACTTATTCCCATTCAAGTCAATGAAGATGTTTTTCATACGATGGCTAACAGGTATAAACTTGCCACTAGCAACCTCGACTAGTAAAGCATTAACTAGTCTATCAACAGACAAAGCTAGTTTTCTACCAAATTCATGCGAAATAAAGGAGTAATTGGCTCCAGAATCAAACAAAATTTGGGCAGGCAATTTGTTTACGAGAAAGGTACCTGAAGCGACATCGGCTTCTTTTTTCGCAGCTTCAAGTGTCATCTGAAAGGCTCTCGCCTTCGGCTTTGGTGGAAGATTGGGATTTGTTGCATCCTTCTTCTTCAGGCAATCCTTCAAAATATGCCCCTCTTCATTGCACCCAAAACAGACTTTCTTAACAAAGGTGAATTCATTGGCACAATGCCCAGACTTTCTACATTTGTAACAAGTGACTTCCTCGCTGTATTTCCCAGCATGTTTCTTCTTACACTTGTCACACCACTTGGCTTCAGCTCCTCCTCCGAATTTCCTCGAACCAGTCGTCGAGAACTTGTTCTTTTTATTGGAACCTGAAGTTCCTTCAAACTTTCTCTTTTCGCCAACTTCAACCTTGCTGGCGGCTCTCCCCTTAATCATATCTTCAACAGACTTGGCAGCCCAGACAGCTGCCTCCAATGTAAGTGCCTGACGTACTGGCACCGCGTACTCCCATGGAAGTCCCTTTGCGTACCTGTCAATTTTTGTCAGCTCATCTGGGACAATACGCAAAGCAAACTCTATTTTGTCTATGAAGTTATTTGTGTATTCATCAACGGTCATACTTCCCTTCTTCAACGTCAGAAATTGGTTTTCTAGCTCAAGCACATTTTGGGCCGAGCAGTAATTGCGCTTGAAGTGCACCAAGAACTCTGCCCAAGTCAGTTGCAGTGGCTCATTAGGGCTTAGGGTTTTCCCCAGAGTGTTCCACCAACGAACAACGCTGCCTCTGAACTGACGTACTGCAAATGTGGTTTGTAACTTGCCTTGGCAACCACATGTCATGAAATCCAATTCCATTTCTGATATCTAATCCAATACTCCGACGGGATCTTCTTTTCCAGTGAAAGTTGATGGCTTGCAAGTCATAAAGTCTTTATACTTGCACCCATTTCTCTCCACTCTATCTTCGTGGTTATTTCTCTGTGACAACCCGAAACTTCGTCCGTTTCCGTTACACGATTTCCGTTAATAAAAAAATTTCGAATTCATTAACTTTTTCGTCAAACTTCTTGGTTTAGAAAATAATCTAGTTATATATAATTAAAGTATTTGCGAATCAGAACCAAAAATCGCGCGGGAACCCGAATATCTCGAAAAAACCAAACATTTCCGGTCTAAGTGAGGTTACGACCGTAAACTCGTTTACGGCCGTAAAATCGTTTACGACCGTAAACCCGTTTACGGCCAGTAAAGAGTGGACCCCACCACCGACCACAAAACCCCTATAAATACGAGACCTCCCCCTTCATTTGAACATTTCTGGCCAAAACTCTCTCCTTCTCTCTCTAAGAACCTTGACCGTAAACACCTAAAAACACCTTCAAATTTCGGGAAACATCGAGAAACACCGTTTGGAGTCACTTCGGAACGTCTGGAAATGCTTATCTCTTCGAAATCAGCACCATCGTTCTTGAGTTTACGGTCCATCTTCAAAGACCGTAAACCCTGTTCTTGAGTTTACGGTCCAAACCTTCAAAGACCGTAAACTCTGTTCTTGAGTTTACGGCCGTAAACTCATCAAGCCTTCAGAAACCATAAACTACCAGTCGACCGTAAACCCTTGTTCACGGCCGTAAACACCTTTTAAGTGGTGCTTTTGACTGAAAACCCACTTTCATCGATTCGATCAAGTCCCGGTAACATTCCTCAACCGAATACAAGCGTTCCTCTAACACTTTATCTAACGAAATCACTAATTTAGATACATATATGTATTTATTTGATAATAGGATTTCGTTAAGTGTCACGTGCAACAACCCGAGGATCTTCATTTCAGTCAACGCTTTCACACAACAACTGTGAGTTCATACCCCTACATTTTCCGTATTTTAATGTTTTCAGGGGGAGAATCCAAGCTAAACATAAATGTTTTCAAAACTATTGTAAATCTCATACTTTAACCCCTTTTGAGCATAAGGGACGTTTTCACTAAAATTGCATAGTTTTCCGGACACGCTATTCACTATACATGCAAACTATAATCGGTATAGTTTGAGATTTTTCTAAAACATATCAAGTATAGAAACTTTCACTATTAAATATGTGCACTAAGACAGAAACAGTTTACAAATTACATCGCTACTTACTCATGGTATTCATAACTGTAATTATCACTACCAACGGTATACATACGGATTTTCGCTATGGTAGAACGCTACTACACTACATGTAAACTAGATCGTACGATACTGTGAGGCGCTACTTCACTACTATACCCTTAGGTGTACAGGGATAAATCCTACCACTGTATAACCAGAGTCTCCTGGAGGGAGAGCGTGAGATTTGTGAATAGATCTATTCGGGACTGACAATCCCACATCTGGACTGCTAGCTACAGTTAGGCGGGCACGCCTGAGATGTACAAATGTCATTTAACTCGATGCCTGAAGAACGTTGGAAAGGTCTCTAGTCATATCAAGCATGGTTATACGACTCACAATATGTATAAATCACCTTTAGTTTACAACTTAACACTCTTCAACAGTTTTATTTACATTAAATGGAACTAATACACACTACATCTGGAGAACTTTCAGGCTTTTCAAACAGAAACGAACATACAATGGTTTCACGCACGAAATGCTATTACATCATGATTAGCATTAGCCAGTCACATGAAGTAATAATTTCGCATATCACTACAGTTTTCAGTGACAAACATTCATGGTTTTATACAGAATTGAAATCACTACTTTCTCACTAAAGAAAATATCGGATTTTCTTGGAATTATACAAATATTTTACGAACTCATCAACGATTTTCACTACAAATCACCGCTTATGAACTCACCAGCTTTATGCTGATACTCTTTCAAACTGCTTGTATTCTCAGGAAATCAGTAGACAGGTACTTGCTGGATTTTCGAGGAACTGGAGCAATAAGAGTTTTAAGTTTATACTATACAAAGCTATTGAATGTAATTCAAACAACGTATCAAACTGATGTAAACATTTTTATTTTAGTATTCACTGTACTGGTTATGTTGCTATGATTGTTATTATTCATTGGTTGTGATGCTACACATGACGTCCTCCGCCCCGGAACGTTTCCGCCATCGGTTTCGGGGTGTGACATTCTCCCAACCACAAGCGGTTCAGTTTGACCAACAGATCTACTGTTGTTTCCTTCTTCAGACTGATCGTCATTTAATTCAGGCTATTCAACAGGAATTGAGGGTTCACTCCTGTTGTTCAGCAACATTTGCCTTATTTCCTCCCTTTGTTCGGCCATCATTGTCTGAATCATGGCTTGTACTACAACCATGGTGATGGGTTCTGGTGCAGCTCTTGCTATAGGCACCTGTTCCACCACTTGGGGTTGAGGTTGCTGGTTTCTATTTGCATTTCCAGCTCCACTTCGGGTGTTGCCATTATAATCTATATACCAAATAAGGCGAATTTAGATCTTTATTCACGATAGACGTTTAAATTCTCCTTATCACTCCAAAACGTTTACATGCTAGTTCTAATGTCGTAATCGTACGCTTAGAATCCTAAACACATAAGGTTTCCATATCCGGTCGGCAACAGACCATAGATCCGAACAAATAATGGCATATATGGCAAACATATAGCATTTAGCACATAAAAGCATTTTAGGCATCTTTCCTAAAACATACTAGTACTCGTGTCTAAAATATGGTAGACACTCATCTCACAATCATCACTTAGCATTCTAAGTTTAAGTCTAGAAACCCTACAAATTCCTAGTGCGCTTAAACTAATGCTCTGATACCAACTGTGACATCCCCTAATTTCTCGGCCAGAAAAGACCGATTTAATTTATGCTTTTAAAATAAAATCAGAGTAATCCTTTTAAAAGATGTTGCGGAATTTGTTCAAAAAACAAAACATGATAAAAATTTATCAAAACCTTTCTTTAAGAAATATATATTTTCATTTTATATCAAAACCTCGGGATGTCGTGTTCCGATACAGATCAAAAGCATAAACAAGACATTATAAACCTTACAACAATTATTTACAACTACTAGCCTATAATCCAAAAATCTCTCATCATCATCCGACTATGCTCGAGGTCCACTACCTGTAATATAAAAAGTTGAGTGGGTCAGGCTTAGGAGCCTGGTGAGCATATAGGGTTTTCAACCCACAATGATAATAAATTTATTAAATTCATCAATCAACAATAACCCTGATTACACATTCCCGTTATCCTCACTTTACGTCCCTAAACACCTATCACAAGGGACCTAGCCTAAGGATTATCATCGGGATGGACACTACTGCTAAGGGGACTCCTCAGCCATACATGTCCTTAAGGCAACCATGAGGGGGATGGAGTACACCAATGAACATATAGTTCACTAACACCTACAGGATGCGAACCTGCTAGTGTTCCACTGGACTGTCTAGAAAGGTCCGTGGACGTCATCTATACTCCGCTAGACGACTACAACAACAACAACAACATCGAGGCCTCTCATCATTTTAACACACATCGACTATTTTGTCTACCCATGTTTTACCCAACATATTTGTAGATAAAATACATATACAGTTTAAAACTTGTATAAAACATCTATTCAACAGTCACCTCAAATAAACAATTAATATAATTACACATAACACGTATTTTATAGAAAATATTTCATGTCTATGTGTAAGATGAAAGTGACTACACACTCACTTGATTTAACGATAATCGGGCAGCACTTCGTTTACTAAAACAATCGTTTCTTATAAAACCGGGAGTTTTATTGAGAAACCGGGCTTTGCGAGGGTTAGGCTTCAAAACCGAAAAGATAAATTTCTCCGGGTCTTCGGGCACTTCGGAACGTATTTTGGGTGTTTGGTATAATATCGGGGCTTTGGGGAAGTTGGAATGGAAGAAATATGGGTTTAGGGGTGTAAAATGTCAATTTTCCAAATTATCCCCGGGAGGTCTCGCACCCTTCTATTTATTGGGGGAGGCTTCGGACCGAGGGGGAGGATAAGTGAACACGCGGCTCGCATGCAAGGCTCTAGGTGGCGGCTTCTGATTGGACCGAGGTCTAGGGTGCGAGGGCGGGGGAGGTGGCGCGCATGCGAGGCGCGGACACCTGGTGCGACACGCGTCGGATGCGAGGCGAGGCGGCTTCGGAAGTGAGGAGTCACCGGGCACGCGTCGGATTTCGGTTGGACCGCGCATCGGATGACTAAGCTGATTCGGACGTGCATCTACTGACTCACCGAGATCGGACACGGGGCGGGTTCCGAGCGAGGGTGACGTGGCCTATTCCGGACCATGCGAAATTTCTCGGATTTCGTGTTTTTCTCGATTTTTGAGCCAAAACTTCTAAAATCCATAACTTTTGCATACGGGCTCCGTTTTTGACGTTCTTTATATGCACGCGTAGGTAAAATTACTCTCTACAACTTTCGTTTAGACTTCGTCGGCTAGTTTTGACTTTAATTTTAATTTTATTATTTTTAACATACCGGGACAGGAAATTTGTTAAAAATTCATAACTTCTTCATCCGACTCTGTCTTTTTACCGTTGTACTACTATTGACGATACCTTCGATTCTCGTTTAGGTTGTGTTGGCTAAAAATCACTCGATCCAAAATTCGAGTTTTTAGCCGTCTACTGCTAAGCTGAAACTTAGAAAAATCATAACTTCCTCATACGAAGTCAGATTTGGACGTTCTTTTTATACATACTCTCGGTTTAACGAACACTACGACTTTCATTTAGATCACTAAGGCTAAAAAGTAGTTTATCAAAAACTCACTTTTTACGTCATTCGGCGCTGTGCCGGTTTTGTCGCGGAACTTCGACAGGTTATAACTTCTTCGTTATAACTCGGATTTCGGTATTCTTTATATATCCAGAATCCTTGTTGCGACCACTACAACTTTCTTAATAGATATCGGTTTTATCTAATATTTATTTTCGACGCTCATTTTTATTCTTAATTAATTAAATCCTAATAATTAAGCATAAAACACATAATTCACATAACAATCACATAATTCATCTTTATTTCCTCAAAATGAGTTACAAAGGTTGACCTAGACTATTTCATCATCATTAATGCCTAGCCTAGAAACACGGGTGTTACATAAAACTCCCGAACAAAAACCCAAAATTCATAAAAGATCGAGTTATCAAATTACGAATATACCCTTGGGCTCCTGAAACACCATCAGACACTTGGATCACTTAAACCATAACACACATATCCAAGAAGGGCCAAATACTTCCTTCCCCAAGGCCCAAAGCCTTATGACGACTGATAACTGGCCCACGACCCCGCACAATGAAACTATTCGAAACCGGATGTTACATGTTTAATCGATCTATTCATAAAGGAAGGACCATCGAGAGGCATAGTATGCACGTTCAGGACATAGCATGACTGGTGTTATCTAATTCGAGTCGTTAGTTGATTACTTGAAACATTATATAATGAATAAATTCATAATTGTTATGGTGATTAAATAATAGAGATTTATTTATGATCAATGGGTATGATGTCATAGTTAATTAATTTATTATTGTGTTTCACTTTGCATGTTTTACTTCCCAGAGTAATTGAAATATCATTCAAAATTTCACAGTCGTTCATACTTTTGGAAGTAAGTAGTGAATTAAGACTGTCATGAATTGATTGTAGATTGTCGATCGAGGTTAAGACATTGCAATTGGAGTTGCTACAATTTCCATGAGTACTTTGAAAATAGAGATTTTAAGTATTGGATAAACCCATTCTTAGAAATTACTTCATGGATATTGTCATGAGTAATTCTAAGACGATAATATCTTCTATTCTTAAACAGAGATATATAGTTCATAGTTTATAGATCAGTTGTGCATTGGTTTACTCAAATGCATCTCGTAACTGGGTGTTATAAAGGGTTATTCCATGTGTGATTTGATGTGTGAATTGTATGACTATATAGTCAAAGTAATTCATCCCTTTTTCCCTAACAAGAAAAGCGATATCATTGGGCCCAACCAGGACTAATTGATGTGTTCAATTTGAAGTCTAATCAAGTCTTTACAAATCGGGAAATCAAGAAACATAATTTTGGACAATTAGATTGATTCTTATCCATGTCTCCTGTTCATACGATATATTGAAGAACGAATGAATAGTTGATCACTTATCTTAGGGCCAAAAGCTGATTTGAATCAGAGTTCGACGGTGGCTTTGGAAAGCACTCTTTGTTGTTTATTTCAAGGTCTATACTTACAATTGTAGTTACAAACTTATCCAAGTGGGAGACTGTTGGATTAAGGTGTCTAAGCCAATAACTAAATTGCTATATTCTTGAATTAGAAGCAAAGTCCTTTTTGGGATGCCCTCAAAACTAGTAACTAATTAGAATGACAGTTGGAGATAGAGGATAATTTGTTAGTTTATTATATGAATAATAAACTAATTGGAAATTGAAATATATGATTTATTAATATATTATATGATTAATATACTAATTGGAAATAGTTATGATTAATTGATTAATTAGAATTGATTTGGATTTAATTCTAACATTAATTATAATTTATCATTCAAAAGACTTTTTGGTTTCCATGGGAGTTTCCTTAAGCAACTATAAATAGGACACCATGGATGCCATATTTTCGACACACCTTTACTTGCTTTCATAGAGCCGAATTTATGCTCTAGTCTCCTCTCTCCTCAAGTCTTCTTGCTACTAGGGTTTTGGGTACAAGCCATTAGAGGCATCCATTTCTTTGGTGCTAGCTTTCCAAGATCTAGAAGGAGGATTCCACTTTGATTATTTACAATAATAATCAAAAGGTATGTAAACCTAATTTTATGTATGAATTTCGATTTCATAGCCTCTCTCCTAGGGTTTTCTTGACCAAGGGATTAGGGTTTCTTCTAAAACAGCTGCCATGTCGTGGCACCTTATGACCACGTCGTGGCGAGTCATTTAAACATGTGGTCAAAAGAATTCTGCCACGTCGTGGTGGGGCTCTACCATGTCGTGGCCACACACAATAGCACTTAACCTTTAAAACAACGCATTCCTGGAACGGGTGTTACAACAATTTTTTTCTAAAAATTCCCTAGGATTTACCCAGATTGGTTACATGTTTCACACCACTTACACCAATCAAAATATTTAATAAGCAGCCCAATGTCATAAGTTCAAGTCCAAGTCCAAGGGGATCTTTTGGCAGCCAAACAGTTTTCCTAGGTTAATTATGCAACACAAGTTGATGTGGAATTGTCCACTTATTGACTCGATATTGTGGAATTATCCACTTATTGACTCGACACTGTGGAATAATCCACTTATTGACTCAGTATTGTGGAATTATCCACTTATTGAATCAATATTCAATATTGTGAAATTGTCCACTTATTGACTCGATGGTACCTTTTTTTGGCTTAAATCTATATATTTTTGTCCTTGACTTTTTCTATTATTGGGACATCTCACGGTCTATTACCTTGAGAGTCTTATGAGGCATTTTTCAAGGGAATAATGTTATCATGCAAGGACCTGTAAGTATAGTTTGAAACAACGTCCTCAAGCAGGGTACTTAGAAGAGACCTTTTTAGAGCATTGGAAGGTTCAGGCCACTAAAATTTTATATTATTTTTATGTTCTTTCTTGAATTTTAAATTTGGTTCTAATTGAGCATTTATGAACAATAATACTGGTCATGAGCTCCAAAAGCCAACCTATACTTATTATTATGCTTAGGTGTTGAGAACTTCTTCATTTTCTGTTTTGCACGAGTAGCTTCGGGAGGCGTGTTTGTGTGTGATTAGGTCACTTTCAGATTTTTAATGAAAAATGAACAAATATAATCTCGAGGCACAACTCGTTTACCAACTCAACTAATTCAATAAGATTATGTTGTCTTGGAGTGGATCGAAAACAAAACATAATATATATATATATATATATATATATATATATATATATATATATATATAGGGCTAGGTTATAATGTGGATGGACAACTATTGTGCGAACATGTGGACATTGCTATTCTATGAGAATTACTAAGAGATCTAAAATATGTTGTTTAGTAATGTGAATACGTTCAACCTCACACAAATATTGTCATTTTCATGCATTCTCACTAATTCTTATTCATTTTTGTTCTCACGCATCGTTTTTCACTCATTTTCATTCTTACAGAATACAAGTCAATAAATATTCTGACAGAATGAGAATAATAAAAAAAAAGTCTATAATAACCTTATAGACGATTTAATTAATGACAATGCATAATAATGACAATAGTTATGTAATATTGAACGTATTCACAATATCAAACAACATATTTCTTTCTTATTCTCACAGAATACCGTTGTCCACACGGCAACACAATAGATGTATATCCACATTTGAATCTAGCTCTCTCTCTCTCTCTATATATATATATATATATATATATATATATATATATATATATATATTATTTTTTTGGAATTTTTTTTCAAAATTTGATGCAACATGGATTCTTTTTTTAATGAAATGCAAATTGAAAATAATTTTAAAACAAAATCTTTTTGTATTTTTGAAAAAAAAAATTGGATGAAATGCAAAAGTGATTAAAAATTAAAATAGAAGAACAAATTTTTTTGGAAATTTTTTTGAAATGTTTTTTTATGGATGAGGAACCTAAGCTATATGAAATGCATACCTTCCCAAGCTTAAGATTTAGCATCGTACTTGATGCTTGCAGAGGAGAGTATCAAATACAACTACTGAGGTGTAAGGGGTATTCCAACAAGAGACCATGGTGGGACATAAGCGATGGATCCATTTTGTGTTGGAGACCATACATCAAGGCATGTGTGCAATTACTAGTACTTATGGTTCCAAAAATTCAAGTTGCATGCAATATTACGTGAATGTGTATTCAAGCCACATAATGAAACATTAAGAATAGATTGGTGGAAATGTACCAAAGAATTGCATGTTGATTATGAGAAAATTTGTTTTGCTCCAATAGCTGCTCCAAGGACAAAAATGTGTAGTACCCTTCCAATCAATTATTCCAATAGCACTTCAAAAATCCAATGTATGCATTGTGTCTAAGTAATTTCTTTTGTTTCCAAGGAATCAGCTCACAAAAATTAAAAATCTTAGTTGTCTTTCCAAATAGCCCACTTTGCTCCAATAACAACTTAAAAAAAGAGCATAATAACTATTCGATATATGGAAGCTAAAATTGCAACAAAATGCATTAGACTATTAGAAGAATTCTCTTAACCATATTCTACCGCCGACCAATTTGAAGAAGTTATGGGTTATGGATTTAGAAGTACCGAAGAAGGTGATAAAAACTTTAAACGGCATCGAAGTTGGAGTTATATGAGATGATATGAAGAATTCAAAGAATTTGAGAAAGACGAAAGGAAAGACCAATAGAATTTTCAGACTCATTAGGCCGAGACTTTGTCTATCATTGCGATGTAGTATGCGGTTCGAGTGGAGTGTTAAGAGTTGATTTGTACCATATACAAGATGCTCTAACTTGGTATTTATTAATATTGAGTGACAATTGACTTCTATCACATACTTACGAGAATTCCATAATGTGTAACGCCCGCAGATTCAGGCTAGTCAATTTAGAGACAATGAGCGTCAAAAATGACTTTTTGATGGAATATTATTTAGAAGGAGTAATCTTAACCAAATTATAGTATATGTCACAAGGTGTAACGACGTAAATTTCCAAAACATTTTTTCATTTTAAAAACATACTTTCATTCATAAAATATCATAGTAATCCAATGTATCACGTGTTATCACAATAAACAAATCCCAAGATCCTCAAATACATAAATCCTCTCAGTGTGTACGGATCACGCCGGCGCCTTCCCGCGATCCTCGCTAGTACCTGAAACACATAACACAACAACTGTAAGCATAAATGCTTAGTGAGTTCCCCAAAATACCACATACAACACATACGCCACTCGAGGCTATAATACGACCCTCCGGTCGATGTGTCTCAGCGGGACCCTCCAGTCCCGTAGCTCGTTGGACCCTCCAGTCCGGTCTAGCTCGTTGGACCCTTCGGTCCGGTCTGTATCGTTGGACCCTTCGGTCCGGTCTATATCGTTGGACCCTCCGGTCCGGTCTATACAACACATAGCATACATATATCACAATGCACATAACCTCATATATACACATAGCATACAAGACCCTCTGGTCTCCACATAAATACTACTCTAGGTAATGTATAGTGAGAAGACTCACCTCGGGTAACTCGGTAATCTCGAACTCTGTAAAATCTGGTCTAGCCTCCGCCTAATCATATGAAATAAACACTCTAAATCAATACATCTCTCAAGGCTAGACTATTCCCTCTCTTAGTACTCTCAGAAGGGTAAAGGACCATTTTACCCCTCTCATGGCTCAAAGACCCTAAAGTCGACCAAACCCTAAAAGTCAACAAAAGTCAACTCTCCGGGTTACGCTGCGCGTACCAAACATGTACGCTGGGCGTACCCGACGTCCGCACAGAAACGGGGTGCGCGACCCCTTACGCCGCGCGTACTGGGATTACGCCCCGCGTAACTCTGAGTTTCAGACTCTAAGCTCTTGAGGTCTTAAACAGTTAAGACCCACGTCCAACTTCTAGATCTGACCATTTCTATGCCTCTTAATCCATAAAGTTGGTGACTTTAAGCCTTTGCATGGCTGGACAAGTCACTAACACCCATAACATTCCATTTCCCAACTCTAGAAAGCTCATAATTCAAGCATGACCTCATAACAACGACCAAGATGGAATTTTTATGGATCTATAACACAAATATCACTGAAATGGGACAGATCTAGGTCCATGGAGTCCCTTATGCTCATCAAGTCTCCACCTTTGGGACTTTAACCCTAGAAATGGTCCATGCAACACCAAACCAAAATAAAGAGGAAAGTTCTGAGCTTTTTACTTCTAAATGAAGCTCCTCCCTCTGAAGAACTCAGATCCAAACTTGCACTTCAACTTCTAGCCTCCACAAGAACCTCCTCTTCTTCTTCTTCACTAACACACAAAGGCACTTTCTAGCTCAAGAACTCACACACACTAGCTTTAGAACGATAATATTGCTCTCCTAGGGTTTCTCTCTGAGGGATGGTGGCTGGGGACAAGACCATCTCATTCCTTTTATAGCCCTCAAGCCACAATTAGGGTTTTGCCCCTGGGCCAACTACGCCCAGCGTACCTAGGCGAGTCCGCGTCCAAAATAAGCGCATGAGTACACGCAGCGTACTCTTGAGTACGCCCAGCGTACTCATTTGCTACAATTTCCACTCAAGGGCTAATCTTGACAACTTGACAAAAGAGAAGGGTTAAATAGCTGTACCTGAATTTCGGGATGTTACAATTCTCCCCCACTAGAACCAGACTTCGCCTTCGAAGTCTCATGCTGTAAACAACTCCGAATGCTGCTCCCGCATCTCTGACTCTGTCTCCCAAGTCAACTCAGACCCCCTCCGATGTTGCCACTGAACCTGAACCAGGGGCACCTCCGTGTTCCTCAGAACCTTGATCTTTCGATCCACAATCGCGATTGGCCTCTCAGCATAATTCAGGCTCGCATCCACCTGAATATCCTCCAGCGGTACCACCACCGACTCGTCGGCTATACACTTCCTCAACTGAGACACGTGGAAGGTAACAAGAATCTGGCTCAACTCCGCAGGTAGCTCCAACCGATATGCTACCTTGCCCACCCTCGCGGTCACCCTGAACGGACCGATGTACCGGGGCCCCAGCTTGCCCCTCTTCCTGAATCGGATCACTCCTTTCCAAGGGGACACTTTTAGGAGTACGAAGTCCCCCACCTGGAACTCCAGCTCAGATCGTCGCCGATCCACATAACTCTTCTGATGACTCTGAGCCGTCAGTAACCTCTGTCTAACCTGCTGTATCTGCTCTGTCGTCTGCTGCACTATCTCAGTGCTACACATCACACGCTGTCCTACCTCTCCCCAGCAAATGGGAGTCCGACACCTCCTCCCATACAACAACTCGAAGGGAGGCATACCAATACTAGAATGGTGGCTGTTATTGTAGGAAAACTCAGCCAACGGCAAGTACGTGTCCCAACTTCCTCCGAAGTCCAACACACATGCTCGAAGCATGTCCTCGAGCGTCTGAATCGTCCGCTCACTTTGTCCGTCCGTCTGGGGGTGGTAAGCGGTACTGTAGTGCAACCTCGTGCCCAACTCCTCGTGGAACTTCTTCCAGAACCTGGAAGTGAAACGTACATCTCGATCTGACACAATCGATATCGGTACTCCATGACACGATACCACCTCCCTTACATACAACTTTGCCAACCTCTCAGCTGAAGAGCTCTCACTGATAGCAAGAAAATGCGTGCTCTTTGTCACCCAGTCGACGATCACCCAAATTGCATCAACACCCCTCGCGGTCCTCGGTAATTTGGTGATGAAATCCATGGAAATCTGTTCCCACTTCCACTGGGGAACCTCAAGCGGTTGCAACTTGCCATGCGGACGCTGGTGCTCGGCCTTAACCTTGCGACAGGTCAAGCACCTCTCGACAAACCACGCGACATCCCTCTTTATACAGGGCCACCAATAATCTTTCTTCAGGTCCAAGTACATCTTCGTGGCCCCGGGATGGATCGAGAACCTCGATCTATGCGCCTCCTCCATCAGAATGATACGTGTCCTGCCTGTATACGGCACCCAAATCCGACCTTGAAAGGTCATCAGCCCTCGACTATCGGTAACGAATTCGGACACCTGCCCGATCACCCGCTCCCTCTTGTGGTTCTCCGGTATCACGGCCTTTGCCTGGGCCTCCCGAATGGTGTCCAACACCTGAGTCATCACTGTCAGTCGCATACAAATGTCTCGAATCGGGGCACTCTCCGCCCTACGGCTCAGCGCATCAGCTACAACATTAGCTTTGCCCGGGTGGTACAGGATCTCACAATCGTAATCCTTTACCACATCCAACCATCTCCTCTGGCGCATACTCAAGTTGGGCTGATCCATCAGATACTTCAAACTCTTGTGGTCCGTGTATATGGTACACCGAACCCCGTACAGGTAATAGCGCCAGATCTTGAGGGCGAACACCACTGCCCCCAACTCCAGATCGTGGGTGGGATACCTCGTCTCATGAGGCTTCAGCTGCCTCGATGAATACGCTATCACATGCCCTCTCTGCATAAGCACCGCACCCAACCCTGATATCGATGCATCGCAGTACACCACAAAATCCTCCATTCCCTCTGGAAGGGATAACACCGGGGCTTCGCACAACCTCTGGCGAAGAGTCTCAAACGAGGCCTGCTGCTCAGGACCCCACGAAAAAGTAATGCCCTTCTGGGTCAACCTGGTGAGAGGCACGACGATCTTGGAGAAATCTTTAATAAATCTCCTATAATAGCCGGCCAACCCCAGAAAACTCCTGATCTCGGTGGGGGTTCTCGGCACCTCCTAACTCATCACCGCCTCAATCTTGGCCGGATCGACCAATATCCCATTCTGATTAACGAGATGTCCCAGGAACTGGACCTCTCGTAACCAAAAATCACACTTCGAGAATTTGGCGTAAAGCCTCTCCGATCTCAGAACTCCGAGGATCTCCCTCAAATGCTCCTCATGCTGCTCTCTGGATCTCGAATACACCAATATGTCATCGATGAACACGATCACTGATCGATCCAACATCGGCCTACACACCCTGTTCATGAGGTCTATGAACGCTGTCGGTGCATTGGTGAGCCCGAAAGGCATCACCACGAACTCGTAATGCCCATAACGAGTCCTGAACGCCGTCTTCTGGATATCCTCATCTCGCACTCTCATCTGATGATATCCAGACCTCAGATCAATCTTGGAGAACCAAGACGCTCCCTGTAACTGATCAAACAGATCATCAATCCTCGGCAGTGGGTAACGGTTCTTGACCGTTAACTTGTTCAACTCCCGGTAATCAATGCACATCCGATGTGAACCATCCTTTTTCTTGACAAAAAGGATCGGCGCTCCCCACAGTGAGCTACTTGGTTGAATAAACCCCTTCCCCAGCAGCTCCTGCAGCTGTGAGGATAACTCCTGCATCTCTGGTGGCGCAAGGCGATAGGGCGCCGCTCCCGGAACCAAATCGATGCGAAACTCCACCTGCCTCTCGGGAGGTACACCCGGCAACTCCTCGGGGAAAACATCTGGGAACTCACGCACTATCGGCACATCATCAACAGAACTAGATCTCTCCGCTGCTACTCGTGTGTCCATCACATAGGCCACAAACCCACTACAACCCTGCTGTAGACTCTGCCTCGCTCTAGCAGCCGAACAGAATGCTGACCCTGAACGGGTACCCTCGCCGTACACCGTAAGAACTCCCCCACTAGGGTCTCGTATCGTCACCAACTGTCGCTCGCAGTCTATAGCTGCCCCAAAACGGCTCAACCAATCCATACCCACTATAATGCATACGTCCCCCATCGCAATCGGGACCAGATCAATCGGAAACTCAACCCCGAATATCTCGAGTACACATCCCCGAATCACCTCCGTAGGATATACCGCTCGCTCGTCAGCTATGGAAACTCGTAGAGGTCGACTCAACGCCTCCCGCTGGATACTGATGTGCTGACTAAACGCTAATGACACAAAAGACCGACTCGTACCCGAGTCAAATAACACCAAAGAAGGTACATAACTCACAAGAAAAGTACCTACGCATAACATTATATAAGCACAATATCTCAAACTCAGCATAAATAAATGAAAGAATACATACCAGCCACGACATCGGGCGCTGCGCGGACCTCCTCCGCTGTCAACTGGAAGGCTCTCCCGCGAGCCTTCGGTGCCTCGGCCTTCGCTGGCCGGGTCTCAGTAGCTCGAGCAGCAGGTGTAGATCCCTGCGCTGATCCCTGCAGCAGCTGTGGGCACTCGGCCTTCTGATGGCCGGTCTGGTTTCAATGAAAGCAAACCGAGAATCCCTTGGGGCAATCCCTTGCGTAATGCCCCTCCTTCCCATATTTGTAACACACCCCAGCCCTGCACACTCCCTCGTGGCTCTTGCCGCACTTTCCACAAGTGCGGCCCTTCGGACCCCCATATCTCGAATCAGCGGGCTTTGCCCGCTTGGCTGCCGGCTGCACCTATGTCGGTCGCCTGTCCCTCCTCTGAGACTCGGCCTCCTCCCTGACCTGAGTCTCCAGCTCAATCTCTCTCTTCCGGGCATTTGCCTGAAGCTCGGCAAATGTCCGGTATGACGAGTTCGCCACGAACTCCCGGATATACCTCCTCAGTATGCTCAAGTATCGGCTCATATGTGCCTGCTCAGTCGACACGTGCTCAGGGCAAAACAACGCCCTCTCGTGAAACATCCTCGTAATCACCGTCACAGACTCAGTTCCCTGCTTGAGGGATAAGAACTCCTGGGCCAGACGTTCCCTCTCCACAGGGGGAACATACTCATCTCGAAACATCGTGGTGAACCTCTCCCAGGTCACCGCAGTAAGCTCTGCCGTAGTGAAGTCTGCCGTCACAAACTTCCACCAGTCCTTCGCTCCCAAGCGAAGCTGGTTTAGCGCAAACCGAACCCTCAGATGCTCCGGACACGAGCAGGTGTAGAAGCATCCCTCGATATCATAAATCCACCTTATCACAGCAATCGGGTCCTGCGTCCCATCAAACTCTGGTGGCTTCGTGTTGCTGAACTCTCGGTACAGCAACGAGTCACCCCCCTGCGGCCTGGTAGCAGCGACGGCTGCGGTGGCCGCAGCAACAGTAGCCTCAGTAAGAGTAGCGTACCGCTCATCAAAAGTCTCGATCAGCATGGTCTTGATAGATCCGAACATCTCTGGTATCTCAGCTCGAATGGCCGCAGCCACCTCCTCGTGAATCAACCTACGAATCTCCTCAACGCTGGTACCACTGGTACCACTGCCTCCTGGGTGGTGACGCGTCCCAACCATGATGTCTCTGAAACACAACACAAAAGAATCAAAGACTCGTTCGAGCATACTCGCACTCGATACTCAACCCTACTTGTTCTTTAGTACCCTGAGGATTCTTACTTGGACTGCTCACCGATCCGGTGTTTCCAGTAGTACGGGCCCTTATACTACCTTCCACAGCGCATCGGTATTCATCCCAAGTCCTCCTCCTAGGATCCCAGATCACAAGTACTCTATATCTCACTAAACTCAGGCTACTCTCTAGTAGACCACTCATAAGTTCCTCGCTGCTACCTACTTACTCTCGAAGCATCTCATAGTAGCAGTAACTCCTAGGCTAAGGCATCACAGATCAGGCCACTCTAGTCCTAATAGGAACACCTAGCCTACTCGAGCATGCATATCATATCATAACATATCTCATAACACATAATGTAAGGGTATTTTGGGAAATCATCGTTCAGGCGCTGGCTGATCGTACACACTGCTCCGTTCTGCTTTTCTCAAAATCTTTTACACTCTTAGAAAAATTGTTTATTTTATGAAAATTTTCTCAATTCCTCAGTTTGAGTTCAGATTCATCCGAAGATGCACCCGAATCCCTCAAACCAAGGCTATGATACCAACTTGTAACGACGTAAATTTCCAAAACAATTTTTCATTTTAAAAACATACTTTCATTCATAAAATATCATAGTAATCCAATGTATCACGTGTTATCACAATAAACAAATCTCAAGATCCTCAAATACATAAATCCTCTCAGTGTGTACGGATCACGCCGGCGCCTTCTCGCGATCCTCGCTAGTACCTGAAACACATAACAGAACAACTGTAAGCATAAATGCTTAGTGAGTTCCCCAAAATACCACATACAACACATACGCCACTCGAGGCTATAATACGACCCTCCGGTCGATGTGTCTCAGCGGGACCCTCCAGTCCCATAGCTCGTTGGACCCTCCAGTCCGGTCTGTATCATTGGACCCTTCGGTCCGGTCTGTATCGTTGGACCCTTCGGTCCGGTCTATATCGTTGGACCCTCCGGTCCGGTCTATACAACACATAGCATACATATATCACAATGCACATAACCTTATATATACACATAGCATACAAGACCCTATGGTCTCCACATAAATACCACTCTAGGTAATGTATAGTGAGAAGACTCACCTCGGGTAACTCGGTAATCTCGAACTCTGTAAAATCTGGTCTAGCCTCCGCCTAATCATATGAAATAAACACTCTAAATCAATACATCTCTCAATGCTAGACTATTCCCTCTCTTAGTACTCTCAGAAGGGTAAAGGACCATTTTACCCCTCTCATGGCTTAAAGACCCTAAAGTCGACCAAACCCTAAAAGTCAACAAAAGTCAACTCTCCGGGTTACGCTGGGCGTACCCGGCGTCCTCACAGAAACGGGGTGCGCGACCCCTTACGCCGCGCGTACTGGGATTACGCCCCGCGTAACTCCGAGTTTCAGACTCTAAGCTCTTGAGGTCTTAAACAGTTAAGACCCACGTCCAACTTCTAGATCTGACCATTTATAAGCCTCTTAATCCATAAAGTTGGTGACTTTAAGCCTTTGCATGGCTGGACAAGTCACTAACACCCATAACATTCCATTTCCCAACTCTAGAAAGCTCATAATTCAAGCATGACCTCAGAACAACGACCAAGATGGAATTTTTATGGATCTATAACACAAATATCACTGAAATGGGACAGATCTAGGTCCATGGAGTCCCTTATGCTCATAAAGTCTCCACCTTTGGGACTTTAACCCTAGAAATGGTCCATGCAACACCAAACCAAAATAAAGAGGAAAGTTCTGAGCTTTTTACTCTAAATGAAGCTCCTCCCTCTGAAGAACTCAGATCCAAACTTGCACTTCAACTTCTAGCCTCCACAAGAACCTCCTCTTCTTCTTCACTAACACACAAAGGCACTTTCTAGCTCAAGAACTCACACACACTAGCTTTAGAACGATAATATTGCTCTCCTAGGGTTTCTCTCTGAGGGATGGTGGCTGGGGACAAGACCATCTCATTCCTTTTATAGCCCTCAAGCCACAATTAGGGTTTTGCACCTGGGCCAACTACGCCCAGCGTAACCCTGGGTACGCCCAGCGTACCTAGGCTAGTCCGCGTCCAAAATAAGCGCATGAGTACGCGCAACGTACTCTTGAGTACGCCCAGCGTACTCATTTGTTACAATTTCCACTCAAGGGCTAATCTTGACAACTTGACAAAAGAGAAGGGTTAAATAGTTGTACCTGAATTTTGGGATGTTACACAAGGGTTCCGTACGTATAAAGAACGCCGAAATCCGAGTTATAACGAATAAGTTATGATCCGTCGAAGTTTTATGGCGAAACCGGCACGACACCGGGAATCGTAAAAAGTGAATTTTCGAAAAAATTCTTTCTAACCTTAGTGATATAAACAAAAGTTATAGTATACGTTAAACCGAGAGCGTGCATAAAAAGAACGCCCAAATCTGACTTCGTATGAGGAAGTTATGATTTTTCTAAGATTTGACCTAGCAGTGTACGATCCGAAACTCGAATTTTAGATCGAGCGGTTTTTGGCGAACGCGACCTAAATGAGAATTAAAGATCTCGTTAATAGGAACTCAAAGACAAAAAGACAGACGAAAACGGAGTCTGTATGTAGAAGTTATGAATTTTACGCGGACATTTAATAGTGTAGTCACCTTCTACTGTTAAATTTAAGATCGGTCGAGAATTACCCGATAGAGTAAAAAGGAAAGTTGTAGATATTATTTTTACCTACGCGTGGATATAAAGAACGTCAAAAACGGAGCTCGTATGCGAAAGTTACGGATTTTAGAAGTCGGAAGTGTGTTGTGCGAAAATGGGTGATGTGGCACAATCTTGGTCATTGCTTTCTCCCCAAGTCTTGCCACCATATGATCACATGTGGCACCAAGTTCAGCCATATTTCACCCTATAAATAGAACATTTCCCACCCTCATTTTCTTCACATCTTTCCCATTCTTTCTTCTCTGTACACTCTTTCTAAACCTCCCAAAAACTCCCCTAGCGCTAGAAGAAAGCCCCGGAGCGCTCGACGGCTCCGAGAAAAAGAGCTTTCGGCTCGGAAGTCCTGCCCCTGCAGTGCCCGGCTTCTAGCCAAACCCCCTCGTAGGTAAGATACGCCTACCTAATTTTTAATATAGCTTTTATTTAAATATAGTAACGTTATTAGGACCATATAATAATTATTTGAGCTATTATTATGGATTATATATGTTGGATTAGTGTCTAAGTCCATAACTATTTTGGTATGTACTTGACTCGATTATGAGCATGGTCCTTTTGGGTTGCCTTCACCATAGCAATATGTAGGATGAATTAAGGAGAGAAAGGTTTAATTATGATTTATTAATATATTATAAGAATAATATATTAAAGGAGAAATCATAATGTTTAATTGATATTAGTCAAGAATTAATTAAGAATTAATTTTGTGGCTAAAAGAGATTAACTAAACTTAAGGGACTTGTTGTGTAATTATAAGATAATTATATAATTGGGCTATGGATCACCTTGGAATAATAGGTTGGACGAATTCTAAGGGGAAGCCCATTAGAAATCGTCCAAGGCATGTTCCAGAAGGGGTCCATGGGCTGCTTAGGGCTTAAGCAGTCAGATTAGGGTTTCCTAGTTGTAAACCCTAATAGCCTACATGTATATAAAGGACCCTTAAGCCCCAAAAACATGGTGAAGTAATCCTTTAGGGTTTCCAGCCGTTTTTGGTGCCTCCTCTCTCCTCCCTCTTCATCCAAGTTGCTTAGTGGTGTTTGTGACTCCATTAGAGATGCAACACTTGAGGCACTGAGCTTTCTGAAGCCAATCAAAGCAAGGATTGATTGTTATTGCTATATAACAATCAAAGGTAATTACTAAACCCTTATTTCAGTTCTTATTTGATAGATCTAGGGTTTGTAAGTCTTGGATTCATTGCATGTACAATAGAGAAACCTAGATCCAAGCATTAGGGTTTGTATGAGCACATAGGATTGTTCTTATGCTTAAAACCCATCAGTGGTATCAGAGACTTGATTGGTTTCTGTTGTATGTGATGTAATTGTCGAATTCTTGCTGAAAAACGATTTTCTTGCCTCTGCCCGAACCAACTCGGCGAGTCAGTATCTGGACTCGGCGAGTTCAGATTGCTACTCGGCAAGTTTGGGACTCAGACAGAGGATATCTCAGGATTTCTTGCTGTTTTGGTGAAGAATAATTGCCTTATATGTTTTTAACTGATAAAATTCGAATTTTATTGTTATTGAAAGATTATCCTTGCCAAAACACAAGATAATTACCAATTGATTAGATAATAAATTCCTTATATGATTAAAATTGATTATTTGTATTAATTGGGTAACTTATCTTGCAAGAAATTGAATTAGGTCAAATATAGATAATCACTAAATTAATTGTTTGATTTATATTATTTGTTATTTGATCCCTAGTAAGTTTGAATAGTTTCAAATTACTCCCTTTAGGTTTTATAGTTTAAATTTGAACTTAAAAGTTTTGTTTTTGAAATTTAAATAGTTAAACCCAAATGTTTTGAAAAGTTTCAAAAACTTGCCCTCAAGTTTTGGAATTTAAATTTTTTGATTAAAAGTTTAATGTTGAAATATTTAAATTCTAAACCCTAATGTTTTGAAATGTTTCAAAACTTGCCCTCAAGTTTTGGAATTTAAAATTTTGATTAATAGTTTAATTATGTAATATTTAAATTCTAAAACTCTAGTATTTTGAAAAGTTCAAATTACACCCTCATGGTTTTGTTAAGTTAATTAAAGTTTAATTAAAAGAGAAAGTTAATAAAACCACCTAGTATTTTAAAAGTGTAAAATACACCCTATACTATATATATGTAACATTAAAAGTCTAATATTATATATATGAGTAAAGAGTCAGTCTTACCGTTAGTAGGCCTCATTCACGAAGCTATAAAATACCGTTAGTAGGTCTATAAGGGGTGTTTAAGGAAATTACCTATAAAATGGCGATTGAATGGGTATCCACTCTTACCCACCGCACTCTTGACTAGTGGAGGGTCGTTAGCCGAACGGGTAGGATAGGACGAAACCTTCCATTATAAGTATAATGAAGGACAAAGTAACTAAATGCTTTTACAAATTCCCAATCTTAATTAGTTTAGGGCAAAATGTGAATTTGTATGCTAATCCATGGAATTACACTTCGTACCCTTGTCAAACGTTAGTGGAGCGTGTGTGGCTAACCGGCACACTAATTTGGGATTGACATTGGTGGCGAAGGGTGGCATGATGTTTATCATAGATCAATGGAGCGTGTGTGGCTAACCGGCACATTGATTAGGTGATAGTAGCAATTGGGTGCACCACGTGATTCGTATGGTTATTCACACCTTGTTTGTGATCCTCGGCATCCCAGTCACAAATAGAAGGGCATAATCGAGATTAAACATGCCATTGAAAAGTTCAATGAATCTCAAAATATCTAGGAGTTTCAATTCATTTAAAACTTAAATTTCATTTTCGTTTTTCATGGTGGAAATTGGTAAATCGTCATTTACCTACCTTCAAATATTCTGCAACTAGATTACGGAATCCCTCTTCTAGGTTGTAGAGTATTGTGTTGGATCCTAGCCTTGATGTTTCATTTGGGTGTTACATCAAGGATTCTTATCAACTAACTTGAATTTTCTCCCGTTTTGTAGATGTCTAAATCTTACAATGGTCTTCCCAAGTCCCTTGGAACAAGCTTTCCAAATGAAGATGACGTTCCACGATACGATCAAGGAAATGAGAGTCATGTTTCACTTCCTCCACCTCCTCCAATTATTCTCCCTAACCCACAAGTTCAAAGGCTTGAAAAGTTCAAGCTCACTCAAGCCCTATTGGTAAGTAAACACGAAGATGGGAAACCTGTGTGTGCACACATCTTAGAGATGAAGTCACACATTGATAGGTTAAGGATGATGGGTGTCGATATCTTAGAAATGTTGGCTGTTGACTGGGTTCTTCAATCACTTCCTGAATCATATAGTGAGTTCGTTAGAGAGTACTATATGATGGACCATGACGTGACCCTCATTGATTTGACCTATTTGCTTATAGCTGCTGAATCATAAATGATTTGGCGTGCTGATCAAGCAAATTTGTCTGGCAAATCAAACTCCCAAACTTCAATGGACATTGAAAATGGTGACATTGGAAATCCAGAAAAGGTAAATTCTGAGATAGTTCCTTGTGTCATTCCAAAAGAGTCCATCTGCTTCTACTGCCAAGAGAAGGGGCATTGGAGACGAAGCTGTCCTGTTTACCTGAGAGATCTAAGAGATGGGAGAGTCAAGACGTATGGCTCTACTAACTAACTCTATAAGTTTCTATTCTTTGATTTTCAATACATGATGTGATAAGATTACATTTTGATGTTTTGTAGGATCGAAGAAAAGAGAGGAAGCTTAAGGAAAGAAGTAAGCTGAATCTGATCGTGAAGAAATGGATTTCGATCGCATTGCTTGAAGATCGGATTTTTGAGCTACTACTTTAGAGTTAGAATAGATTGCTTAGACATTGAAATAGCATAGTTTTCATTTGAATTGCATTGTAAGGACAAGTTTTTCCGCAATAAAATGAATTTTGATTTCGTCCTATTTATTTATCCTTGCAATGGCATATGTGAAAATGGATGTTTATGTATTTCTAATTTTAGCAATGTTGAATTGGATGTGATTCTTAATTATGTTATTTGTGGAAATGTCGAGAATTTGCCAAATAAGGGAAGATTCTCATCGCCCAAGTTTCAGTTGGACAGAAACTTGGAATCATGGAACTTGGTTGCGTGATGAATGAGAAACTTCATATTTGAAAATTAGACTAATTCCTTGACAAAGTGTCAAGTGAAGGACTAAGAGATCGAGTACACTTGGTTGTGCGTCGATCAAATCCACCACAAGAGTAATAAAGATATTCGTCATGATTTACTAAAGTTTAGTAAATATGGTTATACTTATAAGATTGAGTATAATTTTGAGTTGATTGAAAGAGTTTCAATAAATAGCAGAATGAATAAGAAGAATCTAGTAGGCAGAAAGATAAAAGTTTCTCTATTCTAAAAAAAAGGGAGAGTAACTTTTATTGTGTTTTATGATAGGTCTTAATGATTAAGAGCCATGTCTCAATTGATCCTCTAAGTGAGTCTTAGTGCAATTGCATGTCTAAGAAGAGGAATCGAGAATTGTAGAAATGGTTAAATCAAGAAGTCAATCATACTTCGTTCCAATATCAAGTCTTAGAGTCAAGATTCTGACATGAGTGACAAGTCTTAAGTAGGTTTATAACACTCGACAAATGTGGAATTTGGAAAAGTTTTCTTATTCTTGCACATTTGAGATTGGTAAGTTGTGATGTCTTGGATAAGACAAAGACCATCTAGAACCAATTATGTGAAGTGATAGTCTTGATAAAAACTACACTAACTCTTGAGTATTTGTTTTGTCAAGGAATGTTTCTTGACAAGAGAACCCTATATGTCAAGGAGTCAGTGGGAGTCTTAATGGTCTTGAAAAGTTTCAAGAACAAATCAAAAGTAAACCTAGTTAATCATCATTAGCGCACGACTTGAGGTTTATAACCTATCGTGTTGACATTATTTGTTTCTATGCCATTCCAATTAAGCTAAATATGTATGTGAGTTCTATGAGTTCTCATTTCAATGCATAAAGACAAAGCACCTTGATCAATGGAAAGTACATTGATATGTAAGGGTGAGTTGCTAAACCACTTGGAAGACATGGTGGACACTCGTGTTACCGTGAGGCAAGAAATCAAGATTGAACAAGTTCAGTCCATATGGTTTTGGATTTGTCGCAAACTTTCGTTTTGACAAATTCACATGGATAGGAACACATACATCATAAAATCTAAGTGCCATAAGGTTTTCCTCCTTCATGAAAATGATTGTGAGAAAATGCTTTCACTAAGAGAGATTTTAAGAAGATAGCAATTGTGAAAATTGTATTCTCAAATTCGATTATGATTACGACATCCCTTTTCATAGTTCGAATTGTGATATTTGGCAATTGATCTGAACATTTGGGACTTAGTAACATAAATTCTGAATTGTTTAGACACACATGTGAGCTATCTAAGGCAAAGGTGTATGAGCTTAAAAAGCTTAGATAAAGGCTTATCAAAGCATTAGGTATTAGAAATATGAACTTAAGGAATTCAATAAGCATTGTTTTCTAGAAGTTCAATTGTTTTATGAATACATGTCAAAGCTAGTGGGAGCATAAGTGTTATGCTGGTAAGAAAATAATCATCAAGTTAGTGGGAACATGATTATTATGGTAAGTATTGCAAGTTAGCAATACTAATTATAGAAAACAAAGATTCATTTTGCAAAGTTGCAAGGGTTGAAAAGTTGTTTTGCTATAATTAAGGGAGAGAATATTATGCTTCGTTTCAAAATTCTAAAGCTTAGATCGAGAAATGTTAATAAATTTAGTCAAGGATACATAGTGCATTCTTAAAATTCGATTATGATTACGACATCCCTCTTCATAGTTCGAATTGTGGGAACAGGGCACATAAAATATTATGGCAGAATGATGATGAAGTATCATGTCTTTATGTGAGACATTATGCATCGTGTCCAATACGCTTCGGGTATAGGATCGATTGCATATGCTATAATATTTGACCATTCTAAAATTTTCCAAATGCCTAGGGCATTAAGAGGGAAAAGGGACTAGAACTGGTTTTGACTAAAATAATTAAACAACTATCAAAGGACGATCTGAGGTTCACTGAGGATTTGTCGCTTGTGAGTAGTTGGAAGTATAGTACCGGATGGACTATATTGACATTATTATAAATAGATAAGATTCTATTAAGAATGAGTTGTCATATGGCAAATATGGAAATGTTTCCATTAATGGGAGTTGGATATTAAGAAATATGTCTAGATTAGAAACTTTTATGCTAGAAGGATGTTCAAAGGAATGTACTTTGAATGTGAGACTTCACGTCAATGGAATTATCTTGTAAGAATTTACGATAGAATACCTTGTAATTTCATTAGCCGGGTCTTGGTGACTTTTGTGCTATGACATTACGAAAGAATCATTGCATAAAATGTTAGAATCTGACATATTCTAAAAGTGGCAAGAATTTGGTATTCTTATACTAATAATAAGGATTGGGGATTGTGAAATGAGTTTCATTGGAAAAGTTTTCAATTGATCTATTTCACAAAGTATGGACCATAGGAAACCAAAATGTGTATGCTTAGAGCATGGGACAATTGTGGTTATAATTCGAGTAATAAGTTGATTTTCTGAAACAGTAAGCAATGAATAATGAGTAATAAATATGGTGTTTAAATAAAAGTGTTTTTATTTACGCTCAAAAGTTTTGGGACCATATAGGATTAATATTATTATTGCGTTTCATTTTGCATGTTTTGACTTCCAGAATAACTAGGTTATTCGAACCTCCACAGTCGGTCATACGTTGGAAGTAGGTATGAAGGAAGACTGGCATGAATCTGTCTGTAGATTGTCTAAAGTGTTTAGACATAGCACAAGTTTGCTGCAGAGTTCATGAGTGCTTTGATAAGATTAAAGTATTGGATTAAATCCACGCTCACTTGAATCACTTCATGGTTTTATCACGAGTGATTGGTGAGACGATAACATTGTATATTCTTGAAACCGAGACGTGTGAGTTGTTATTTGCTGGTCGGTTGCACATTGATGATAAGTAAACACACCAGTAACTTGGTGTTATAAAACTTATTGTTGTGTGTGATTCGATTAGTAGGTGCAAGCAAGCATTTGAGTCAAAGTTTATCCATTCCTTTTACCCAAGGTGGGATAAAAGCGATATATGTGGGCCCCTCGATGATTTAGTGATGACAAAGGAAAATGCTCGGCCGGGCCAGGGCTGATTTGATTTGTTCAATTAGTCAGTCGTCATAAATCGGAAATCGAGAAACGACATATAGACTGAGAGAATGATTTCAATCCATGTCTCATGTCTATACGATATCTTGTAGAATGGAGGAATATATAATCCCTTATCTAAAGGACACGCGTAGCTGATAAGATCAGAGTTGACAGCGGCTTTTGGAAGCTACGATTGCTAATCAGGTTCTGAAGTCATACACAGAATAGTTATTAGACTTATCCAAGTGGGAGACTGTTGGATTAGTGTCTAAGTCCATAACTATTTTGGTATGTACTTGACCCGATTATGAGCATGGTCCTTTTGGGTTGCCTTCACCATAACAATATGTAGGATGAATTAAGGAGAGAAAGGTTTAATTATGATTTATTAATATATTATAAGAATAATATATTAAAGGAGAAATCATAATGTTTAATTGATATTAGTCAAGAATTAATTAAGAATTAATTTTGTGGCTAAAAGAGATTAATTAAACTTAAGGGACTTGTTGTGTAATTATAAGATAATTATATAATTGGGCTATGGATCACCTTGGAATAATAGGTTGGAGGAATTCTAAGGGGAAGCCCATTAGAAATCGTCCAAGGCATGTTCCAGAAGGGGTCCATGGGCTGCTTAGGGCTTAAGCAGTCAGATTAGGGTTTCCTAGTTGTAAACCCTAATAGCCTACATGTATATAAAGGACCCTTAAGCCCCAAAAACGTGGTGAAGTAATCCTTTAGGGTTTCCAGCCGTTTTTGGTGCCTCCTCTCTCCTCCCTCTTCATCCAAGTTGCTTAGTGGTGTTTGTGACTCCATTAGAGGTGCAACACTTGAGGCACTGAGCTTTCTGAAGCCAATCAAAGCAAGGATTGATTGTTATTGCTATATAACAATCAAAGGTAATTACTAAACCCTTATTTCAGTTCTTATTTGATAGATCTAGGGTTTGTAAGTCTTGGATTCATTGCATGTACAATAGAGAAACCTAGATCCAAGCATTAGGGTTTGTATGAGCACATAGGATTGTTCTTATGCTTAAAACCCATCAATATAAGTGCCGTTATAATATCTTTTTAACTACTCGCGGTACGGGGAATCTGGTTTAAAGGGCCGCATAGGGTTGTTGGATTTTCAGAAGTGATATATGCCAAAATGGTCCTGCCCTCCGGTGTTTTATGTATGGCCCCTGTCTGTACATAGTGGTTGGAAAATATTGTTTAAACGCTTATATAATAATAATAATAATAATAATGCTAAGAATAATAATTAGTCACGGTAAATATTAGACTAAAATTTAGCGATAATAATGCTAGGTTTCGTCGAAGGAAAATAGAATCGTTAAAAGCGAAGCACTGCCCGAGTTTGGAATCATCACTTTAACAAGTGAGTGCATAGTTACTTTCATATTACACATAGATATGAAGTATTTTATATAAATTACGTGCTATGTATGCATATTATTTGAATACTTGCTTTCTATGCTGGATGAACGATTTTATACATGTTTTAAATAATTTAAAATGTATATGTGTTTTATATCTACGAATATGTTGGGTAAAACATGGGTAGATGAATGATGAGAGATGAAAGATGATATGAGTGAACATTGGCAGCTATAGACTTAGTGCCTAACAAATAACATCGACAGTTATGGACTTAGTGCCTATTGAATAAACTTTGGTAGCTATGGACTTAGTACCTGTTAGATAAACGTTGGTAGCTATGGACTTAGTACCTGTTAAATAAACGTTGGTAGCTATGGATTTAGTACCTATTAGCTGAACACTAGTACCTATGGATTTAGTACCCGATGAATGAACTTTAGCAGCTATGGAATTAGTGTTTTACGAACAAGCATTGGCAGCTATGGACTTAGTGCCTATCATATAAACCCTGGAAGCAATGGGCTTCGAAATGAACGAATGCAGGATAGATGATTCTTAAGGTAGATCCTTAAGAGTAAGGAAGATAATGGGGATGGGTAATTGGGTTGATTATTTGATGTTTAAACATAATAATTAAATTATTGTGGGTTGAAAACCCTATGTACTCACCAGGTTTCCCAACCTGACCCACTCAAGCTTATTTATATCACAGGTGTCGATATGAAGCTACTTTACACTGAGGGATTTAAAAGAGATGTAGATCACTAGTGTAAATGAATGTAAGATCTGTTTATGCTTATGTTTCTGTATTGACGATGACATCCCAAATGTTTTAAAATGGATAAAAATACATTTCTTCGGAAATGCTTTGATAACATATTTATCATGTTTTTCTGGGAACAAATTCCGCAACGTTTTTATTAAAAGAGGTACTCTGATTTTTATAAAGCATAAACAAAATCGGTCTTTTCTGGCCGTGAAAATGGGGATGTCACATAGTGTGTTAAGACGATTTTAACATACTAGACTAGGATGGCGAAATTAGTTATTGGGTTGTGAAGTGATAAATAACTTACTCGTTTAGTAAAATTAGAGTATTTAGCTGAAGAGGTGATACATCTATAGTATTGCACAAGGAAAAATGTTAATGCCAAGAGATGACAAAGAGCTAAGTGGAAGGTAGTACAACTTGCGGAGGTACATCTACAATGCAAACTTTTAGGATTAACTCCTATAAAGTAAAGGATGACGATGATGTGCGTGGTGACTTCCAAGTATCGAAAGATGGTGTAATTAGTTGGAGAGCGTTAGTCTCCATATCACTAGAGTAAATGTTGATATAGTGTGTCTTGAAGACTGGACACTGCACAATAAAGAAATTATACAAAGAATTTGAAAGTAGAGTTCAAAGAGAACTTATAAAAAAATGTTATTATATGCTAGATTTAGCATATGCGCAAGAAGAATCCTAGAAGGTGAGTCTAGGAAGTTTTAATATATCCTTAATAGAGAAGCGAAAATCCTAATGGAGTCTAGGAAAGTTTGTTGCATGTGTTCGTCTTGACACATACATATCTAGGAATGTACTATGTTGAAAGACCCTAACTTTCGTACTAAAGACATTGTCATTCCAAAACATGCTACATGCATATTTATAAATAATATTTTACATTGATAGTGTGATTACAAAAGACTGGATACAAATCGACTAAATTTTAGTATATTACATAACTACCCAGGATATTGTAATTTTATACAAACATAAACCGAAATACAAAAGTAATAGTAAAAACTATTCTACATCTTCCGACAGTATATAACCATACTGGTTACTTATCTCCTGCAATTGTTAAACACTGAGAGGGGTAAGCGGTGACGCTTAGTGAGTTCAATAATAGATACAATATAACGTTATGCCATATATATACTTCAATATGGCAGAAGCAAAGGGAACAAGGAACAAAAAAGGCATATGTGAATCATGTGACAAACTTTCCATATCAATCAATGATTTGATACAAAGATATATGATCAATAAAGCTTCGACCCAAATGGCACAGAAGACATACACTTTCTGATTTAAACATTTCGGTAGATTTCAGGCTTATAGCCTTGTCTAACCATCTGTCAATGCCATAGAATAGAAGTCATTCTCTTACGGAGACATGCTCTACATGGCCAGAGGCTACGTACCAGTACCACCGTGAATCTAAGTCCTTTCACTGATCACATGATCAAAGGTATAGCTTTGTTATCATAAATAGCGGAAATAAAAATAACACGGGAAAATAACCCGGAATGATAACACTGAAAAGCACATAGCGCATATAACACATAACATACAATTGTTCCTATATATTAAACTCACCGTAGAATAACCGGGGGTTAAAATAGTAATTTGGGCAGCACTTCGTTACTATAATTGACTTTCTTCTATAAAAACCGGGAGATTTATTGAAAACCGAGCTCTGCGAAGGTTGAGCTTCAAACCGAAAAGATAAATTTCTCGGGGTCTTCGGGCACTTCGGGGTGTGTTTCGGGTGTTAAAAATAATACTGGGGCTTCGGGGGAAGTGGAATTAGCCAAAATATGGAATTAGGGGTGAAAATGGGCAATTTTCCAAAATTACCCGGGAGATCTCGCAACCCCCCCTTTTATAGGGTGCGAGACCGAAGATCGATGGCTGAGAAGACTCCACGCGGCAGCAGATGCGAAGGCCAAGTGGAGGGTGCGAGGTTCGGACACCGGCGCAACACGCGTCGACTTCGGACTGGTCCAGCGCCTCAGATGCGAGGAGTCACCGGGCACGCATCGGAGTCTCGGCTGCACAGCGCATCAGTGACTAAGCTGCTTCGGACACGAGGCGGACACGGGGCATGCATGCGAGGATCCGATGACGTGGCCTATTCCGGACCTTATCCATGCGAGATTTCTCTAAAATTGTGCCCAAATCTTCTAAAATCCATAACTTTCGCATACGGGCTCCATTTTTGACGTTCTTTATATGCATGTGTAGGTAAAATTATGCTCTACAACTTTCGTTTAGACTTCGTCGGCTAATTTTGACTTTATTTTTAATATTATTATTTTTAACAGACCGGGACAGGAAAATCCGTTAAAAATTCATAACTTCTTCATCCGATGTCCGTTTTCATCTGTCTTTTTACCGTTGTACTACTATTGACGAGACCTTCGATTCTCGTTTAGGTTGTGTCGGCTAAATATCACTCGATCTAAAATTCGAGTTTTTAGCTGTCTACTGTTAAGCTGAAACTTAGAAAAAGCATAACTTCCTCATACGAAGTCAGATTTTGGCGTTCTTTTTATCAAAATTCTCGGTTTAACAAATACTACGACTTTCATTTAGATCACCAAGGCTAAAAAGTAGTTTATAAAAAACTCAGTTTTTACGTCATTCGGCGCCGTGCCGGTTTTGTCGCGGATCTTCGATTGATCATAACTTCTTCGTTATAACTCGGATTTCGATGAGGTTTTCGCCTAAATGCTTCTAATGAAATTATCTACAACTTTGAATAATAAAATTTTACTTATTTCAAATTTTATATTTTCTTTAAATTTCGATATTTGTCTAATGTTCGGAATCTCATAAGACTTCCAAAACATTTTGGATGATTCTAAACATAGTTTTACTTCATTTCTAGTAAAAACTATCCGTTAGAACTCAATACTCATAATTACATAACACGATAACTGAACGTGTATGTTACATATGTGGAAGCACAGGATCCGTACTTGAAGCAGGAAGAGTCGCAGGGTTAATAAGGCACAATAGTTGAGTTTGTTTTGTTTCTTTCCATTATTACCTGCGTTATGGTGATGACTAGGAAAGTAGGTTCTTATTCACACCCTAGTGGTAATCAATTGATTGGTTCAGAGATCCATGTTCTGTGTAGTAACCGACTTTAGTCGGGAGATTGAAGAAGGAGATGATCGAAGTGATCGACAAAAGTATTGTAACCTTCATTAGGGATGAGCAGTCAGTAGCTAGGGATACCACCTGCTATGATATGGTTGCAGGTTGTTCTTTCTTGACCAAAATAGGAATGATCAGGTTGTTAACTCAAGATGGAATGTGTCTTCCGTGTTAATGTCTTTTGTAGAGGCAATAGTTTAGTTCGTTGTGTATCCGTTGCTATGCGATGGGAGGTGATTAGAATATGACCATTCGGTCTGTTACTGTATTCAAAGTAAGGACCATATCGTAGGTTGAGTTTATGACCCAATTTAGAAAGGAGTGTTGGACTAGGTGTCTAAGCCAATAACTAAATTAGTATAATCTTGAATTATTAGCAAAGTCATTTTGGGTTGTCCTCAAACCTAGTAACTGACTGGAATGCTTTTTGGAGAGAGATACTGATTTATTAATTTATTATATGCTTAATAAATTAATTAAAAATCAAAATAAATGGTTTATTAATATATTATGAGAATAATATTTAATTAGAAATATTATTATTTAATTAAAAATTAATCATAAATTAATTAGAATTAATTTTGGGATTAGCTAGATTAATTAAAAGTAGAAGGACTAAAGGTGACACTGTTTAAAAGTTAAACAATGACCAATTCTAGAACCTCCCAAGAGGGGACAGTTCTAGAGGAGGTTTCTAGAGGTATTCTTGGGCTCTAAGGAAGCTTAGAATGCCTTGGGGAGGAAGTAATGGGATATGGTTTTCTAAAAGGAACCTCCTTTACATACAACCTTCCTAACACCTATATAAACCCCTAAGGGTTTAAATTTCGGTTTTCACCATCTCTCTAAGAGTCTTAGAGCCAAAATTATTCCTTCTTCTCTTCTTTCCTCTTTAGCTTCCAATTATTAGGGTTTGGGTGTGAGCCATTAGAGGCATGAGACTTCTGGTGCTTGCTTTCTAAAGATCAATCAAGATGGAATATTATTTTATTTGCTATAATAAACTAAGGTATGCAATTTCTAATATCCCTTTCTTATTTTCGAAAATAAAAACATACTTTTAGGGTTCTTGATATTTAATTGTTTGTCGCAAATCATAGTGAGAACATAAATCCTTTAGGTTGCATGTGAACTTAGGGTTTAAGTTTTTCCGCTAAAATAAGATTTTGTAACCTATAAAACCCATTAAGGAGAAGTAGTATCTGATGAAAGTCAAGTTGTGATTCAAGAATTATGACTTAAGGTCCATCGGTGGATAAAAGAACAAGTGCAGGTTCAAGCACCACCATCAGCAGATAGGTCCAAACCTATTGATTTTCGTTTAAGAAGCCTATAGAGCTGCAATCATCGTAGCTAGTAGATAAATACCTATGCAAGTTTCTTTTGTGTGATTTACCCAAATGCTTCAAGAAATGATTGGAAGGATCATTACAATAAGATCAAATGAAGCACAACGAGGTTAATCATCCCAGAAAAGTGGGTTATATCCGTAATCTCTCATCCCAAACATCATATCTATGCTCGTGCACCACTACCTGTAATACAAGAAACTGAGTGGGTCAGGCTTGGGAGCCTGGTGAGCACATAGGGTTTTCAACCCACAATAAAAAAGTTTATTAATTTCATCAACCAACAATAACCCGATTACCCATTCCCGTTATCCTCACTTTACGTCCCTAAACACCTATCATAAGGGATCTAGCCTAAGGATCATCATCGGGATGGACACTACTGCTAAGGGGGTTCCTCAGCAATAAATGTCCTAAAGGCAACCATGAGGGGGATGGAGTACACCGGTGAACACATCGTTCACAAACACCTACAGGTTGCGAGTCTGCTAGCGTTCCACTAGACTGTCTAGAAGACTCCGTGGTTGTCATCCATACTCCGCTAGATGACAGAATCAACAGCAACAACATCGAGGCCTCTCATCATTTTATCACACATCGTCTATTACATCTACCCATATTTTTCTCCAATATTTTTGTAGATATAAAATACATATACAGTTTAAATCATTTAAAACATGTATAAAAATCTTTCATCAGCATAGACAGCAAGTATTCAGACAATATGCACACATAGCACGTAATTTATATTAAATACTTCATATCTATGTGTAAGATGAAAGTGACTATGCACTCACCTGTTAGGGTGGTGACTCGGTACTCGGACAGTGCTTCGTTATCTCAAAACAATTTTTCCCTTGACAAAACCTAGTATCAATACCGCTAGGGTTTAGTCTAACGTTAACCGTGACTAAATAATAGTCTAGCTATTATTACTATTATATAAGCGTTAAACAATACTTATACAACCCATAATAATAGCCCAAGTACTTATTTTAAGGTCCTAATAATGTTACTATAATTAAATAAAAGCTATATTAAAAATAGCGTAGGCGTAGCTCACTTACAGCGGGTTTTATAGAAAACCGGGCTTCGCTTGGAGCAGCGTTTCCGAACCGAAAGACCCTTTTTCTCGGGACTCCGGAAGCCTCGGGGCTTCCTTCGGGTGGTAGGGGGTTTTCCTAGATTTTAGGGGGGGGGGGGGGGTTAGGGGGCTTAGAGAGAGAAACTAGTGAGAGAAAGAAAGAATGGGAAATATGTGAAGAAAATGAGGGTGGGAGAGGTTCTATTTATAGGGTGAAATATGGCTGAACTTGGTGCCACATGTCACCATCTGGTGGCAAGACTTGGGGAGAAAGCAATGGCCAAGATTGTGCCACGTCACCCATTTTTCGCACAACACACTTCCGACTTCTAAAATCCGTAACTTTCACATACGAGCTCCGTTTTTGACATTATTTATATCCACGCGTAGGTAAAAATAAGATCTACAACTTTCATTTTGACTCCGTCGGCTAGTTCTCGACCGATCTTAAATTTAACAGTATGAGGAGATTATACTGTTAGATTTCCGCGTAAAATTCATAACTTCTACATACGGACTCTGTTTTCGTCTGTCTTTTTACCGTTGAGTTCCTATTAATGAGATCTTCAATTCTCATTTAGGTCGCATAGGCCAAAACCGCTCGATCTAAAATTCGAGTTTCGGGTTGTGCACTACTAAGCCAAATCTTAGAAAATTCATAACTTCTTCATACGAAGTCAGATTTGGGCGTTCTTTTTATGCACGCTCTCGGTTTAACATATACTACAACTTTGGTTTAGATTACTAAGGCCAAAAAAGTCATCAATCGTAAATTCACTATTTACGTCACACAACGTCGTGCCGGTTTTGTCGTGAAACTTCGACAGGTCATAACTTCTTCGTTATAACTCAGATTTCGACGTTCTTTATATTTCTGGAATCCTTGTCACGACCAATACAACTTTCTTCATAGATATTGGGTTTATATAACACTTTATTTTTTACGCTTATTTTATCCTTTATTTATTATATCGTTATAAATAAATAATAAGCATATAAAGGCACATAATTCACATAATACTCAAATATTTCATCTTTATTATCTCAAAAGAGTTACAATAGTTGACCTAGACTATTACATCATCTGATAATGCTTAGCCCCGAAACCCGGGCGTTACAGCTAATATTTCCATTACGTTGGTAATATCCTCTTACACTATTTTGCATATGTGTGCATTAGTGGATGACTTCATGCTTGTCGTGATCTCAGACTGAAGTCGTGTTATGTGAAAAGATCACTCGTTGTGGACACAAGCAGTGATACTATGTCAGGGATGTTAAATCCATTTATATGACAATAAGGAGTTTCTTCCGGTAAGGGTTCAAAATCAAGTAGGGGATAACAAATCCTTAAGGCAAAAGTGCGGAAGGTAACTCGACTTTGGATTCAACGTCAAAATATAGGAGAGTTGCAGGCTTGCAGCACAAGAAGATATGAGAGGAGTAATTAGCTTCAAGACTCGTTATGTAGATGATAGAATGAATGTTTTAGTCGTCAAGAGAGGACACGACATCAAATATCGTGAGGGAACTTGAGACTTTTACCTATGCCTATGGGTAAATGGAACGATCTTACCTTAGATCTCATCATCAAGTGTTCCAATATTGTGTAGAATCACGATATGTTATGGGTCAGAATTGACCAAGCGATAAAAGTATACCTTCCTAGGTATCATATATGCAGTGAATTGGTTTGTAGAGAATGTTTTCATAGATTTGTTATCGGGAATAAGTAAAGATTTTTGTCTAAGACCCTTCTTTGACCTTCTTAAGAATACTTATGATGGTGATAACGTGAAAACTATTGTAGTCTGACAAAGTCGAAACCCAAAAGGGTATAGAACAATTAAGTTCGTGAAATTTGTCAAATTGGGATAAGAAAAAATTATCATGTGAAGAATTCGACATAACAAATGTCGCTTAATTGAAACCTTAATCAATAGACTTAATGTTATGGAAGTAGGTCGGCGAGCTGTTAAACTGTCATAAAGGAACCTAAAACATTATTTCATGAAATAATATTGTGTGGAAACAAGTACCGAGGTAAATCCATACTAGGGGATCGAGAGGCAACTTAGGAATCGTTATTCAGAGCTGTGTTGTTGTTGTATGATTCCGGAACGTAATCATCCTAAGTGGGGAGTAATTGTAACGCCTGCAATTTTGGGCTAGACATTTAGAGTATAATCGTAGTAATTATACATTTTATCGAACAATTAAAATTGTTAATTAAATTCATATGTGTTATGAGATAATAAACAATTATCGTATATACAATAAGTGGACAAATATTAGGAGTCTAAAATATTTGTAGAAAAACCTGAATATATAATTTATCGTTAAACGATAAAATAAACTATAAAATAAAAGATTATTTTGGATAAATAATCTTAACGAAAGTTGTACTAGTCGTGATGATGATTCTGTGGATATAAATAATGACCAAATCTGACTTCGTATGAGGAAGTTATGATTTATCTAAGTTTAGCATTCAAACCGATGCGACAAGGTGCATCATAAAAAACGAATCGGAGATAGGCTGCTTTTTCGCCAAATGATGTAAATGAAAGTCAAAGTGATCGTCAATACTCAATAGGAACGCGTCAATATAAAGAACGCCAAAATCTGACTTTGTATGAGGAAGTTTTGATTTTTCAAAGTTTCGATGCGACAGTGTACAACAGTGTGCGATACAGAAATCGAAATTAAAATTGGTTGATTGTTAGCCAAAACAATGTAAACTAGAGTTGAAGATCTCGTAAATACGAATCTGTTAATATAAAGACAGTCGAGAACGGAGCTCGTATGCGAAGGATATAAGCGAAACTTGGTCCCTAAGTTTCGAATCGCATACAAAATCTGTTCGGATTTGTAAAATTGAAATAGAATGTGAATTAGCTGACAGACTCTAAATGAAAGTTGTAGTACTCGTCAATACAAAGTCAGGGATATAAAGACAGTCGAAAACATAATTCGTATGAAGAAGTTGTGAATTTCGCAGCGTTATTTATATGCTAAGCCTCCTCGAAACGAAACACAAAAAATAAAGTGAGAACTAGTCAAATGAGTCTAAATGAAAGTTGTAGTACTCGTCGATAACTACGTGTGGATATAAAACCGTCGAAAACGAAACCTGTATGTGAAAATTAAGATTTTTAGAAAAAATATTAAATTCTGACCGTCGAGATCGCGACACGTGGCACCACGGATGAGCGACACTTGGCACGATCTGGTGGCACCCTTCCTCCCTAAGACTTACAATAGATGGGCCACACGTGGCACCCTTCCTCCCAAAGACTTGAAAGTTATATATGAGTTTGAAACCAATTATTTTTGGGAGTATTTAATATATATATAACCTTATTAAATATCAAAATATCATATGTGTCCAATTTAATTTCTAAATATCATTTTTACCCTTCATAAAATTTTAAAATATCATATATAATTTTTTAAACATCAAAATATAATCTATGTCATTTTTAAATATCAAAATATCATATATGTTTTTTTAAAAATCAAAATATAAATGATAGTTATTAAAATATCCTTTATTTACGACATAACAATATTCAACAACAAAAACTAAACAATCAATGCATATATTTTATGGAGAGAGATGGAGATGAAGTGTTTTGTTTGTATATTCTAATAATTTAGAAGTAGATATTCTATTATTATAAATATAAAGATAATATGGTTGAAATTTTTAATTATTATAATAATTCTAAGATATAAAAAATAATTATATAATACTAAAAACATTGTAAAAAGAAGATTTGAACAAATATAATATTTTGATGGTTTATAAAGGATATATGATATTAAGAAATTAAGTTGGACAAATATGTATATTTTAAAGTTTAAAAAGAGTATATACTAAATTCTCTTATTATTATTTTTTTTCGTTACATGTTATTGTGAATATTGTGATACGAATAACAAAAAAAATTACAAGTGATAAGTTATTGCTAAATTAGGGGAAAAAATGTTTAAACGCCAGCACACTGAACCATTAAATTCTCTAAGTTTTAAAGAAAAGGTAGAAAGTTCAAAAACAATTTTATTTTTAAGGGAAGAATCAAATAGATAAGTGAAAAATTATCTGTAATATACTTTTATTAATATAAGGACAAAACATATATGTAATTTGAGTCATTTGTATTTTTGAAATGGAAAAATACGTTCACACAACGACTTAAAAAGCCAACTTTTTTCAAACTTGCAACCCCACACACAAACTCCCCTCTGGCCTCTCCCCGTGTCCTCCCTCCTCGCTCTGCAGTATAACCGCTCGCTCCACTCTCTAGTGTGCTGTGCTTGCCCCAAATATTCTCCAAAGTTACTTTCAAGTAAGAATTTTGCTTGAATTCCGCTGTTTTGTAATGATTTATGTATCTTTGATTCGTTTCTTTGTAGACTTCCATTTCTTGACGAATCATCATGGATTTCGTGTTTAATCTTCATTTTTCGCGTTGTCCATGTACCGATGTGATTGATAATAGGATTTATCTGCTAAAAACTTCCGTTTGCAATCAACAATGGCGGTGAGGATTTTTTTCTCCATTGTTGTCTGCATCGATATCCGTGCTCACACGGATGCAAGAAAAAAAATTATAGAGCGTTTAGTTTTTTGTATAAATCCATTTGTTCTTTGTTTAAGGTTTTTAAGAGCATTTATGACAAGTTTAATTGCGGAGATCGTGTTTAAAATTTGAAATAATTAGTTTATCATTTCTTGTTTGTTCTGCGCATTAGTTAGATGTTGATGATCTATAAAAGCCAGCGGTTACATCTTCGTATAATGATTACTAACGGCTGTATTGATTAACTTTGCTCTGTAAATTGTGTTTTAGATTGGTGTATATGTACAGTTGCTGACATGCAAAACCAAGGAGTTCTTGTTCCTTGTTTGAAGTTATATCGCAATTATTTCTGAAATTATCGTTTACTTACTGTAGCATCTTCTTTCCGTTCAGATTTCTTACGAACGTAACCTCAAATTGAAGCTTCAGAATCGACAATGGCGTTCCTGAAGGAGACATCTCAACCTGTCATTTCTACAAAACGGCCATTAGATGATGCTGATGACTGTGAACTTGACGAGTTCAGAAAACCTAAAACGGTGGTGCGGAAGTATCCCCCTCCTAAGATCAGAATCGGAGTAGAAGCAGTCCGTGATTTCCCTCCTGGTTGTGGAATCTTACAGGATTCTGTTGTGAGTAAAGTAGAGAAGAAGCCATTGAAGAAATTAGAGAATGTTGAGTCCAATATTGAGAACTCGACCTCCCATGGCAAGGATAAGATGGTGAACTCTCAGTCTTTTGAAGATAATAAACTCAATAGCTGCATTAAACCTAAAGGATTATTAGGGTTCAAGAAACCTTCTTTTGGCTCAAGACCATCTGGTAAAGTGAAATTTTGGGATCCCACAAAACAAGTGGTCCACGATTTCCCTCCTGTTTGTGGGATCAAACCAGAAAGGAAGCCTCTGAAGAATTTAGATAACTTTGACTCAGATCTCAAGAAGCTGAACTCCATTGACAAGGTTAAGTTGGTGGACTGTCATCCTTTTGAGAATAATAAACTCAAAAGCTTTAAACCTAAAGAATCAGGGATCAACAACAATCCAACTGGTAAAGTCAAATATTGGGATCCTACTTCTTCAAATGATGGTGATACTGAAATCGCAAAAGACATCAATACTGAGGACTCACGTAAGGAACAAGTTAGACGTGAAAAGATCCGTGAGGCAATGATCTTGTTTGAAACAGTTTACACTCAATTATTCCAAGAAAACGGATCAAAACAACAGGGAGAAAAGATTGCTCATTGGAGGGTCCCCATGGAGGCTGCAAAGATTGTCAAACAAAAGCTGAAATGGATGAATGCTGACAAGGCATTAGGTCAAATCCGCGGTGTCCAGCCTGGCGACAGGTTCAAATTTAGGTCACAGCTTCAAATGGTAGGTCTTCATTGTCAATCACATTGTGGTATAGATTACACCAAGATCAATGGGAAGAATCTTGCTATAAGTATAGTTGATTCTCATCGTTACTCAAACGCAAGTGAATCTTGTGATGTGCTGTCATATTGTGGTGAAGGTGGTGGTGGTGGGGTTGGGTTCTTTGGGTCTAAGCGACAGGTGGCGCCTGATGATCAAAAACTTGAAAGGGGTAATCTTGCTTTGAAGAACAGTATGGATGAGAAAAGTCCAGTTAGGGTGATTAGGAAACTTGTTGGAGTTGGAAAGAACAACACTGATGTGTTTGTGTATGATGGGTTGTACACTGTGGAGCATTGTACACAAAAAAGAGGTTCAGAAGGGAAGATGGTGTTCATGTTTCAACTACAAAAAATGCCTGGTCAACCTCAAGTTCAAAAAAAGGTCAATGCTTCACACCATCATTCCACCTTTCAAATGCTTTAGTGATGAACTATATAGAGTTAGTTATATGTTGTTGTCGAACTATAGTTGGAAGTTTATACTTGTTGTTTTTGGTAATGATTGAATCTCACAGATGCAATTTTGACCTAATATTCTTAGGCTTTGTTTGCTTTTAGTGCGACTTGGTTCGATTCTATTTCCTTTCTAGATAAGACGTTTAAATATCGTCAACCCTCAAAGGGAATTATATATGATAGCAATAGTGTCTATGGTTTGTTTATAATCGAGGTGATAAATACTCCATCGATTCCTTTACCTCTCGGATGTGCAATTAATTCCAAATAAGATATGTTAACAAAAACCTAAAGGAAAGAGAATCAATGAAGAGTACATTCTAAAGATGGTTGTTTGTTATTAACAACTGCATATATTGTAGGTTCCAAAACATGTTTGTAAAAAGGGTTTCTAAAGATAGATATGCTTACTACATCGAATTTTGGCGCATATTAGTACATAATGTTATTAATTTATTAATTGGGGTAATAACTTATAAGGGTAATAAACTTTACCCGTGAACATATTACTTATGTTTTCCGTGTATACATAATTACATATGACCATTAAACTTGGTTACCATGGCTACAAAAGAGAAAAACGTATGTGGTTAATGTAGATTTTCGGTTGAATATGAATTTTTCCGTCATCTTCTCCGGTCAAGAGGCCACTTATGCAGGCGTTGGTTGGCTGGAATGATGTCGGTAGTGGTGATTGGTTCTTTAGAGAGAAAGAGGAGGAATGTGGTGGGTTGGATCCAACCGAAATTGTGGTTCTTGAGAAAGAAAAAGAAGGAAGATGGTGGGTATATAGTTAGGGTTAGATGTTTTTCTAATCGTTAACGTATTAGTTTAAAATTATACCACTTTTTGCAACAAAATGAAACCATAAGAACCAACCATGTCACAAAATGAAACCACAAGAACCAATCATACAAGAAATTGAAACTATATGGACAAACACATAAATATTCTGTAGTTGTCCTCGATCAACTAGTTCTTGGAATCATTTAATGTTGTCTATAAAATTGTATTCTTGAAAGAATAGATTTGTCCTTAACATTTTTTTTTGCACCCATACCATCCTTGTCGTATGATTTTGTTGCATTTTCTCTCCCCGAATGATTTTTTTTTAAATTATATTATTGCTTTAGTTATTATTTATAATTTTTTAAGAAAAAAAAACTAAAAATTATAGCCCACCCTTCTCTCTCCCTCTCTCTCTCTCATATATATATATATATATATATATATATATATATATATATATATATATATATATATTTCTTTTCTCTCATCTTTAAGACACTAAAATAACCTAAAATAGCCACCCACCATACAATGTTTTAAAAATTGGTGTAACGTCCCATTTTCACAACTAGTTTTTTTTTTTCAGTTTTATTATGGTAAAACTTTCCAATTATAAACTCATTATTAGGAAAAATCATTTATTCCAAATTACATTTATTAAAAATCAGAGTATCATAGAAAATACGAAATCCTCAATGTTGCTGATGAGTGTGTACAGTGTCGTCTTCGCCTTCCCATAGTCACCGATGATATCTGAAACAATAAACAACTAAGTAAGTATAAAGCTTAGTGAGTTTCCCCTAAAATACCCCATACGATAAACATATAAGCATGCATAACTGCCGTTCTTGGACCGCCTCGCAGGCCTTCAGCCTATCTGGGCCAGAATACCAAGGTTTGTTGGCCTACCGCCTCAACCCAACTGCTCCTCCCGAGCCTCCGTGCCTACGGCTTACAGTCGGCCCGCACCGGGTATCTTGGCCTACGATACAAAGCAGGACCGCCTCAACCCAACCAAACACATCATGTCGACATATAAACAATCAGGATCAATTAGACACATAATACATGCAAACAACAATCATACAGCTCACTACCGCATACTAGTCCTCTCATAACATACAGTCCTGCTACCAGCTAACCTCCATAGAATGCGTAACAATAAGTAACCAGAGGTGAGATAGCCACCCGCACAAATGATCATACTCTAAAGCCACAACCAAACAAGGAACAGGCAAGAGAGCCTAGACCAAGAGTTCTCAGGCTATCCTACATGACCACAGACAGTCCCTAAGGGCACTCCATAGATGATAACCAACAAGCACATATAACATACAGTTCTACAGATTATTACAGCAAAGCAACATATTTAATACCAGGAGACAGATCTAACAGATGACTACAACATAGCAACATACTCGATACCAGAACACAGATCTAACAGATCAGTACAGTATAGCAACATACTAAATATCAACAATCCAAGGAATGCATGGCCGTATATACTCAGAGGTGAGATAGTTACCCGGACAGGTGATCCTACTCTAGAACCACAACCAAACAATGAACAGGTAAGAGAGCTTAGATCAAGAGTCATCAGTCTATCCTACATGACTATATACAGTCCCTAAGGTATCCCTTTACTAACGGATAACCAAAACTAGTGGGTCGACATTGGTGCCTTCGACCCACGGGTACAGTGATGTGAAACTCACCTCGATATGCGTGTAGGTAACCACCGTAGCAATGAAGAACTCTACCAGCTTCAACTCACTTCCAATCACCTATAAGAAGATACTTGAGTCAATACCCGATCACAGGTTATAGTCACTTGCAACAGTGACTACCTCACATGAAATGACGATTATGGTTCCACATAAAATGACGATTAGGGTTAAGTAAGGACACTTAACCCATTAAGAACTTAATCACCTAAGGGTAGGACTGATTAAGGTTTGACTTAGTCATTCTCGGGTATAATAATAATCCAAGCAATAGCCCAAATACGCGCCCGATCATTGTCCAAAATAGAGCTCCCCGATTCTAGGGTTTTCCACATAAAATCATAACTATGGTTAGTGTTCCACGCTTAACCCCTTCAGGACATAATTCATTAAGTCAAATATTACATTAAATTAATCGTAGGGCATTACTGAGTATAATTTAAAGTTCAATTAATGTGACAATCCGAAACTTTTTCCGTTATCTATACCCGATTTCCGTTAATAAAATTTGGGGTTTTATTAAATTCTGTCAACATTCTTGGTTTGGGAAAGACCTTACTCTTTTAAATCAATAATGTGTATTTTTATACAAAGGGGAATTAACCGGAAATCACGCGAAAACTCGAAACTTCACTCGTCAGCCTCAAGTTCACGGCCAGAACGAGTTCACGGCCGAGAGTTTACGGCCGTAAACTCGTGACCGTAAACTCGAGACCGTAAACTCGTTTACGGTCGGTGCCAGCTCACTCTTGGCCGCAAACTCACCCCCCCTATATAAGGGATGAGTGGCCTTCAATTCGAACTCTAAGCACTCAAAGGACTTTCTCTCTCTACTCTCTCTCTCTTCAACCATCGATTTTAGCTCAAGAATCCCCAAGAATGTAAGTGATTCTTCATTTCTATGGTGTTTAAATCCCTTTTCTGGTGATGAATCCATGTTTCATCTCATAAAGTTCATCTTTTTCTAGATTTTCTCTCACACCAAGAACACCAAGAACACACTAGTTCTTGGTGGCTAAAAATCGCATTTCAAGCCCTCTTATAGTAAGTAACTACTATCTATGCTTGATATCTGCTTGAAACTTTGGATTTCCACCTAAAAATCGACCCAAAAGACATGAACATGAAGAGTTTACGGCCGTACATCCCGCCTTGGCCGTAAACTCTAGTAAAGGATCAAGGATCAACCTTTAACACCCCTTTTGCCATACAAAAGACTCGGAACACTCCCAAGAGGCTAGAAAGGACTTTGAAGCACCAGAAATCCTACCTTTCACCAAGTGTTTACGGCCTTAAACCCTGGGCCGTAAACCCATGGACCGTAAACACTTGGGCCGCAAACTTGGACCGTAAGCCATGGGCCGTAAACCCCATTGGACCGTAAACCCCTGACCATACACTCTCGATTACGGCCACAAACTCCCTATCTTCAATCACGTGTGATCCTAACACTTAGTTTCACGTGATTCCTAATCCCTAAGTGGTTTCCTCCCATAACAGATGATGTTATGCCCTCATCTAATACATATATGTGTTGCTATATGATAATAGGATACACTTGCATACGAAACATCAGTTGACACTCAGCATCCACACCGACCTCACACTCGGGTCCTACGTCAAACAGTGAGTTCATACCCCTACATTTTCTGGTTTTCAAACGTTTTCAGGGGGGACTACAAGCTACACCATAAATGCTTTTGTTAATACAAAGAGATTTTAACAAGTATAAAACTCATGCAATTCTCATACATTAACCCTTTTGTACTGTGCTGAGCATAAGAGACGTTTTCACTAAAATTGCATAGTTTTCCATAACACTATATTCACTACACTATACATGCAAACTATAATCGGTATAGTTTAGGATTTTCTAAAAACATATCAAGTACGGAAACTTTCACTACTAAACGTATGCACTAATACAGAAATGGTTTACAGTTTACATCACTGCATTATCATGGTATTCAAAACTGTAACATTCACTACATACGGTATACATACGGATTTTCACTACGATAAAACGCTATGACACTACATGTAAACTAGATTGTACGATACTGTGAGGCGCTACTTCACTACTGTACCCTTAGGTGTACAGGGATAAATTCTATCATAGTATAACTAGAGTCTCCTGGAGGGAGAGCGTGAGATTTGTGAATAGATCTATTCGGGACTGACAATCCCACACCCGAACTACTAGCTACAGTTGGGCAGGCATGCCTAGGGTGACAAATGTCATTTAACTCGACGCCTGAAGAACGTTGGAAAGGTCTCTAGTCATATCAAGCATGGTTATACGACTCACAATATGTATAAATCACCTTTAGTTTACAACCTGGCACTCTTCAACAATTTTATTTTTACTAAATAGAACTGATACACACTACGTATACTGGCTAAAGCCAGGGTTTTCAAACAGAACCGATTATACAATGGTTTCACATACAAAATACTTATACTTCATGATTAGCTTTAGCTAGTCACATGAGGTAGTATTTTCGCATATCACTACAGTTTTCAGTAACGAACATTCATGGTTTTATACGAAATCGATAACGCTACCTTTTCACTAAAGAAAATATCGGATTTTCTTGGAAACATACATATATTCATGGTTTATTACAGAACTGATAACACTACATTTTCACTAAGGAAAATATCGGATTTTCTTGGAAACATACAGATATTCATGGTTTATTACAAAACTGATAACACTAAATTTTCACTAAGGAAAATATCGGATTTTCTTGAAACTATACAAACATTTCTGCTAACTCATCAACAAGATTTCACTACAAGCTACCGCTTATGAACTCACCAGCTTTATGCTGATACTCTTTCAAACTGCTTGTATTCTCAGGAAATCAGTAGACAGGTACTTGCTGGATTTTCGAGGAACTGGAGCAATAAGAGTTTTAAGTTTATACTATACAAAGCTATTGAATGTAATTCAAACAAAGTTTCAGACAAAGTTTCAAACTGATGTAAACATTTTTATTCACTGTAATGGTTGAGTTGTTATGATTGCTATTATTCATTGGTTGTGATGCTACACATGACGTGCTCCGCCCCGGAACGTTTCCGCCATTGGTTTCGGGGTGTGACAGATTGGTATCAGAGCCCTTGTTTATAGCGAACTAGTATACCGAACCTTACGTGGTATACAACTATAAACACTAAGGGGCCTAAGTGCTCTACGCTAAAAGTATACTTTCAAAATATAAAGTATTTTTATAAAAAGTATATGTGCATGCATACATAACAAAATTCGTGTCGCTAGTAGAACAAAACAAAAAGTATTTGGATGTTGGAACGCTGCGGTTAAACCTGGGCAGTTATGTAATCATGTCTAGGGTGAATATAGCCTGATCAACTATATTCAGTCGAGACGTAACCAACATGTGCTTGGGAGTGACTGTGGTGTTACAGCAGGCCTAAAACTTACCAAACATCATCTCACATAAAATACTATGGGAGTATTTTCGCTAGAGCCAAACTCAGTATACAGATTCACTCTAAGCGTTGCTACCTCTTCTTCCTTAAGCGATAACTTACTTGTGTTAGTAACCTTTCTGTGCTTATCGCTCGGTAGTAAACTTTTATTATCAGGATGAGATATATCTTGTTTTATATATCTCGAGGACTTACCATCCTCTTCTTCCAGACTGATTTCTAGAACAAGATGTCTCCCCGATCAAGACCCATCAGAAGGAACGACGACACTCCACCACCACCACCTCCTCAGTTCGATCCCGTCATGTTCCAGGCAGCAGTTACCGCCGCCGTGACTGCAGCAATGGCACAAGTGAATGCTGGTGGGGCTGGAGGTGGAACCGACCCACAGAGACAAGATGGAAGTCAGGGACATCTAAAAGAGTGTTCCTACAAGGACTTCATAACTGCGAAACCCAAGTCCTTCGACGGAAATGGAGGTGTCATCGCCCTGACTCGATGGTTCGAGAAGATCGAATCCATCTTCGATATTTGCGTCTGTTCTGAAGCAAACAAGGTGAAGTTCGCCGCCTGCACCTTCACCGACAGAGCCTTGACCTGGTGGAATGGTCGAGTCAAAACCCTAACCCTACCAGTGGCTAATGCCATGGGTTGGGAAAGACTGAAGGAGCTCATGCTCGCGGAGTACTGCCCGAGGGGCGAAGTGCAAAAGTTGGAGCACGAACTCTGGAACTTGAAGATGAAGGGTTCCGACATCGCTGCCTACACCGCTAGATTATGTGATTTGGCTCTCCTCTGTCCGGGAATGGTCACCCCGGAAAGCAAGAAAATTGAAAGGTACATCTGGGGACTGACACAACCAACAAAAGGGAATGTCTTGGCTGCTAGACCGATTACTTTTGAAAGCTCCAAGGATCTGGCACAGAATCTGATCGATCATGGAATCGATCTGGATGAGGTGGCAGCTGTCTCCGAGCCACAAAAGGAAAGTGGTGGGAAGAAGAAGAAGTTTGTTAACAAACGAAAGGGTCAGTCTTCGCAGGAGCCCTCCAAGAAACAACAAACAATGGTAGTTCATGCTGTTACTGCTCCTGCTGCTGCTCCCACTGCTGTTCTGACTACCCAATCTCCTACCGGTGGTTATGCTGGAAAACTACCCCTGTGCAACAAGTGTAAATTCCATCACCACGGACCCTGCCGTGAGTTGAGTTGTAACAGCTGTGGAAAGAAAGGACACACAGCTCGATACTGCAATGTGCCAACCCAACCAACCAACCAGGCTCCGGGAGCGGGCGCTGGTCAAACTTGTTATGGATGTGGAAAGGCTGGGCACTTCAAGAGAAACTGCCCCAAGGCAACAACTGGTGGCAATACAAGAAGAGTTCTGGTGATGGGCCAGGAGGAAGCAGTTGCTGATCCTACCGTTGTTACGGGTACGTTCATCCTTGATAACTCTCATTCATGCATTCTATTCGATTCTGGTGCGGAGAGGAGTTTTGTTAGTCATGCATTCAAACACCTAATCAAATGTAAATCCCAACCTTTAACCGAAACATTTACCGTCGAGATGGCTAACGGAAAGAAGGAGAGCACTAACGACATATTCATAGGCTGTACTCTTACCCTAGACAATTATTCTTTTCCCATCGATCTTATGCCTGTGTCCATCAAGAGCTTCGATGTCATTATCGGCATGGATTGGTTGAGTTCTAATCGTGCTGATATTCTTTACTTCGAGAAGGCTATCCGTCTCAATCTTCCCTCTGGCGAAACCCTCATGATTTACAGAGATAAGTTTAGCTCGAACCTCCGTATCATTTCGTGCATCAAAGCTCAGAAGTATCTGCGGAAGGAGTGTCATGCATTCCTATCTCATGTTGTTGACGAGACGCAAAGAGTTAGAGACCTCGAGAGCATCCCCGAAGTCTGTAACTTTCCTGAGGTTTTCCCCGAAGATCTCCCAGGAATTCCTCCCGAGCGTCAAGTCGAGTTTCGTATCGACTTAATCCCCAGAGCTACGCCTGTAGCTAAGTCTCCTTACCGTTTAGCGCCAGCAGAAATGCAAGAATTATCCAGTCAGCTCAATGAACTAATCAGCAAAGGGTTCATAAGGCCGAGTTCCTCACCCTGGGGAGCTCCGATCTTATTCGTGAAGAAGAAAGACGGATCTTTCCGGATGTGCATCGACTACCGAGAGCTGAATAAGCTTACCATCAAGAACCGATATCCCTTACCCAGAATCGACGATCTCTTCGACCAACTTCAGGGAGCCAACTATTTTTCGAAGATAGATCTAAGATCAGGATACCATCAGTTGCGGGTTCATGAGAATGATGTGCCCAAAACAGCATTCGGAACTCGCTATGGACACTACGAGTTTGTAGTAATGCCCTTTGGTCTAACCAACGCACCGGTAGTATTCATGGACCTGATGAATCGGGTGTGCCGCCCTTTCTTAGACAAGTTTGTGATTGTGTTCATCGACGATATACTTGTCTATTCGCGGAGTGAGGAGGATCATAAACAGCACTTGAGGCAAGTGTTGGAAACATTAAGGGCAGAAAAGCTATACGCTAAATTTTCGAAGTGTGAGTTCTGGATCAGGCAGGTTAATTTCCTTGGCCATGTGATTAGCAAGGAATGAATACACGTGGACCCTTCTAAGATCAAAGCGATTGAGAATTGGTCTGCACCTAAGACACCCACATAAATCCGGCAATTCTTGGGTCTCGCAGGCTATTATCGCAGGTTCATCCAGAACTTCTCCAAAATCGCTAAGCCTCTAACTACCCTGACGCAGAAAGGTGTAACCTTTAGTTGGGGAGTCAAGCAAGATACTGCGTTTCAAACCTTGAAACAGGCTCTATGCAGCGCACCTATCTTGTCCCTGCCCGAAGGGACGGAAGATTTCGTAGTCTATTGTGATGCATCCAATCAGGGCCTAGGGTGTGTGCTCATGCAGAGAAGAAAGGTCATCGCCTATGCCTCGAGGCAGTTGAAAACACACGAGGTCAATTACACAACTCATGATTTGGAGTTGGGAGCAGTGGTCTTTGCGTTAAAGATCTGGAGACACTATCTCTATGGAACCAAGTGCACTATCTTCACCGACCATAAGAGTTTGCAACATATTTTTGATCAAAAGGAGTTAAACATGAGACAACGGCGATGGGTGGAGCTACTCAGTGACTACGAGTGTGAAATTCGCTATCATCCCGGAAAGGCCAATGTGGTAGCAGATGCCCTCAGTCGAAAGGAGTATTCAGGACGTAAGGTGAAGGCACTAACAATGAGCATCCATTCCCATTTGTCCGCGCAAATCAGAGAGGCTCAGGTGGAAGCTTTGAAAGCAGAGAATGTGGCAAATGAGACACTGCGAGGAATGGACAGGAACTTGGAGCTCAAGGGAAACGGAGTGTACTACTTCATGAACCGGATCTGGACCCCAAAGTACGGTGGTTACAGAGAAGTTGTCATGAACGAAGCTCACAAGACTAAATACTCCGTTCACCCAGGGTCGGATAAGATGTACTTGGATCTCAAACAGCTCTATTGGTGGCCAAACATGAAAGCAGAGATCGCTACCTTCGTGGGCAAGTGCCTGACTTGCGCCAAGGTGAAGGTCGAATATCAGAAGCCCTCAGGTCTACTTCAACAGCCGGAAATACCTGAGTGGAAGTGGGAAAGGATAACCATGGATTTTATCACCAAGTTACCCAGATCTCCGAGTGGGCACGATGCCATCTGGGTAATTGTCGATCGGTTGACGAAGTCCGCCCACTTCCTGCCAATCAAAGAAAGCTTCAAGATATACCTTCGAGAAATAGTTCGCCTTCATGGTGTACCTGCATCCATTATCTCCGATCGAGATAGCAGGTTTACATCCAGGTTCTGGCAGTCACTACAGAAGGCTCTTGGAACTAAGTTGGATATGAGCACGGCTTATCATCCGCAGACTGATGGACAGAGTGAGAGAACAATTCAGACATTGGAAGACATGTTGAGAGCCTGCGTCATCGACTTCGGCGCGTCATGGGACACTCATCTTCCTTTGGTTGAATTTTCTTACAACAACAGCTACCATACCAACATCAAGGCTGCGTCGTTTGAAGCCCTCTATGGCCGTAAGTGCAGATCCCCTCTGTGTTGGGCTGAGGTGGGTGACACGCAGCTAGCCAGGGGTCAAGTCCCCGACAGTACTCTACTGGTCCTGAGATCATCCGAGAGACAACTGAGAAGATTGTACAAATCCGGGAACGACTGAAAGCCTCACGAGATAGACAAAAGAGCTACGCCGATAAGAGACGAAAACCCTTGGAGTTCCAGGTTGGTGACCGCGTCCTTCTGAAGGTCTCCCCCTGGAAAGGCATGATACGCTTTGGGAAGCGTGGAAAGCTAAACCCAAGGTACATTGGACCGTTCGAAATCCTTGCTAGGATCGGTCCCGTAGCATACAAACTCCAATTACCGCGAGAGCTCAACAACATCCACCCTGTTTTCCACGTATCAAACCTAAAGAAGTGTCTGTCCGATGAGACACTTGTGATTCCTCTCGATGAGATTGAAATCAGCGAGAACCTCAACTTCGTGGAAGAACCGGTCGAAATCATGGACAGAGATATCAAACGAACGAAACAAAGTCGCATCTCGATAGTGAAGGTTCGCTGGAATGTCAAGCGGGGACCTGATTTCACTTGGGAGCGCGAAGATCAGATGAAACAGAAATATCCGCATCTCTTTCCAAATTCATGATTTGTACTCTATGTTCGAATTTCGGGACGAAATTCCCTCTAACGGGGGGATGATGTGACAATCCGAAACTTTTTCCGTTATCTATACCCGATTTCCGTTAATAAAATTTGGGGTTTTATTAAACTCTGTCAACATTCTTGGTTTGGGAAAGACCTTACTCTTTTAAATCAATAATGTGTATTTTTATACAAAGGGGAATTAACCGGAAATCACGCGAAAACTCGAAACTTCACTTGTCAGCCTCAAGTTCACGGCCAGAACGAGTTCACGGCCGGGAGTTTACGGCCGTAAACTCGTGACCGTAAACTCGAGACCATAAACTCGTTTACGGTCGGTGCCAGCTCACTCTTGGCCGCAAACTCACCCCCCCATATAAGGGATGAGTGGCCTTCAATTCGAACTCTAAGCACTCAAAGGACTTTCTCTCTCTACTCTCTCTCTTCAACCATCGATTTTAGCTCAAGAATCCCCAAGAATGTAAGTGATTCTTCATTTATATTGTGTTTAAATCCCTTTTCTGGTGATGAATCCATGTTTCATCTCATAAAGTTCATATTTTTCTAGATTTTCTCTCACACCAAGAACACACTAGTTCTTGGTGGCTAAAAATCGCATTTCAAGCCCTCTTATAGTAAGTAACTACTATCTATGCTTGATATCTGCTTGAAACTTTGGATTTCCACCTAAAAATCGACCCAAAAGACATGAACATGAAGAGTTTACGGCCGTACATCCCGCCTTGGCCGTAAACTCTAGTAAAGGATCAAGGATCGACCTTTAACACCCCTTTTGCCATACAAAAGACTCGGAACACTCCCAAGAGGCTAGAAAGGACTTTGAAGCACCGGAAATCCTACCTTTCACCAAGTGTTTACGGCCGTAAACCCTGGGCCGTAAACCCTGGGCCGTAAACCCATGGACCGTAAACACTTGGGCCGCAAACTTGGACCGTAAGCCATGGGCCGTAAACCCCATTGGACCGCAAACCCCTGACCATACACTCTCGATTACGGCCGCAAACTCCCTATCTTCAATCACGTGTGATCCTAACACTTAGTTTCACGTGATTCCTAATCCCTAAGTGGTTTCCTACCATAACAGATGATGTTATGCCCTCATCTAATACATATATGTGTTGCCATATGATAATAGGATCCACTTGCATACGAAACATCAGTTGACACTCAGCATCCACACCGACCTCACACTCGGTTCCTACGTCAAACAGTGAGTTCATACCCCTACATTTTCTGGTTTTCAAACGTTTTCAGGGGGGACTACAAGCTACACCATAAATGCTTTTGTTAATACAAAGAGCTTTTAACAAGTATAAAACTCATGCAATTCTCATACATTAACCCTTTTGTACTGTGCTGAGCATAAGAGACGTTTTCACTAAAATTGCATAGTTTTCCATAACACTATATTCACTACACGATACATGCAAACTATAATCGGTATAGTTTGGGATTTTCTAAAAACATATCAAGTACGGAAACTTTCACTACTAAACGTATGCACTAATACAGAAATGGTTTACAGTTTACATCACTGCATTATCATGGTATTCATAACTGTAACATTCACTACATACGGTATACATACTGATTTTCACTACGATAAAACGCTATGACACTACATGTAAACTAGATTGTATGATATTGTGAGGCGCTACTTCACTACTGTACCCTTAGGTGTACAGGGATAAATCCTATCATAGTATAACCAGAGTCTCCTGGAGGGAGAGCGTGAGATTTGTGAATAGATCTATTCGGGACTGACAATCCCACACCCGAACTGCTAGCTACAGTTTGGCAGGCATGCCTAGGGTGACAAATGTCATTTAACTCGACACCTGAAGAACGTTGGAAAGGTCTCTAGTCATATCAAGCATGGTTATATGACTCACAATATGTATAAATCACCTTTAGTTTACAACCTGGCACTCTTCAACAATTTTATTTTTACTAAATAGAACTGATACACACTACGTATACTGGCTAAAGCCAGGGTTTTCAAACAGAACCGATTATGCAATGGTTTCACATACAAAATACTTATACTTCATGATTAGCTTTAGCTAGTCACATGAGGTATTATTTTCGCATATCACTACAGTTTTCAGTAACGGACATTCATGGTTTTATACGAAATCGATAACGCTACCTTTTCACTAAAGAAAATATCGGATTTTCTTGGAAACATACAGATATTCATGGTTTATTACAGAACTGATAACACTACATTTTCACTAAGGAAAATATCGGATTTTCTTGGAAACATACAAATATTCATGGTTTATTACAGAACTGATAACACTACATTTTCACTAAGGAAAATATCGGATTTTCTTGAAACTATACAAACATTTCTGCTAACTCATCAACAAGATTTCACTACAAGCTACCGCTTATGAACTCACCAGCTTTATGCTGATACTCTTTCAAACTGCTTGTATTCTCAGGAAATCAGTAGACAGGTACTTGCTGGATTTTCGAGGAACTGGAGCAATAAGAGTTTTAAGTTTATACTATACAAAGCTATTGAATGTAATTCAAACAAAGTTTCAGACAAAGTTTCAAACTGATGTAAACATTTTTATTCACTGTAATGGTTGAGTTGCTATGATTGCTATTATTCATTGGTTGTGATGCTACACATGACGTCCTCCGCCCCGGAACGTTTCCGCCATCGGTTTCGGGGTGTGACAATTAACAGTTCAAAGCGGGTCCTGACAAAACTCCAAAACTAGGATTTTTCTTGACATTAGGGTTTTCTAAACCCTAATTAGGGTTTCCAACCCTCGTGCCACTCGGACTAAAGTCAGATGTTTAGGTAATTTAATATTTAATAACTCTGGCATCACCCACTACCACCTCGAGCAGTGGTGGTCGGCGGCGGTCCGAGGCGGCAACCATCCACACACGACGGCGGTGGCGGTTTTGAGTGATAAATCCAACAACCAAGCACACATAAAAGTTCCTACATCATACATACACACACTATCACCAAAAGAATACAAAAGTGCCCAAAACAGCCACCAAGATGGTGGCAGACGGTGACAGGAGGTGGCAGCCACCACCTTACGGTGGTGGTGGTGGGTTTTCTTCGATTTTCAGGCCAAGAATTGTTCATACGACATCACACCATTAAACACGTACATTCACACAATATTACACATACAACCACCTCACACGGTGGTCGGTGGCAGCAGAAAATGGCAGCAAGGCGGCAACCACTATGGTTAGCTGCCATGGTGGGTCTTTTCTTCGTTTTCCGGCCAAGCAACGCCCACACACACACCTCACAAACACGTAATATGCACACATGTAATATAAACGCAACCGTAGCCACCTTTTTGGCGGAAAATGATGGCCGGAGGTAACAACAACGTGACAATCGCGTAGAGCGGCGGCGACGGACGTGGGATGAGGTCTAGCAACCGAAGAAACAGGGAAGATGGGGAGGGTTGCGCCTTAACCGAAGAATGGCAGCAACGGTTACGGGCTTCCGGTCCTTCCGACTTCACCAACGGTCGCGACGCCCCTTCGTCGATCCGCGTCTTCGTCGGCGGCATGAGCAGAGACGATGGTTGCTTCGGTGGTTCACTTATGGCGAGGAGGAGGTGGCGACGACCGCTGGAGGTTGGAGAGAGAAAGGTGGCGGTTGCACATTATTAGGGTTAGGGTTTGGGGTCACGTTGTAAATGAAAGAACAAGATGAGGGGGTGACGAGTTAAGGTCCCCGTCTCCAATATCAAACTTAAGACCATGTTACACTTCAGTCCCTCCCTCACCATTTTTTTAAAATTAAATCCATAATTTACCAAACAACCCCTGCTCTACGAAATATTTTACATTTCAAGTCCAATTGATTCAAAATAGACTCCAAATTCCCGAAATTATAACATTTAACTCCTTATGGCTAACACTGATAAATTATTACGGATTTAGGACTAACATAAAAATATAAAAATACATCTTGGGGTTTTAGGGCTATTTATTTATTTAATTTTAAACAGAATGTTACAATCGGTTTGAACCGGCCGGTCGAACGGTTAAACCGGAAACTGGAGAAGGAAGTTGTTCAACCAACACCAATTTTATGTCTATTTATGAATCGGAATAAACTGGACGGTTTTTATAAAAACCCTGTTGAACCGATTAAATTGAATAAAAACATATGAAAATGAATCACTTTGCATAACAAACTTTTATGAGTTTTTCACATCTATTTAGATTTCTTTGAATAAAATATATGATAAATATTATAAAGTTTTTTGATGTGTTTGTATTCATCTAAAGTTATATTTTGTTTCCTTATTATACTTTATTTTCTTTTTGATGTATTTGGATTGGTGTAAACTTATGATTATGTGTTTTTTTAATGTATTTGGATTGATCTACCACTTGTATTTATGTTTATTTTTAGTATTTAAACTTATGGTTGTCAAAGTCTTGATTTATGTATGTGTGTAATAAAATAAGAAAAAAGATGAAAATTATAGAAATCGGTTGACTACTTGACTCAATGGTCGAACCGGTTAAACCGGAAACCTGCCACAATACTTGTTCAACTAAAAAACCGATTTTTAAAACATCGTCACCATCCACTACAATCGGACGACCTCCACTAAACATAACCAGTCCGCCATCGTCCCGCATGGCGGTCACACATAATCGCACCGCCGTCAGCCTCCTCTTACTCTTTTATGCCCTGATTTGAATCTGAACGTTGTTGGAAACCTTCGTCCTAACGCTTTGGTTGTTATTTACGATTATACTCACCAGTTTTGCTCCATCGCCACCAGTAACCTCTTTATCTCTTCATCTTCTTTGGTTTTGCTCCATGTCTGTCTCCTTTGTTGTTTCTGACGATGATACTCATCGCTTCCTTTTTTTTTCGATGATGATATTCGCCTATGTCTCCTTGTTGGATCAGATGTAAAGCACCAACCGCCTCTTACCCTTATACCTCAATATGAAACTCAACAACCACTTGATTGTTTATGATATGAAATTCACCGACACCTTGGTTGTTTTCTATTAGAAACTAAACACCGCCTTGGCTATTTTTGATATGAACACCGGAGAATGAAACCCACAAACAAATCCTTGAATCTATTAAAAAAAATACAACCTTGAAGATGAAGATCCTTAAACTTACTATCATATTTGTGTTCTGATACACTTTTTTGAATTATTAGGATTGTTATTGTGCATTTTTTTTCTGTAACTTTTGAAATAATTGAGACTGTTAGTAGTGTTGACAATAGTGGAGGTGGTGGTCTATAATAGCGGTGATAGTGGTTCATGGCAATGGTGGTTTAGGGTGATAAGACTAAATATGTAAATAAACGTTTAAATAAATCAAAATATAAATAAACAATAGTATATTCTTTTCATGTTTGCTAGAAACTACAAAACGCAACAAAAGCATACCACAAGAACGATCCGAGTACAAAAAAAATTGAGGACCTAACACGTAAATTTTGACCAAAACACATACAATTTTAATACTTTACTCTGTTGAAAATATGCCCACTGTCCCAACATGTTAATGATATAATAGTTGCATGGGCCTGTATGAGTTACACACTCTCCTCAAGATTGTGTAGTAGGAATTTTAGGAAAAATGATATAAAATGGCCACAAATATACTTTATTTGTTCTTTAAGTAACTAAACTTTTAGTTGTATTCAATTGACCAACAAACTTCCTTTTTTTGTTTCATTATACCAACCTACGTGGATTCCACGTCACCAATATTCTCCATGTAGACAACGGTATAATGAAACCAAAATAAATTATTGGTCAATGGTATAACTAAACTTTTAATTGTATTGAATGTAACACTATCTACGTGGACATGACCGATGACGTGGAGTCCACACAAATTAGGAACAAGTTATTGGAACACCATCGTTGGAGTTGTTTTAAAAATTATTATAAAATCAACGACTTTATATAAAAATGACTTTATCTCAATTTATGCAGAAAATACGGTCCAAATATGTTTTAAAATATGTAAAAACAATGTTGTGCGGAATTAGGTCCCAAAATAGAAAAAATATAGATTTTTGGTTAAAAGCGCGATGTAGTAATCAATTTAATAATCATCACAAGTTCAAATACAAACTTACGAATTAAGGCCTTTAAAATATCATCATTATCTTATAAGATACTCCTAAGTTTTCAATCTGAGTACAAGTCAAAATAAATTAGACAATGAAATGCCTAGTGAGAATATCCGTGGTTGATTCATTTAGGATGAGAAGATAACAATCTATCTCACTCGAATCAAACCCCTAAAGAATATTTGAGAAGACAGTACAAAAAATTAGGGTTCTAAAGACCCAAACCCAAACCAAAATGGTATTATGTATCCCATAGTTCCAACATATCCAAAATGCTATGTATTTATTAGCAAAGATTTATAAAATCATATCAAACTTCCAAAATGGGTAATAATTCGACAACTCAATATGCAATGCATGCATCTATTTCAAACTCACCTCCATATCATAATGTGTTAACTCACCTTTTATGGTTATTAGGACTCGTGTATGAATGATCATATTCCAAACATACACCTTAGGGAATTATGTAAGAAGAACCGTATTACATCCATACATATCCTAAGCCCACTCAACTAAAAGACTAGGTAACCCATAAATCATAATACGGGGTCCACATATAGGGTAGCTAACCACACTTGTGAAAAGTGAGGACTATCTAAAAATCTATTCACACTCAACGTAATTGTCAAATTGCATATTGATATCATGTATGGAATCTATGGACTCCCATTTTTAATGAATGTGTATATGAATGCCAACACATCTTTAACTTATCAAATTTTCAAATCATCAAAACAAATTTCCAAAAAAAAAAAAACATTTTCAACTTATCAACCTTTCATATAATCAAAACATCTTTTAAAAAATTTAACTTCCTTGCCATGCACACATAATACATATAGTAGGTACATAGCATATAGGAAAGTTATATAAACCAAATCAATCAAAACAGCAAAATATATATATGAACTTGTACTCCTCGTAAACTCACCTCAACCTAAAGTTATAGTACTTCTTAACCATCAAAGGAAATGAAAAGCTCTGATACCTCCCTTCGTTTTCAAGGATGATTTAAGAATTCAAATGTCACCTATAAGTATCAATGGTTGTGTCAAAATCCTAATAAATGTTCCATTAACTCACTTACTAAGCACTTAGACTCCAAATGTGGAATTTTATGGTTTCAAAACATTTCTTATGTTAAAGCATGAACATATGCAAAAGGTGTGCATGATTTCAAATATGTATACAAAAGTTATGAACAAAATAATTTTGATGACAAGAGTAAAAAAGTTATATGGAATAAGTTTACAAAATAAAATAAATAATCTTTGTTACCCTCGTCAAACAACAAGTATAAAAGAAAAAAAAGTCCACTTTTTTGTTTTTGTTTCAGTGTTTGTGGCCACTGCCAGCGTGAAGAACAAAAAAATATATATTTAATTTTTTTTCTATTAATTATATAACAATAATTTTCATTTTCAACGTAAGGTTAAATATACATTATATATATAAATGTGAATGATGGTATGCTAGAAACACTTCGGGTCGGTGGTAAATACAAGATTAAGACCTATGTGTCTAGTTTAATCGAGCTGGGTAAATAGACCGATAAAAAAAAAATATCGGGTCGGAATATACTTCGTCAATAAATGATTAACAATGTATATATAAAATAATAATCTAAAATTAACAATAATTTAGACTAAACTTCATGACAAAAGTTATCTTAGTTATATACTCTCATAATGAACAACTTCAATATACAAAATAAATAAATACATAAATAAATGTTGTTTAATGAGATGCACTCACCACGGTTCAAGAAAAAGAAAAGAACGGTTGTGGTAGGGCCACTAGTGGTACTTCCACGTACAACAAACCAACAATTTTTAAATCAATAAAAATTAGAAACATACAATGATAAAAAGGCCACGATTTCACGCAAAGAACATGTCCTGAGCAGTGAACACAGTGCAAGACACTGTTCCATAGATTTGACCTTTAGAACAACATATCAGCATTTGATAAATGTTAGATAGGATAATTACCACACTTGAAAATCACCAATAGCCAAACACTCTTGCTCTTGCAGAAGGGGATTAAAGTGAAAAGACGAAACATGTGTTTTTTTCTCCGGCAACAACTCGTCATTTTTTGTCAAATAGGGGATTTTTTTTGGTGTGTGTATCTATAGTTCTATACCATATATTTTCAATTGTTTTAGCAATCTTGGGCAAAATGATAGATATATTCTATATTTATCTTTATAAGTGTTATAAAAATTGTAATTAAGAACTTTTATGGTGTCCGATCTCATTCAACTTCTTTTAGACTCTCGAACAAAGTGTGTCCAACCCCAATAAAAAAGTTATCATACAGTAATTTCTAAAAAAAATTGTGAATATAAGGAGTGTCCATGATGAAGGTGATTAGTTTGAGTCTCCCTCCCTCTAATTTTCCTTTCAAAAAATTATAGGTGCGTTTTGTTGTGGAAAACGGTTTTTATTTTCTTAGAAAATGTTTTCAGAAAATAGAGTTGAGTTTTTATTTTTAGTTTTCAATAAAAATTTTAAAAACGCGTTTTGTTGGAAGTGGTGTAGTTTTCATTTTCCACCTTAAAAATTTGAAAAATTTCGGAAAACTGTAAAACTCGCTTTTCTAATTTACATACAATTTGGAAAACTGAAAATTTTCATTTTCTTAGAAAACTTTGAAAAATTGAACGAACCAAACGCGTTTCCAAAATTTCCATTTTTCTTGGAAAACGCAACAATATTTTTTCAAATAATGAGACGCTTAGGCCACGTCAACCTCCTTCCATCTTGGCATGTCCATCTCAGCAAAGGAAAAAAAAAAATTTGGTTTTTATGACTTTTTTATAAAAAATATTAATTTGCACTTTTTAATTTTTTTTAAAACTAAAACAATATAAACTTAGTCAAAATTTTAAGATTTTATTGAAGTTCCTAAATCTAAAATCATCGGAGATTTCCCAAATTTTTTAATTTAGCAAAATAAATACAAAGATACGCCGACTTTCAAAACTTGCAACACGCACACTCTCCCTCTCCCCCGCATCCTACTCCTCGAAAGATAACCGTTTGCTCTAGTGCTTCCCCCCCAATATTCTCCAACGCCATATCCAAACTAGAATTTCGCTTGAATTCCTCTGAATTTAAGTGATTTATGTATCTACGATTCAAGTATGTTTGTAGTCTTGCATTTCTTGCCGAATCTTCAACGATTTCTTGTTTAATCTTCATTTTTCGTTTTGTTAGTGTACCGATTTGATGAATGATAGGATACACCTTTCAAAAACTTGCGATTTCATGTTCAGATAGATAATCAACAATGGCTTGTGGTCAGAATTTTGGTTCCATTGTTGGCTGCATAGAAATCCGTGCCAGAAAAAAACATAAAGTCCGTTGCTTTATGTATAATCCCACTCCGTTCTTACTTAATCAAGGATTTTAAGAGCATTTATGATGAGTTTAATTGCGTAAATCGTGTTTAAGATTTAAAATAGTTAGTTTATCTATTAAAGCCAGCAGTTACATCTTCGTATAATGATTATCATCGGCTGTGTTTTGCTTAATTTTGCCCTCTTAATCGTGTTTTAGGTTGTTGTATATGTACAATCGCAGACATGTAAACGTGGATTTCTTGTTCTTTGTTTGAAGTTTAAAAGCAATCATTTTCTGAAAATATCGATTACTTATTACATAATCTTCTTTCCGTTCAGATTTCTTACGAACTTAGCCTCAAACTGAAGCTTCAGACTAGAAAATGGCGATATCTCGGCCTGTCATATCTTCAAAACTGCCATTAGATGATGGTGATGACTGTAAACTTGAGGAATTCAGAAAACCTAAAACAGTGATGTGGAAGTATCCCCCTCCAAAGATCAGAATCGGAGTAGAAGCAGTCCGTGATTTCCCTCCTGGTTGTGGAATCTTGCAGGATTCTCTTGTGAGCAATGCAGACAGGAAGCCTTTGAAGAAATTAGATATTGGGAATGACAAGATTGTGAGCTCTCAGCCTTTTGAAGATAAGAAACTCGATAGCATTAAGCATGAAGGATTAGGGTTCAAGAAACCTTCTTTTGGCACAAGGCCATCTGGTAAAGTGGATCAACCTCCTGTTTGTGGAATCATGCAAGAAAGGAAGCCTTTGAAGAAGTTAGACAATGTTGACTCAAAGTTGGTAGAGTGTCATCCTTTGGAGAACAGTAAACTCAAAAGTTTCAAACCTAAAGAATCAGGGATCAACAACCACTCTTTTGGATCAAGGCCAATTTGTAAAGTTCAATATTGGGATCCAACTTCTTCAAATGATGATAATGCCCAAAAAGCAAAAGACACCAACACTATCGTATCACGAAATGAACAAATTAGACGCGAAAAGATCCGCGAGGCAATGATCTTGTTTGATAAAGTTTACACTCATTTACTCCAAGATAACGGATCAAAACAAAAGGGTGAAAAGATAACTCATTGGAGAGTTCCCAAAGAGGCTGCAAAAATGGTCAAACAAAAGCTAAAATGGATGAATGCTGACAAGACATTAGGTCAGATCCGGGGTATCCAGCCTGGCGACATGTTCAAACTTAGGTTACAGCTTCAAATGGTAGGTCTTCATTGCCAACTACTTAATGGTATAGATTACACCAGCATTGATGGAAAGAATCTTGCTATAAGTATAGTTGACTCTCATCGTTACTCAAACCAAAGTCAATCTTGTGATGTGCTTACTTATTGTGGTGAAGGTGGTGGGGCCGGGTTCTTAGGGTCTAAGCCACAGGTGGCACCTGATGATCAAAAACTTGAAAGGGGTAATCTTGCTTTGAAGAACAGTATGATTAAGAAAAGTCCTGTTAGGGTGATTAGGAAACTTGTTGGAGTTGGACTGAAGAACAATGAAGTGTTTGTGTATGATGGGTTGTATACTGTGAAGCATTGTAAACATAAAAGAGGTTCAGAAGGGAATATGATGTTCATGTTTGAACTGCATAGAATGCCTGGTCAACCTCAAGTTCATAAAAGGGTCAATGCTATACCAGGTGATGTCACTTCACCCCATCATTCCACCTTTCAAATGCTTTAGTGATGAACTAGGTACAGTTAGTTATGTGCTGTTTGTTGAACCATAGTTAGTATTTTATATTAGTTGTTTTTTAGGTAGTGATTGCATCAGACTCTCACAGATGCGATTTTGTCCTAGTTTCAGCTTTGTGTTTTTCTTTGCTTTCTTTGAATTTGTGTAGAACTTGGTTAATATCTGTTTCCTTTTTAAACAAAAGTTTTATATCTACTTTAGATTTGTCAGTCGTACGCTTGAATTCAGCTTTTTCATTGTTTGACTATACGTTAGCTATCAATATAGCTTAATGGGTTAAACTCTTAATAATAGATGTTTTTTTTTACTTAAACTTGGACTTTATGACTTAATAGGTGACTTAATAGGTTAAGCAAAAAAACATGGATTTCTTGAAACACTAAGCAACAATGATTGTACGCATTGGGCTTCGAGTAATTGCCCAACATGACAAAGTCAATACATGAGAGGTGATCACGCGTACCCCATTATTATGACATGACAAAGTCGATACATTAGAGGTGATCATGAGTAACCCATGATTATGATGGAAGCAGTAGCCTCGCATGATTAGTTCCCGAGTTTTAACAAAGAAAAGAAAAGAAGGGGAAAGAAAGTAAGGGGTGAGAAAAGAAGAGAAAGGAAAGGAAAATAAATTTGTATTTTGTGTTCCCAAGTTGGAGAGAAGTGAAAGAAAATTAAACATTTTGTTCATTTCTTTTCAAGTCCAAATTGAAAAGAAAGTTAGGAGGGAAAATGATTCTTTCATATCCTTCCACTTTCTTCTTGTAATGAAACTCAAGAATACCAATTTCTTTTACTTATTTCTCACTTCAATCCATCTTCCTCCTCGTTAAGTTGAACTCGGCAACAAGGTGATTAGACATGCAGTCTTTGGTGTCGTCGGTTCCAACGACATCAATGTCCTCAATCACTTGCCATTATTCAACTACATATCAAATGGAACCAACCATAGTGTCATTTTCAGGTTAACGGAGTACAATACAAGCATGAATATTATATTTTGCCAGATTTACTCCAATTAGATGTTAGGGGACAAGAATACGAATGATAGAGTATACTACCAACAAATTCAGTTAATGAGAAGACACCACCTGAAATACAAGGAACCCTTACTCCCTAAAAAGATGGTTAACTCAAAAACCAAACAGAACAAATATGATGCGAAAATACTAAGATAACAATGTCTAACAAACACAAACAAACAATATGGCAACAAACATAATAACGAGACAAGAGATTTAACGTGGTTCCACAATTGAAGAGGTTGTGCAACACTTAACGAGTGTACAAATGATGAACAAAAGCAAGAAAAATCATCAAAATTGACTTGGAGATAAACTATAAGAACTAGCCTTAAACATGAACAAAATTCGTCACTGAATTATAAACAACCCATTGCTACTTCACAACTACTTCATTTTGTTAGTTAAGTAGCTAATTGCTGAAAAACTGAAAATCGGCACTTGAAGCGATGACTAAGTGGTGATTTATGTCTGATAATTTGTGAGTGGTGATCACGAGTACCCTATGATTAAGCTCAAAGCGGTAGCCTTACAAGATTTATGGATCTGGGATGCATTCTTTGGTGTTAATATTTGAACAACATGACAAGGTCAATACATAAGAGGCGATCATGAGTATCCCATTATTGTGATTGAAGTAGTAGCCTCACAATATTTAAGAATTTGACATGCATTTTTTTGGTGTCTTCGGTTCCAACGACAAAAACGTCCTCAATCAATCACCATCATTAAACCACATAAATAGAACCAGCCTATTTGTCCTTGTAGGTTAACATAGTATAATACAAGCATGGGTATTATATTGTTGGAGTTACTACAATTAGGCTATTAGGGAAAAGAATCAAAATGATAAAGTATATCACCAACAATTTCATTTAATGAGAAGACACCATCTGAAATACCTAAAACCCGTGGTCAGGGCTAACCCAACAACTAAACATAACAAATATAATGTGGAAATATTAAGATAACAATGTGTAACAAACACAAACAAACAATAACAAGACAACGGATTTAATGTGGTTCCACAACCGAAGAGGCTATGCACATCCACAAGGCAGATATAATGATATTGCATAATCAAAGGAGGGGTTACAAAACTAAGTGCACAAATGATTATCAAATGAAAAAAAAACACACACATCAAAATCACCTTAGAAAAAATGAATTGTGATTTATGTCTGATTAATTGTTGAAGTACTGAAAAACAACAACTACAATTTTCCACTTGAAATGACGTTTATGATTGATCAGAAAAGCCCATGGCCACTTGAAGTGTCCAACAAGTAGCGAATTCATGTTGTCAAGAATTTATCACATGATCTTTACAACAGTTGTGACTATATGCATTGTGTGTAAAAAATTACAAGATAGTGTACTATTGTGAAAACATTTACCTATCCAAACGACGATAAATGGAAAAAGGTTCAACATAACACAATAATGGACAAGGAAGGACATGAAACGAGTTTTTGGTTTTCTCAAAAGTCGTTGGGTATTGTTCGAAACCTAACATGGTCAATACTTCCTAGAAAAAAAATATATAATGTATGACTACATTATGTTTGACATGAAATTGGATTAACATAATTAGCTTATTTGATACTTTTAATTGATATAATATAAATTTTAAATGATATAATGATTATTAATTTGAGATTTTAAAATATGTGAGTGGTATATTACTTTCATTAAGATATTGTTTTTTTTGAAGTGTTAAAATGTTTGCAGTCTGCGGACCACATGTAACGTCCCAAAAACATGACCCAAAATTTTCATTTTAAATTTAATAAAAACAGTATTCCAAAGACAATCATCAATACAACCCAAATAAATTAAGTGTATCAAACATCATCTTAAATCAGAGTAATCACAAAAGCGGAACTATGTGGTGTGTGCAATGCAGTCATCCCGAGCTCTTCCCCTTGGAACCAGAAGTAGGTGAAACATAAACTGAAACCTGTAAGCACAAAGCTTAGTGAGTTCCCCAAACTACCCAATACCATACATATTAAACCACTTACTGGGCCCCCGCCCGGTATCGAGTCCCATGCGGCTTCGGGCCCCACCCGACTTCGAGCCTCGCTCGGTATACATATCTATTATTCTTAGGCCCCGCCTGACATCAGTCCCCGCCCACTATACACATAGACATATATCACATAATCATACTAATATATGCAATGATCATAAACAATAGCATACGATACAGTTATCGGGCCTCGCCCGACATCGAGCCCTGCCCGGTATACATAGCAACATATATCACATGCAAGGGTCACACCGACTCCTAGCATCCCAACATAAATAACAAGGGTCGTCATTGGTGCCTTAGACCCGCTAAACCCAGTGAGGAAACTCACATCGACTGTTGAATCTCATCGAAATCCCTGGCTCCTGGTTCGACGAATCCTCACGCTATTAATACAAAATAACACCCAATTTAACATTTGGGTTCCAATCCATATCCAACTATTCATCCTTGGGGTAAAAAGACCATTTTACCCCTAACCTAGTTTGGTCCAAGACTAAATTTTCCAAATTAGGCCCAAACCCTTAGATGGGCCTCACCCTAAAGCCCAATAATTTTCCCTAGTCCAAAACACTTGCACTCAGCTGGACCAATAAGAACTCAAACACCCAAGCCCAAAAGAAAGCCCAATCTCGAAGCCCAAAATGCAAAAACTCATCTGACTGAGTACGCGGGGCGTACTCAGCTGTACGCTAAGCGCACACACTATATGACTTGTACGTCGTGCGTACTCACCTGTTAAGCCAAAATCCTCCTTAAGCACTTAATGCTTAAGTCCAGAAGTCCAAATCATAGATCTGAGTCCTAATAAGCGTCTAGAACCATAAATTCACTGACTTGGTGACTTTGCATGCCCCATAAGGACCCAACTTCAAGATATAGCACTCTACTTTCAATAAAGGGACATAATCTCATGCATGGGTGATTCTAAACCCAAAAGGTGCCAACTTTATGGACCTTGAACCTCAGAAAAAACAAGAGTAGCAACTCATAGCTCCTGGAGTGGTATCAAACCACTAGATCTCATTCATAGGGCCAAAAAGGGTCCAAAACCCATACAAACTAGATCTAAGCTACTAATGAGCAATGTCATAGCTTTTTACCTCAAATAAGCTGGAAATGAAACAGATAATCAAGATCCACAAGCTCTTCCTTGATCCACCACCTTGCACCAAGCTTCTACTTCTTGATTATGGACCACAACACACCAAAATGGACACAATGAGCTCAAAACACAAAGGAGAGGTTTAGGGTTTCATGTATAAGGCTATAAGGATCGTGGAGGCTGAGAAATTAGGGTTTCATGAGTCATAAATGAGTTTATATAGTGTCCAACCCCGAAATTAGGGTTTTCATTAAATCACACGTACGCCCCGCGTACATGGATGTATGCCCCGCGTACGTGTCTGAAATCCCACATGGCCTCGCATGAGTACGCTAAGCGTACCATTTGGTACACCCCGCGTACTCGTTTCACAGCTTGTACGCCAAGCGTACCATGTGGTACACCCCGCGTACTACAGAAGGACCAAAATACAACTTATAATTACAAAAGGGGAAATAATGAATCATACCAGGATTCAAGTGTTACACCACATTTGTAGACCTATGCAGTAGAAGAGGTTGACCAAATGTCTGCAGTCTGTAAGAAGACTGTTTGTTTTTTTGAAGTCTGCAGACTTTTAAAAAACAATTGATTTTTTTAAACTTCAAAGACTTTGAAAAAAGATTAATAAACAAATTTTAATAATTTATATACAATTTACCATATTTAACAATTTTAGCAAATTGCATATGCAAATGCTTATTGCAAACATTTTCCAAATTTCAGCAACATATAAACATTTGATTTCATAGTTAAGCTTCAACAACAAACCATATAACAGATTACATACATGGGAAGATAGATTTTTTAGAAGTAATGAACAACACCTTTTCAGAATTCTGCAATTAAATATGATTTTAACAAAGTAAATAGATGATTTCAAAAAATATAGACATATGATTTCAGGTTACAGAAGTGATTTCAATAGTTAAATATGATTTTGGCTTAACCAACAAACCCTAGAAGAGAAAATAGATTTTCATGGAAAATAGATTTAGATTATTATCAGAAAAAGATATACTGACGGCAACAAAGACCGGCGACGTTGGTGATGGTCTAGTGAGCAACGACGACGGGGAGCGGATGTCGAGATTAGCTTCGACAAGTTGTGGTCAAAGTCGAGGGCAAGAGTCAAACGATTTAGCAGGCGACAACATGGAGGCTTTCACCAGTGTTAAAGTCGAAGGCTATATTTGGCATCAGAAGAGGGGAATGTCATCGCTGATTTGAGGTTCTCTGATAATCGACAGAGGGTTTTTGGGTAAAGAGGGGAAACACGTATGTAAAAGGAAGGATAGAACTGACACTTTTTTTTATATTACCTTAGAAGAGGTTAAAATAGTTGAGAATGTTGTATATTTTGATAACCAAAACATAAACGCGGAAGCATAAACTTTGGATCTTTAATCTCGAATCTGATTAAAAGAAAACTTAAACATTAAAGAACGATTACATACCTGATTTCATTATGATCTTCGGATCTGAAGAATTAGGGTTGGGTTTTTTAGTTGATCTCAAGATTGCTCTCTAAAATCCCTCAGCAAACCCTAAACGAATTTACATGTGTATTTTCGTGTGTCCTGATCTGCTACTTATCACATGTATATATAGATGGAGATATACCCTAATATGAGAGATGGAAGTGATCTTGAGGATCTTGAGTCAAACCGGGAACTCAACCGTAAGTAAATATTCTATAAATCGGTCCATCAACAATTTATATTCTGACCATAATAACTGGATTCAATGATAACATTACATATATATGATGTGGTCCCATAATTATCTAACAATCTGGTCCTCGACCACGAATATATAAATATACGTATAACTATATAAGCGCTTTAATGAATGTTATCATAATATTGGTACCCTTAAACAATCTCATCCACTAATCATAATAGTATAGGATCAAAGCGGTCTTCGTTACAATTTACGTAACTAAACCTATCAATGGTCACATATACATATTAACTAACGACATAGACTAAACATGATGTGTGGTTTTAAAATCTAAATAGATTTCCAACGAGTTCCTCTTTAACTTGAAGTGAGATCAAACTTCAAATAAGTGCGACTAATAATGGAGTTTACTGAATTCTTAATTCTTTACAGAAAAACATAATTGTACTTAAACAAAACATAAAGCACCATAAAACTCTCACTAAAACCAAATATCACATAATGTGTGTAGTATGCTCATGAAAGACCTAGGGAGGTAATCCCTTTATGAGCGGATCCATTTTCATGGAGTTTGTTCATATGTGCTATATATATTTCCATTTTGCACTATTGTTTTAACAGAAGGAAAGTTGATGTCAATATGTACCGACTTAATAGAACTTCTGTTGTTGGAATATAACATTGTTAACTTATTATCACAACTTTAGTGGTCTTTCAATACCAATAATGTGTAGCCTCATGATAAATTTCCATAACCATATTCCATGCTACAAATTATGATGTCATTATGGAAGAAGTTATCGATGTCTATTCCATGAAATGGCTCATCATGCTAAAATGTAAAAGTATCCCAATATGGATCGGTAGCCATTTTGGCATCTAATAAAATCATGTTCTTAATAAAAATGATCTCCAAAACATTTGATTTCCTATAGTTGAGCATATAGCCTTTTGTTAGGTATAGATATATCAAAATTCATTTGGCTGCTTTCTTATGATCCAAACTCGGGTTGCGTAGATATCTGCCCAAAACCAGAAAGATAAATTTACCCCCATTTAATCTATGATACACAAATCATCTACTGTATTTACCTCAAAACCACAAGAGATAATAAATTGATGAAAAATGTGGTACCACGCATAGGATATCAAAAGTTGAGGTTGTTGAGTTTATGTATTCAAAATAGGAGATTGAATAACATTGTCAATCACCGATTCATAATCTGCATACTATCGAAAGAAATAATAGGAATCAAGATTGATTCCTCCTTAAGGACAATGTTTTAATCTTGTTTCTCCCCCAAATTCAACATCCTCAAAGAATGTTGCTTTATCCAAAATGCAAGGTCAATATCCATGCAATTGAGAACTAACATAATGTCTTCATTCCATTCTTTAAAGTTAATCTCATTGAGTACATGAATCATAAATGTGATCATTGTTAGCAGATATAATACCATAACTCAAACATAAGCAAATCTATTTTATGCTCATTAATCCATAAACCGTAATCAATAAATTCAATTTATGACATCTTTACAAGGTATCAACACAACATTAATTTTTATTCATATGGGTTCTTATGGGTTGAGTCATATGTTTGGTAATGATTTTAAACATGTAAATTAATTTATTGTTATAAGGTAAGGAATTAGTAGATTATTTACCTACCGTATTTGTCAATAATTTACGTGTTTAAATCTTTATCTCATCACAAATTAAGTTTAGTATATTTCATGCCTTAATTTTATGTTTGTCATCTTATGCTCTGAAATACTATGTTGTCGGTTTTTCTTTTAACGAGCAATAACAACATCGTGTAATTTATTGGGAATTTTTTATTATTATATTTTTTTGGTATAGAACCCGCGTGAAGGAGTTGACAAACTCATATTTATGTTTTATCTAATCAAGGACTCTGTGCACTTAAGTGAATTAGTGAGCTAAATTTTATATGATTATGTAAACTACGGTTTACATTTAGATTATATTTACCATATCCACAAAAACCCAATAATGCTAATTTACAATGTAACATTTAAATTAGTAGTACACCTTAAATTTACAAAAGCTTTTAATTATAATATGAATTAGCCGTTTGGTTGCAGTTACTATGAGCTTAAAGTGTTTGGTTGGATAAACACATATGTGGTGATAAACATGTGGTGATTTTTTGGCTCCATGTGATTAATAAGTCAATCCAAAGAAGGCTTGTTAATTGACATGATTTATTGTTAATGTTTATCTCCAAAACAGTGATATCTCTTGCAAGTTAGTATTATTGTCCAAAGACTTGATATTAATGTTGTGTTGATACCTTGTAAAGATGTCATAAATTCAATTTATTGATTACGGTTTATGGATTAATGAGCATAAAATAGATTTGCTTATGTTTGAATTATGGTACTATATCTGCTAACGTTGATCACATGTATGATTCACGTACTCAATGAGATTAACTTTAAAGAATGGAATGAATACATTATGTTAGTTCTCAATTGCATGGATATTGACTTTGCATTTTGGATAGAGCAACATTCTTTGAGGATGTTGAATTTGGGGGAGAAACAAGATTAAAACATTGTCCTTAAGGAGGAATCAATCTTGATTCCTATTATTTCTTTCGATAGTATGCAGATTATGAATCAGTGATTGACAATGTTATTCAATCTCCTATTTTGAATACATAAACTCAACAACCTCAACTTTTGATATCCTATGCGTGGTACCACATCTTTCATCAATTTATTATCTCTTGTGGTTTTAAGGTAAATACAGTAGATGATTTGTGTATCATAAATTAAGTGGGAGTAAATTTATCTTTCTGGTTTTGGGCAGATATCTACGCAACCCAAGTTTGGATCATAAGAAAGCAGCCAAATGAATTTTGAGATATCTATACCTAACAAAAGGCTATATGCTCAACTATAGGAAATCAAATGTTTTGGAGATCATTTTTATTAAGAATATGATTTTATTAGATGCCAAAATGGTTATCGATCCATATCGGGATACTTTTACATTTTAGCATGATGAGCCATTCCATGTAATAGACTTCGTTAGCTTCTTCTATAATGGCATCAAAATTTGTAGCATGGAATATGGTTATGGAAATTTATCACGAGGCTACACATTATTGGTATTGAAAGACCACTAAAGTTGTGATAATAAGTCAATAATGTTTACATAATCATATAAAATTTAGCTCGCTAATTCACTTAACTGCATAGAGTCCTTGATTCGATAAAACATAAATATGAGTTTGTCAACTCCTTCACGTGGGTTCTATATTAAAAAAATATAATAAAAAAATTCCCAATAAGTTACACGATGTTGTTATTGCTCGTTAAAATAAAAATCGACAACATAGTATTTCAGAGCATAAGACGACAAACATAAAATTAAGGCATGAAATATATTAAACTTAATTTGTGACGAGATAAATATTTAAACACGTAAATTATGTAAGTAAATAATCTACCAATCCTTACCTTATAACAATAAATTAATTTACATGTTTAAAATCATTACCAAACATATGACTCAACCCATAAGAACCCATATAAATAAAAAAATGCAAAAGAAAATTTGCCAATGATCAACTGTTAAAGTTGTGATTAAACACTGATTTCATCAAACGTGTAAAAGTGTGCATTAAACACTGATTTCATCAAACGTGTAAAAGTGTGCAAGGGTTGAAAAGTTAGTCTAGTGTAGTCAAATATTATGACTAAACAAATACCATTCGATACTTTTTGCTTAAAAAATAAAAATAAATTATGCAACCGAAGGAAAAGGGTAAATTTATCAAGAGCAGAACAAGAAACATAATATTTTATATGCTCTCTCTCATCGTCCATCAAGAAACACAAGAACTTAATGAAACGAATAAAGCTTGACTTAGTGAGTGGAAATAGGTTTGTTTAATTCGAAAACTAATTACGAAGAGATCATAAACCAACCAATTTTTTTCAGCTAAACAAGTATGTGTATATGATTTTAAATCAACCCTTTTTTTCTAATAACAGATTCGAGTAGGTTCTGATACTAATTGCTGTAATATTTTATAACCAAAACATAAACGCGGAAGCATAAACTTTGGATCCTTAATCTCGAATCTGATTAAAAGAAAACTTAAACATTAAAGAACAATTACATACCTGATTTCATTATGATCTTCGGATATGAAGAATTAGGGTTGGGTTTTCCAGTTGATCTCAAGAGCTCTCTCTAAAATCCCTCAGCAAACCCTAAATGAATTTACATGTGTATTTTCGTGTGTCTTGATCTGCTTCTCATCACATGTATATATAGATGGAGATATACCCTAATATGATAGATTGAAGGGATCTTAAGGATCTTGTGTCAAACCGGGAACTCAACCCACAAGGTAAGTAAATATTCTATAAATTGGTCCATCAACAATTTATATTCTTACCATAATAACTGGATTTAATGATAACATTATATATATATGATGTGGTCCCACATAATTCATTTTTGGTGGTGATTTTTCATGTTTAACTAACTTCCTTGAATACTAGTGTATTCAGAATCTCCATAATTGATTATTCTTTAAAGAAAGGAAGTATTGAATTAAGACTAATGTTGGGTGTTCGTAGATTATGCATAATGATGGATATATCATATATATGCGACTAACACAAATATATACTTGATAGTGATCATTTATTGAAGTAACCTGCACTTATAGAATTACTTCATGTAATTTTGTCAAAAGTAATATTAAGATGGTAATATCACATGTCCTCAAAATGGAGATAAAAAGGACTTATTCTTAGTCAGTTGTGCCTTGACATTCTTCGTTCTCCAACGTTGTCCGTAGTTGGCAGCCATACAGAGAACGCTCATGTATACATGGTGAAATAGTGAGGGTATATGTTGTTGAAATTGACATGTTTCTTTAAATCATCAATATAAGTGATATCCTTGGGCCCGTCAATGATTTTGGTGCTGACATAATGTATATATACTCAGACTAGATTGATAATCAATCATGTTGTCTGTAATTTAGGTTACCATGAATCTATGAAGAAACAAAATAATGAAGATAAGAATTAAATGAGAATTATATGTCTCACATTCATATGGATATGTAGAATAAAATGAAGTTTAATATGACATCCCTTATTTTCCAGAACCGAAAAAAAATATTTCTTTACGCTTTGAAAAACCATCACATCTTTGTTTGCGGAAAATCCCAGTATAATAAAACATTTTGCGGAAACTATTTTGTTTTATTAATAATATCTTTGAATAAAGATGTTGTTTTAAGATACAAAACTCTAAGGATGTCATAATCAATACACAACATAGTTACAACGTAAAGACTTACGATTCTGAAGACTATTGCAGGTCTTCTCTTCATTCATTCAGCATCCCATTCAAGTTTCCAACAATATTAACACTGCTACCTGTGATGTATATATAAATGGAGTTGGTCAGGTTGGGAAACCTGGTGAGATACATATGGTTTTCAATCCCACAACGTTATTATGGTAATAACCCATAAACGATAAACTTGCAAAACCAACTATTATCTAACAACACAATATAAATATCTATAAGACATTTTACCCTTAGTTACCCATCCCTTCGATCCTCACACATTAATCCTATAACGGTGATCTTATAACATCTATCCTAAAGGATCACTGTAAGTAACGAGTTGACTATATTGCTTCGATGAGTCCTTGGCAACATGAATTAGTCAACAAAGGTAACCATAGGGGGGGGTAGAGTACTCGAATGAACACACAATCCTTTTCCCTATATTAGTATGGTTCATTAACACCACAAGACTAAGTTTAGTCAAGGGTGGTCATCTATACTCCGTTAGATGACTCAGACATACCTAACATCGGTTTGATACATACACACCATATCCAGTTGTCTAAAGAGAATGAAGGAATACTAGTATGGTACTCTGACAAATGACTTATATGGAACCTGCCCTGGGCTCGTAATAGTGTCATGGAAAAAAAATTCTCCTCTTCGTCCCAATCTCACACATACCCTTAATATGATGCTACCCAATATCCAAACTTAATTGAACTAAGCATCCTCTTTTGGTCTTAGGGTATAACCAAACAAGATCACAATATTCGTAATCAACAAAAATTTCCTGCCCTGGGCTCGTAATAGTGTCATGGAAAAAAAATTCTCCTCTTCGTCCCAATCTCACACATACCCTTAATATGATGCTACCCAATATCCAAACTTAATTGAACTAAGCATCCTCTTTTGGTCTTAGGGTATAACCAAACAAGATCACAATATTCGTAATCAACAAAAATTTCCTGCCTATGTAATATCTTTACAATGGTAGGGTATAACTAACATCCTTTCAACTTAACCCGAACTAAACATTCTTTATAAATCTTATTTCATCACTAGGCAAAATTATAATCCTTATAATCATCTTTCAAAACCATTTTCATGTTTATACCATAATATCGCAATACAGTATAGGACTACACTTTTATCCAACTTAACGGGATCTAAAAATCCTTTATACATCTTAGTTTAAAACTAGACGAGACTATAACCATGTGTGGTTCAAACAATGCATTTTATCAAATATTCGTTTAACACATATTCCAGATGATAAGCATTAATTCATGTATAAACTTTCAACATATATTTAATACTTTTAATAAATACTTGTATTAAAATCATGTTCATGAAAGTAACTATGCACTCATCTGATATAGGTGGAAGACTCGCGGGAAAGTCAGCTCTTTGACTGACACTTCGGATTTCCCTTTAAGACGACCTAAACACAAATATTACTAAGCCTTGTTATTCGCTCGTATTTATAAGGTTTAGTCATTATAATGTTTTTCTCATATTTATCAATAATCCCAAAATAATACTAGCTTATAGCTAATAAGAGACAAACAGGTAAGACTGTATCAGAGGTAGAATCCATTTAGCATATAAAGATATATTGTCTGGAAAATCCTCTTTAAACACCTCACAAATCTAGCTTTGGCATCATTCCTGTAAGTAGATCGGTCAGTATAACGATTGTTATTACTGATAAATCTTATTTATAAGTTCATTATTATGAATACAAACATAAATATAAGTTTTAATTAAAGCGTAGTAAGTGCAGCTTAACTTACCGGATTTTCTGAAAGAAGTTCAGAAAGTTCGCGGGCAGAACTTTGACTCTGAAAACTTCTTTTCGTCGGATCTTTGACGACTCAAAGCTTAGATAACATACCCTAAAACTAGAAGATATCGGACAAGAAAGAAAGAAGAACTTTAGAGAGAGTTTTGGAAGAATTTTGAACAAGAAATGAAGAAAATGTGTCTTGTATTTTTAGGGATCTGGACATGGGTAGGCCCCACTTTTCAGATGTATCTTTCTCGTACGGGCTCCGTTTTCAACGTTCTCTATATTCCTGACTTCGTATCGATGAGTACTACAACTTTCATTTAGACTTCGTTGGCTAATTCTCATTCTATATCAAATTTACAAATCTGTATCGAATTTTCTGCATCTGAAGAGTAGGGACCTAGTTTTGTCTATATCTTTTGCATACGGGTTTCGTTTTCGAAGTTCTTTATATCCTTGGCTTCGTATAGACGAGTACTACAACTTTCATTTAGACTCCATCGGCTAATTATCAATCTATTTCAAATTTACAAATTTGTATCGAATTCGCCGCGTCTGAAGGGTAGGGACCAAGTTTCGTCCATATCTTTCGCATATGAACTCCATTCTCGACGTTCTCTATATTGACGGATTCGTATTTTCATATACATCAACTTTGGTTTAGATAGTTTTGTCTAACGAGCGACCGATCTATATTTCGTACTTTGTGACACATACTACTATATACTATGTCGTTACGAAAAATTCTAACTTCCTCATTCAAAGTCAGATTTAGGCGTTCTTTTTATGAATGATCTCGTATTCGCGAGGATTTCGAATTTCCTATACATTAATTTGGCTAAAAAGCAACCTATCTCCAGTTTACTTTTTATGGCACACATTGTCATAATGGGTTGAACGCAAAACTTAGATAAATTATAATTTTCTCATACGAAGTCATATTTGGGCGTTCTTTATATGCACGGAATCGTTATCACTACTACTACGACTTTCTTTAAGACTATTTATCCTAAATAATCTTTTTATTTTTACACTTTTATTTGACGCAATTCGTTAATTTTATAATAATGTTTTATACACATACTATAACCACATAGTATTTGTCCATAAAACACGTACGCAATATATAAATATCATTTATATAACCTGTATCACATACAAAATATTTTTATTTATTTATGATTATATTATTCAAGGATTTAATTGTTTGGTAAAACAATTATTTAGAATTTAAAATCCTTAAAAATGAATAGCCCGAATTTGCGGACGTTGTAATTCTCCCCACTTAGGATGATTTCATCCCGAAATCACAAAATCAGCGAATAGTGCAATCATTTCCACTTGCTTTCAGTTTTCGTGAGTAAGAATTATCTTCGTACTATACCCCCACTGTACTAAATCATCTCATTTCATTATCTTATACTCAACTTAATATTCTAGGTTCCTTTATGACAACTTATCAGCCTATCAACCTAGTTTTATTATCGACACATCAACCCTGTTGATTTAAAATTTCACTATCGAAACATCAACCCTGTTGATTTAAGATGACAAAGTTCACGATCTTTACTAATTTGTGTCCCGTAACACCCGTGTTCCAGGTATCTTTCATTTTTAACCTTAAAGTATAAAATTGTTTGTAAAATTGGTCCTTACGCGGGGAGTACCTTTTGGTACGCCGAGCTTAATACACTAAGTGGTAACGAGGAGGTTGTTGCGTACGATGGGCGTACGAGAGAGTACAATGGGCGTTCTCACAAAGATTTCAAACCCTAATTTTTAGGGTTTGGACCCTATTTAAAGAACTTTATGGCCTCAAACCTTTCCTTACCACCAGCCTCCATCGGTCCATCCCCCTTAAACCTTATATCGAAACTCTAACCCTTATGTGCAAGATTTGAATCTTTTTAGTGATATTTTGGTGTTCTTGGTGGTGAAGGAAAACCTTTGAAGTGGTGGTATTGCTCTCAAGCCTTTGGATCCATATTCTTCTCATCTTTTTGCATCTTCAGGTGGTATAAAGTTCAAATCTTTATGATTGCTTTGATAGATCTTGTTTAAGCTTAGATTTATGTTGTTTTTGTCCCAAAACCTTGATCTTTGTGAGTATGGAATACTCCAGAGCTTTTGAGCTGTCATTTCAGACGTTTTAGGGTGTATAGTGTCATAAAAATGCAAGCTTGGACCTTGGTATTCTTCCATGCAAGAGTTATGGAGTTTTAGATGGTTAAATGAGTTAGTTTTTGGTGTTGGGCTCCTTGCAGCCATGCAAAGGCATAAAGGTTGCAACTTTATGGTTTTAGCCGTTTATTGGGGTTAGATTTGAAGTTTGGACGTTAAGTCTTAAAGCATTAAGACCTTAATAGAAGGTCTAGACTTTCAAAGAGTACGTCGGGGGTAACCTTGTGTACGCTACGCGTACTGGATCGTTTCCCCGTAACCCTTCCGCATCGAGTGTTGTAGGTTGGGTGTAATAGGTGGTACACATGGCGTACTACCAGGAAACCCACTTGAGCCATTTTTTGGTATTGGGCCATTTTTGGGACTTGGGTCATTAGAGGTTTTGGGCCTTAGCTAGTTGAGTCATGAATATGAAGGGAAAAATGGTCTTTTTCCCTTAGATAGATAAAGGATCAAGTAGACCTTCATTTATGGATTAATCCCGATTATTAATTAGTATTGTTATTGGGTTATGTTTTAAGTGAGGAGTTGTGTTAGCAGCAGCTCGAGTATGCGATTCAGTTATCTTTAGTTAGATGTGAGTCTTCTTACTACACTAGTGGGTCGAAGGCACCAAGGTCGTCCCACTGATTCGTATGTGTAAGATGTATTCCATTTTGTGACTAATACTAATGTGATTGTATGATATATGGATGGAGCCAATTTGAGCTCGGAGTCATTATGGACTCGGGGTTGATACAGACTCGGGGTTGATACAGACCCGACGCAGCTATTTGTTGTTACATAGGGTTGATACGGACCCGGGGGTTGTTCCGGACCTGACACAGCCACGTGATGTTATATTTATGTGTATGGTGTATGTGGTATCTTGTGGAAGCTCATTAAGCTTTGTGCTTACATATATGTTTTTGGTTTCGAGTACTTCCGGTACAAAAGAGAATGGCTCGGCGTGATGGCACAACATTCTCCTCCTCATGATTTCCGCATTTTACGATCTCTGTTACTCTTATATTTTGTGATAGTTGGTATTTTGGATGTTTTCGAGACATGTGATGTTTGGATTGATGAATTTAAAAATGAAATTTTCATTTATGGATTTTGGGTCGTTACATGTCCCCTTTCGGGTTTCGATTTTGTCTGACTACAACAATTTTCACATTATCATTATCATAAGTATTTTCAAGAAAATCAAAGGATAATCGTAAATCATAAATCTTTACTCATTCATGATAATTATTCTACGAAAACATTCTCAATTCTCTACATAAGTGATACCTAGAAAGGTATACTTTTATCACTTGGTCAACTCTGACCCATAACATATCATCTTAATAATAAATCTGGACCTTGACAATTTTCACATTATCATTATCATAAGTATTTTCAAGAAAATTAGAGGATAATCTTAAATTATAAATCTTTACGTATAAATGGTAATGAGTCTACGAAAACACTCTCAATTCTCTACATATGTGATACCTAGAAAGGTATGCTTTTATCATTTGGCCAACTCTAACCCATAACATATCATCTTAATACCAAATCTGAAGCTAAACATTCCCTCTTAACTTCTTATGATGCAACTCTCTTTGTGACAACCCGAAATTTCTAACTTGTACATTCTTCATTTTTATCAAAGTTAGCCTCGTTTTTGCTATTTTGTAATAAAGTTTTGGGTCTTTATGGATGTTTTAGGTTTAATATAACCTTGATATGATCATAGGAAGGGTGAGAATGTGTGTAGCATCACTAAATCGGGCCAAACACACCCATCAAGGTGTGTGCGGCCGCACACCCGAGTGTGCGTCCAACCAGCCGCACACAGCCGACCGCACACCCTCCTAGCCTCACACTTCAGCCTATATAAAGGACCCTAAGTCAACCTTACACCCTTTTCCCACTCCTTCAAAGCTGGAACATTTTCTCTTAAGGGTCCTTCAAGTTTTCTTCTCCAATCGGCAATACAAGTAAGTAAACATCCTTAGATCATTACTACAACACATTAGAAAGCCTTTTCCTCGAGTTTGATCCATGAAATCATCGTTCTAGATGATCTTCATGTGTGTACGGCCGCAAACACATCGTGTGTGACCGCACACACATCCTTTGGCCCTAAAATGGACTTCAACACTCATCTAAGCATAACATCGGCCAAAACACCTTCTTAGGATCATCACAAAACCTTGGAAAATCGATTTGGACACATTTCTATGGGAGTGTACGGCCGCACACAGGCCTGGCCGTACACCCCTGGCCGCACACTCAATGTACAACCGCACACACCCTTTTAAGGGTCCAAACTGGCAACAAACTCCCATTCCGGCTAAGAAATGGTCAAAACACCTTCACTAGAACATTCCTAAGCCTTGGAAACACGTTTTTGACACACTTCATAGTGAGTGTACGGCCGCACACACGCTTGGCCGCACACTCTGGCCGCACACACACAAAACCCATGCTTTTGTGGCCTTACACTCCAATATAGGGCCATACACCCCTTATGTGCAACCATATGAGTTGGTAACACTTAATTCTAAGTGTTTTTATGTCCTTAAGGCATGTCCCTATCACCATTAGTGGTTATATACATTAATGTATTCATATATGTTTTATTACATGAAAATAGGATTCGTTTGTGCTCAAGACATCAATTGACACCCGACGATCCTATATCGACCTTTCATTCGAGTTACTCACTGCAGGTGAGTTCATACCCCTTAATCAACCTTTGAAATGATTTTAAATGCTTTTAGGGGGGGGGGGGAATACAAGTTGAAATATTCTAGTTATTGCTTTAATTACATGTGATTAATGACTAGAACAAACAGAAAGATTTACTTCTACTTTCAAGTTACTATCAAAATTATGGTTTTCAAGCGTTTTAAAACCTTTTATTAAACTTTTAGATACTAAAACTGTTTCCAAACTCTTTTAAACTTGCATTGTTTTCAAACTCATATCTACACTAATATATTTATATAAGTAAGACTTGAAGGACTTAGGACTGATAGCTCACCTTATTTCTTGTTCCTTGTTTGGTTGTGGACTTAGGGTATCCTGTTATTTGTCCGAATGTCGCTGAAATCTTAGTTATATATCATATATATATATATATATATATATATATATATATATATATATATATATATATGTGTGTGTGTGTGTTGGATATAAAAGCTTTCACTTCAGTTCAGTACCTTTGTGTAGCAAAGGCATACCTACAACATTACTATTTAACTATAATAGGTATAGTTAAGGTTTTACTACTACTATTACAACGGCAGCTACAAGAGCCAGTACAGTTATGAGTCAATACACGCTATACACTATACAAGAGAACATACTATACACTAGTACAGAGAAAACATTACTACACTATGACATACTACATAAACATTTGAATACTATAAACAGAATGTGACATACTACTTCTCGATACGACACTTTAGTGTGCTATCACCTTGTAACCAGAGTCTCCTGGAGGGAGAGCGGGCATTATGTGTATAGATTTATACGGGACAGACACTCCCACATCCCGACTGCTAGCTACAGTCCCAGCCGAAAGGCCAAGGGATGACAAAATGTTACTACACTACATATGACCTGGAGGGTCATCAGTTATTCAGCCGTCGATCAGCATGGTTACATACGAGTTCACATTCAAACCTTTAATTAACCAATTAAGAATTAAAGGCAAAAATAGACTTTTCGAGGCGTATTGTTCATTTAATACCACCTGGAGTCTACATGTTACTACTTTAGACTCCCCGAGGTGTACTGTACATTTAGTACTATCTGGAGTCTGTATTTCATTACACTGTGATTTTGTCACATACACGTTTAAATAAACTATATTTTTATAATGATAGTTTCACTGAGGAAAAACACTTACTCTACATAAGGAACAAATACACAAACAATCGGGTCTTGGTAGAAGACTACATTTTTACTGGAAAATATAGGATTTTCTAGGGAGTATACTATTTACAAACATTTGAAATCAGTTACTACATTAAGTTATTACAAACATTTTCATACAAGCAATGACACTAAATACTTATGAACTCACCAGCTTTATGCTGATAAACTCTTTCAAAATAACTTGTATTCTCAGGTCATCAGTAGACAGGTACAGATGAAGCTTTTGAGAAGATGGAGCACATACAAGACTCATCTTTTATTTTGATTATACTTTTGAGTGTCTTACAAACTATACAGAACACGCTTGTATTACAATTATTATATTAATGCAATGGATGTTGTTGCTTGTCTTTACTATTATACATTGTTATGATACTGTACATGACGTCCTCCACCCCAGAACGTTTCCGCCGTTCCGGTTTTGGGGTGTGACACTCTTGGACCTTGACATTGAATCCGAAGTCGAGTTGCCTTTCACACTTTTGTCTTAAGGGTTGGTCTGAACCCTCACCTGTTGCTACTCACAACCGATCAAAGCCTACATTGGCTCTACTTCTTGTGATTCGTAACTCTCTTTCTTCTTGGAAGAAACTTTTGATTGTCATATCAATAAACTTAATATCCTCGATGTAGTATCACTTCTTGTGTCTACAACAGGTGATATCCTCGCATAACACGATCATAGTCTGATCAAGATCACTATAAGCATGAAGTCGTCTGATAACGCACACGTATGCAAAATGGTATAAGAATATATTACTAACGAAATGGAAATATTAGCAACAATGACGGTTGCTGAACTCAATATTATTCTTCCATCTTTTCTGGGACGATTAACCTTGCCACGCTCCAATTGATCTTCTTGTAATGATCCTTCCGATCATCTCTTGAAGCATTTGGGTAGAAACGTACAAAAGGCACTTACTTGCACCTCATGTACTAGCTATAATGACTGCAACTCCCTCGGCTTCCTGAACGAATTTCAATAGGTTTGAACGTATTTGTTGATGGTGGTGCTTGAACTTGCACTTGTTCTTTCATCCACCGATGGACCTTTAGTCCTAACTTTTGAGTCACAACTTGACTTTTATCGGAGACTCCTGCTCCTTCCTAAATTTCCCGACTAAATTCGGTTACTACATCAAAAAAGGCTCTTAGAATAGATCAGCTTGCTCTCATAGATCTACATTACTCGGACTTGATCCTTCATGACCACTTAGGTCTGAACTAAAACTACTTTCTTAGTCATCACCATAACGTAGGTAATAATGGAAATGGATAAGACAAACTCAACTACTAGTGCCTTAGTAACCCTGCGACTCTTCCTGATCCAAGTGTGAATCATGTGCTTCCGGTAGTACAAGCCTATACTACCTTCCACACCTATTCATACTCATCCCAAGAATTGTCATGTAGTTCCCAAGTCACTACATATGATAACCACAAAGACATTTAACACACAAATAAGCACATACAACAATTCTCCTAGACTCCACTAGGAATTTTGCGTCTTTTTTAGGCGTCCTAACAATAACCACGTGCTATACTGAGCACATACTAAAGCTTCTTAGGCTCATTTTCTAAGATCTTTCTTTCTTTACAACAATCCTCTAAGGCTTATATGATATGGATTCATAAAAACATCGACCGTTTAAGTCTTTATTCGAAAGACAATGTAAATTTAGCAACAATAATACTCTCAACTCTTCGTGTAAATTCTTTCTAGCATAATGTCCACTATGGATGGCACACTATATCTGAATAGTGGTATGGAGATAAATGCTCTCCAAATCCTTGTACCACCTTTTGATATATGTGATTCAACATGCATGCCCTTCCACTTCTCTACTTCATCATCTTCTACTTTATAGGAGTCAATCCTAGAAAGTCTGCTTCTCAGCCGCATGTGTGACATCCCCATTTTCACGGCCAGAAAAGACCGATTTTGTTTATGCTTTATAAAAATTAGAGTACTTCTTTTGATAAAAATGTTGCGGAATTTGTTCCCAGTAAAACATGATAAATACGTTATCAAAGCATTTCCGAATAAATGTATTTTTATTCATTTTAAAACATTTGGGATGTCATCGTCAATACAGAAACATAAGCATAAACAGAACTTACATTCATTATCACTAGTGATCTACACCTCTTTAATCTCTCAGTGTAATGTAACTTCATATCGACACCTCTGATAGAAATAAGCTGGAGTGGGTCAGGTTGGGAAACCTGGTGAGTACATAGGGTTTTCAACCTACAATAATATAATTATTATGTTTAAACATCAAACAATCAACCCAATTACCCATCCCCATTATCTTCTTTACTCTTAAGGATCTACCCTAAGAATCAACTATTCCTCGTTCATTCATTCCTAAGGATCATCCTAAGGAATCGGCACGAAGTCCATCGTCACCGGGATTTAGGCACTAAGTCTGCATAGTCGCCAGGATTTATACAACAGGCACTAAGTCCGCATAGTCGCCAGGGTTTAGGCACTAAGTCTGCATAGTCGCCAGGGTTTATACAACAGGCACTAAGTCCGCATAGTCGCTAGGGTTTTGGCACCAAGTCTGCATGATCGCCAAGGTTTAGGCACCAAGTCTGCATGATCGCCAGGGTTTATAGTACACTGGGTGAACACATCGTTCACAACACCTACAGGTTGCGAGTCTGCTACTGTTCCACTGGACTGTCTAGAATAGTCTGTGGTTGTCATCCATACTCTGCTAGATGACGGGGCCATCATTTGGGAAAGGCTTCTCACATCGTCCACCTCTTACACTCACCTCGTGGTCTATAACACCTCTCAACTCATCATCCAACTCATATTCCATCTATTACATCTACCCATGTTTTATCCAACATACTATCGTAGATATATATATATATATATATATATATATATATATATATATATATATATATATATATATAGTTTAAATCATTTAAAACATGTATAAAATCGTTCATCCAGCATAGACAGCAAGTACTCAGATAATATGCACACATAGCACGTAGTTTATATAAAATACTTCATATCTATGTGTAAGATGAAAGTAACTATGCACTCACTTGATAAGGTGGTGACTCGGTACTCGGACAACGCTTCCTTTACTTTAAAATAATTTCCTTCGACGAAACCTAGTATTATTACCACTAGATTTTAGTCTAATATTTACCGTGACTAATTATTAGTCTTATTATTATTATCATTATATAAGCGTTTAAACAATACTTTCCAACCACTATGTACAGACAGGGGCCAGACATAAAACACCGGAGGGCAGGACCATTTTGGCATATAGCACTTCTGAAATCCAACAACCCTATGCGGCCCTTTAAACCAGATTTCCCGTACCGCGAGTAATTAAAAAGATATTATAACGACACTTATATAAGTCATAATAATAGCTCAAATATTTATTATAAGTTCATAATAACAATACTAATTTTAAATATAAGATATATTAAAATAGGTAAGCATAACTTACTTACAAGGGGGTTTTAGCTAGGAGTCGGACTCTGCAGGGGCAAAACTTCGTCGCTAAATCTTTCTAAGAAAGATTCGTGCAGCGCTTTAACGCTCACCTTACTATACTAAAACTACAGAAAGAGAAGTCGAATCACGAGTGACCGAAATGCTCGGGGGATAAGAAGAGAAAGACTCTTGAATAAAGAGAATGGTGCAAGAAATATGAGAGCCCAGACCTCTTATTTATAGTAATTGAATTTACAAAAACTACCCTCCATAATTACTTAATGACCTTATAGTTATATAAACGGCTAAACACCCCTTCATAATACTATTTTAAATATATTTAACGATATTTATACTAAACTAATGTCGAAAGTACTCAACACTAGTCTTATAATAACCGCATCGTCGATACCTTTCTAATGATATGTACATTTGTATATATATATATGTGTACGTATATATGATTTATACTTTATTTTAATACGTAAATATGCTATTATAATTTGTAACTCGTTCATACGAACTCCATTTTTGACTTTCTTTATATCCACGCGTTGGTATTTACGAGTACTACAACTTTCATTTAGACGCCGTCAGCTAATTCTCATTCTATCTCAGATTTACAAAACTGTATCGAATTTATCGCACTCGAAGAGTAAGGACCAAGTTTCGTCCATATATATTTAACATACGAGCTCTACTCTCGACATTCTTTATATCCACGCGTAGGTAAAAACAAGATCTAAAACTTTCATTTAGACTCCGTCGGCTAATTCTCGACCTCTCTTAAATTTAACAGTAGGAGGAGATTATACTGTTAAATGTCTGCGTAAAATTCATAACTTCTACATACGGACTCCGTTTTCGTCTGTATTTTTACCGTTGAGTTCCTATTAATGAGATATTCGACTCTCATTTAGGTCGCGTAGGCCAAAAACCGCTCGAACTAAAATTCGAGTTTCGGGCCGTGCACTGCTATGCCAAATCTTAGAAAATTCATAACTTCCTCATACGAAGTCAGATTTGGGCGTTCTTTTTTTGTATGTTCTCGGTTTAACATATACTACAAATTTTGTTTAGATCACTAAGGCTAAAAAGTATTCTACCGTAAATTCACTATTTACGTCTCCCGGTGCCGTGCCGGTTTTGCCGTAAAACTTCGACGGACCATAACTTCTTCGTTATAACTCGGATTTCGGCGTTCTTTATATGTACGGAACCCTTGTAACATATACTAAAACTTGGTTAAGATTAATCCTTCTAAATAATCTTCCATCAAAAACTCATTTTTTGATGCTCATCGCCTCTAAATTGACTAGCCCGGATCTGCGGGCGTTACAGCATGTCTTTTACGTCTACTTCAATCTATAGAAGTCTGCAATTTAGCTGCATCTCAGCATGTTCTACTAGCTTCATATTGGTTCTCTGTCATCTTTGACACAAGTATCTCTTTTCGTGCAATACTATGGGTGTATCACCACTTTAGCTAGCATTCTAACTTTACTAAACGAGTAAGCTAATTAGTACTTCACAAACCAATGAATAATTTCATCATCCTAGTCATGGATGTTGAAGTCAGCTTAACATACTAAGGAATTCTTGTAAGGATGGGATGTAAGTCAATTGTCACTCGGTATTATTTAATACTAAGTCAGAGCATTCTGTATATGGTACAAATCAGCTCTTAATACACCATTCGAACTACATGCTACAACGTAAAGATAACCTAAGACTTAACCTATTGAGTTTTGGAACTCTGTCAGCCTAAATCTTTCCGTCTTTCTCGAATTCTCTTAATTCTTCATAGCATCTCATATTACTCCAACTTCGATATCATTGAAGTATTTATTATCATCTTCAGTTCTTCCGAATCCGTAAGCAATCACTGCTTCAATCTGGTTAGCGGTGGAATTGCCATACAGTAGGACGACTCTATGGATCGCACCAAAGTTTTATCATCCCGTCAATCGTAAATATACTTCGAACGTATAATATCCCTTCATAGGTACTATTATTTCCCCTAACATACTCTAAGAGTACGATACCACTCTATATGTATTAGTACACTATTTACAAAGTTTTCGATGATAACTATCGTATGTATTCTTATCTCCTAAAAAAGTTACATGCCAGTTAAAATACGATAATTAAATGGTTAGAATCCCGTACACATAAAATTTTATCTTTTAACCCAAGGTCGGCATTAGACCTTAAACCTTTTTTAATAATTAGCTATCTAGGTAGGCAACCTAAAGTACGCTAATAATACATATCAATTAGCACGTAATAACATATAAGACATTTTTCCTAAAGTATGCTAGTGCACCCTATAGCAAGTAAGGTATTTAACCTAATACATGCTTTAAAATAATTTTATTAGAACCTAATAGTAATCAAGGACTACACCTTAAAGTATTCTAGTGTTTGTGTCTATCCAAAAGCGATTTAGGTATTCAACCTAAAGTATGCTAAGACACTCTCCTTACCATCATCACTTAATGTTCTAAGTTTAAGTCTAGAAATTATCCGAAAATTCATAGTTCGCTTAAACTAATGCTTTGATACCAACTGTGACATCCCCTATTTTCCAGAACCGAAAAAAATCTTTGCGCTTTGAAAAACATCACATCTTTTGTGACATCCCCAATTTCATGGCCAATTTAAAACTTTTTCTTATACTTATTTAAATTCAGAGTATTCATTAATTTACGGAATTTGTTCCCAAAACATGATAAAATCGTTATCAAGGCATTTCTGAAGAAATGTATTTCATTTATATTTAAAACTGTGGGATGTCATTGTTGAATCTAGATGCCCAAGAATCATTATTGAGTGATATTGCTAATAATATATGATCCTACAGGGTCACACCTTTATCAAGTTCGCACATTTTGTATATTTATTATTAATATGATTATTAATAAATAATATCAATTCTTGTATTTATTTAGGAAATAATTATTGTTTTGTGAAAATAATAATTAAAAAGAGTATAACTAGTTATTATATCATATGGTATGATTTAATAAGTCATGTACAAAGTTTTGGACACTTTGGTTAACCATGATCAAGTTAATGAGTTAACATACCATGGTTAATAAACTAGCTAGATGAAACATCCCAAAAATACTATCCAAAAATTTCATTTTAAATCATTAAGAAAACCATAAGTCATCAATCATCATATAAAAATCATAAGTGAAAATATCTCAAAATCTCATGTCAAAACACTGTATCAAAATCACATGTCCAAATATCAAAGTAAATCATCCTAGGCTAAATGTTGTGGTGTGTGCGATGCAGTCATCCCGAGATCTTTCCCTTACTAGCGGAAGTACCTGAAACCAAAACTGAAAACTGTAAGCATGAAGCTTAGTGAGTCTCCCCAAACTACCACATACCATACACATAATCACATAATAACATACATTGGGCCTTGCCTGCTACATCGGGCCCCGCCCGGCATTGGACCGAAGTCCGGTATACATATAACATATCAACAATCATATAACATAAACACATAACATAACATATAAACATTCCTCGGGCTTGCCCCTGCATCGGACCGAAGCCCGAAACACATAAACATAACATATAAGCTAAACATTCCTCGGGCTTACCCCAGTATCAGATCGAACTCCGGAACACATAAACAAACACATGCAAGAATCACGAAGACATCAAGCATACAAACATTTCTCGAGCTTGCCCCGTCATCGGACCAAAGTCTGGAAACATATAAACTACATCGGGCTAACCCCGACATCTCTAATATACATAAATGGGCCGGTATTGGTGCCTTAGACCCACTCCTAGGAGGAAACTCACCTCGCAAAGCTGACAGCTGAATCTCACAGTGAGGAATCTCTAGTGACTGCTCCAACGACTCCCCGACTATCATAATCATAACAACACTTAGTTAAAATCCATAATCCTTCTTAGGGTAAAATGACCATTTTACCCCTTGATCTAATTTGGGCCATAACCAAGGTCCAATCCCATCTAGTCTCTCCAAACCCTCTAATGGCCCACTAAAAGCCCATTAATGGCCCAATTTTCTAAATTGTGCCCAACTCCTCAAATGGGCCTTCCCTTAAGCCCAAACATATTCTTGGTCCATTATCTGACTTCTGATGGCCCATTAAGTCCCAATAACTGCAAAGTCCAAAGATTGGCCCAAACCTAGGCCCAAATGTCACAAAGCCCAAATCCTGAGAGTACGCTGAGCGTAATCCTCTATACGTTATGTGTACCGCTTGCATTGCTTGTATGCTGCGTGTACTGGTGTGTACGCCCAACGTACTACCCTGTTAAGCCATATTCTTCAAAACTACTTAATCCCTTAAGACATTAGGTCCAAATTATAGATCTGAGTCCCTTAGCATGTCTTAACTTATAAAGTCGACTACTTGGTGGCTTGCAACCTACCAAATGAACCCAAACTTGAAATATAGCAACTAACTTCCATGGAAATGGCTAGATCTCATGCATGGTTACGAATGGACCTTAAAGATTGAAACTTTACTGCTTAAGGGACTCATATGTCACAAAGGGTGGCAACCCTAGACCTAGAAATGAGTTTGAGTCATAAAAATCCATTCTTGGGACTAAAAGATCCTAAAACATCTCCACATTAGATCTAAGCATACATGAGGAAAGTTGAAAGCTTTATACCTCCATTGAGTGCCAAATTGTGAGGTAATATCAGATCATTGAGCTCAAGATACTCAAGTTCTTCTTCAGTAGCTCCTCCTTTCTTCTTCCAAGCTCTAAATCTTCAAAAAAAGCTCCAAAAGGCCACCAAACACACACAAGAATGGAGTATGAGTATCTAGGGTTTCTGAGGTTGAGAGGCTGGTAAGGAGGCTAGGGTTTGAGTCATAATGTTCTATTTATATGGCTTAAACCCTAAAAATTAGGGTTTGGAATCTGCTCACGTACGCTGCGCGTACGTGCATGCGCCTCCCGAATCCAAAGCTCCTCTACACCCCGCGTACGCCAAGCTTACGCCCAACGTACGTCTTCTGGGCAGCCCAACTACACGGCCCACTTGCTAAAGTCCAACTCAATAATCCACTTATCAAATTCATAGCCCAACAACAGATAATAAATATTTAAGGTAAATAATACCTCAAGTGACGGATGTTACACTAGACAATTTTATCTTCTTTTTAAGCATGGCCAAAATTATTATTATAAGAAGAGAGGTTGCTTGTCAACTTTCTTTTTATGTCCAACATGCTTCTAAAAGACTACCAATACTTTATATTATTATAATCTAAATGTATGTCTTGCATGATAGTATATAAGGAAGGCCTTTGCATGAGTTTGTGGCTAGTTATTCAATCTATTTTCTTCTTTTGCATATGATGGTCGAAATTTCTTCTACTCTCATCATCTCTCCTTTTGAACCTGGTTTTTGGTGATTAGAAGCCCTCTTGAGTTATCTCCTTTAGTGCTTATATGAGTTACATATTTAAAGGCTTAAGATACCCAAGAATTCAAGAAGGAACTAACATTCCAAATGCCTTAATCTTGATGGTGGATACTTGTAGAGAAAATCATACTCTTTGATTTTTCTATCTTCATCAACACCCCAAAACCAAGTGAGTTCGAAGGCTCCAAAGGTTGCCATTCTAAAAACTTTATGGGTGTTTTTAATATCATTCTAACCTCTATAAATGGATCCTAGATGGTTTGGTTTTGTTATTAACTAAAAAATAAACTTGTTATTTTTAATGCTTCCGTTGTCCGTTTTTATGAAAAACACACTTATATTTTGTATCAAAACTCATATGTCATCGTCAATATAGATACATAACACTACTAGAAAACAGACCTTTAATGACACGCAAATTACGACACACACCAATGTAGGATACGCAAATGTGGGTGTCGTTTAAAAAATGTCATCCTTTATAAAATTCGAAGGATTCAGGACACACATTTTTGCGTGCCCTAAAATTAAATGTCGTTTTATAACTTTTTAGGTAAGGCGCGTCTTTTTTCGTTAATAGGTAGCAGCGGGAAAAAATCCCAAAAAATTAAAAAACTTGCCTCATGTTCTTCTCTAGCCTAAACTTGCTTTCCATCTTTCATCGGTCTTCACAAAATTGACAAGGGGTATCCACCCCTCATCCACCTCCATCGCCTCCAACCGTCACCGCCTCTTCTAGTCCCTCTCCCCCGCCATGGCATGGATTGTAATTTCATTTCTTTTGGTGGTGCAGGAAACGATCATTAAGTTTCTATTGCAAATGATTATAAACTTTAGGGAGCAAAGTGCCATTAATACTTTTAGAGCCAATATTTACCCCATTTTGAACAGCGGTCGTCACAAAAATTCCGCTACATAATTTTGCAAGAGCAACTACAAGATTTCCCTCGTCACCGACTTCGTTTCTGCAGCGCTGCTGAGAACCCTAATTCACTTGTTGTAAGTTCTCTTCACTAGAAGTTTTCCGAATCTTATCAAGAAACAGTTTGTTGAACGGTTTTATTTGTTAATGTTAGGTCAACTGATGGTCGGCATTTAGCCTTCAGCATTCGGCAAGATCAGGTAATGGCCAACATACAACTGGTGTTTCAAAATGAACCACCATGTTTATAGCTCCTTTGGAAAATAGAAAATAGTTATATCCAGTCTATTATTTGATGAGCCTGATGAGTGAAACAGGAGGAAGAGGATGATGTTGGCAGCAAGCTGAGAGTCTGGGTTGCAATTGTGGAGACATGGAAAGCTAAACCCTTGTTTCAGTCACCGGATGTAACGCCCGTGTTTCAGGGCTAAGCATTTTAGATGATGTAATAGTCTAGGTCAACTTTTGTAACTCTTTTTGATGGAATAAAGATGAAATATTTGAGTATTATGTGAATTATGTGAATTTATATGCTTATTATTTATTTATAAATGTATAATAAATAAATGATAAAATAAGCGTCAAAATTAAAGTGTGAGATAAACCCGATATCTCTACATAAAGTTGTAGTATTCGAAACAAGAATTTCAGAGATATAAAGAACGCCTAAATCCGAGTTATAACGAAGAAGTTATGACCCGTCGAAGTTTCGCGACGGAACCGGCACGGCACCGGGAAGCGTAAATAGTGAATTTACGATAGAACGACTTTTAGCCTTAGCGATCTAAACGAAAGTCGTAGAAAACGTTAAACTGAGAACGTCCATAAAAAGAACGCCCAAATCTGGCTTCGTATGAGGAAGTTATGATTTTTCGAAGTTTTGGCTTAGCAGTGTACAGCCCGAAGTTTGAATATTAGATCGAGCGGTTTTTAGCCGATACAACCTAAACGAGAATCGAAGATGTCGTTAATAGTAGCATAACGATAAAAAGACAGACGAAAACGGACCTCGGATGAAGAAGTTATGAATTTTTAACGGATAAATCTTGTCCCGGTCTGTTAAAAATATAAATTTAAAATAAAGTCAAAATTAGCCGACGGAGTCTAAACGAAAGTTGTATAGTACGTTCCCGCCTACACGTGGATATAAAGAATGTCGAAAACGGAGCTCGTATGCGAAAGTTATTAATTTTTGAAGTCGGGAAGCAAAATTGCGAATATGCGAGAAAGGTGATGACGTGGCCGCATCTGAGCCGTTGCTTGTTGCCCAAGGCCTCGCTTCGGATTTCGACACGTCGCCTCGACACTACGCCCCGCGTCCGAGGCCGAGTACGCCCAGCGTACTTCGGTTCTTATCCTGTTCCGATGTGCGAGACAGCTGGTGCGAGCTGGCACCCTTATCCGAACTACGCCCAGCGTAGTGCTGCTGAACGTGCAGCGTAGTCCGAGGTGTTGAGCGCCTATAAATGGGCTGCGAGATTGCTCGGATTTTCACACCAAAATTCATTCTCTCTCTAACTTCTTTCTCTCTCTAACCCATTCCAACCCCCATAAACCCTAGGGAACCCCCTAGCACCCGAAGGAAGCCCCGAGGCTCCCGGAGTCCCGAGAAAAAGGGTCTTTCGGTTCGGAAACGCTGCTCCAAGCGAAGCCCGGTTTTCTATAAAACCCGCTGTAAGTGAGCTACGCCTACACTATTTTTAATATAGCTTTTATTTAATTATAATAACATTATTAGGACCTTAAAATAATTATTTGAGCTATTATTATGAGTTATATAGAGTGTTGTTTAACACTTATATAATAATAATAATAATAGCTAAACTATTAATTAGTCGCGGTTAACGTTAGACTAAACCCTAGTGGTATTGATACTAGGTTTTGCCAAGGAAAAAAAATTGTTTTGAGATAACGAAGCGTTGTCCGAGTACCGAGTCACCACCCTAACAGGTGAGTGCATAGTCACTTTCATCTTACACATAGATATGAAGTATTTAATATAAATTACGTGCTATGTGTGCATATTGTCTGAATACTTGCTGTCTATGTTGATGAAAGATTTTTATACATGTTTTAAATGATTTAAACTGTATATGTATTTTATATCTACAAAATGTTGGGGGTAAAACATGGGTAGATGTAATAGACGATGTGTGATAAAATGATGAGAGGCCTCGATGTTGTTGTTGTTGATTCTGTCATCTAGCGGAGTATGGATGACAACCACGGACTCTTCTAGACAGTCCAGTGGAACGCTAGCAGGCTCGCAACCTGTAGGTGTTTGTGAACGATGTGTTCACCAGTGTACTCCATCCCCCTCATGGTTGCCTTTAGGACATTTATTGCTGAGGAACCCCCTTAGCAGTAGTGTCCATCCCGATGATGATCCTTAGACTAGGTCCCTTATGATAGGTGTTTAGGGACGTAAAGTGAGGATAACGGGAACGGGTAATCGGGTTATTGTTGGTTGATGAAATTAATAAACTTATTTATTGTGGGTTGAAAGCCCTATGTGCTCACCAGGCTCCTAAGCCTGACCCGCTCAGTTTCTTGTATTACAGGTAGTAATGCACGAGCATAGATATGATGTTTGGGATGAGAGATTACGGATATAGGCCTGTAGATATGAATAAATGTAGTAAGGCTTATATTGTACTGTTTATGCTTTTGATCTGTATCGAACATGAAATCCCGAGGTTTTTAATGAAATACATTTCTACGGAAATGCTTTGATAAATCTTTATCATATTTTATTTTGGGAACAAATTCCGCAACACTTTTATTTAAAATGTTACTCTGATTTTTAAACAAAGCATAAACAAAATCGGTCTTTTCTGGCCGTGAAAATGGGGATGTCACACCGGATGTGTTCCTGAATGCAATCTTTGACAAGTATGGACCATATTTAGATGTATTTTATATATTGTTTGGTAATAGTAAAATGTTTGTTTTGAATTTTGATTGGCAGTTATGTGTGGGTGAATGATTCGACTTTGTTCGTGTGTACGATCCCATCATCTAGAGGAAAGCCACCACATAAACCGTTAGTCCCCTCTGGAGGGCAGATAAGCCTTCCACTCTCTACTAGTATGAATACTTACTTGAAAACCTTGATCAATTGGTACAGTAGTGAGTAGAGAATGAATGATGTTGTAAGTTGTTATATAATAAGTAATTATATTATCTTTTGTTAAAGGGTGGAGACACAAGATGGTGGTGATGCCAAAGTAGAAGTTTCACCTCGTGACATGTAAGTAAAGTCTTGTTAGTCCATTATGCATCATATTCCTCAACATCTGAATCTGATATGATATGTGACACAGAGATACAGGTGAAATGAGAGAATATGGCACAACGACAAAGAGAAGTATTATGAGAGTTTGGTGGCTCTGATGTCCGACCAGAAGGAAGGGGATTTGTAGGTGAATGAGCTGAAGGTCCTGACTTCCAAAGAGTCTAAGACTGAAAAAACACAGTATTACATATAGAGATGGTCGGAGAGGAAAGCATTCCAAATCAAAAGGTTCCCTCAGTTGGCTTCGTTACAAAAGGAGATGGTGAGGTACGAGATAAATGATGGAGTCTAGCTGACTGCAACTTTATACTTGCCACCCGGGTATGACCCCACACGAGACGGGCCTCTGCCTTGTTTGGTGTGATCATATCCGGGAGAGTTTAAAAACAAAGAAGCGGTTGGACAGGTTCGTGGCTCTCCTAATGAGTTTGCAGGCATAGACCTAACATCTAATTTATGTGTTTACCTTTGATTTTTAACTATTTTGAATAACAACTAATCTGTCAAGTTAGAGACGTGGCTGAACAGTGATGAAGATGAAGCTGAGTAGGAAAGGGCAAATCTGTCTACTCGACGAGTAGCCCCTGTTTTGAGTTATCTATAAATAGAAGCAATAAATCCGACTGGAGGAACTTTCTGGCTTTTCTGGAAGATACTTTGCGACTAAGGAAACCCTTGGAGACCTGAAGAACGTGAGAAGAACCCTAATCTCTCATTCTTAGAAGATTCAAGGCAACTTAGGTTTAATTTTCCACTTTATCTTTGAATTGAACAATGTTTGAGTTGATTACTTTCGTTTTTAGTTTTTTGACTACTGTACTCATGAGCTAAATTTACTAGCTTCTGTTTGGGTAAGACAAATTTGAGAATATGGTTTGATTAATGGTAGGATTAACTCTAAATTGGTGATTTTGTTAAATTAAGCTTGTTAAAGATCCTTATGCATTAACCATAACTATTTTCTGTTAATAGGAAGGCAATTAGGCTGCATGAACATCTCTTAATTGTTTACCTCATGTGATTTATGTGAACACTTTATTATGTGCCTAGGATTAGCGAATGTGAAACTAGGATTAACTAGAAAGTGGGTAAATTAATGTGTGAGCTTGTGTGACAAACCAACAACAAGAGGCTAATTGAATTATTAATTTGATTAACCATTACAAGTCTTATTTAACCCGAATAAATAACCTAGAGAATTAATTAATTTAGACAACTGGCCACTGCTTGAATTAGTTTATTTTCTAAGGATTAGCGATAGCGAATGTGAACCTAATCACCTGAATCGGTAGCCAATAAAAGGTTAATCCATTGCACTATTACCATTAAACCAACCATAGGATCAATTGAGTCGAACCTGAACAGAAGTCCCTTTTAGATATTGAATTTAGTTGGTCTTTGCTTGCTTAGTTGTTAGTTAGTTATTTAGTTTAACTGTTAGTAAGTTTCTAGTCTTGTAAAACTAGAGAAAACCCCTCTTTTATCATTTGATATTTTTAGATAATTTTAGTAATTAGTTTAATTGCCGTTTCCTGAGTTCAATACCCTGCTTACTAGATCTATACCACCAATTGACAGGTCCACTGCCTTTTGTGTGATTAATTGACAAATTAGAAGTAGGAATAAAACTAGTTGGTTTAACACACATCAAGTTTTTGGCGCCGTTACCGGGGAACGGTTCTAAATTTAAATTGATTACTATTGTTATCGATCCTTTGTGTGAGATTTCTCTCGCACAAAGTTACTGCTTTTAGTAGATTTAAGATTAGAATTAAATTTCAGTTTTTAGCTTTTAGGAAGTTTGTTTACAATTTTTGCTGTTTTTGCATCGAACTCGCCGAGTCCCTACGACCAGACTCGACGAGTCCATCGCTGAACAGCTATTTTCGTTTTTAGTTCTTTTTTTTATTCCTTTTACGCGTGTATTTCTGTTTATTTGCAGTACGTATATGACCAGAGGGGGAAATAAACCCTTGATTCCACCACTTGAAGACCCAGAAGCTACTTTAAAGAAGAACAAAGGAAAAACCGTTGGAGAATCCGCATCTTCAAAGAACTCACCTTTGAAGAATATCAGATCTGTTTTCAGCAAGAAGAAGAGCAGTAAATCAGGAGGATCCAACATTTCCTTGGCGAACGAAGACCCAATCAAGGAGGACATCGAGTATGAATCCGAACGAGAAGAAATCAAATTTGAAGGAAGCGATTTAGAAGGCGGATTCAACACCACCATGGCTAACATCGATGAAGTTCCCATGGGCGAATGGAAGAAGAAGATGCGTGAAGACACCGGTCCGGGGCTCGTGCAACCCGCAATTCCCGCAAACGCCAATTTTGAACTCAAAGGCCACATACTCGCCCAACTTAAGGAGATTCCATTCTATGGAAAAGATCACGAAGACGCGTACAAGCACCTAGAAGAGGTCAGCGACATAGCCGACTACTTTAATTTTCCTAATGTGGCACGCGATACCGTTTTGCTTCGTATGCTTCCCGTCACGTTCAAAGGTGCTGCAAAGGATTGGCTCAAGTCACCCCCTCCCGGATCCATCACTACATGGGCTAAGATGAAAGAAGAATTTATTGATCAATTTTGCCCTCCCTCAAAGATAGACAAATTAAAGAAAGCTATTGCCAACTTTGAACAACAAGTTGGAGAATCCTTATATGAGGCATGGGAGAGATACAAAGGCTTGCTAAGAAATTGCCCGCATCATGATCTAAATAGTCAACAAGAAGTCTCCATTTTCTATGATGGAGTGAATGTAACCACAAGGCAGCTTCTTGATTCGCAAGGACCTCTCACAAAGAAGCCACCCCCGGAAATCAAGGAGTTAATTGAAGAATTCTCTAAGCATTCTAGAGAATATCATAATCCTAGGAATAAACCAATTAGAGGGGAGGTGAATTTTTCTTCTGAGGACATGGCGGCAATGATGGCAATGTTGAAAAGCATGGATAGGAGGATGGATAAGATGGATCAAATAATCCATGCTATTCGGGTTGGATGTGAGAATTGTAACAGACCTCATCTTACTAGAGATTGTGATTTGGATGAGAATGGAAACAAGAAAGCTCAAGTATTCTATTCAAGCGGAGATAGATTCGATAATGATTGGAGAAAACCGAAGAAAGAATGGTTGCCATATGATGAGTATAAAAAGGCGAAGGAGGAAAAGTTTAGACAACAAGCAAGGGGTTTTTACCAAAAGGAGGAGTCGGTGCAAGAAAGGAGACCAAACTTGGAAGAAATGCTCACTAAATTTGTAGCTGCATCTGAGAAAAGACATAATGACCATGATGCTGCAATACAAGATACAAGAACAATACTAAGGAATCAGCAAGCATCTATTCATAACATTGAGAAACAGCTAGGGCAGCTGGCCCAACAAATCAATCAAAGACAACCGGGTGATCTTCCAAGCAATACCGAAAAGAATCCACGAATGGAGAATTTGAATGCTGTAATAACTAGTTCTGAAAAAAAATTCACTCCTCTGAACCCTACCCAAAAGGCCTCAATAAAGGTGCAAGCAGAAGAAACAGGAAACTCGAATTCAGCAAAACCCGACTCGACTCGCCGAGTTCCAGTCATGGACTCGACGAGTCCAAGGCCTGATGACAAAACTGTTTATTCTTTAAAGCCTTCCAGGGCACCTTTGCCATTTCCGATTCGAGCCATACCTGATGATCAAGTTAAAGAGTATAGGAAGTTTCTGGAGCATGTAAAGGCCCTTCAAGTCAAAATTCCATTTGTTGAAACGATACTTCAAACGCTTAAATATGCAAGCTTGTTGAAGAGTCTCTTTGCCTCTAGAAAAGATATGGCAGAAGTAGCTGAACTAGTGTTGAATGAGCTTCCTGAAAAGAGGGGTGATCCGGGAAGCATCTCCATACCTTGTCAATTTGGGAACATAATTGCTACTCATGCGTTAACCGATTCGGGTGCAAGTATTAATCTAATGCCATATTCTTTCTTAAAGAAGCTAAATTTACTGGAGCCAAAGCCGATTCATATGAAGATCCATCTAGCCGATAAGACAATAATACATCCAAGAGGAGTGTGCGAAGATCTTCTCATCAAAGTCGATAAATTTGTTTTCCCCGTGGACTTTGTAGTGCTTGACATGGAAGAAGACCCTAAAGTTCCAATCATTCTTGGGAGACCATTTTTGAATACCGCTTGTGCATTAGTCGATGTGTGTGAATCCACTCTAACACTAAGGGTGGGGAACGATTCAGTGGTGTTTAAAGCAGAACAAGAGAAAAAGTATGAAAGGACAAAAGACGAAAAAGTTTCCTCAATAGATTTGGATGATGAAGTTTTAGAAAGAGAGCTTGCACTTTTACAAGAAGAAAATCCAAGTCAATTTCTATTACCTTCTGGAGGGAATTTCGATGCTGGAAAATATTTAAAGGAGATAGAAAGGTTGCTAGAGGAAGCTGATTCAAAAGAAACAATAAAAATTATGGAAACCTCACCGACTCGCCGAGTAGCATCGACTGACTCGACGAGTCCAAACGAGAACTTCAAAAATGCTGACGATTTTGTCCTGCTACTTACAAATCCCCTTTCTGGCCTTGACGGACACACTTTTCCTGATCCTTTGGAAAGTCCAATAGAAGAGAGTGAAATTGTTGAAAATTTTTGTGACTTCCAACACGCACAATTGGCTTACCTTGACACGATGATGCAAAAAGAGGAAGCAATTCAGCTTGACAAGAAGGTAAGCTTGGGAGAAAAGGAGAATGCAAAGGCTTGGAATGATGACATGAATAACTCATCCATTGAGTCACACATGGCTAATCAAGAGATCGAGTCAACTACAATCAAAAGAACCAAACCTCGAGCCCAAGTTTCTACTAATTATGAAGTTTTTACATTTGAACTACCGGATTCTTTAGTATGTGACGGAAGTGAGGAAGAATCCTTAAGATCAAGTGATGATGAAGTGGCAACTGTACGGGAAATCGAGATTGACAAAGAAGAAGTACAAAAGATGGGTCCAAAGAACGGGGTGAAGAAGAAGAAGATTGGGAAACATATCAAGTATGCAATTGAAGAAGATGTCACAAGGAAAAGGAAGGAAGAATTGCGAGGGGCATATAAGAGAAAAATATACGCTTACAAGACAAAGTATAAACAACAAAAGATTAAGCGTGAATTCCCGATGAAGGAAAACGAAGAAACGTAGAGCGGGAAGGAGTCCAGCTAACGACTCCTCAAAAAGAAGCACTTCCGGGAGGCAACCTGAGTTTAGAGTTTGCTTTCTTTTTCCTTTATTTTTCATTTTAAGTTTTCTTAGGATCTGCTTTTATCATTCTTCTTCTGAGTTTCTGATGATTTCTTGAGGGCAAGCAATGCTCAAGTGTGGGGTGTGGCATACAATTTAAAAAATTTGATGTTTTTCGCTTTCTGAATAAAAGACTCGTCGAGTCCCGAAACCTGCTCGGCGAGTCCATTTGAGAAATCCCGATTAAACGCGGAATCACGAAACTACTCGGCGAGTAGGTACACCTACTCGGCGAGTCCACATATTTACCAGAAAAAAAATTATTTTTTTCACATTCAGTAAAAGGGGTTTTTAACCCTAATTGAGAAACATTTCAACATTTCACAGCCGCCGCCCATACACGACGAGCGAGTTCCCTCAAGGTTTTCATCTTGATTTCTTCCATTTTCTTCCAAATCCAACCACAAGGTAACCATTTTTCACCTTTAATCTGTTAAAAGTTTCAATATTTGGTGAAGTTAGACCCTTAATTTATGCAAAATCCCAATTTTGACTAAACTTGGATTTTAGGGTTTTGAGTTCTTGTTAAATTAGGACGTTTTAGACAAAATTTCTTACATAGTTATGCTCCTGGAACATACCGAAGCAAACCCCTGAAGAAATTTTCAGATTTGGCCGGTTAATTTCATGTAACAGAGCTGGACTCGCAAAGTTCATCCTGCTCGCCGAGTCGGTTCGTGGACTCGGCGAGTCCATGTTGCAGAAGCCAGGAATTTTTATGTTTTTAATCTTTCTGTGTTTTGTTTTTGGTATGTTTGGTTGTGTTTTGCAGGCAGAATGTCTAGAAGAGGGCAGAGTTCCAGGGGAGGTGACTATGGGGATCTTTCATGGTTAAACTTTCCAAGCATTACCTCAAAATCTTCATTGGCTCATGCGAAAAACAAACTGGAAGCATTGAAACACAAGGAAATATATGTTCCAAATGCAATTGACTGGCGGTGGATTGGTCAAACTGGTTTGGAGGAGGAGTTGACCCCTTATTTGGTCAAGTCTTTCAACAATGAGGGGATGAATATAGTGTGCGATGGCTGGAGCCGACTCTTCAGAATTCAAGAGCCCGTTTATCAAGAGTTGTGCTGGGAATTCTTTGCCACTATTTCCTTCCGAGATGGTAGTGACTATTACAATCCAAACACTATTACTTTCTGTCTTGGAGGGGAGTTGCATCAATGTATCATTGCAGAGCTTGCTTGGAGGATGGGGATATATGATCAAGCTGTGATTATGTCCGAAGATTTTGAAACCTTCCTAGAACAATGTCACAAAGATTTGCCCGAGGGGGTGGTGGCATCGACTTGGTGGAATACTATCGCCAACCGGGTCTATATTCCATCTTCCGCCCAAGAAGGCTTTATCCGTTCACCCATCCATCATCTTATCCACCGTCTCGTTGCTAGCACCATCAACATGAGGAAGGATGATGACAAAGTTCCCACCCTTGACATTTTTTATATGTGGAGTATTATAACTCCCGATGTTTTCTGCAACTTGCCATATTGCTTGGCGAAATATTTAGCAGAAGGGGCAGTCAAAGAACGGATCACCTCAAAGATCAACGGGTGCACGTTTGTCACAAAGCTTGCGAGAACATATGGGATTTTTGAAAAAAGGGAAGCTCGGATGTTGACAATGGTTCCGTCCCCTCCTTTTAGCACCACCTTATATAGGAGGGCGAGGATCATTGATGACTATGGTGGGGGCACATTGGCATCCCCAATGCGGACGAGGTATTGGTACTGGAGGAGCCGGGAAGAAGGGTGAGGCAAAGGAGGGAGCAAGTCCGAGAAGACCCACCGGTCATTCCGGCGGATGATAAGTTGCCTATGGATTGGTACCATGTTGAGGAAAGAAGGTACCAAGATGACCTTGGTAGAAGTATGAATTATCACAATGAGTCATTTGTTTATCTCTTTGAGCAAATGAATATTGCGCCGAGGCCCGGACCCAGATACCCGTATGTGATGAGTTGGGAGGACCGTGTGCAGAGGAGGAACAATCAAGCAAGTGGGAGTGGAGCTGGAGGAGATGATATTGAAGAAGATTGAAAGTTTATGCTTTTAATTTGGATGTTATTTTATTTTGTTGGTTTTGTGTTTTGAACTTTTATGTATTGAGACTTAATTAGGAGTGTGCTTGTTTTCTTTTACTGTGGTTGCCTTGTTTCTTTTCAGGATTGAAGATTAGGATGCAATATAAGAGTCTCATTGGTCAAGGCTAGAGTGAGGGTCGGGTCTAGATGAGAGTATGCACTTTCAAGTTTAGGATCGAGTCAGTTAGGAATAAGGGTGACAAAATGTATCATTTACTGAAGAAATCAAAGAAGAGTCGCTGAATTGTTGTATTCCAGCAGCTTAGCAAAGGAAGAAGGCAGAACATTATTTTTTTCACTCAGCGCTCTACTCGCCGAGTGCACATATTGGACTCGACGAGTCCATCTACAATATCATGATTTTCTGCTTGGAGTCCATTTACTCGCCGAGTTTCCGTTCTACTCGACGAGTCACTCAAGATTCTACTCTCATGATTCGGATTTTGGGCACATTCGCTACAGTTTTTACTCATATTATCATGAAGATTAATTCCTGGAGATTTCTGAGAGCTTTTTCCTTAATAATTGGAACTATTAAGATGAATTGCCACACGATACATGACACCCAAGGCATGGATGAGCTGTTCCCATGTCTAAATTCAATTGAAGATGGAGCTTAAAGAAGATCAACCTCGCCACTACTATCCCAGGGGAGTTTGTTCCAATTCCCTCTTTACTTTATCGTTCTTTTTCATGCATAACATGCAATGGGGACATTGCATAAATTAAGTGTGGGGTAGGGGGTTGGTTACATTAGTTATAATTTTAGTTAAAATTGAAATTTTTGAAAATTGAAAATTTTGAAATTTTTGCATAAAAATTGCTAGGATCTAATTTAGAAAATTTTGGTAAAAAGCAATTAGGAATCATGCTAAGTGTTATGTTTGATGATTGCATGAAGACCCAAATGTTTAGTTGAGCCTATACACGTTATAGTGCATTTGTGGCCCCCTTTGTTTTAGTGAAATCATGGGACAAAAACATAACCTCGCTTAGTTTGAGGGATGCAATAAGTTTAGCATCGTGTACCAGAAATGTATCTAGGAAAAATTTTATCTTTAATCAATAAAGGTTGAAGTTGAGCGCTCTTGCTTAAGCATGTAGGTTTTGAGTGATAAAAAAGTGAGTTCCATGTAAAAAAAAAGAGAGAGAATTACAAGAAAATTTTGAAGAATTTTTGGAGTACAAAGTATGAAGATCAAAGATCAAAAATTATGAAGAAATTCTAAAAAGTTGAAGATACCCAAAAATCAAAGAAAATCAAAAAGGTGGCAAATTTGAAGAATTCAAAGAAATCAAAGTTCAAGTCATCAAAGAGTGAAGAATTCCAAACATAGCTCCATAGTGGTATCGAAAAAATTGTAATTTTTAGATTATGTATGCTTGGGTTGCTCAACCAAAAACACCTTGAGACTAGGAGGCTTTCTGCGGATGGATTCGGAAGGATGTATAAAATGAGCATTGTTCAAAAGAAGTGGGCGAGTGTTTATGATGATTGTGAGTATTTAGGATGAGGGGGGTCGTTTAGGAAAAATTTAGACACAAATGCATGCGTTGCGGTCTTGGCATAATGGCTGGGTTTGATTGGGATTGTCTCATGTGATTCTAGTGTGCAAAATTCAGTTTTGCTTGGGGGCAAGCAAAAGTCAAGTGTGGGGTATTTTGATATTTGCATATTTAGCCATATATTTAGTATAGATTTTTATCAATTATTAGCTAATTATTTGCATATTATGGACAAAAGGTACTTAATAATGTTTAAATTGTATTTTCAGTCCAGAAGTCATGCTCGGGAGCAAAAAGGAGGAAGGAGATGCAATTAGAAGCTGCAGAATGAAGAAAGGAGTACAAACCTGAAGCTACTCGGCGAGTCCAATCGACTACTCGACGAGTTTCCACGAAGATTCGCAAAGCAACACGTAAAGTCCTTACCGTACATGGATTCTTCAAAGGTACTCGGCGAGCCGGTTGTCTACTCGACGAGTAGCCCCTGTTTTGAGTTATTTATAAATAGAAGCAATAAATCCGATTGGAGGAACTTTCTGGCTTTTCTGGAAGATACTTTGCGACTAAGGAAACCCTTGGAGACCTGAAGAACGTGAGAAGAACCCTAATCTATCATTCTTAGAAGATTCAAGGCAACTTAGGTTTAATTTTCCACTTTATCTTTGAATTGAACAATGTTTGAGTTGATTACTTTCGTTTTTAGCTTTTTGACTACTGTACTCATGAGCTAAATTTACTAGCTTCTGTTTGGGTAAGACAAATTTGAGACTATGGTTTGATTAATGGTAGGATTAACTCTAAATTGGTGATTTTGTTAAATTAAGCTTGTTAAAGATCCTTATGCATTAACCATAACTATTTTCTGTTAATAGGAAGGCAATTAGGCTGCATGAACATCTCTTAATTGTTTACCTCATGTGATTTATGTGAACACTTTATTATGTGCCTAGGATTAGCGAATGTGAAACTAGGATTAACTAGAAAGTGGGTAAATTAATGTGTGAGCTTATGTGACAAACCAACAACAAGAGGCTAATTGAATTATTAATTTGATTAACCATTACAAGTCTTATTTAACCCGAATAAATAACCTAGAGAATTCATTAATTTAGACAACTGGCCACTGCTTGAATTAGTTTATTTTCTAAGGATTAGCGATAGCGAATGTGAACCTAATCACCTGAATCGGTAGCCAATAAAAGGTTAATCCATTGCACTATTACCATTAAATCAACCATAGGATCAATTGAGTCGAACCTGAACAGAAGTCCCTTTTAGATATTGAATTTAGTTGGTCTTTGCTTGCTTAGTTGTTAGTTAGTTATTTAGTTTAACTGTTAGTAAGTTTCTAGTCTTGTAAAACTAGAGAAAACCCCTATTTTATCATTTGATATTTTTAGATAATTTTAGTAATTAGTTTAATTGTCGTTTCCTGAGTTCGATACCCTGCTTACTAGATCTATACCACCAATTGACAAGTCCACTGCCTTTTGTGTGATTAATTTACAAATTAGAAGTAGGAATAAAACTAGTTGGTTTAACACACATCATTATTTTTGTTTTTTTTGGCTTAGTTTTTTTAGTTATCTATCTTAACCATGTCTTTAGGGTTTGTTTGTTAAGATTTTTGAATGAAAGAAAAAAAAAGGTAGAATGACCATTTTACCTTTTAGTCAAGGTTAAATAGAAATTTATATAAAGACGAATCTGCCCCTGCTTTAGGCTCATCACATGGACTAAAAATTGCACCTGTATACATAATTTATTTTCTGTTTTATGCCCTTCTAATTGCAGGTCTTGTTGATGTGCATAGTGTCAAGCAAAGTAGCCAGGATGTTGTGAAGGTGGTCAACAAGTTATTGTAGTTTAACTATTATTTGTTGATGAATTTCATCTCTTTCACATTTGATGTCTTACATTTGCCAACTATTGGAACGATTATTTGTATTACATTAATTTTTATGCAATGGATTGTATTTTTTGTATATGATATTTTATTTTCTATTATGGGACATTAAATGCAAATTTAATTTAAAAATTAGTAAATCTATAAATAATATTTTTTTTAAACATTTAAAATTACGATACGTAAAAATGTGTGTCATCTTCATTTATGACATGGCCTTCCTTGACAGGGGATTTAATGATACACATTGTGTGTCGTAAATGCACATTGTAAGGTTACGACACGCAAATGCGTGTCGTCTTCCTTTATGACATGGCCTTCCTTGGCATGCATTTGCGTGTCATCTGTACCCTTTTATGACACGCAATGTGTGTCATTAAAAAGTATATTTCTAGTAGTGTAAGCATAAACAAGTCTTAATAGGCATTACAACATCTTATTATACTATGGCCTAACAACTCCTCAAATCACTCATCAACCTTGTTCCTTCGTACCACTACCTGTGATACAAAGAAACTGAGTGGGTTAGGCTTGGGTCCTGGTGGTCACATAGGGTTTTCAACCCACGATAATTAAGTTCTTTAATTATATATTTCACATCAAATAATTTATCCAATTACTCATTCTCGTTATTCTCACATACTGACCCAAAAATATTGGTCTCAAGGGACCTATCCTAAGGATCATCATCAACAACGGTAAACAATACTGTTTGGGGGATTCCTATAGCAACATACGTCAATAAGGAAACCATGAGGGAGATAAAGTATATCAAATGAACAAATAGTTCATTAACACCTACAAGTTGTGAGTCTGCCAGCCTTTCCACTGGACTGTCTAGAATAGTCTGTGGTCGTCATCTATACTCTGTTATATGACTGGTTCATCAATAGTCAAGTCCTCTCGTCATCATCTCAACCTTTTCATTACCCATCACTACCCAATATATTTTATATATGAAAATACTTATATGATTACATCAAGTAAAAATCATATAATTCAATTAACACAAATATCAAGTAATACATATAATAGTCACACATAGCATTTAATCATCCATATATTTTATATCTATGTGTAAGCTGAAAGTAACTATGCATTCACTTGTAAAAGTGAATGACTGGAAAGTAGGGCAACACTTTGCTTCAACACTTAGCCTTTCCTTTGATGTGACCTAGGTTTAATTATCACTAAGTATTTGTTTATTATTTCTTATGACTAATTATTGTCTAGATTCATCAACAATCCCAAAATATACATCAAGATCTATCAAGTAAGGAACAACCAGGTAAGATTATATCGAAGGTAGGGTCCATTTGGTATACATAGTATACTGTTTGGAAATACCACTTTAAACACCTTACTAAATCTATCCTAGACATCATCCCCATAAGTAGATCAATTGGAATAACAACTTGGAATCACTGATAAATCTTATTAAATTCATAACAACGACTATAAATATAAATATAAGTTACACTGAAAGCAATATCAGTGCAACATAACTTACAAATATTTTCCTGACAAAAGTCCGAAAATTGTACTTGCAGAACTCCGACCTGATAACTACTGATTTCGGACACTCAGGGACCTCAGAGCTAGCCAAAATATCCTAAATACTAAAGAGATTTCTGACCAAAATGGAGAGAAATCGAGAGAGAAAGCAATGGGAGGTATGGGGTATCAAATGGGAAAATGAGGGTATTTATAGGCTGAAAATCACCAAAGCGTGATGTGCCTAGACCATGTGCTCGCCGCGCCCTGGCTCTGGCATCCGCTGAGGTGCTGACACGTGTTCAACTCTACGTGGTGCGACATGGCTGCTTCTAGAAGGTGCGCATCGCGCGTTTTTGCGCGTGACACACTCGGGAAACTTCAAAAATCCGTAACTTCTTCATACGAACTCTGTTTTTTACGTTCTTTATATCCACACGTAGCTATCGACGATATCTACAACTTTCATTTAGACTCCGTCGGCTAATTCTGAATTTGTTTTTATTTATTGTTTTAGAAATCTTGGAGTACTAAACTCCGTTTAAAATTCATATTTTTTTCATACGACATCCATTATCGACTCTCTTTATATTGACGAACTCCAATTAACAAGATATTAGACTCTCTTTTAGATTGTTTTGGCTAAAAATCAACTGATCTAAAATTCGATTTCTGTGTCCACACTGTTGCGCTGAAACTTTAAAAAATCATAACTTCCTCATATGAAGTCAAATTTGGACGTTCTTTATATGCACACTCTCATTTTTACGATCACTATAACTTTCATTTAGATCACTTAGGATAATGAGCAACCTATCTCCGATTCACTATTTACGACACACTCAGCCGTATCGGTTTAAACACGAAACTTCAAATGATCATAACTTCTCCATACGAAGTCAGATTTAAGTGTTCCTTATATCCCCGAAATCCTCATCACAACTACTTCAACTTTCATCAAGTCTATCTATCCTAATTATTATTTTATTTTAATATTTGTTTTAGCCCTATTTATTAAGTTTCCATCAATTATTATATACACATAAATCACATAGATTCAAACAATTTCATTTTATTTATTCATCAAATTATTACAATCCTATCGACAAGTACTACAACTTTCATTTAGACTTCGTTAGTTAATTCTCATTCTATCTCAATTTACAAATTTGTATCGAATTCGTCGCATCTAAAGAGTAGGGACCAAGTTCTGTCTATATCTTTCGCATACGAGCACCGTTTTCAACGTTCTTTATCTGGCTTCGTATCGAAGAGTACTACAATTTTCATTTAGACTCCATCGACTAATTCTCAGTCTATCTTAAATTTACAAATATGTATCGAATTCACCGCGTCTGAAGAGTAGGGACCAAGTTTCGTCCATATCTTTCGCATACGAGCTTCATTCTCGATGTTCTCTATATGGACGGATTCGTATTTTTAGAGACATCAACTTTCGTTTAGATAGTTTTGTCTAACGAGCGACCGATTTATATTTCGTACTCTGTGACACATATTATTGTACCGTGTCATTACGAAAAATTATAACTTCCTCATACGAAGTCAGATTTAGGTGTTCTTGTTATGAATGATCTCGTATTCGCAAGGACTTCGACTTTCCGTTACATTACTTTGGCTAAAAAGCAACCTATCTCCGGTTTAATTTTTATGGCACACATTTTCGTATTGGGTTGAACGTGAAACTTAGATAAATCATAACTTCCTCATACGAAGTCAGATTTGAGCGTTCTTTATACCCACATAATCGTCATCACTACTGCTACGACTTTCGTTAAGACTATAATAATGTTTTGTACATATACTATAAGGTCATAATATTTGTCCATAAAACATGTACGTAATATATAAATATCATTTATATAACTCGTATCACGTACGAAGAATTTTTATTTATTTACGATTATCATATTCGAGGATTTAATTGTTCGTTAAACACAATTTTTTTATAATTTAAAATCTTTAAAATATCTAATTCGAATTCGTGAGCGTTACATTCGATCACTTGCATAGGACTAAACATGCATAGGGTTCAGATAGTCTTAGTACTTGTCAAAAAGACGCACCATGTGTAAATGTGAGTACGACTATAAAGATGTCATGACATGAAAAGTAGCACTATTTTTGAAATATGTTGGTTGTCACCATATGTTAGTGATATAATAGTTGCATGAGTTTGTATAAGTTACAAATTTGACTTAAAAATTGTGTATGAGTTACACAATTGGCTTAAGATTGTGTAGTAAGAATTTAAACGAAATGAATTAATTTATTGTTTATTGAAGTATCAATAAATAATTAGAAATTATCAAATGGTTTCTAGTCCAACAGTAGCTCGGTGTTGATTTTCCTTTTTAAGGTTAAGGGTTCAAGTCCCATTGTGGACATAAGTGAAATTAATGAGAAGTTTAGAAGTAGATTAGATTTGTTATTTAAAAAAAATTAGAGATTAATAAATTGATTTATTATTTAAAATGTTAATAAATATTTTATTATTCAATAAGTGAGATTAATTAATTATACTAGAAAATTATATTAATTATTTATAATTAATGGATAATTTTATAAAATAATTATATAAATTATATAATTAATAGATAATTCTTAAATTCAAATAAGGTATGTTTTAAATTCAAATAAGGAATCTTTTGAATTTCATCTCCTATATAAAGAGGTAGAGGTAGGGTTAAAGAAAATCATAAACCTTTCGAGCCCTAAAAATGGTTAGGGTTTCAAATAGAAGGATTCTTGTTTGCTAAGAGGTAAAATGTTCATGTTCTACTTTGAACCCTAGTCAGTATTTATCAAAATCGAAAGGTAATTTTTTTTCTTGTAAGTTAAGTTTTGTTGTTAAAAATACAAAAACAATGATAATCGGCTTATCATAGTGTTTTGTTAACTTGCTTAAGCCGTTTGTTTTGGTTTTTGATAAATAAAAAATCACACTATATTTAATATATACTATATATATATATTTTTAATTTGGTAGAATAAATACAAAAAGCCGCCGACTTTCAAAACTTGCAACACACACACTCTCCCTCTCCCTCTCCCTCTCCCTTTTCACCCGTATCTCCTCCTCGAAATATAAGCTTTTGCTCTTCTGCTTCCCCCAAACCCTAGTAAGAATTTTGGCTGATTTCCTTAGTTTTTAAGTGATTTGTGTATGTTCGTTTCAAGTATCTTTGTAGTCTTGCCGAATTTTCATGGATTTCTTGTTTAATATTTTGCATTGTTCATGTACCCATTTGATGAATAGTAGAATACACCTTTTAAAAACTTGGGTTTTCATGTTCAGATAGATACTCAACAATGGCTTGTGGTCACAGTTTTGCTCCATTGTTGCGTGCATCGGAATCCGTACTCTGATGGACGCCAGAAAAAACTTAAAGTCCCTTTAATTTTGTGTATAATTCCACTCGTTCTTGCTTAATTAGAGATTTTACTAGCATTTATGATGAGTGTAATTGCGTAAAGCGTATTTAAGATTTAAAATAATTAGTCTATCTATGAGAGCCAGCGGTTACATCTTCGTATAATGATTACCAAACGGCTGTTTTGATTAATTCTGCCCTCTTAATCGTGTTTTAGGTTGTTAGTATATGGACAGTTGCAGACATAGGATTTCTTCTTCTTTGTTTGAAGTTTAAACGCAATCTTTTTCTAAAAATATCAATTACTTATTACAGAATCTTCTTTCCGTTCAATTTTTTTTTTTTTATGAACTTAGCCTCAAACTGAAGCTTCAACCTAAAAATGGCGTTCCCGGAGAAGATACCTCAGCCTGTCATATCCACAAAACGGTCGTTGGGTGATTCTGATGACTGTAAACTTGACGAATTCAGAAAACCTAAAATGGTGATGCGGAAGTATCCCCCTCATAAGATCAGAGGAGCAGAAGCAGTCCGTGATTTCCCTCCTGGTTGTGGAATCTTACAGGATTCTCTTGCGAGTAATGTAGAGAAGAAGCCATTGAAGAAATTAGACAATGTTGAGTCAGATATCGAGAACGTGACCTCCCATGGCAAGGATAAGATGGTGAACTCTAAGCCTTTTGAAGATAATAAACTCAATAGATGCATTAAACCTTTAGGATTAGGGTTCAAGAAACCTTCTTTTGGCACAAGGCCATTTGATAAAGTGAAATTTTTGAATCCCATGGAACAACATCCTGTTTGTGGAATCATACAAGAAAGGAAGCCTTTCAAGAAATTAGACAATGTTGACTCAAAGTCAATGGAATGTTGTCATCCTTTGGAGAGTACCAAACCCAAAGAATCAGGGATCAACAACAAACTTTTTGGCTCAAGGCCAACTGGTAAAGTCAAATATTGGGATCCTAGGATCCCATCTACAAATGACAATAATGCCCCAAAATCAAACACCATCGGATCACAAAATGAACAAATTAGACGTGAGAAGCTCCGTGAGACGATGATCTTGTTTGAAACAATTTACACTCAGTTATTTCAAGATAACGAATCAAAACAAAAGGGAGAAAAGAGAGCTAATTGGATACTACCCATGGAGGCTGCAAAGATACTCAAACAAAAGCTAAAATGGATGAATGCTGACAAGACATTAGGTCAAATCTGTGGTGTCCAACCTGGCGACATGTTCAGATTTAGGCGGCAGCTTCATATAGTAGGTCTTCATTGTCAACCACATTGTGGTATAGATTACACCAACATTAATGGGAAGAATCTTGCTATAAGTATAGTTGATTCTCATCGTTACTCAAACGAAAGTCAATCTTGTGATGTGCTTACTTATTGTGGTGAAGGTGGTGGCGGGGTCGGGTGCTTTGGGTCTAGTCGCCAGGTGGTGCCTGATGATCAAAAACTTGAAAGGGGTAATCTTGCTTTGAAGAATAGTATGATTGAGAAAAATCCTGTTAGGGTGATTAGGAAAGTTTTTGGAGTTGGAAAGAACAATAATTTGTTTGTGTATGATGGATTTTACACGGTGGAGCATTGTACGCAAAAAAGAAGTTCAGAAGGGACGATGGTGTTCAGGTTTCAACTACATAAAATTCCCGGTCAACCTCATTTTCACCAATGGGTCAATGCTATACCAGGTAATTTCGTTTTATACCGTTATACCACCTTTCAAATGCTTTAGTGATTAACTATATATAGTTAGTTATATGTCGTTTTTTGAACTATTGTTAGTATTTTATATTTGTTGTTGAGAGACTCTTAGACGCAATTTTAACCTAATTTCGGCTTAGTGTTTTTCTTCGCTTTCTTTGAATCTATGTACAACTTGGTTGAATTATATTTCCTTTTTAAGCAAGGCTTTTAGGATCTTATTTAAATTATTAAGTTGTAGATACTTATTCACCAGCCGCTAGACAGATCAAGCATGGGTAAATTCACCTTAAATTTTCATCGTGGGCCAAGTTTTCGTCAGAGTTCTTGGGTTTGGTCTTATTGGCATTTTAGGTCAACTAACTAGTATTTATATCTATTTGAATTTGTGTAACCTAAGGGTGAGCATCCGATCCGGTAGACTGGACCCGGACTGGTATCGGTTTTAGGTTGCTAGGTCGGTTATCGGTTCTTGGTCTTACACCATATCGAATCCATTATTTTTACTTATTTCGGTTTTTGGACCGAATTTTAAGAGGCATAATCTTTTTCAAATCTTTTATCCTAATCTATGTGATATTGTTTTCATCGGTTCTCCCCTCCAATTTTGTCTCTAAGACAAGGTATCAAAGCTGAAAGGTTTTCAACTTTTCTGCATATTGTGTAATCTGTTAAGTTTTTTAAAATGTCATAACTCATTCGTTTTAAGTTGGATTGTCATGATATTTTTCTCACATGTAGTTTAGTGTTTGTATTAGAGGTGATCATTTGGACCGAACCGGACCGATTTGATAGAAATTTGTGGACCTTGGACGGGACTAGTTGTGGCTTTATCGGGTCCAAGTCCGAATTTTCTGGTTCTTGTACCCGTTGGATTGGTTCAACTTTAGGTGCATACAATACAACTTGTTGAAGTCCTATCGAAAGTTAGTTTATCTATTACGAGGCTTAAAACAAATACAAAACCAAAAACAACAAAATTATAGTCCAAAAAAATAGTTGAAAAGTTACAGCTTTGATATCCAGGGACTGTAAGTCATTAAATATAAAACAAAAAATGATAAAATTATAGTTTAAAATCATGTGCAAACTCTAAACTACACGCTAGAAAAAAAAAACGGTATGCTAATCCAACTTCAAACGAATAGATATGCATGTTTTAAAATTTTTATAGAATACAAAAGTCTAAAAAAAAGTTCCAGCTTTGATATCCGGGGACTGTAAGTCATTAAATATAAAACAAAAAATGATAAAATTATAGTTTAAAATCATGTGCAAACTTTAAACTACACGTTAGAAAAAAAAATTTGTATGCTAATCCAACTTCAAACGAATAGATATGCATGTTTTACAATTTTTACAGAATACAAAAGTCTAAAAAAATAACCGATAAGCTGAAAATTTCCAGCTTTGATATTCCAACTTCACGGGACTGTAAGTCATTGAATATATATACAAAAACGACAAAATTATAATCTAAAATCATGTACAAACTCTAAACTATATGTTGGAAAAAAACTCGTATGTTAATCTGACTTCAAACGAATGAGATATGTAGAAAAGGTTTGCTAAAGATTTGTTTTTTTTTATAAAATCCGGTCAAAATTGGTTTTTTACCCGGAACCGGTTTTGTATCGGATTCGATTTTGCATGATTACCAAGAACCAACCTTATTCTAAAAAATCAGTCCAGGTCTAGAAGTTCAAATGTTCACCCCTAGTTTGTACATCCTTTGAAGCTGCAATTTCACTTTTTTTGGTTGTATATTCATTGAGTTGAAGTTCCCCGCTTTTCTACATATTGTGCAATATGTGAAGATCTTTAAAATGTCTTTAACTCATTACTTTTAAGTCAGATCGACATGATATCGTTTCCAACATGTAGTTAAACATTTGTACTTCGTTTTAGGTTTTAATTTCACATTTTTTGGTTGCATATTCATTGGGTTACAATCCTCTGAACACGGGATATCAAAGCTGAACACGGGATATCAAAGCTGAAAGGTTTTCAACTTTTCAGCATATTGTGTAATCTGTGAAATTCTTTAAAATGTCATAACTCATACGTTTTAAGTCAGATTGATATGATATCTTTTCCAACATGTAGTGTTAGTGCTTTTACTTCATTTTATGATGTAATTTCACCTTTTTGGTTACATATTCAATGGGTTTTTTTAGTTTTTTTTTTTTGAACGGAAAATCTAACATTTGTCCTAATTTCCTTCTAATTCCACATATGTCCGAGACGTGATTTGAACTCTCGACCTTAAGGAGGGATGAAAACATCTAACACGGTTGGTCTATAAGTCGTTTGGTTACATATTCATTGAGTTATAGTCCCATAAAGACGGGGTATCAATAACTCATCTAAACCATTAAATAGTATTTGTTTCATCGACTTGTACCATACGCATCGCATGTGGTATCGGTCCAAAAACCTAAAAACTAGCATCGACAACGTTATACACCTAATCGGTCTATTGAATTCTCCCAAACCGGTTTCGGTCCGGGCCAATACTGTCTAAATGCTCACCCCTATTGTAACCTAATGTATGAAAAAGTTCATTCGACAAAAGCAATAAAAATTTGTCGCTCGTGTTCTCTTGTGGACGTAGTTGATATGTGGACGTAGTTGATCGTATGAACCACATAAATCGACTCTCTTTGCTTTTATTTTGCATTGTTACTTTGTGTGAAATCATCTATCATTTGATGAAGTCGTTAACTAACATAAATGTATTCCTTACCTTTCAATTCGGGTTTTTGATTCATACACAACTTTTCTCCATACACAACAATTTATGTTTTATATAGTTATACAATACAACATTTTAAAGCACAGATTGTTGTGTATGGAAAAAACTGTTGTGTACGAATCAACTCCAATTTTTTAATAGTTTGAACAATTAGTCTTGGCAACTATATATTGTTGTTTTGTTTACTTAATTTGGAGTTTATGATTTATTAGGTTAAAGAATGTGGAGTAGATTTTTTTTTAATATAAAAACAAAATGGCCATTTAGTCTCTTTCACACTAGTTTAAAAAATAAATGTAAAAGAAAGAAATATCATATATACAACACTTTACTCATACCATCATCATTACCCATGTTACCCATATTATAGAGGGAAAAAACTAACTACTTAAAGTCTTGAACCTTAAAGCAAGCATAAATATCATACATACCAATCTTTTATATTATTTTATTCGGTTAAAATATAAAATTAATGTACCTGTCACAACACACGCACCATCACTACTAGTTAAAACTTAAAGCAAGCATAAAGATGGTTAACTCGTTAGCCTGTCTTACCTTTTGACTTCAACTCTGCTAGTTTTTGTTTTTGAAAAAGAAAAAAAGAAAAACAAAACTATCAGAGGAAATGTTTCAAATCATTGCTCTTTAAAGGAGTTTGTAAAATTTTCAATGATCATGGTATGTTTTTAACCAATTGTACAAGACCAATTTATACAAACAAAAATAAAATGATAAAAAAAAATATTAATAAGTTACATAAATAAGCAAACTGAAAAAACCATAATATAATAAATATAATAGAGATAGAATAAGTTTTTTAATGATTTTTTTTTTCTTCACAAAATGCCCTCTCTAATGTGAACGTGTGTAAAATGCCTCTTTCACGACCCTAGCTTCATGTCAACTCTAAGTGAAGCTTATGGCTTCATCTAGTTCGAGTTTTGGCTTCATCTAGTTCAAAGTTTGGTCTTAACAACCTTGAACATATATGAAATTTCTAATCAGACATGCACATCATCGGTCTTGGAAAAATCACCTCTTTTCAAAGTAGTCTCAGACCGTCTTTCTTTTAGTAACAACCTTTGTCTTTTTCGGCTTGGCCTTGTAATCTTTGCGTATGCCTTTTCGGTTTGGTTTAGATTTTTTTTTTCTTTTTCGTTTTTTCCATTAATAAATGTATGATTTACCAAAAATGATACATGAAATTTTAATAAAAGAAAAAAGAGAAATTGGATAATATGTGATCAACACAAAAATAATAAGTATATAACCTTTAGCTTCCGATCTTTGGTGAACCTAGTTTTGGGTTGGATTCGAAAGAGTTCGGTCTTCTAACTCATTCCAGTCTCGATCTTTTATCGGGAGCAGTCTTTTTGTTCATTTCTATTTTCAATACCCATCCCATCGTTTGGATCAATCCTTTGGTGGGTACAATACCGATAATTACCCAGGCCCCAAAACTTTAAGGGGCAGTATTATTTTTTCATACCTCATATATATACAAATTTTCTTGTTATAAATTGAGAACCCCATAAAAATAAACAAAGTATGTGTTTATTTAGTACCATAACTTAGTCTATCACTTGAAATATCGAGGCATATTTCATGTTATTGTTACATCTATGAATGGAACTTGGTCAAAGTTGAAGGTGACAAGAAAAACTTGAGATTATAACTATCACAATAAACTTTAGAGTGAAAGAATTACTTGAGGTTACTAATCTCACTGCCCACTCGGAACTTGGTCAAAGTTGAAGGTGACGCATCATAACCTTCACTGCCCACTCTGGTATCCTCTACATACGTCCCAAACTACCAAAGTTACATTGGATATGTAACTTGCTACAACCAAAAATTTCGCTCTTTATCTAATTTACATCTCAGAATTTTGTTAATTCAACATCCATAGACCATAATAGTAAACAAAAGTGTAGAATAGTATTGTTTATGTTTATTTTCATCCATGATCCATCACTACACATAAATAACTTGTTCTAGGACACCCAAAATCATTCAAACTTCAAGACACGTATCAACAATCATTGTACATTCATTATAAGCAAGAGGGAGGACTGTGATAATAAAATTTACCATGTTCCAAAAAGACACAGAGATTAGCCATAGCAACGGATAGGGTCATTGCAACCTTTCTCAGTAGATTGCTTAAACCCAAATCGACCTCCCTTTGCAAGATACTGCTGATGATACTCTTCTGCCCTGTAGAACTTCTTTGCAGGCAAGATCTCTGTCACAACTGTTCTGTTCAGTTTCTTCTGGTGTCGTTCCTTTGATTCTATTGCTGCTTTCTCTTGCTCAGGTGTGTAAAAGTATATCCCAGATCTATATTGGGTTCCAACATCATTCCCCTACACAAATCAAATACAAAGATGTTACTGAGATATAAAAAGAATTTCGCCATAGATGCAGAGAAACTGTTGAAGCACTTGAATGTTGTGTTAGTGTGTGCTTATCAATCTTAAAATGAATTCGAAAGGTTCAGATAGGTCAAGAGCATTAGATAGATTTTTCAACAATGTAAATTGGAAAAAGAAAACCGTTTTTGTTCAATTTCATTCAAATCTAGCAATCCAAACCCTAAAATTAAGAAAGTTTAATTAGTCAAAAGATTAAGAAAGTGTAATTCTCAATCTAACTGTATGATTGTTTTAATTTTAAGAACTCGGAAGATAACTACTAACCTGACGATTAAGTGTGGTAGGATCATGCCTCTCCCAGAAACAATCAAGCAAACTGTCGAAACTACAGGATTTGGGGTCATACTGAACGCGAACAACCTCCGAATGATTAGTAGTACCGGAGCAAATATCATTATAAGTCGGATTATGGAGAAACCCCTGTGTATAACCGACTTCCGTCTTCGAAACACCTGGAACCCTCTGGAACGCTAACTCGACGCCCCAAAAACAACCCGCACCGAATTGAGCGAACTGTTGACCGGGTGCCGGAAGGTCATCGTCGGGTCCCTGAGCAATCGAGGACTGATCCATGGACGCATCGGCGGGCGTGCGTGTACCGAACCCTAGCCTGCCTAGCCAGCTCATGATTTTGGGGGTAGAGGAGGAGTGGCGAAGGGGGAAGAGAGGTTTTGTGGAGGTTACCGGGAACGAAGAGGGCTTAGAGAGAGAAAGGTGGGAGGAAATGGAGAGGAGAGGTAGAGGGAGAGAGGCCGGCGTGGTGGTGACGGTGGTTGCTCTGAGGAGGAGCATTTCTAGTGATGTGGTGACGTGTTTCTTTAAAAGCTTATCTTTCTCTATACACGACTTTCACAAAGGCAAAACTACAACGACTACCATTTCTATTTCTACTTTATTTATTTATTTATTTTACGATTTTATTTTATTTAATAAAATCAAATAAAAATTACTCAAACGTGGAAGGAATTTCTCATTTCTCCTTAATTCAAATCCATAAATTATGTATCATGTTTTAACTTTTAATCATTTAAACGAATACAGTTAAGATTTTTGCTATGCCATGTTTGTCACATGTATAATTACTATCAATGATGAGTGTATAAGAAAAAAACATTTAAAAGTCTATAATATATCAACAATCATTTAAATTATATTTTGAAACATACATTTCTAGCTTTAAACCATTTGTCAACGATCAACAAGTTTAGTATGTAAAAGCTCGGTGGAATAAAGAATAATATTATATGGATAAATGTGAGGATAGAGGAACGAGTGAACAAAAAAGCTAATACGTGTACGTTTTATCTTGCATGTAATTTCCGGGTATTTTGGACCCGAATACGCGGCAACAGTTGCCTCACCAACCCCTTGCAGTTACTTCCAATTGACATACGTTGGAAATTGTAAAGGAAAATCGCAACGTGGTTTGGTTATTTTGTCCTCTAGTTGATTTTGAAGACATTTTGTAAAGAATAAAATGGATTAAGCATATTTTTTTTATATATATAAATAAAATTTATTAATATTACGATAAGATTCTACACATATAGACCACCGTCCTAACCAAATGATTTCTAGCGTAACGGTATTAGGTGATACACTCCTTCCTTGAAGTCGAAGGTTCAAGTCCCGTCGTGAACATAGATGAAATTAAATGTTAATTTAAGAGTATGTTATATATTTATATTTGCTGGTTAAGAATGCAAATATAATTAGCAACGGAACACTGACAAAGCCACTTGATTACAATGGATTAGTGATGGATTTCCGTAGAATTTTCTTGATACATAAAAAAAAGTCCAGACCCCTTGACGACACGAGTCATGTACGGTTACACACCTCGTACCTCTTATAGACCGAACTCGCAAATGGGCCAATCCCATCTCTTCTGATTTTAACTTCTAACCACTAAACAACTCATCAAATGAACTAATGAAGCCTCATAGCTTTATTCAAAGCTTATCCGGTTTGTAAGCTCAATATGATGACTCTCTACAAAGCTATATTAATTTCTGCCTACATGGAGGTTGGGACAGAGACCAGGCCTCTTTGTCTTCCAACACTACCATTTATAAGTTTATACCATCATTCTTTTTTATGTTTTTTTTTCAAAAGAGTCATTCTTTTGTATGTTCTGAGTTAAAAAAATGAATTTGACAAAATATGTTTGCTTCTCATGTTTGTATATCATTCTTTGAGTTAGATTGCTATGATTTTTGCATGTCACGTAGAAGTCGCAAAAGATTAAACAACATATCAGATGTTACGCTTTGGTGACTTCACGTCCTGTGCTATGTGACAAAATATATTTAGTTTGATTTGATTTGGTCTATCTTATTTATTTTTTTAAGGGTTGATTAGTGGTTAGAAGTTAAAATCAAAAAGTTAGTTAATTCGTCTACGTCCGTGTGTGCACCCGGAACCTCCAATCTAAGAGGCTTCCACCTCTACCAAGTGGACTAATCCTACATTGGCCGGTCTATCTTAATTGCACGTTTGATTCTAAGTTATAAGCTATAGGGTTTATTGAACATAAAGATTTACGGGATGATATATGAAGAATATGATGGCAAGTTGGGCTGAATCCAAAAAAATGTCTAACCACATGGACAGAGATTGTAATTTATCATTAATAATATGAGTGAAATTAAAAATAATATATATAAGGTCCATGTCAGCTACATTTTGGGTGTATCTGGCAGAACTAGCTGATAGCCGGAAGCTGAAAGCTAGAAAATATAGCTTTTATTTATGTAGAAGTGTTTAACAAAAGTAATTGTTAGCTTTTAAATGGACAAAATTGCAAAAATGATCCTTTTGGTTGTAAAAAATATGTGATTTAGTCCAAAAATGTTTGTTGGTATATCAGTGGTCCAATTTGAGATGCTGGTTTTGATCCCTATCAACTTAAAAGGACTATTATAGCAGCTCCTTTTCTTGCCCATATCTAAACCCAGTGATGCAAGGGGTGCTCAAACCCACAAATTAAACCCAAACATTATGCCCAAAACAAACCCAAAAAAGTAAACTCAGAAATCATTGATGAAATCAAATCAAACCCCAACTCCATCTCCAACTATAAGCAATCGACTCAAGACTTGATCTCCATTATTTTCTTCTTTAATTTATGTTACAAGTAAACCATAAGAACCCGATCTATTTTCTCTCGCTCTCTACTCCACTATCGACTTTTATTTTGGCTCCTAAAACCAGATAGGAAACGATTTTCGGTTTCGATTTTAATGGAAATTTTGATATGTGGACTTCAATTTTCGGATTTAAGTTCGTCAGAAAGCACTTTTGCAGTGAAACGACTCAACCATCAACAACTCCATCGATCTAAGGTGGAGGTCAATGCATGCAGAGAAGGAAACATGCGAAGATGGAGATTTGGGACGTCTTCCATCTTGAAAGCGTAGGAGATGGAGATGTAGGCACCATAAAAATGTCCATCGAAAAAGGATGCTTCGATGAAGTTGGCGCCGGTGAAGCCAGGGTTCTAGCTGAAGATATGGTGGTAGTGGGTGTGGATTTGATTTTGTTTTTGGTGGTGGTGGTTTCAATTGGGAAGATGACGTCCAGAATGTGTGTGAGAGAGGGTTGGGTTTAATTTATTTTTATTTTTTTAATTGTAAGAATAATAAAATATATAAAAGAAATTAAAAAATAATTAGTGAAGGGGCATATTAGTTATTTTAGCTTGGTTGGGTGTGGACCAAAAACACAAAAAAATACCAATTATAGGGGCCATTTTTGCAAAATCAGTTAAAAACTAGACAAAATTGCAAAAATGGTCCCCGTTTTTAGGAAACACGTCCAAATCTCTCAAAATTTGTAGAAATAGTCATTTTCAGCTAGTTTGTTACTTAATTGGTCATTTCGAAAAATGAAATGACCGTAATACCCTTGATATATTTATTTTTCATTTTTCTTTCATTTTTATAAGTTATTATTATTATTAAATATAGAAAAAGGTTCACATCTCTATCTCTCTCTCCCTCCCTCTCTCTCTCTCAAGAAAACACAATTAATAACACATACACGCTCCATATTTTTTTAGGTTTTTTTTACAAAATAAACACCCACACTCATGGATCCGAAATCGTTTTCGGGCCAAAAAACTCAGAAATCAAATATGAAATCATTAGTTCTTCAAATCATTTCTAAAAGAAAAACACCCTAGAAATCGAGAGTGGGAGGTAGCTGACGAATGATAGGGTTTGATTGCAGTGGAAGTAGTGATGATGAGGATGAGGTTACAATCAGATCTAAGCAGACCTATGAGAGAGAGAGAGAGATGGAGAAGTGGCGACAGGGTCGGTAGTGACAGAGTGCAGATCGGCAACGATGGAGGTCCTACACCGGTGAGTGGCAACGATCCGACTATGGTGGTTGTAGAACAATGCCATGTCTGTCTTTGTTCTTGTTGCTTCATGATTTCATCTTCTCTCATCACATTATCAATATAAATTGTTGTTCTAAGTTTCATTTTGGATATCGATTTGAGAATGATAAAATTCACAATGAAAGATGCTCAAAAGGGCCATTTATCCAAATTTGTCAAGGTTTAGACCAAAACCCGAAAAACGCAAACCATGGGGGCTATTTTTGTAGTTTGGTTAAAAATTAAAAGTTAAAAGATCCAAAAAAAACTAAGAAGTAACTTTTGAATTCCAAGTATTCTGTTTAAAACAAAAATTAAAAGATTCTAATGTCAAACGATTTTTTTTTTTTGAGTTTTTTTTTAAAAATTAAAAGTTAAAAACTCCAAAAGTCTCGGTGCCAAACACACTTATAATCCTTTGTAACGTCTATAAGTTTTTATCTGTGAATTAGTTTCATGTCAATTTATCAAATAATTGGAGCTGAATACCTGAGTGGGGAGATTTCATTAGCAAAACATTATGATAAAACTGAAAAAAAAAATGGACACTGTGGATTGGTTACCTATAAACAACATTAACCCATAAACATGACACACAAAGGGCATTTTTGTAATAAACTCTTAAATATAATTCTTTTTTTCTGAATATTTAATTTTAAATGATTAAAAAAATCAACATTTCATTATGGCGGTCAGTTTTCGGAATAAAATGAAAATATCTTTTTCTTAAGAAAAAAAAAGACTTGTTTTAAAGAATGAGAAATTAGAAGTCGATAGTAACACACCTCTCTCTATTCAGGTTCACTCACTTTGATACTGGCTATATTCACCACACGTTCCCCTCTCTCCCGGGAACATCGGAGAACACTGCAATCGAGCATCTCATTTCTTGACCTGTGCAAGTTAAGGTAATTCTAGACAACTTCATGTTATGTTTTCTGCTAATCCTTTATGTAAAACTTTGTTTTATTGATGTGATTTTTTTTCTGTGAATTACGAATTGTTTATCAGTTGATTCATTGATTGATTGTTGTAGCTCTTTCAGTATATTGCGATCATAATTTACAATACAGTTACTGGATATCCGATCGCATTCTGATGAAGCTTTCGTTTCCTACGTTATGTGTTCGTTCGGAAAGCATTTTTGCTGTTGCTGGTGATTATGTTCCTTTGACTGAAAGAGGATCAACGACGATTTAACTTGTTATTTTGCTTTCAATGTTGTTTTCGCGATAGTCTCACCTACATTATTTATGATACTCTGAAAATAACTATCGTTGTTCATTCATGGTAGGGTTGGAGGAGTTGTGATAGTTTAATCATCGATTCAACGTATGATATTGTTTTTTTTTCCACCGCAATCTTGTGTAAATTACCAATAATAGTTTGAATTTAAGTAGGATTTGAACAGTGATTGTTAGTTTTATGCCAAGTTTGGGAGGCATATAAATTTATTTCTCAAAATTTGACTTGGAGCAAATTTACCTTGATTTGAAGTTTTAGAAGATAGTATGGTAACTTCAAACCTTGGATACAGGCATTCAAACATTACAGTAAGCTATTGTTTAGGAGAATATAATTGGAGCTCATGTAGCTCAAACTTTGAACTGACTTTATAAATCCTGTAAGCATCACAATTGATGCCTCTTATGAAGATTTTGATATAACTTACCTTTCCATTAGTTCTTTGATTCGTAATTAGTGAATTTGGACCTTTTAAGTGGAAAAACCTTTACACCTGTATCTGTATTGATGAACAACCATGAACCAATCACCAATGTACATGCTATGTTCTGAAACCTTTCTATTTTGTTAGTTGCTTTAATTATAGTTCTCTCATCTTTTTTTTTTCCTTTCCAGGAATTTTAGGGTAGCAATCCACACGATACAAGTGCTATTCCAACAATTTTGTTGTTTAGTGATTGTCTGTCAACGTATGTGATGCTATTTCCTGCAAGCAAAGAAAGCTAAATGATGGCTACAACTGCAGTAATTGGACTAAGGGCAGGTGAAAGGCTATTAGGTTCATCTTCTTACTACTCTGATGTTAATGAAAAGCTGTCATGCAGCACTGATCTTGGGTTCATATCTGTCCCAAATAAGAACATGATTACTGCAAAAAGGTCATCCAATTATGGCCATGGTTTCATATCCAATCGTCATAATCAAGACACACATTACATCAGAGCTCTAAAAGAACATGTTGATATTGCTTCTGATCCTTCCAGTATACACCCATGGGTTCAGGGATCTGAGCACTTGAAAGAGGAAGATTCTTGTCAAGACTTTTCAGTTGAAGCCTTACTCTTATTCCAAAAATCTTTGTTAGAAAAGCAATGGAATCTTTCAAACGAGGGGGCATTGACTACAGTTAACCCAACAGATAAAAGCAGCAGAAAGATGTATGTCAGTGGTTCAGGGAAATCTGCACGTAGGCGTAGAATAGATGCTCAAAAGAAAACACCAAATAAAAGATGTATCAGATTTGTAATCAGTCCAGATCTGCTCCAAAATCGTGCAATAGGCAATGTTAAAGGGATAACAAGTGATTCTTTGCTCACTCATGCTGAGGTGGTGGTTTTATCTAAAAAGATAAAAATCGGTCAACATTTAGAAGAGCAGAAGTCAAGGTAACTAAATTTCCTAGCATTCTTTCTTTTTTTAAATACTATCAAATGGCCTTCAAATAGTTTTGATGAGCTTGTTTGTTATGGATTTTCAGATTGAAGGAAAGATTGGGATCTGAACCCTCAGAGGATCAACTTGCAGCATCAATGAAGATCCCACGAGCTGAGCTGCAAGTCAAACAGATTGAATGCAAATTGGCAAGAGAGAAGCTGGCCATGAGCAATGTCCGTTTAGTAATGTCAGTTGCACAAAAGTATGCACACATGGGAGTTGAAATCGGTGACCTAATTCAGGTAGCTGTTATCTTCATCAATGTCAACTTAAAGAGGCAATGTACTTTCTATTTTGTTTTTCTTATAGCATTGTACTTTCAAAGTATTTCTTATAAGGGAATTGTAGTTTAAAAAATTTACCCATTATAGCAATGGATGACCGGATGACTTGAATTATAATGACATGTCACAAGTTTATAGGGTCTATATGCTATATAGGATGTCCACGTGTAATTACTATTCACCTGACAAAAGCTACTAAATTGTTTCTATAAAGAAATGTTCACCTTAGATTTTTTTTACTAATAGCATCAAATTTTTTATATTTACACAAGTTTACAAAAGTTAAATATGAACTAAACATGATCACAGATGATCACTAAACTTCTTTTTCCCTGTCAGCTCTAAATTACATATGGACATCCTATGTGGACAATGACATGTCATAAAAACCTATTAACTTGTGTCATGTTATCATAATTCAAATCATCATATTACCTGTTGCTATAATGGGTAAACTTTTTGAAGTACAATGCTTTAGTTTGAAAGTACAATGTTGTAATAAGGAAAAATAAAAGTACAATGATAAGGAAAAAATTTAAAGTACATTTTGCTAATTCTTGCATTTATTCCAAACTTTAATTCATAACTCCACAATTTTATCTGTAGGGAGGTCTAATTGGACTGCTCCGTGGGATAGAAAAATATGATTCATCAAGGGGGTTCAAGATTTCTACTTATGTTTATTGGTGGATACGACAGGTGAGGTCACTAAATCCACTTTAAATATAGTTACTTCAGTTACTATATATGGTAAATTTTTTAATTGTCTTTAATTTCAGGGTGTTTCCAAAGCATTAATCGAAAATTCTAGGACACTAAGATTGCCTATCCATATGCATGAAAGATTGAGTGCAATACGAAATGCTAAGGCTAAGCTTGAGGAAAAAGGAATAACACCATCAATAGAAGTAAGTTAAAAGTAATGTTACACTTGTTGTATTAATCTTAAGGTTTAGCTAATGAGTTTCTTTTTGATATAGAAAATTGCAGAAACCCTGAAAATGTCAACAAAGAAAGTATTGAATGCCACTGAGGTACTTGAAGTATTCAATGAACTTGTTTTTTATTGAGCTTTGTTTATTTTTCATTATGTTAATATTTAGACCCTTTCTTGTAGGCAAAATGCAAAGTGTTCTCACTTGATAGGCCAGCATTCCCTTCTATAAATGGTAATCCAGGGGATACCTTCCAGAGTGTAAGTATTGTTATAGCTCTCGTTCTTTAAGGACAAAATCCAAAAAAAAAATCTTGCAGTTTTTCCATTTTATCTATTTTTCCACTTAACTATTTTATTTTTTAAACTGTCAAAAAAGTAAAAAGGCTTAATCACTATGGCTAAATCGATGAAATGATGATAGTACATTGCCCTTTTTTGTATTTTTTTTCATTTTGAGACTTGTTTTGTTACTGTTGCAGTACATGGCAGATGACCACCCAGGGAACGACCCTTGGCATGGAGTAGATCATGGCGCTCTCAAGGTACTTCCCAAATTCACTCTCAAATCAATGCAAATGACCAAAATACCCTTACATATTGTTGTATTTGATATATTTATCATTTTACAGGATGAAGTGAACAAGTTGATGACCACAACTCTAAGGGAAAGGGAGAGAGAGATCATTCGTTTGTACTATGGTCTCGATAACGAGTTCCTTACTTGGGAAGATATTAGTAGAAGGTGCAATGCAGTCTGTTTTTTATTACAAAGATGAGGAGGGCATTTGTGTCTTTTTTTCACACATGAGAGATGTGGTCTAGTCAGTAGTCCCTGTCCCTGTCCCTCCTTATACTACCTTTTTGGGTGGGACAAAAAATTGTTATCTTTTCTGTCTCATTGACATCCGTCTCAGTCACTTCAACATGTAAATTTTGTCCCATTGATGTGGTATTCCACAAGTTATGTTATGTCATGTCTTGTTATGCATAACAAACAAGTCCTTATTCCTTAATTTATATAATATTGTGTTGCAGGATGGGGTTGTCGAGAGAAAGAGTTAGGCAGGTGGGGCTTGTTGCACTAGAGAAACTAAAACATGCTGCACGGAAGACAAATCTGGAGGCTATGCTAGTGGAACAGTGAAAAAAGCTGTATCAATTGCCTGTATATACAAATCATCCATACATACATATATACATATACATATAATATATACGGTGTATGTAATAGTGTAAATCCTTGATATTTTACGATAATACTTTTATACCGTGTGAAAATAATGATTTTTTTTAGTGAAACTGTATTTAAATTTACACGTTTCTTACTTTTATACCGTGTGAGAGTGACACTTTTTAATTTTTCCAAAACTTGGGAAATCATACTATGGTGGTAAAGATTTTTTATTATGTCTTTATTGATGTATTTTTACAACTTATGATACAATATCCAATTTATTAGCCAATTGCCATATTTAGGTTACGCTAGAATAGTCTTTTTATTGAGTTTGTTTGAAAGGAGAATGAAGCATTTCCTTATAAGGGGTGTAGATACCTTTCTTGTCATAACGCGTTTAAAGTCGTGATGGCAGTAGATCCCATAAGAACTCTGTAGTTAAGCGTGCCCGGACGAGAGCAATTTAGGGATGGATGACCCATTGGGAAGTTTTCGTGCCGGGGGCCCAAAGTGGACAATATTGTGATACGTGTCAGAGGGGATGTTACAAATGGTATCATAGCTAGGGCACGGGTCGATGTGTTCGACATGGACATTGAACCCTATACTGGGGGGTGAAGGTCGGTGGCTACCTGCACTTGATCCCACATCGGCTGAGAATGAGAACTAAGCATTCATTATAAGGGGTGTGGATACCTTCCTTATTACAACACGTTTTAAAGCTGTAAGGGCAACAATCTCATATTAACTCTACAGTTAAACGTGCCCGTACGAGAGCAATTCACGGATGGGTGACCCCTGAGAAGTTTTCGTGCCGGGATCCCAAAGAAGACAATATTGTGATACGTGTTAGACGGGGATATTACACTCACCCTCAAAACCATAATGCTACAACGATAAACATTGAGAGTGTCTCACAAAAAAATGTGAGCCTAACTATGCCTTAGTATAAATATCCACAATCTACATAGATGATTGGGCATAAGATAAAATGATTGTTCCAAGTGAATATGATGAGTAATGAAATGACAATACATGTCAATATGCTTGGTTCTCACGTAAAAAACTGAATTTTATGTAATCTACATCACACTACAATTGTTACAATGTAATATAGTAGGACATGATATCTCAATAACCATAACCACGAGTAACTAACATTAAAAAAAAAAGGATATCACAAGTAAGGTTCCATCGGTGATTGGTTGGTCTATGACCATATAAGGTTCCACCGATGATTGGTCATTGTCATATCATCGATGTTATGTATATATTATACCTAGATATATTATACCGGTGACAAATGATATATATATATATATATATATATATATATATATATATATATATATATATATATATATATATATATATATATATATATATATATATATATATCTTAGGTTTTTGAGCTTATATTTATGTAAATATGTGTTTTTATGGTTGAATGTTTATTTTTGAATTGTGTTTTATGTGTTTTGTTTCCTTATTTAAGTGTTTGATTTAGAATAATCAAAATACATAGTTAGATATATAGATATACCGATTATATAATAAATAACTAGTCACCATTATTTTTGAATTGTTATTCGCGAAATTCATAAAAATATTTTGATTTCTCCTTATCAATCCATGCATGTTATTTGTCCATCTCCTTTTGAACCACACATAAAATCGATAAACTAGCTTCCATTTTTACATTCGTCATCCAAAGTTTGGTGTCTTTTTATTACATTTTTGGTTGTTTGTATCCACATCTTCTTTGCGATTCTGGACAATCGTGTTAATAGAAGCATGCATCTTCTAATATTAGTTGTCATCGGAAGAGCTGTTAGAAATTTGGGGTTTGAGAGATTGTTTGGAATTCTGATAATCGAGAAAAACACTTTCAAATTAAAGTATTTCGGTGGTACTTCCGAAATCAACAATTAAATAAGACTCATAAAATGAGATGCAAGAAAAGAGAATGTTATTGATACAAATTTCGTATGTAACATAATTATGACCAAAAAACTGGTTTTATATCTATGTCAAATGGTTGGACCCCAGCCAGGGGCTCTGCCCCTTGGACCCTGCCAAGGGCTGTCGCCCCTCGTGCCCGTTACCAGGGGCGCTGCCCCCGAACCTCTGTTCGTTCAAGAGTTTCTCCCATAAATGACAGTCTACTTTGAATCTTGAACAAACTTAAACAAGTGTGCATTACGCACCACCATTACGTGTTTAATGTTTATTAAGATTATTTTTGGTCAACAATTTAATTCATTACACTTAAATAATATTAATAAAACAAATCACCAACAAGAGTTAGAATTTGCAAGTTGGTTAACTATATAGACAACTTTGCACCCGTTAGAAGACATTTTAATGTAAACATTTTTGTGTTGGGTTGGAGAAAGTGTTTGATGGAAGATGGTCTGTTAAGTTATTGTTTTAACAACTTTAATAAAGAGGTTGTTAGGTGGGAGTACGATTAGTATTAGGTGGTGACAAGTAGAGCTGCCAAAAATCAATCCAGTCCACCAATCCAATCCGAACCCAACCCAAAATTAACAGGTTGGGTTGAGATTTTAAACCTATTTAGGTTAAATGGGTCAAGCCGTCTAACTCATTTAATTAAATAGGTTGGGTTGGGTAAAAGTTATCAACCCGTTTTCAACCCACCAACCCATTCAACTTTAATATATATTTAATTTATTATTTATTTAAATATTACCATGTACTAATCTAAGTATTAATTTATTATTACAATGTTGTATTGTTATTTTTTTTAAATGCAATCTTAATTCTTTATCTTTTTTCTTTGTGCCGACAACACTATTTACTCTTCAAAATCAATTCGAAATTACATATCTTTAATGTTTTTTGAACAATTTCTTTGTATTTGTGAATCAGGATTGTGTTTTTATTATACTTTGAAAGTTTATTTAAGTTTGGAACTAATTTAATTGGTGTAATCTTTAGTTATTTTATTACTTTTTTATTTTAAATAGGATAACCTAAGTTTAACCTATTTATTTAATAGGTTGGGTTGGAAATTAAATAAACGGGTCAACCCGGTGACAACTCATTTATCTGAAAGGTTGGATTGGGTTGAAAATATACACTCATTTAAATAAAAAGATTGAGTTGGGTTGAAATATTAAACCAAATACACTTCGAAATTACATATCTTTAATGTTTTTTGAATAATTTCTTTGCATTTGTGAATAAGGATTGTGTTTTTATTATACTTTGAAAGTTTATTTTAGTTTGGAACTAATTTAAACGGATCAACCCGGTGACAACCAATTTATCTGAAAGGTTGGATTGGGTTGAAAATATTCACCTATTTAAATAAAAAGATTGAGTTGGGTTGAAATATTCAACCCAATTAATAAATGGGTTGAACCCAAATCCAACCCAGATCGACCCATTGTCAACTCTAATGACAAGTATAAGAAATGTTTTATTTGAAAAATGGTTTAAATATAGGAAAATAAAAGGTTTTATTTGAAATAAACAAAGAAACATTACGATTTAATAGAAGCTAAACAGAAATTCAAAATGTGGCTTGAAATCCGAAACAATAATCTATAACATAGCATCTTAAGAAAGATGATCATTTTAAAAACTATCGTTTATTAAGGCCATTATTTTATGATTATCTATAGTAAAATTAATATTAATTATTTCTTAAGAATACAAGGAGGTATCGTAAATTTCTATGCTTATTTACATTCTTCTTCTGTCGGTTCTTCCCCCTCTTTGTTTCGTATGATCCCCGCCATCCTATGTGATTCTACTTCTTCTTCTACAAGCATCAATCACAATTCTCTGTAATTTCACGGCGGAGATCCAATTTCAACGTTACACTAGCGGCCGTCGGAAGGTAGGGCCGGTCGAACCTTTTTACAGACGGCTCAATCTTATCCACCATGAATACCGAGTAGTAAGTCCATCTCTCTCGGTCTCTTTCAAATCTCATTACATTGTTTTTTTTATTTATGAATTTAAACTTTTCATTAGTCCATTCAATTTTTTGTCTTCGTGAAATCATTCTTTGGATCTGCTTCGATTCTTATTTTTAGCAACGGTGATAATTTTCTTAGGGATTAATTTGTCATTGTTGTGGATTTGGATGATCAAAGTAGATCTCTCTCTCAATTTTTCGTGTGATCGATGTCTTATGGATATATTGAACGACTTAATGTGTAAGAGTAGTATGTGTAGATAATTCGTCTCTGTTCCGGGATCGGAGTTAACGCCAATGCATTCTAATGTACTATGATTAATCGATTAATGGTGAATTATGAAATGAAGTTTTAGTGCGGATTGAGAATGATAATCAATGATTCTGTAATCTGGTTTTGATCAACAGCTATATATCTTCTTATTTCAAACACTTATTTCATGAGTTAAGTTGCAACATGAGCATACCTGAATAAGTTCCAATATTTACTATACATAACACATGTTATATGCCTTGCAGCGATTATTTGTTCAAGCTTTTGCTGATTGGAGATTCAGGAGTTGGCAAATCATGTCTTCTGCTCAGATTTGCTGTAAGAAAATCATGTCATTTATGATTAGTTCATTTCTTTATCAACACCTTGTTTTTTATTTTCTAATCTTGATCTCTTTTGTACAGGATGACTCATATCTTGACAGTTATATCAGCACAATCGGTGTTGACTTTGTAAGAGTTTTAGTTTATATCATAATGTCATATCAATTAAAACATACACCATTTTGTTATGGTTATAATCAAGTTTTAATTTCTTTGTTATCTTTATAGAAAATCCGCACTGTGGATCAAGATGGAAAGACCATTAAGCTTCAAATTGTGAGCATTTTCTACAAATATATAAATTTAATCTTCTAATTGCTTCATAAACCAAAATCATATTATCTATCTGGCACATGCAGTGGGACACTGCTGGACAGGAAAGGTTTAGGACCATTACTAGCAGCTACTATCGTGGGGCCCACGGCATTATCGTATGTTTCTTTAAACAAAAAATTAAGATATCCTGCATCTTTTACCACTTTTTAATGTATCTTGTATTTGGATTTTTTGCAGATAGTCTATGATGTTACTGACCTAGAAAGTTTCAACAATGTGAAACAATGGTTGAGTGAAATTGATCGCTATGCAAGTGAAAATGTAAACAAACTTCTAGTTGGTAACAAATGTGATCTTGCTGAAAGTAGGGCTGTTTCATTTGATACTGCAAAGGTACACATTTTTATTTCTTTGTCCCCCTTCTATATTTGTGGTTGTGTGTGTGCATGATTTTTTTGTCCCTCTTTGATTATTAGGAATTTGCGGATGGAATTGGCATTCCATTTATGGAAACTAGTGCCAAAGATGCCACCAATGTGGAGCAAGCTTTCATGGCTATGTCTGCTGATATCAAGAACAGGTATTCTCCCACATTTCATGGTTATTCTCACTATAATGAATTATAAGTTCAAATTTCTGTGAACTTATTAGTCATTCAGTTCATGGTGTTATTCTCACTACTTTGCTTATTCCATTCCATTCATTAGTCATTCAGTTCCATCCAACCAAACACACCCAAAAAGTTATCCTAATATCTGTGACAAATATGTGTTAAATTATTTTTATAAATAAAGATTTTATGTGGGTCAAACTTCAGGATGGCAAGTCAACCTTCAACAAACAAGAGGCCACCTACTGTGCAGATCAAAGGGCAACCAATTAGCCAAAAGAGTGGCTGCTGCTCATCTTAGGTTATTCATTCATCACCAATTCATTTCCAGGTTTTTGCAAGTCTTTATGATTATTATTATTATTATTATTATTATTATTTTGGTTGTAAACTGTAAGGATTGTTTACTGCTAGTGTTCATTTGCCTGCAGTTACAATCTGTTTGCAACCATAAATCCATTTCTGTTTGAATTTTGGCAGACTTATAAATAGTATTTTTTGAATAAGATACCAATTGGGTAGTCTCTGTTTTATTTTATAATTTCCTTGTGATAATGGTTTATTGTCCCTTGGTTACATGTATTTTCTTTTTGACTTATAATCTTAATGGGTTAAACATTTAATCGTGACAACTATGCATGGTTGTTTGTTTTTACTTTATCTGGACATAGTCACTTAATGGATTAAACCCAAAAGACATGGCTTGATGTATTAAGACACTAACACTTAACCTATTTGCCCTGTTTGTTTTTCTTCCCAACTCCCCTCATATTATTGAAATTGATAAATATTGTGAAATTTGTTTTTCTAGGAATGTAAGGTTAAAATAGTCATTTAGTCACATTCGAACTATTTATTCAGTATAGAAAAGAAATATATGCTATATAAACAATATTTTATCCAGACGTCCTTGCTCATTAAATGACGTTACTCATATGGGATTTAATGAGGGAAAACCAACAACTTCGTGGTTTGATTTAGATTTTTATAGTCGAGTTTGGCATGCCATAAGGATGTTTGGAAATTTTCTAATAAGCTAATTTCACAAAATTTAAGTATTTTAAATAACTCTGTAAATGCTTCGAGAATTATTTGAATAACAAAGTTCATTATTTAACCATATTAAAAATTAGTAATATGACATAGATTTGTAATTATTTTTTAACATGATGAGTTAATGCGATAAGATCATAAAATAATACTGTAATTTTTAGTCCATCTATCTGTATCGGTTTCTTCTGTATATAAATCATCTATAATATGGGAGTCACATATCATTTTGGTGCATGTTGTCACCATGTTAATAACCTAATTAAAAAGCTAAACATATATCCACAACATGACTGCATTTCACATAGCTTATTTATGAGACCTACTTATTATACTATTAACTTTGAGCTTATATTAATAAGACCACCATAATCATTGAAAAGGCTCTTATTGTAAATTTATAAGTTTTGAATGGAAAACTCCCACTATAGAGAACAAACTTTTCTTTATAGTTTTTTGGAAATGAATTTTTAAAATCCATGATATGGTGTAAAGTTTCAGTTTACATATATTTAATCATGTATCTAAACAAAAGTTATGCCAAAAACGAGTTCACTCTGAATGGATAGCAGGCCTGAAGCTTGCTTGGTCCAAGTGACTTATCAGGGAATTTTCATATTTACTTGTTTTAGCCACAATATTTTAAATGGAAATAAGCTTATTTTTTCCAAGAAGTTCCAGAAGTATATGCTCTCGAGGTGCGATTTGTGTCTGTGTGTGTGTAAATGATGATTAGAAGGTGAATTCAAGTGTTCTTAGCAAGGACCAACACTTCAAAGCTTGGATTAAAGGTATGAATGCATAAGGCATGTATTGTTTGGTACAAATCAAGTAATTATGGTTTATCCATGAATTTCAAATGTTAGTAATGAACTTGCACGTGGAATTAAAGGCGAATTAGGAATAATTAAGTGGTATTAACATTGTTTCTAGCAACAAGTACATATATTGAACTTAAACTATGGGTTTTCATGGTGGTTAGGTCAAGAACCACGTAAATAAGCCTCAAAGTGTTATGTATTGGTAATTTGATGTAAGAACATCTATGTTGATGGTATATTATAAATAGTTTGTCATGAGAATTGGAAGGTCACTACGACTATACTACGGATGATTCTCATAGATAGAATGTTAACTTTAAGAAGTAAAAAATTAAACTATTAGGCTAGTTGTGGTTATTTACATCTTGAGATGCTAGGAATTGAAATGGTTAGCACATGGAGTGTTAAGAATTCAGTTGATTGGGAATTGGACATTACTTAGATTGGGAATTGGACATTACTTAATGTGTATTTAGATAAGAAAATGAAGTGAATGATTGGTAATTGAATGGTAAAATTCTATCATTTAACTTTACGGGACAAATTGTGAAGCATCTAATTAATGTAAATGATGGTGTATAGAAGTTGAAAAAGCATGTTTACTTAAGTATTCAACTTACATAAAAAAATATAATAATGTACTAACCTTACAAATGAGGACTGACATACAACAATTTTTCTCCATACACAACAATTTGTGCTTTAATCTTGTATTGTACAATTTCATAAAACATAAATTTTTGTGTATGGAGAAAAATTGTTGTGTACGAATCACTTCCCAAAACAAAAAGTGTTATAATAACATAGACAGTTAAAGAAGTCGGCATAAAAGGGAATTAGGGTGCTAGTATTAGCATTCATAGACTATAATGATAATGAATGCATGTATTCATATATATGGACATATTTCGAGCTCGAGGTTAGACAAATAATCTCTTTTTATAATAATAAAGCATATGATAAAAGTATGAATGGAATTGTTATGAAATGTCCCCATTATTGAAAGCTTTATGTTATTACACCATTATGCATTGCATTTCACGATGTGTGATTGAAATTGTAACGTCCGGGTTTCGAGGCTAAGCATTTTTAGACGATGTAATAGTCTATGTCAACTATTGTAACTCTTTTGATGTAATAAAGATGAAATATTTTAGTATTTTGTGAATTATGTGAATTTATGTGCTTATTATTTAATTATAAATGTATAATTAATAAAGAATAAAAATAAGCGTCAAAATTAAAGTATGAGATAAGCCCGATATCTTTACATAAAGTCGTAGTGGTCGAAACAAGGATTCCGGAGATATAAAGAACGCCGAAAATCCGAGTTATAACGAAGAAGTTATGACCCGTCGAAGTTTCATGATGAAACCGACACGATACAGGGAAGCGTAAATAGTGAATTTACGATAGAGCGATTTTTAGCCTTAGCGATCTAAACGGAAGTCGTAGAAAACGTTAAACCGAGAGCGTCCATAAAAAGAACGCCCAAATCTGACTTCGTATGAGGAAGTTATGATTTTTCAAAGTTTCGGCTTAACAGTGTACAACCCGAAGTTCGAATATTAGATCGAACGGTTTTTAGCCGACACAACCTAAACGAGAATCAAAGATCTCGTTAATAGTAGCACAACGATAAAAAGACAGACGAAAACGGACGTCGGATGAGGAAGTTATGAATTTTTAACGGACCAATCCTGTCCCGGCCTGTTAAAAATATAACTTTTAAAATAAAGTCAAAATTAGCCGACGGAGTCTAAACGAAAGTTGTAGAGTGCGTTCCCGCCTACGTGTGGATATAAAGAACGTCGAAAACGGAGCTCGTATGTGAAAGATACGAATTTTTAAAGTTTAGACTCGAATTTGCGAAATTTGTTGCTCGATTGATGACGTGGCATAATCTGGACCGTCGCTTGCTGATCACGGCTCGCTTCGGATGAAGGACACGTCGCCTTCGTTACGCCCCGCGTCCGAAATTGAGTACGCCCGGCGTACTGATCTGATCCACTTCCGAGAGTAAGCGCGTGCGAGCCAGCTGGATCCGAGCTGGTGATCTTATCCGAAGCCTACGCCCCACGTAGACGGCTAGACGCCCAGTGTAACCGAGAGGCTTCGCGACTATAAATACCTGCGAGGGTCTCCGGGTTTTTCACACCATTTTCTTTCCCTCTCTAAATAACTTTCTCTCTATAAATAACTTTCTCTCTCTAAGGGTTTTAACCCTCCCCTAAGCCTAGGTGATCCCCTAGCACCCTAAGGAAGCCCCGAGGCTCCTGGAGTCCCGAGAAAAAGGGTCTTTCGGTTTCGGAAACGCTGCTCCGAGCAAAGCCCGGTTTTCTTTAAAATCCGCTGTAAGTGAGCTATGACTACGCAATTTTTAATATAACTTTTAAATAATTATAGTAATGTTATTAGGTCCTTAAAATAATTCTTTGGGCTATTATTATGAGTTATATTGAGTGTTATTTAACGCTTATATAATAATAATAATAGTCAGACTATTAATTAGTCGCGGTTAACGTTAAAACTAAACCCTAGTGGTATTAATACTAGGTTTTGACCAAGGAAAAATTGTTTTGAGATAACGAAGTGCTGTTCGAGTACCGAGTCACCACCTAATCAGGTGAGTGCATAGTTACTTTCATCTTACACATAGATATGAAGTATTTTATATAAATTACGTGCTATGTGTGCATATTATCTGAATACTTGCTGTCTATGTTGGATGAATGATTTTTATACACGTTTTTCATGATTTAAACTGTATATGTATTTTATATCTACAAAAATGTTGGGGTAATACATGGGTAGATGTAATAAGATGATGTGTGATAAAATGATGAGAGGCCTCGATGTTGTTGGTGATCCAGTCATCTAGCGGAGTATAGATGACGACCACAGACTCTTCTAGACAGTCCAGTGGAACGCTAGCAGGCTCGCAACCTGTAGGTGTTTGTGAACGATGTGTTCACCGGTGTACTCCATCCCCCTCATGGTTGCCTTTAGGACATTTATTGCTAAGGAACCCCCTTAACAGTAGTGTCCATCCCGATGATGATCCTTAGGCTAGGTCCCTTATGATAGGTGTTTAGGGACGTAAAGTGAGGATAACGGGAACGGGTAATCGGGTTATTGTTGATTGATGAAATTAATAAACTTATTTATTGTGGGTTGAAAACCCTATGTGCTCACCAGGCTCCCAAGCCTGACCCACTCAGTTTCATGTATTACAGGTAGTGGCGCTCGAGCATAGATGTGATGTTTTGGATGAGGGATTACGGATATAGGCCTGTAGATATGAAATAATGTAGTAAGGCTTATATTGTACTGTTTATGCTTTTGATCTGTATCGAACATGACATCCCGAGTCTTTTAATGAAATACATTTCTTTGGAAATGCTTTTGATAAATCTTTATCATATTTTGTTTTGGGACAAATTCCGCAACACTTTTATTTAAAATGTTACTCTGATTTTCAAACAAGCATAAACAAAATCGGTGTTTTCTGGCCGTGAAAATGAGGATGTCACAGAAATGATAAACGATAAAAGAAAGTATAGACACTTGATGTCCCAAAGAATGGGATCCGGAAGACTATCGAGGTGGTACCTCTATTCACGATGTAGATGTTTATGATTAGGATGCCATGATAGGTTGATATGTTCTTTTTATCTCGACTCGGACATGAGGTGTCATTTTTGTGAGAAAGCCTAATATATAAAAAGCAAGATCGATACATAATGATAAGAATAAAGGAAAAGTTGAAATGAAAGATTTGATAAGGCCTGACATAAGGATATAAACTCCCCGAACTTACATTGGTGTGTAGATCATGCAGTGCATACATTGAATATAGGAATGACATGATTTAACGTAACGATCTATGAATTATTTGTTGAAAATAGTGTCTAAGGTCATTGATTAGTTGGTAATATTTCTAAATAATAATAGAGTCCTTTTAGGTTGGCCTCATGATACAAATAACATTAAGGAAATGGAGAAAATAAGCTGTTAATTTATTAAAAACCTAATAAATTAATTAAAAATTATTTTGTCAATTAGTTAATTTTTTTTAATTAATTAAAGGGCTTGAATATTAATTAATCAAAGATATTAATTGTAATATTCCAGAAGCTCCTGGAGAGTTGATATGGACGATTTATGCATGTCATTGGATAATGATATGGCGTGTTAATCCTTAGAGTTTGAAACCCTAAAGGATTTATATGTTGCCTATAAATAGAGGGCTTGGAATTAAACCCTAGATGACTTTTGGAGCCTTTAATTTTCGTTCTACCTTCTATCTTTCTTCCCCATATAAGAAAATCATAACCCCTCTCTAGGGTTATGGAATTTTTGAATAAACCCTAATAGGGTTTTCCTTGTTTTGCTTTTGGATTCCTTGGTCTGACTACATTAGAGGAGTTTTACTTTGGGCTCTTTATCCATTATAAGGTTGTGGATCACATGATCTAAGGATCAAGAGGTTAGTAGTTCTTTCTTGTAGTTTGATTTTAAAGTGCGTTGCTTAAACTAGTAAAACTTAGATTCTAGGATGCATGTACACTTAGGTAAATTTTTTGATTATTTTTCTACCTTTAGATAGTGTAGTTGATGTAATAATCCCCAATAGTGGTATCAGAGCCAATATGTTTTAATTTTTGGCATATATGTTGTAAAATTGAAAACTGAAAAGATACCTGCTTAGTCGCAGGCACGACGTGCCTGACGTTTAGGTTCCAAATTTTTTCTATTTTTCGAAGATTTGTAGATTAACTCTTGATTAAATATTGTTTTAATTGTTTAAATATGAATATTCAAATAAGGAAGTTAGTTTAGAATTTTATTTAATTAGAATTTAAATTTGAATATTAAATTAATTAAATCTGAATATTTTTTAAACCTGAATTAAAACTTGAATATTTATCTTGAATATTATTTAATTGTAGAATTTAAATTAGAATATTTGAAGGATTAATTAAATTTTAAATATTGTTTAATAAAGGTTTAAACTAGAATACTTAAAAGGATTTAAATAAGACTTTAAATAGTATTTAAATTAGAGAATTAAATTTGAATATTTGAAAGAAAAGAACAGAAATTTAAAAGGTTTAAATTTAGTATATGGTATAATTTACTATACGTATTACGATTATACCAAATGTGTCCTCATATGTTAATTAAAAACATTATCGTCGAATAAAGATAAGGAACACCCACTCTAATACTGGTTTAAGGAGGTCTCTATGATTCCTAATGAGGCCAGTTTTTAAAATGTTTCGCAATCACCTCCCTCCCTCACCGCCTTTTGTATTTTGAGAGTGGAATTACCGAAAGAGTTCGATCAGATTTTTTTTCAAGATTAAAAGTATTAATCAAGTAATATAACAAAATTTCCATTATATATATATATATATATATATATATATATATATATATATATATATATTCCGGTGATGAAGCGTGTGTGGTTAACATACACATCATTGTGGGAATATAAGTTGGAAATGATGTGTCTCTCGTGGAGTTATTCTGTTGATGGAGCGTGTGGTTAACCAACACATCAATGTGAGAATAATTCTATATTGAGGGTCACACAGTTTTGCATGGTTGATTCACTGTCTATTCAATGATCCGCGACATCCCAGTCACTGAATCGTGATGAGCAAAATCGAGATTAAACGTTCCATTGAATGTTCAATGAATCTCAAATGATCTAGGAGTTTCATAAGAGATTGAAACTGGTCAATTGCATTACCTACCTAAATAACTTCGTTGTGTGTTTAAGACATCCCTTTACACATTTCAAAGCTAAATATGGATCATAGCCTTAATCGATAATTCATTTAGGGATAATAATTATATTAAGGATTAATAAATCAAACTAGAATGGGATTGATTTTGAATGATGTCCATAATATATAAAATAATCCACTAAAATCTACTGCTATAAAACATTGACAAAGATTAGATGGTAGGACGATCAATCTAGTTAAAATTCAAAGCTTGAGAATTGTTCTCATGAACGAATAGAGAAATCATGCCTATGAGAAAGCTCATCATGAAGACCCCCCCACCAATCCATTCGAAAACTATATAAACAGTTATAAAACATATTTTGAAGAGAAATGGAATTTCGTTTAATTAGAAGTTGGTTATGGTCAATTGGCTGACATATACATATAACGAGTTCATTATGATTTTGATATGAAGAATCTTGAAATGCCCATATAGGAGTTGTGTGACATGATTGAGTGTCCTTTGGAACTAACATGGCTAGTAATAGAAACTCCAAATTCAAAGATTCCTACATCCATTATCATGGATAGAAATGACAAAAAGCAAGGAATTAAGCCAGTTGTCCATAGATGTAAGGAGATTAGTGATAATACACCTAATCTAGGTCCAAACTCCAAGGACAATATGAAGGATTGTTCTGACACATGTTATGATAGGCTAATTGTTTCCAAAATAAGAAAAGGTATTAAAAAGCATTCATGCCCAATATACATCTGTGAGAGATTAGAACATTGAAAAGAAAGTTTGATCAAGGATACTAAGCTCATGCTACTATCCTTCTAATTAAAAGGCTACTCATTTTAAAAATATTTAGTCTACAATCAGATATGCGTATTCATAATACCATTAGGACATTACTTTCGATCCTTGAGTATTATACTAAGGATAAAGTATTGACATTCGCAAGAGTGTGCAGTGACTAAAAGTAGTAAGGGGACTAAAACATAAAGAAGAAAGTTTGATCATGAATACCGAGCCCTTGCTACTATTCATAGGATCAAAAGACAATCTTTCTCCCAAATGTTTAAGTCTATGGTTTATGATTGGGATTGTTTATACATTTTCCATATGATTATTTTGACTTGATTAAATGTAGAACATTTTATATGTTTTCTATTTAAAAGGAAAGTCATGAAATCTATGAATATGGTATGTCACACCCCAAAACCGGAACGACGGAAACGTTCTGGGGTGGAGGACGTCATGTCAAGTATCACAACATATGCAATATAGTAATCAAAGTACAACAACCATTGCATTAATAGTAATAATTTTACATAGGTTACATTTAGCAACAACATCAAAAGTAAATACAGAGAATGACATATAATGCAGCTCGGTACAAGGCTGTCTTCACAAAAGCTTCCGGAGTGTACCTGTCTACGGATGACCTGATAATACAAGTTATTTTGAAAGCGAGTATCAGCATTTTTAAATGCTGGTGAGTTCATAAGTATTTAATGATATTGGTATAAATACATGTTTTTCTTCAAAATAATCTCATAAAAGATGGTGGTTTAGCATCTACAAAGTGTTAGAATTCTTTCCAGAAAAACCTATATTTCTAATAAAAGTAGTCTTCTACCAAGACACGATTGTTTTATGTTTAAGCAAATGAGTTTCTCTATTAAAAGCAGTCTTCTACCAAGACCCAACTGTTCTATGTTTAAAGAGTATTTTCCCTTAAAGGTACTATCATTATCAAGATATAGTTTTTACTTTAAAGAAATTGTGAGAAAAATCACAAGTAAAAGTAATAGGGAAAATAATATTTTACTTCAGCAGTAACACTGCTGGCTAAAAGTAAATAAAACCTAGACTCCAGGCGAGATGCCTCGCAAAGCCTAAAAGTAAATAAGACATAGACTCCAGGACGGTATTAAATGGACAATACGCCTAGCAAAGTCTAAAAGTAAATAAGACATAGACTCCAGGACGGTATTAAATGGACAATACGCCTAGCAAAGTCTAAAAGTAAATAAGACATAGACTCTAGGACGGTATTAAATGGACAATACGCCTAGCAAAGTCTAAAAGTAAATAAAAGGGGGAATGTGAACTCGTATGTAACCATGCTGATTGACGATCGAATACCTGATGACCCTCCAGGTCACACGTAGTGTGGTGACATTATGTCACCCCTGGGACTATTCGGCTCAAACTGTAGCTAGCAGTCGGGATGTGGGAGTGTCTGTCCCGTATAGATCTATACACATGATGTCCGCTCTTCCTCTAGGAGACTCTGGTTACAAGGTGATAGCGCTAGGAAGCGTCGTATCGGGAAGTAGTGCGTCACATTCTATTTATATTATTAAAGTAATGGTATAGACTCACGAATGAACTGACTCCTGTGTAATTCTTCGTACTAGAAAGAGTAAATAGAATCTCCTAACTATTCCTATAATAGTTACTAGTATTTTAGGTATATGAATAATGGAAGGATGCCTTTGCTACCCAAAGGAAATGAACTGGCTGATAGAACTTTTATGACCATATATGTATACATGATATATAACTAATATTTAAATGACCTTCGGACGGATAACCGATACCCTAAAGCCACATCCAAACAAGGAAAAGGAGTTAGAGCGAGCTAGCCTTCCTAAGTCCTTTAAACATTACTTATATAACTATACATATACAGGCATGCATTTGTCAATATAAAAGCATAAAAGAAATTTTGGTAAAACCTTTGGAAAAGCTTTAATAATCTAAAGAGAGATATTCACACTTTAAAAGAGATTTGAAAACAAGATTTGAAAACCTTTAGCTGGATAAAGCAGTTTAACATGCAAAAATCTATTTGTTATACAGTTATTAATCACATGTGATTGATATAATAACTCTATAGTTCAACTTGTATTCCTCCCCTTAAAATCATTTAAAATCATTTAAAAGGTTGATTCAAGGGTATGAACTCACCTGACGTGGGTGATTCGGATGAACGGATGGTATAGGATGCTAAGTGTCAAGTGAGGACTTGACCACACACGCGAATCCTATTTAACATGTAATGATACATTTAAGTATCTAATTAGTCATTTAATAACTAATTATGCAAGTAAGGATATCCTAATGCATGAAAACACTTTGACACAAGTGCTAGGAGTACCAAGGGTTGCATATAAAGAGAGTATGGCCTCACATTGGAGTTAATCCTCAAATGGTGGCCCTTAGGGGTGCTTACGGTTTCTGGATCACTTCCCCCATGATTTTACGGCCGTAAACTCATGGAAGTGGTGCCATTGGGTGTTCTAAGGTCTTATACTACTCAAAGAAGTAAGCTAGACTCGAATCAAAGGCATAGGAAGTGACTAGGGCTCCAAATGGACCCTTGGTGGAGTTTGCGGTCGTAAACACATGAGTTTACGGCCGTAAACTCATGTTTTCCCACTCATTCCATGTTTTGGTGTTTCTAGGTTAAGCATGCAAGGTTCTAGTCACTTATACAAGCCATAGGGGGTGTTAGGGGCACCATATGACCCCTTTATAGAGTTTACGGCCAAAGGACCATTTCCTTAAGGGTTTACGGCCGTAAAATCTATGAGTACATGGTTTCTTTGATGTTTAAGGTCCCTAGTTCAATGGTGGTTGGTTCTAGGCTAAGTTCTGGGCATAAGGAAGGAAGAAAGGGCAACTTTGCACCCTTAAAGGGAGTTTACGGCCCAAGAACATGCCTTGGCCGTAAACTCTCATTCTTCCATGGATTCTTGTTGTTTCTAAGCCCTAAACATGTTAAACCTAGTATACAACGAGTTAGAACAAGAGTACTTACGATCTAGGAGCTTGAATGGTCGATTTTGGCCAAGAACACTAGTGTGTGTTCTTGGTGTTCTTGGTGAAACTTGAAGATCTATGAAAACATGAATTTCATGGATGAAAACATGTAAGATCACTAGTTCAAGTAGGATATCAACTAGTTAGGACGAGAAACTTACGAGTTTTGGAGATTGGGGACGAAGAACGGGATGATAGTTAAGAGGATTTCAACCAAAGGAAAGGGAGGAATGAACAAAATGGCCAACCTTTCACCATTTAAGGTGGAGTTTACGGCCCACATGGAGTTTACGGCCGTAAACTCCCATGTGGTGGCCGTGAACTCCAGGTAGATGTGTTTCCGGCCCGTTCGTTGTACTATAGCTTCGGCAGATAAACCCCGACACTTATCCCTTAAGTGTACAAGGCCCAGAACGCTCTAACAGACTCTAAATTGTGCTACATGATAGCAGGAATAAGTCTGACACTAATTTGGGTTGACTGGCTGAGCTTTCAGAGCAAGAGAAATTTTTTGGGTTGTCACATGGTATAGGAACAATAGTTCAAACTTAAATTTGAATATTTGAATGTGGTATACTAATGTGGAATCATCTTCTTGGAATTAAGAATTACATTACTAAAGATCCAGTTGGATAGGATTTTGGAGTTCATTTGACAGGTCTTATGATAAATGCAAGCTATATTTGTCAAGATAGATGAATTTATAAAATAATTGGTCTAACCAATTGTGCGTTCAAATTTGACCACAAACCTTACTAATTCAAATACATCAAAAAGTTTGGATGAAATTTACTTGTGAAATCATAGTCTTGTTGATATGAACGATAATTACATTACTAAAGATCCAGTTGGACAGGGTTTTGGAAATCATTCGACCTCAAGTCTTATGATTAATGTGAATCTTGTTTGTTAATATTGATGAGATTTGCATCACTTGGTGATGTAAATATTTGTTGCAATTAATTTAGACTATATAAGCCATTCATATTAACCACAATACATGACCAACTTCATATGAAAATAAGTTTGGAAGCTTTTAGGTGTCTAGGGCTCTTATGAATCGAAATTAAGAATGAACTGGGAAAGAGGATGAGATACTCAGATCCTATAAGGATTATGAGCATTTTAGTCAAAACTATGTCGATCATCTAAGGAATTATGAAAAGGTTTCATAAGATGCCCCAACCAGAACACTACTACAAGGAGTATAGTTGGATAGAGGAACAAATCATTATTTGATTTGGCACATGATAAGTCGTACTATGATTACCAATAGTTTATGGATTGTATCATGAACAAGTGTTACATGAGTCCTTAGTCTTGAACCAACGAGAAGTGCTTACAAAATACTCTCTTAGATGTGAAGTAAGGGTTCATCCCTAACTGGAACATTTGCAAGTCTATCATTATGAGGCTTACGTTCCTCATGAAGCGCTCGAGAACCTAAGACTTATAATGAGAGATGTGTTATCTCATTGGACATACCAACAAGACTTTTGGGTAATTATTTTACAAACCTTTTGAGAACAAATGTTTGTCGCAAGAATGTAACCTCCCAAAAATACTAGATAAAATTTTGTTTTTAAATCAACCAAAACATTTATTCATTACTTTCACAATAGTGATAGTTGTTGGATTAATGTCTAAGTCCATAACTATAATTGGTAAGACTTGACCCGACCCGGCATGGTCCATTTGGGTTGCATGGCATCATGCATTTGGATAGACTATAATGAGAGAAATAACACTTAAGGTTGGTTAATATATTATAAGTTCTAATATATTAATAAGGTTATTTAATTAGTATTGATCAAGAATTAATTTGGAATTAATTAAGTGATCAAAAGGAGACTAATTAAATATATGGGTTGATTGTGTAAATCATTCATTCTTATATATGTGGGCTTGTGATCCAAGATTCCTTATGTTGGACTAAGTCCATGGGGTGACCCATGGATACTCCATGGAGGTTAAAATCCATGGAGCATAAGGAATGGGTAAAGTTATGAGTTACATGGTGTAACCCTAATAGCCACCATATAAAAGAATCTCATGGCTCAAGAAATCGTGCACTAATGTGTGAGTGTGAGGGCTAGACGATTTCAAGGAGTGTTCAAGTTTCTCTCAAGTTATTCCAAGTGTATTTGGTGTTGTGTGAACCATTTGAGGTGTCACACTTGGGGCACTAGGCACTCAAGCTTCATGAAGACATTCTACATCAAAGAGGTATGTATTCTATCTTGTTATATTTATTATTTTGTATGCTAGATTAGGATAATACCTTGGATGTTCATAATTGTATGTATAATAGAGAAAACATAGATCCAAGGTACTTAGGGTTGCATGTACACTTAGAAGTGTTAGAATGCTCATAACCCAACAGTGGTATTAGAGCCTAGGCTTGTTTTCTTGTTATACTTGCAAAAGTAGCTGAAAAAATCGAGTTGGATGCATATATTCGATTGTTTTGGCTGGAATTGGACTAGGAACATTACCCTAAGAAGTTTTTGGACTTATAAACTTGTTTTTGATGTGGTAATGTTCATGCTAATCCAATTTCTAAGATAATTGTCATAATTTCAAGATTTGTATTAGTTTGTATGTTCATGCTAATTTCTTGAAGATTGATGATTTGAATTATCTTGTTCTTATGAGGTTCTTAGATTAATAGAAAAGTTGTGTGAAATAGTTGTTTTCAATCCATTTTAATCTAAGAGTTGATTCCAAAGTGTGTTTTTGTAACTTGTCCTCAAGTTATATGAAAAGTCACATTTAAGAATCATAAAACTCATAAAAGTTGGCAAAGGTTACAAAATGAAGAGTCTAGTTCTAATTAAATGGTTTTATGACTCCATAACTTGTCCTCAAGTTATGGAGGTTCAAGAGTCTCTTCATTAAATTAAAAAAAAATGTAACCTTAATTAGTTCCATAAGTTACAATAAAAAAAATTATTTTTTTTATTAATTAGTTTAAAGTAGTTTTAATTAAAACTACTTTAAACTCATAAGTTATGGAATTAATTAGTTTTGAATAGTTTCAAAACTTGCCCTCAAGTTTTGGAATTTGAAAAGTTTTCACTTATGAATACTTTAATTCCAAGTTAGCCCTTAGAATTTTAAAAGTTAAAATTCAACCCTTATACTTTATAATATTATAAGTTAATAATATTTATATATATGTATAAGAGTAAAGTTAGTCTTACCGTTAGTAGGCCTCATTCACGAAACCGGTCTATAAGGGGGGTATAAGGTTACTGCCTATAAAATGGCAGTTTAATGGGTGTCCACTCTCACCCACCGCTTCCTTGACTGGTGGAGGGTCGTTAGCCGAACGGGTAGGACAAGGACTATAATTCTCCTTTCATTAAAAGTATTAATGATAAATACTAAGTAACTAAACTCTTATTAATACCCAATCTTAGTTACTTAGGAAAATGTGAATTTGGTGCTAACCCATGAAATTACACTTTGCACTTTGCTTAAGTCGTTAGTGGAGCGTGTGTGGTTAACCGGCACATTAACCTGGACTTAACTAGGTAGGCAAAGGGTAACTTAATATTTATCATAGTATCGGTGGAGCGTGTGTGGTTAACCGGCACACTGATTAAGGGGTAAATATTAAGGGTACCAAGTATATTTGCATGGTTATTCACACCTTGTTTTGTGATCCTCGGCATACCAGTCACAAAACCTGAAGGGTACACTCGAGATTGAAACATGCCTTTGAACAGTTCAATGAATCTCAAAGATCTAGGACTTTCAAATCCAATTAAAACCTAATAAATTATTTCGTTTTTCATGGTGGAAATTGGTGAATCGTCATTCACCTACCTTCAAATATTTTATAGCTTGGATTACGACATCCCTCTTCTAAGTTATAAAATAGTTTGTTGGGTCCTAGCCTTAATATTTCATATTGGGTGTCATATTAAGGACTTTAAATCAACTATCTTGAATATCTCCCAAAAAGATGTCTGGTCTAGACATTTATGATCTTCCCAAATCTCTTGAAACAAGCTTTCCTAAATGAAGATGATGTCCCATGGATATCATACTTCTTTCACCTCCTCCAATTATTCTCCCTAACCCACAAGTTCCTAAAAAGGTTAAGGTCACTCAAGCCCTATTGGCAAGGCAAGGTCTAGGTGTGATCACATCTTGGAGATGTAGTCACATATTGACAAGCCGGGAGAGTTGGGTGTCAAAGTCTTGAGAAAGTTCGTGGCTCAACTACTTTCTAAGTCACATAGTGAGTTCTTTTGGGAATCCTATGAAACAGACTAAGACAAGACCCTTAATGATCTTATCTATTTGCTAAGATCAACTTCCTAAAACGCTATGGACATTGACAATGATGACATTGGATATCCTGTAAAGCTCTCTCTTCCCAATGGAAAGGGATCGGCCATAGTCAACTAGGTTGACCCAATGGTAAAGAGAGAGGCGAAGTCTGAGATAGTCCCATTATCAAGGGTCCATAGGTAACTATTGCCAAAGGAAGGGGCATTGGTTACGAAGCTGCCAAATTTACCTAAGGATGTTAAAGTCAATAAGTTTGGCTCTACTTCAGGTAAAGTCCATTGTCTAACTCTATTAAGTACATGCTGATTCTGATCGCGAAGATGAATTTCAATCGCATGGTTCGGTGATCAGAATTTTGGGCTATTACTTAAGAGTTATGATATTTATATTGCTTAGGAATAGATAACAACAAGGTTTTCATATGGATTGTAAGGATAAGTTTTTCCGCAAAGTTTTAAAATAAAAGAAAAAGGTTTTGATTTTATTTATTTTAAGTATCCTTACAATGGCATTTGTGAAAAGTTGTTGCTTATAAGATTCCATTGATAGCAATATTGGAAAAATGGATTTGATTCTTTCGGTTGTGGTAGTGTCTAATATTACCAAATAAGGAAAGATTCTCATCACCCAAGGTTCAATTGGACCGAAATTTGGAATCATGCAAGTTGTATAGTATGATGAATGAGAACTTTCAGCTTGGAAAATTAAGACTAATTCCTTATGTGAATAAGGAAAGGACTAAGGGATCGAGTACACATTCTTGTGCACTGGTCAAGTCCACCACAAAAGATCAAGAAGACTATTCGTCATGATTTACTTAAGTTCAGTAAATATGATTATATTTATAAGTTTAAGTATAAGTCTGTAGCATTGGAGAAGTTTCAATGTGAGACAGAACGAATAAGAAGAATCAAAGTATGGCAGAAAGATAAAAGTTTCTCAAATCTGAAAAGATGGGAGAGTACTTTAGTATCATGTTTATGATCATCTTAATGATTAAGATACCATATCACAATTGGTCCTCTAAAGTCATCTTAGTGCATTCTTATGACTAAGAAGAGGAGTCATGAATTGTTGAAATGGTTAAATCAAAAAGATGAGTCATACTTCGTTCCAAAACAATTCTTAGAGTCATACTCCAAGATTGTAACTTGAGTGACATATCTTAAAGAGGGTTTGTTAACACTAGTCAAATGTAAGAGTAAAAGGTTATCTACTCTTGTACATTTGAAATTGGTAAGTTGTGATGTTTTGGATAAAACAGAGACCAACTTAGGCCAATTGTGTAAAGTGTTAGTCTTGATAAAGAATCCGCACTATCTCTTGAATATTTGACAAGGGAGTCTTATATGTCAAGAGGACAGTGGGAGTCTTAAAGCTCTTGAAAGTTTCAAGACTTAATCAAGAATAAAACCTAAAGTCCTTCACTAGCACACGACTTGAGGTTTATAACCTATCATGTTGAAATTTTTGTGCCTATTCAAGTTGGCTTTGCATAGGAGTTATGAGAGTTCTCAATTGGTTGCACAACTACTTGGAAGCAATGGCAGGCACCTGAGCTGCCAAATGACAAGAATTTAAGATTGCACAAGTTTAATCAATATGAGTTTGGATTTGTCACTAACCTTGTCTTGTGATTATGGTTTTGACAAATTCACATGGATAAGAACACATACACTATTAAATCTAAGTGTCATAAGGTTTCTCTCCGATTCATGAAAATGATGGTAAGGAAACACTTTCACTAAGTAGATTTTAGCTAGATAGCAATTGTGATATTTGCATTCTCAAAGTCGTTAGTGGAGCGTGTGTGGTTTACCGGCACACTAACATGGACTTGTGAGAAGTGGCAAAGGTCTAAACAATTGAGACTATGATTACGGCATCCCTTTTCATAGTTCTAAAACTGTTTAGACACACATGTGAGCTATCTAAGAGAGGTGTATGATTTTGATAAAGTTTTATCAAAACAATCTAGTATCAGAAATCTGAACTTTGGTAAGAAAGTCAACTGATTTCTGAGTACATGTCAAAGCTAGTGGGAGCATAAGTGTTATGCTAATAATCATCATGTTAGTGGGAGCATGATAATTATGATAAAGGTTGCAAGTTAGCAATGTTAATTATAGAAAACAAAAGTTTCAATTCGCGGGGTTGCAGGGGTTGAAAAAGTTGTTTTGCTATAATTAAGGGAGAGGAAATTATACTTCATTTCAATTCTAAAAGCTTAAATTGAGATTTTAATCGTATTTAATCAAGGATATATATATATATATATATATATATATATATATATATATATATATATATATATATATATATATATATATATATGAATTTCATGTTGGAATGGCTCAACATAAGGAAATTCTATATATGGGTCCATTATTTGCGTTCTAAAATTCGATTATGATTACGACATCCCTTTTCATAATCTGAATTTTGAGAACTTGGCAAATTGAAATGGAAATATTATAGCAAAAGACTGGTTTAGTCTTTATGTGAGACATCATGAATCGTGTCTCATATGCTTCAGATATAGGATCGATTACATGTGCTATATTCATCCTTTCTAAAATTTTCCAAATGCCTGGGGCATTATGAAGGGAAAAGGTCTAGAATTGGATATGACTAAAATGATTAAGCAATTGTCGAGGACAATCTAAGGTTTACCAAAGATTGGTTGCTCAAGGACAGTTGGAAGTATAATGTTAATTCTGGAAGGACCATATTGACATAATCTGTAAGGAGGCAACTCTTGTTCAGAAGTGATAGTCAAAATGGAATATGGAAATGTTTCAAAGTTAGAAATTATTCAATCTGTGTAAGATTAGGAAACTTAATGAAAGAAGGATGTTTCCAAGGAGCTGATCTCCTTTGGAATGCTCTGTAATGATTGTTGTCAAGTCTTTCTGACTTTGTGCATAATCATTAAGAGGATCAATGCATATAAGTTTAGAATCTAACAGATTTCAGTAAATGACATGAATTTGGAATTCTTGCATTTGCAGTAAGGATTTGGGACTGTGAAAAGAGGATCATTGGAGTGATGTTCAATTGAACTATTTTACAAAGTAAAGATCATAGACAAACATAGTATGCATACTTGGTGTATGGCATGACTAGTGTTTAGAAAACATAGTGTACATGCTTGGAGCATGGGACAACTATTGTTTTAAATTCAAGTATAAAGTTGATAAAACCGAAACAATGAATAATGAGTAATCAGTATGGTGATAAATAAAAGTGTTTATTTATATTCATAGGGTTTGATACCATATTTGATTCATTTATTCTTGTGTTTCACTTTGCATGTTTTGACTTCCAGAATAACTAAGTCGCTCTTCCTGAATGATTAAGTTATTCAAACCATCCACAGTCGGTCATATGTTGGAAGTAGATATGAATCAAGACTGTCATGGGTTGGTTTGTAGAGGTCCAAGTTGGTGGACAAAGTGGTGCTACAACACTCATGAGTGCTCATAAGTTCTGAGTATTGGATTCAACCCGCGCTCATTTGAATCACTTCATGGATTTTATCACGAGTGATCATGAGACGATAATATCTTATATTCTTCAAACCTAGAGATATGAGTTGTTACTATGAGTTGGTTATACATTGATTGCACGAAAACGCATTGGTAACTCGATGTTATAAAACGTGCCTTTGTGTATGATTCAACAAGTAGTAGAACAATCCATATGAGTCGAAGTTTATCCATTCCTTTTACCTTCGGGATAAAAGCGATATCTGTGGGCCCCTCGATGATTTAAAGATGATACATGTGAGTGCTTGGCCAAGCCAGGACTGATTTGATTTGTTCAATCAGTCAGTCATCATGAATCGGAAATCGGGAAACAACAAATGGACAGAGAGAATGATTGATAATCCATGTCTCAGTCCATATGATATCTAGAATGGAGGAATATATGATCTTTTATCTAATGGACAAGTCATTGACAAAGGTCAGAGTTCATCGACAAGGTCAGAGTTCGACAGAAGCTTTTGAGAGCTACGATTGCTGATCGGTTCCTGAAGTCATACGCATTAATAGTTTTAGACTTATCCAAGTGGGAGACTGTTGGATTAATGTCTAAGTCCATAACTATAATTGGTAAGACTTGACCCGACCCGGCATGGTCCATTTGGGTTGCATGGCATCCTGCATTTGGATAGACTATAATGAGAGAAATAACACTTAAGGTTGGTTAATATATTATAAGTTCTAATATATTAATAAGGTTATTTAATTAGTATTGATCAAGAATTAATTTGGAATTAATTAAGTGATCAAAAGGAGACTAATTAAATATATGGGTTGATTGTGTAAATCATTCATTCTTATATATGTGGGCTTGTGATCCAAGATTCCTTATGTTGGACTAAGTCCATGGGGTGACCCATGGATACTCCATGGAGGTTAAAATCCATGGAGCATAAGGAATGGGTAAAGTTATGAGTTACATGGTGTAACCCTAATAGCCACCATATAAAAGAATCCCATGGCTCAAGAAATCGTGCACTAATGTGTGAGTGTGAGGGCTAGACGATTTCAAGGAGTGTTCAAGTTTCTCTCAAGTTATTCCAAGTGTATTTGGTGTTGTGTGAACCATTTGAGGTGTCACACTTGGGGCACTAGGCACTCAAGCTTCATGAAGACATTCTACATCAAAGAGGTATGTATTCTATCTTGTTATATTTATTATTTTGTATGCTAGATTAGGATAATACCTTGGATGTTCATAATTGTATGTATAATAGAGAAAACATAGATCCAAGGTATTTAGGGTTGCATGTACACTTAGGAGTGTTAGAATGCTCATAGCCCAACAATAGTATCAAAAGTATTTCCAATAACATCAGAGTAGTAAAAAAATCATAAATATGAAATCTCATGTGGATGCAATGCAATCATGTCAGACTCTTCCCCTTGGAACCAGAAGTACCTAGAATATTTCAACCATAAAACTGTAAGCACAAAACTTAGTGAGTTTCCCAAAATACGACATACTATACATAACATAACAGATTTATTCCAACTCGAGAAGATGTTATGGGATGAATCATAGTCTTACACCTTTCCATGGGCCAAATCATGGACTTTACTTTCACAAGTGCTATGGGCCATATTCTGGTCTTCCATACAGGTGCCAGGGGCCAAACCCTAGTCTTACATGCAAATGTCAGGGGCCAAACTCTGGTCTTTCATACAAATGCCAAGGGTCAAACCTGGTATTTCATGCAAGTATGACAAAGACAACTAGCATCCTACATAGTATAGTGAGAAGACTCACCTCACGACGTAGTCAACCGTTAATCAACTCACACAACCAAGAAATGGGTACTACACACCACCTACCGAATCACACAAGGTAAACCCTTAGTCTACCTTCTAAAACTAGCATTTTTACCAAAGTCAACCATGGTCAAAAGTTAACGGTCAAAGTCAATGTAATTTGACCTCCACATCATGGTCACCCTTTGGCCACGGCGGCCAGGCCAGCCACCACGTCATGGAAACTAGGCAAAAACAACTTAATGGATTAAGCTCTCATCCAGTTAATCCAAGAGCTCCAAAGCTCATATCTGATTCCCCTTAAGGTCTATATGGATAAAGTTTCCAACTTTATCCATTAATACAACCCAATAAGTCAATATCTCTAATCCGAAGCTGTTAATGGTTGCACCAAATGCATGGAAAATACCCTAGGTCATGCATGACCACTTTCCAACCAACACCATGGTCTAGAAGCAAGATAATGCACTTAAATGCTCTGGAGTTCACCCAAACTCCAAGGACAAGAAGATTGGGACTAAAAAGCTCATAAAGTGACCTGGCACAAGGTCTAAAGATACAATGAACAAGGTTGAGAGTTTATACCTCCACAAGGTCATAAATGAGATAAAGATGTTAGATCCAAGCCAAAGCTAAGCTCGCAAATCACAATATAGACTCCTTATTCTTCAAAGCTTCACAAAAATGGCTTCACATTCTTAAAATTCACACAAAGAGGCTAAGGTTTGGGTGGAGGTCGTTCTCAGAGGGCGGAGGCTTCCAAATGAGGCAACCCTAAAGTTAGTGCCTTTAAATAGGTCACTAATCCCAGAATCTAGGGTTTTGAACCCTAGCCATCGCCACATCATGGACAAGAGCTTTTCATGTCGTGGATGTTCACGAATACGTGTTTTCCGGAACCATGATGCGATGTTGTGGTCATTCCATCACCACATCGTGGCCTAGACAAAATCCCAAACTTAATAAATGAAATTAAATTCAGTAGAACCATACCAGGAAAACGAGTATTACATCGAAGGGTATTCCTTCTTAAGAGGGATCTGATATCCAAAAGAGCTAGTAGGAACCACACTGATCTTGATAAAATTTAAGAGTCAACCAACGAAGAACCTATAGTTGTCCTAACTTTCAATTTGAGTTTGAAAAAGGTTGTTATGGAAACTAACATACCCCTAACTATTCTTAATAAGACTTGATAGAGGACTTTTAGACCTAGTTACATAGAATCTATATTACTGAGGAATATGAGTCGCTGGTAGATGACAATCAGAGTGTGCCAACTATTGGAAGTCATGGCAGACCCTAAAAGTTTGCACGATAGAAGAATGACTTGGAGAGCGAGATTCAATCCATGTAAATTTGAAAATTAGCTGATCAAGTGCTTAGACTTAATCATTAAGCGTAAATGGATCTTTAAAAGGTAACAAATATGGATGTGAACGGACACATTGTCAAACCAAGACAGGTTGTGTAAGCTTATGAAGTTTATTTATGAACCAAGCATCTCGCGAATAATGGAATCCTTGTTTTAATGATAGAATTCAAGGATTTTTGAATTCCGAGAAACGAAGGCGGATCATACATATGTCAAAGCCCGTGGGGGTAATTGGAATCCTTGTTTCAATGAAAGAATTCAAAAAGTTTGAATCTCGAGAAACGAAGATGAGCCATATGAATGCTAGTAGGATTACTACTGTCACCTTTGTAATATATTTGGATAATATACAATTCACAGAAAACGATGTTCCAACTTAGAAAGTGTAACAACTTGACTTAGCTTGGGAATTATTTTGCCTTGAATCACATGGGAGAAACAACACACGTACTGGATGTTAGGATCTATGGAGTAAGATCTAACTGATTCATTGGATTAAGCTAAAACATGAACCTCAAGGAAAATCGAAATAAAGAACTCCAAAAGAGTTCATGCATATTAAGTATGGCATGAAATTGAGCAATACTAATGTCCTAGTTCTGCTATTGAGCTAGAAGGAATGAGTCATATCCCACATGCTTCTGCTTATGGTATCGATCATGTATGCCATGACTTGTAGTAGATCTAATGACTAGTATGACTCGAGCATGGCATGTCAAATCAAATCAATTTAGCAAGAATCGACGGATAAAAAACAAGAATATTCCTTAGTGTCCTAGAAGGACAAAGGAGATGATCTTAGTATGGAAAAGATCAATGTAAAGGTTACATTAATGTTAAGTTCCACACTATAAAAACGATTTTGTTCGCAGTCAGAATTTGTGTTTTTACTAAATGATCGATGAAGTATTAGCTTGAAAGAGTATCAAGTAATACACTATAGTGGATTTAATAATTAACTTAGAGTATATTGCAACTAGTTTACAATGCAATGGAAGCAATATGGCTAAGGAAATTCATTAGTGACATCATTGTTGAAGTTCAATCATTGATGGTCCTTATGAAGGTTCTTGTGACTGTAAGGGTGTACTTACCTCGAGTATTGATATCAAGTTGATCAAACTCACATGACACATACTCAGTAAGTATCATTATATTTGATAATTGTTTAAATGTAAAGACATCATAGTCAATATAATAACATCGAAAAAAATCTTGTCGATCCATTCACTGAGCCAATTTCATCGACCAAGTCTATTAATCAAATAAGTTCTTGAGATATTAGTTTTGCATATGAATTGGCTTAAATACTTGCGTTTGTTTGATTTATCTTAGAAACATATTACAATATGAACTATAACTGTTTTGATGTTTATTTCCTAGAGACTTAAAAAATAGCATTTGTTGCTATCAAAGTTGGGTTATTCATTAACGTATTTCTCTTTTGCATGTTTTGAACTCACTTTCGGAATAATTTATTATGTTCAAAACTCCACAATCGGTCGTACACTCCGGAGTGAGTATTAGAATTTACAACCGCCATAAGTGTTAGTTGATTGGACCATATGAGATTTAACATTGCGATAACATTGCATGAGTACTTGAAATGTCGATTTTAAGTATTGGAACAGCCCGTGCTTAGAGATATTACTTCATGGATCTAGTCACGAGTAATTCTAAGACAATAATATCTTTTATTTTTCAAACCGAAATGCATATGGGGTTTTGCTTATGAAATTTGTTGTGCATTGGTGTACTCCAACGTTATCTGTAACTGGTAGTCATAAAGGGTATGTCCATGTATGATTAAACTAGTAGACAAAAACTATGTAGTCAAAATTTATATGTTCCTTCTGCCTCAAGAGGAGAAAGCGATATCCTTAGGCCCCCTGATGATTTAGTACTGATATCTGATGTGCTTGGCTAGGTCTTGACTAAATTTTGTTTGATTTAGACGTTAGATGTGATTGTCATAAATCCTTATTGGGAAATAAAATTTTAAACTCTGAGATTGACCAATTATCCATGTCTCATGTTCACACGGATATGTAGAACAAATGAATAATTGATCACTTATCTGCAGGATAAACTTAATTAAGATCAAGTGTTTGGCAGTTGCATTGGATGACTAACTCTTTGTTAGTTACTAGGTTATAACCCGTGTACTACACGGGATCTGCAAAGTAAAATAACCTTTTAATAGGCATAATAATAATTAATAATTGATTTGCAAACATTTAATTTTTGAAAAGTAAGATATTTTGTCGGTTATACAAAACACACTCATCTGAATATTCCTATTTGATTTATATACCAAGTAAAAATTTGCATTCTTCAATCCAACCATCTTTTATATCCTTCAATCCAACATATATCTTTGAAAAATAGGCTTTAAAATTAGAATATGCATTCTCCTCATTATAACTCCTTCCTTTTATCAATGTTAACTCATACTCCCTTCAATCTAATATAATGTATATTCAATGAGGTTGAGAGTTGAAGTTTCATTCGACACTTAAATAGATTCAATAGTATATGAGAGAAAGAGAGATAGTGTGTGTGTTTGTGTGTGTGTCTTGTCCTAAATATTGCTATCTTGAAGTAAAACTAAAAGTATATTTGATATTTTTGTTTAAAAATAAAAATATACTGTTTTTTTTCACTTGTTTGGAACTTTTTTTTTTCTAATTTTGTATAGCACTAATAGAGTAAAACTTTCATTTATCTATTATAAATACTGTTAAAATCTTCATTTGTTTTTTCTTATCTCAAATGTTTGATGATGATTGTTTGATATTGTAACGTGAAATAAAGCTCTAGAAAACACAATAACGGAGGACGTTCGGGAGTTTCTAATTGTTAAAATACAAAATATTTGAATTTTTGGCAATTACTTTGGAGTTGCCTTAGGGAGTTTATGATTTTGTTGGATGACCATTTTTTATTACTTTAACTTAGTGTTATAGATAGATTGTACCTCTTAACATAGGAATTATTTTTGAAAATACGAACAAAATAATTTATATGTAATATGGATATATATAGTTCATAAGTTGTTATTAATAAGATAATAATATATTTTTCAAGTATATGGTTTTGAATACTATAAGGTCTCATTGCTTTTTTTTTCAGAAAAAAACATAACTATAAACTATTACTTGCAAACAAATATTATGCTAAATATTTATCATCTTTTTAGATCAACCTAGTAAAATTGAGCTGCAACTTCTGGCTTACTCATGAATAACAGAGAATAATTCTACACTCACCAAGGTTACACTTGCCAATAAAAAAAAATATAAGATTCACCAATTATGAAATTATGACAAAATAGAGTAAAAGGAAAATACCAAAGCAAGATGCTATAAAAGAGTGTGCTAAAACATCATAAAAACCCAAAGTAGGATTCTATAAAAACCAATAAAAAGAAAAGAATGTTGATTTTCTATAGAAAGCTATAAAAGAAGAGAATGTTAATTTTTTTTCCCGTCAAATATAAGATGTTATTTTTGGCATCAAAAGTAGCATGCTATTTTTGTCTTAAAACTAAAGTAGAATGCTATTTTTGTCTGAAAAATCAGAATAACATGCTATTTTTGCCTTAAGAATGAAAGTGATGTGCTATTTTTGTATTACAAATGAAAGTAGAATGTTTGTATAAATACCTCAAGATCAGGAGGTTCATTGCCATTTTCAATAATCTTTTTCTGCTCAACTTTGTGAAACCTAAAGTATAAGCACAAAAGTCACTCCATAATGTCAACATGTGGCGAACAACGATAATAAACCGATGCTATAGATAGCGAAAGTGAAACCCCAAGGAGGACTTGTCTCCTATAGTCCTATAATTAACATTATATGATTTTTCAATCAATTACTGCATCTTATTCCTTCCAAAGAAGTCAAATACAAATGCATAACTGACAGCCAGAGGAAGAATTACATAAAAACTTAAACTTACACCAAACGTAGTTAGGATTGGAAATTTTCATTTGTGGCTCCGGTTCATCCTCATGACACTTCAACAGAGGATTTTTGTTATTTTTCATTTCTTGATTTAAACTCAAGATGTAATAATCAACATGTTAGATATAATATAAACAAAAAGGAGAGCACAATATATTGTAAAAATGAAATAAGCATCAAACCTGAAAACATAAAATGTTAACCTTAAAAAGATCAATCTGCAACACTAATCTTGTATGAAACAGAAAAATCAAAAATAAACTCCAATTACGGGAAGGAGGAAGCTTAGTTGGGAACATCGACTTCTAGAGAGATAGAAAGAGGTAGAGAAAAGAGTCTTGCTATGAAGCTTCGTGTATCAGTCATGTAGAAAAAACAGGAACATCAAGAACAATCAAAATCGGAACCCATAAAAATTGAAATCTCACCGATGCTTACCAGAGAAACCTTAGTGTATTGAGATTTGGGAAGGGATGGAAAACGGTGGAACATATGTTCCTTATCTTTCAACTTTCTTAAGAAATTCATTGTTTACCATAATTTCTCCTTTTTTAAAGGTGTTTTTTATTTACCTCCTATTTAAATTTGGGGTTCCTAATTTGTTGTGATTTCATTGATGAATTTATTACTAAACTTTATTTCTTGTTTACAAAAATAGTGGAATATAAAGAGAAAGTAGAAAATATATATTATTGTGAAGATATTTAACCCTGGTTTATTGCCTGATTTACCGGGACATTTTAGTCTAACATTGAATTAAACTTGAGCGGGAAAATGAAATACAAATGCATAAGAAAATTACACGTGGCAAAGTCTTGATTTATAAGGGTGACACATGGCATAAAAGACACTCTTTTATTAGAATAGATTTGAGAAGTATTAAGACCTTAAAAGTTAATGACTTGTTCAAGTGGGAGACTGTTGGAAATAGTGTCCAATATCATTAACTAGTAGGTAATATTTATAAATAATAACAAGGTTCTTTTGGGTTGGCCTCATGACATAAATAACATTAAGGAAATGGAGAAAATAAGTTGTTAATTTATTAAGGAATTAATAAATTAATTAGAAATTATTTTGACAATTAATTAAATTGTTTTAACTAATTAAAAGGCGTGCATACTAATTAATTCAAGAGATTAATTCGAATATTCCAGAGGCTCCTGGAGAGTTGATATGGATGATTTTTGCATGTCCTTAGATAAGGATATGGCAGGTTTCAGATAAGGTAAGGATAATCCTTAAGAGTTTGAAATCCTAAAGGATTTATCTGCTGCCTATAAACAAATGGTATGGGATAAAACCCTAGATGACTTTTGGAGCCTCTAATTTTCACTCTCTCTCTCTCTCTCTCTCTCTCTCTCTCTCTCTCTCTCTCTCTCTTTCTTCTCTATATACGAAAATCATAACCCCTCTCTAGGATTATAGGATTTTCGAATAAACCCTAATAGGGTTTTCCTTGTTTTGCTTTTGGAGTCTTGGGTTTGACTACATTAGAGGAGTTTGACCTTGGGCTCTCTATCCATTGAAAGATTGTTGATCACATGATCTAAGGATCAAGAGGTTAGGAGTTCTTTCTTTTAGTTTGATTTTAAAGTATGTTGTTTAAACTAGTAAAACCTACATTCTAGGATGCATGTGCATTTAGGTAAATCCTTTGATTATTCCGCTGCCTTTAGATAGTGTACTTGATGCAATAAATCTCCAACATTATATGGAAAGTAAGATGTTTTAATCTAAAGGTTTATAAAATGTGATAAAAAGTAAAGCTTTATAAAATGTGTTTTAAGATAAATATTAATATTTGGGTTTAAAGTGAAAGTTATGGATTTTGATTTAAAATAAAGGTGACATAATGTTTTTGAAATGTTATTTTGTTTCCAAACCTATGTATCTTACGAGACAAGTTTGTCTTACGTATTATTTTAAAGCCATGTAGCAAGACAAAAGCATTTAGACATTACATTCAGTTTATGTCTTATATTTACTAATGGATTCTCTTTGATAGTTTTTATAGCCCCCTCCCCCAGTTTGGACTAGTCTTTATTATGTATTTGCAATAGTCTCTATTATGAATGTATTTTATTTATGTTAATCTCTATTGTAAAGTCGACCATACTAACGGTATCAAAACCATAATTTAGGGAAATTAGGAAATGACTTGACACTCTTATGCTTAAACTGTGAAAGAAAAGAATAGAATGACAACTTAGGACCTTTAATGTTAGTGGTAACTATGTCCTATGTGCTTAAGAAATTTATTAGGAAAAGCATGAATTGAAATTTCTATATTAGTGAAAATTACACACCTTAAATACAAGGTTAAGTAAGATGGAAAGTAGTAATAAAATTATGATGGTTATGTGTCATCCAGGTCGGAAATCCTGAAACCTTCTAGGATTTATGTCAATAAAGATTTCGTTGAATAACAGAAATAAAATGTGAAGTGGAATAATAAAAAGAACTCGTGCCATTATAATCACTAAGGTAAAGTAAGATCAGATAAAATAGATTATCCTAATGAAACATTTCACTTATATGCTTAAATTGTATCCAAAGATGGATGCATGTGATGCATTTATATATGGGTTGTCTTTATAACTAATCCAACCTAGTTAGCAAGTTTTCAATAAAAAATAATGTGAATTTATATAAAATCTAGTCGACTATAGACTATTTTATTCATGCAATGTCTCTTTAATTGTTGAAGCTACAACACTTGTTTGAGGTGAACCATAAGTTATTGTCAAAGGATGAGACATAAAAAGGGCTTGAGAAGTACGTTGGGTCCAACTGCTTTTGAATGGATGCAATCCGCCTATGTTTATATTCGAATATTGGTGGATTACTAGATTTATGCTCATTACCATAACTCATCTGCAAAACAAGTGACAATGTTATTTGGCTAGGTATTTAGAAATGTACATGCATATATAATCCTAAATTTGTTTTTATCTCTCTTTAGGATGGTAGATGTTTCTATTTAAGTTACATCAAGTCTTGGAATGTACATGCATATAATACATTTTAATTGTCAAATGTACATGCATATAATACATTTTAATTTAAGTTACATCAAGTCTTGGAATGTACATGCATATAATACATTTTAATTTAAGTTACATCAAGTCTTGGAATGTACATGCATATAATACATTTTAATTTAAGTTACATCAAGTCTTGGAATGTACATGCATATAGAAATGTACATGCATATAATACATTTTAATTGTCAAATGTTACTATAATTTAACATCTAACTTGATTTACTTCCATGATTTTTTATAAATTACACATTTATATAGCCTATTAGGTGGTCGGCAAAAAAATGTGATGTAAGAGGAAAATAATAGTGAAATTTCGAAAATCTTAAAAGTAAATCAAGTTAGGGGTTGAAGTTTAAAAACATTATAATAAATATATCAAACAAAACGACGTATTATGATGTATTTGGGTACCTAACCATATATACCCTTAAGGGTATATTCACTTTTCCTATATATATATATATATATATATATATATATATATATATATATATATATATATATATATATATATATTAAAGGGTATTTAAGTTAATTTGTTAAAATCTATTTTTTTTCTAAATGTTAATTGAATTACTTTTGGATTTAGAGCTCTTTGTTTAACTATAAACAAAAAGCTAAGAGTTACTACTGAACGATTTTTTTTTCCAAAACGATCGGATATAACTTTACTTTTGCATAAATATGTACGTGTAGTTTATCTAATAAATATATAGCACTATAATATCAAATACTAATGTTAACTTATTATATGTGACAAATGGCTTATACCTCCGAGGTATAGTTGGTGGTGGAAAGCTGTTCTCAACTAAAGGTAAATATATGTATTTATTATTTTAGGAGTAGTATAAAGAATATATATGTTCACCGTTCTAAAAAAAATTGTATTTATTATTTTATCAAAAAATCATGTGTTTTAAAAACATCATATTACTTTTATTGATGTTATGAAATTAATATATGTATTTTGATGTTAATATAATTAGATTATAAAAATAGCTTCATAAATTAAAAGGAAAAAAAGGGTTTTGGTCACTTAAGATAATTTGGACTAATAATTTTGAGAGGATTATGGTAAACCAAACAGAACAAATTAAAGGAATTGAATTTCATTCTAACTTATGTTTGTCAACCAAGCGTGTAAAAGATCTTAATTCCTTCGGATTTCGTTCCAACTTTTTTGTGTCAATTACCTGCCGACTTGGCAACACAACACATGAAGATATGTCACTATAACACAAACATTTACTTCAATTTCAGGTCATTTTAAGCTTATATAATCTTATTCCACTTTTATGTACATTGATCTTATTTCAAATAAAACTAATATGAAATACATGTTTTTTTAATGAATGTCTACTTTAAGTATGTTAAGTAACATATCCAATTCTTGTTAGCACAAATATTATAGATTATTAGTATATTATAAAATATTAAAAGATAAAAAAGGAGTAAAATAATAATAATTTTTTGAATAAGTTGACTCGTTAATCTACAAGTAACAATCTTTCTGAAACAACTCAACAATAGTTGACTTATCTTAAATCAGCTTTTTCAAAGGAAAAAAAAAGCTCTATACTTCCATTTATTAAGGTTTACATATCAAAAGTTCAAGACAAATTCAAGATCTCAGGAGAAAGATGCAAGCTTTTAGAAGTAGTTAATTGCCGAGTGATTGGGCATATCAAACATACTTGATCTGCGTTTTCCTTTCTCGTGTGCTTTGATTCTGATGAAATACTTCTGGGCATGGCTAGCGACTTGAGTTGGGGTTCTTGTTTTCACATAATTCTTCGAAATCCCTCTCCAGTCACCTTTTCCAAGCTTTTCTAAACCCATCAAGAATGATTTGTGCTCATCTCTTGTCCATGGCAACCCTGATCAATGAAAATATAGCTAGATTAATGTACATAAGAAAGATGTTTAATTTAGAGATTTTATATATACTTTTTCTTTATGTTAGCATAGCATGATTATGTTATTCTTAATGCACTTGTATGAAGATCCAACTTAAATTAATGAACACATTGTGTGCTTTGAACAGATCAAGACCCACATGCAATTAAAGAAAAAACACATCATCAAAAAGAATAATCACATTACAACATAATGCACTAGTTAGATTGATTCTGATGAAAAACAAACCTTTCTTCTTATCATGGATGTAGTGGCTAGATCCATTAGGAAGGCCATCCGACAGATACCCATTATCCATGAAATCCGGGTCATAGTTGCATGCATCTAAAATACCCATGCTAATACTGGACCTACGAAGTGAATTGCCATTGCCATTAAGATATCGATGGTCATGATCATCTTCTATCTCTAATTTCTCATTACTTTGATTCAGGTTTGGATCAATCTTCTCGCTAAAGAGCTTAAAACTAAAAGCTCTTCTATTGTTGCATGGTCTATTAAATGAATTACCATTGTTACACAGATATTGATCTTCTTCTTTCTCTTTCTCTTTCACTTTCTCATGACTTTGACTTAAGTTTGGATCAATCCTCTCGCCATAAAGCTCAAAACTGTAAGTTCTAATTGAGCTATGACCAGCACCATGTGTACATCTGGATGATTGCCCTGTCATTATTAAGTTCCCCACAGCCCTCTCACTCTAGAACTCTCTTTCTTTCTACAGACATTCAAATACATGAATTCATGTATATATAGGCGTATAAGTCAAACGAGATAAAACATTAGAATATAATACAATCTCCAATTTAAGAGTGTCATATCTATCAATAACTTAGATGATGATAAGGAGTAATCAAGGACATCTTGTTTTGAATTACTATTATTTGAACTTAGCCGACTTAGTCAACCAACTTAATTATAGACTTATAATAATAATACACTGGAAAGTAGAAAACCCTTCTTTAAGGAAAATTTTGCGTGGCTGATAATCGGCGATGGTGTCAAAAACAGTACTAGAAGAGTTGAAGTGATCGTCTTTTTAATTCTACCACGAAAATACCCGGTTTAAATTTAATACAAGGGTTTTTTAAATTAAACTTATTTATCAAAAACGTTAGTTAACAGAAAGATAAATGCCCTATATCAATTATTTTACAGATTGATACATAATACTCAGTGCTATCTTTATTTATTTTAGGTTACAGATACAAAATAAAATAATTAACAATGGCTTTTGAAAAAAATATATATTTATTTTATACGTCGTTATCTCTCGTTAAATTTGTTTATTTGCTAAACGTGTTCTGATTTTTATGGAATGTTGATATGGATTTGAATACTTTGATATAATATAAATTATGTTATAACCCGTGAAAACCACGGTTGATAATATATCTATTTAAATAATAGGATAAAAAACTATTTAATTATACAATTAGTAAAAAAAGATATATAATTCATTAGTAACAAACGAATTATAAAATATAAGAGGCTTATATATAAAGATAAGTGTGATAATGGTTTTAAAACATAAACAATGTTCTTTTAACTCAAAACTAATGATCACATAATCTTGTTGTATAATTCTCCAGATGAAATATAATTGTTCCGAGTAAAAATAATTATCCAGTTTTGTAGATAAAAATCTATCATAATAAATGTAAATGATTTTGTCAAATGTCTTCTTCTCATTACATTTGTCACATGTTATTTTCTAAGATTTTTTGATTTTCTTTTTTCTACTTATCATTTTCTTATGTTTTTCATTTTTTTAGAATTTGAAATTCACTTTTTAGTAAGGGTTATATATGGCAGATATATTAATTCTATTAATATTGAGAATAATTTACCATCTAATCTAATCTAATAAATGAACATCCATTTTGGTACATGTCAATCTCTCATAAGTTTTGACACTTGTCATTTTGTTTTATTTTTGAAATAAATAATATCCACATGTCAATTTCTAGGTTTTTTAATTTTTAAAATTAAAAAGCCACATAATACATATAGCTATATAAGTAAATTATTAAATGTAATAAATATGATCTTAAATTTCAATAAATATGTTTTTTCCTTCCTTATTTTAATTTTAAAAAAATATTTAATGTTTATATTTTGATATTTAATTTTAATTAACCCATGTAATACATGAGTCCCACACCTAATAATAAATGAAAATGATTTTGTCAAATGTCATCTTCTCATTACATTTGCCACATGCCATTTTCTAAGATTTTTTGATTTTCTTTTTTTCCACTTGTTATTTTCTTAAAATTTGAAATTCACTTTTTAGTAAGGATTATATATTGTAGATATATTAATTCTATTAATATTGATAATAAATGCTTTAGCCGTTTCTTGCCTTAGTATAGTTTTATCTATGGTAGGTACTTAATATACATTTCAAAGGATTAGCATTAAACATTTTTTAAGTCATGTATTTAGGTAAATGTTTTTTATGTCAATATAAATTTATATTAACTATATATACATATATTTTCCTAAATATACTTAAGAAAATACTAAGTATTTTATCTATGTATAATAATTTTTATACATGTAATACATATAGAATCAAGGAATAAAATGTGAAACTTGGACAGGTTAGGTCATAACTTCTTCGTTATAACTCGGTGTCGTACCGGTTTTGTCGCGAAACTTGGACAAGTCATAACTTCTTCGTTATAACTCGGATTTCAGCGTTCTTTATATGTACGGAAACCTTGTGACATATACTGCAACTTAGTTAAGATTAATTATTCTAAATAAACCTTTATCATAAAGTCGTTTTTGACGCTTATCGTCTCTAAATTGACTAGCCTGAATCTGCGGGCGTTACAGCCCGAACGCGACAAAGCGAGACGCACTGCAAGACATGAAGAGGAGGTTGAGGCGAAAGCAAAAGATTTGGCGGAAATGAAAGCGAAATTCGATGACACAATTTATTAAAAAAAGAAAAAAAAATGAGTTGAAACGTTGCCACTTGGAGTTTCTAGAAAGGCATGCACGGGAGAAGCAGGAGCAAAAAGAGAGAGAACTAATGACACAACAATTGTCAATTCTTCGGACTAACAAGGAGGGTTTGTCGCCTCAAGATCTAGCGGTGCTACAAGCGATGAATGATCAAATTAGGAAGAAGTATTTGGGTTAATTAAGATTAGTAGTAAAATGTTATGGTTTTAGGTTTAATTTAGATGTTATTTGGGTTAATTAAGACTAAGAAAAAAATGTTATCTTTTAAAATTAATTGTGTTTTTATTGTACTCTTAATTTTAGTTTTTAAAAACTATGTCTTTTTTTAGTTTTTTTAAATATTATGTTTTATAAAAATATGTTTGTTCTATTAATTAAAAAAATAAACACGAAAAAGAAAAAAAAAACCAAACTCGAAAAAAAATCAAAAGAAAATATGACATGGAAAATATTGGTGTTATAACATTGTTATAACATGAAAACCATTTCCTTGTTTGGTGTTATAACATCATTGTTTATGTGACATGTGAGGTGACACCAAATTGATGTTACATCTAGTTGCTCACACTTAATGCTCTTATCCTCTCTTCCTCTCTCTTCCTCTCTAATAAATGAAAGCTTTTTTTTTGTCATTTGTCACACTCTCATTCAATTTATCAAATATCATTTTATGGTTATTTTGAATTAATTTTTTTACAAATGTCATTTTATGGTTATTTTGAATTAATTTTTTACAAATGTCATTTTATGAGTTTTTCTATTTTATTAAATTCACATAATATTTTAATGTAATATTGTAATAAATGTAGTAATAAATGGATATTAATTTCATTAATGAAATTACCATTTAATTTCAAAATTTCCAAAGTTAAAACTCATTAGTTTCTTTTATTTATTAAAACTTAAAAGATAAAAAAAGATTTTCATTATAATACTTCATTATTTTTCTTATTTTCTTATAAATTCAAAATTTCAAATATTTTGACTTTTATATTTAATTTTTTTTAAACTAACCCATGCAAAATATAGGTCTCATGACAAATGATATAAACTTTTTGACATAGACTAGTGATATAACATAAACTTTTTGACATATGTTATACAAAAGTCTAAGGAATAAATAAGTATGCAACATCAAAAATGTTGCACATGTCATAAATTGATAAGATAGATGAAATGATTTTCCTAAAACATTGGTGACATAATCATACCGTGATAATAGTCAAAGACGCCGTTGCTTTTTTAAACTCTGCAAGTCTTCCCCAAACTTGCTTTCCTTCTTCCCCTCAAACAAATTAGGGCTCTTAACATACATATAAGGTACTATAAAATCTTCAATTTTCCAATTCATATCAGTTTTGGTCCTTGTTTATGTCGATTTTCTAGATTAATAACAGCTCAATACATTAATTATTGGTATTGATCAACGATCCTGTGTTCGATGTTCGTAGTGTTTTTACGTAAGATGCAGAGAATACGGTTGAGATTTCCCTGTTTCCTTGATTTCACTTACGGAATTGTTTAATTTGCGTCTAATTCGTTACAGTTTCCGTTGCTTTACCTAATTGGTCATTAAGTATTTAAGGGAGACGAGAATACAGTTTTTGGAACTAACTGAGATATTTTTAAGAAGATAAATGGTCGGTATAAATTTTCACCTATGCTTCATTGATTACAGTAGTGCGTTAGTCTCAAAGTGGAAAGTTTTAGCAACTGTAAATGTCATTCATTTTGCATCCGTTTGTATATGGTATGGATGGGTGATATTTGAACCTTCAGTAATTTACTAGAACTAAATTTCTTTAAGTTTTATGTCATCAGAACAATTGGCGATATGAAACAACAAGAAACACATGCAGAGATTATGCAGTGATCATTTTTTCCATTGAATTATTCGCTTGAAACATGAGTTATTCACTAGAATATTGAATGCAGGTGTGCAGGGGCTTAAACTGACTTTCCCCACAGAGGTGCAGATAAGTATGGGGTTGCAATTCAGGATTGTCTAACAAGAATGCCCGGCATATCTTTAGTTGCTCGTGAAACCACGTACTGTACCTTCCATTTCAGGCTACTATATGTCATCTATCTGTATAACTAAGAATTGTTTAGAACTGTGTATGAGATTCTTAAATTTGATAGCCTTTGGGTTTTTGCTTTCATGGGTGTAGTGTATTCATTCCATTTTTCCTTTTAGGTGATCATGGAACAGGCATACTCTTTACATTGCAATTGCATACATCTATTTGTCTGTCCTTTTGAGTACCTCGTGCTTTCTGAAGCTTACAATGTATTGCGTGGTGCATGAACAAAGATATGCAAATTCAAATTCATGGAACAAGAAATCTGTTTGCAATTGCAGTTACTCTAGATGCTCAGATCCGATGTGCCGCCATGAAGCTCGTGCTCATTTGTCTCAGGAAGAGCAAACTGCAGCTGAAGAAAGCCTTTCAGTTTATTGCAAGCCTGTAGAACTATACAACATTCTTCAACGACGTGCTGTTAGAAATGTGACTTTCTCATTTTTACCTATCTTTCTCTCTTCTCTTCTCCCCTTCATCTTCTGTTTGCCTATCTTTTAGGCTATAATTCATTGATACTTCTTAACGGATGGATGGTTTCTTGCAGCCATCATTTTTACAAAGATGTCTGCACTACAAATCACAAGCAAAACAGAAAAGAAGGTAAGATTTGCAACATAATACTCGCAACTAATTGTACTGATGACTACGTGCTGCTTTCATTACTGAATAGACCTTCTAGGTTTATTCCCTAATTTTTTTTAAAGATATTTGTGTCCCTTCTGTTTATTGCAGGGTACAAATATCAGTATCCATATCTGGTGCTACTAATGATGGGCTGCAAACTCAGAGTCTTTTTCCTATGTACATGTTGTTGGCAAGAGCAGTCTCTACTACAAATGTAGAGGTATTGCTATCAAGTTTTACTTTTGGGCAAAACCTTCTATTCTTCACTTTTTATTATTATTATTATTTTTTTCTGATTTCTAGACACAGTGTACAACTGTTTATCGCTTCAATCGAGCATGTAAATTGACAGCTTTTGGTGGGGCCGACAACACGAGTTCAGCAAGATTTATTCTCCCTGAGATGAAAAAACTATCAACAGAGGTTAAATCTGGCTCTCTTGCTGTGTTGTTGGTTAGCTGTGGTATGACACTGTTTCTAAGTTTGGTTACATTTGGAGAATTAATGTGTATAAGCTTGTTACAATTTCAAATTTTGATCTACTTTTGCAGCTGATACCACAAATCTTCAAGGGATTGATCTAACAGAGGACCACATGTTTTCTGCCTCATGTAAGATGTGCTATAGATGGGTAATCTTCTTACTACTTGTATTCTGATATATATATTTTTACGTGCTTGACAGTGAATCGTGTGGGTTATTGCTTATTTGGGAAGATTCCAATGGATTTACTTCAATCTTCATGGGAAAAATCTCCTACAATAAGTTTAGGGGGAAGAGCTGAGATGATGTCAACTGTTATTATGCAGTCCTGCTTTATGAAGGTATGTTTGCTGTTGTGTATAAACACTAGGTATCAAGTAAAGTTAGTGAAGAGTGATGTCAGTGAAAATCCCTGAACATTCTATGCATTATTTTTGTAAATAACATATGCTAGTCAAGATATTACTACCATATTATTAATATGGTATCATATTAGGGAAATGTAGCAACTATATTATTACCTAAGACCTAAGTAATTAGCTATATGTAGGAGATTAGTAGAGAAAAGATTCTATTGTCAAATTAAGCATCTTTGTGAGGAACTAAAGTCGATCAAAAGCGGGTTGAAACTTGAAACTGTATTTTGATTCGTTACTTTTCAATAAAGTATTGTTATGGTTCCTATTGACATCTTATTTAGTACTTTTAAATTTTATTTAGCTTCATGTAATGAAATGTATAAAGACACATAAATAGTTTAGTACTTTTGCTCTATATCATGATCTTTCAGATTTTACACTCATACCCTCTAGGAATGTGCTTGCTGATAAGCAACTTTATCTAAACTTTAGTCTCCATAGAAAGTAGTTTTTTTCCCATATTTAACAAGTTTGCTATGATTTAACAATATTTTTAATGGAATAAGGGCTTATTAACAATATAAGGACTGGTTCATCTTTTTTGCTGCTCTGTCTTCTAGATTCTCATCATGGAGTTTGATTTTGCAGTTGAGTTGTTTGGATGGAGGAAAATGTGTATCATTTCACTTCCCATATAATTCTGAAGCTGTGGTAGGTTTGCTCTTAACTCTTTGCTTCTTGTCATGAACACTTTTTTTTTTCTTCTTAGTTTAATTACTGAATTTGTTCCTACTGCTCAATTCATTTTATGGTTGTTTAAGAGCATATTGCAGCAAGTACAAGTCACTGTTTCAGCAGAAGAGGTTGGGGCTAAAAATATGTCTCCCTATGACATGTATTCATACAATGATACCCCTAGACCTGGTATTATGAGGTAATTTACATTTGGCATTTCTTCATTTAGATATTTACTCGTATATTTATTACTTCCTTGAACTTTTTTATGTTGTATGTATTTACTTTTAAGGTTGAGGTCTGGAAATGTCATTTTTAACTACAAGTACTACAACAATATGTTGCAAAGGACTGAAGGTAAATGAATTTCTTGACACTTTTTTTTATTATGTCATTTCTGATGCTCTTAACTCTATAAAATCCATGCCAAATCTGCAGTTACTGAGGATTTTTCGTGTCCATTCTGTTTGGTGAAATGTGCAAGTTACAAGGTAGATATAGCTCTCTCTATATGTATTATTTACTACATTCTTATATTTTATGCTTCTTAGGGTCTGATTGTTTCTTGATAATGTCTTTAGGGCCTGAGATTTCACTTAACTTCATCACATGATCTCTTCCGTTATGAGTTTTGGGTTTGTAAATTTCATGAATCTTTCAGAAATTCTTGTTGCTATAAAATATTTACCTTCATAATAATATGAATATGCAGGTTACTGAAGATTATCAAGTTGTGATTGTATCTATGAGGACTGATATATGCAGTTCTGAGGTTAGTTAGCATACAACTTTTATACTCTTTTGTTGATGTTGTGTAACACTTATTTTGGAAAATAAATGTTGCTCAGATTATACCAGAAAATGTTGATCCAAAACAGCAAATGTTTTTCTATTGGTAAGCTTTAAGATTTTAATTTTGTCATTTTTTGCACTTTAGAGATAATTGTTAATTAATTATATAAAAAACATTTATGTACAGCTATAAGTCTGCGAGACGTAGGAAACCAAAAGCCCCAACTCAAAATGCAAAACACGTGCATCCACTTGTGCTGGATTCAGCCATGTCTGCAACTCTTAATGAGCTCATAGACAACACAGATTGTATGACTTCCTTTTGTCTATTCTTTATAGCAACGTACTTTACTTGTTTTACCAAATGTAGAAAATATATTCTATTTTTACCCATAATGGCAACATACTTACATTTTCATACTAGCAATATGTAACACATAAAGTACATTACCCATATTGGTAGTAAAATGTTAGTACATTGCTATTATCAATAAAGAAATTTTAGTACGTTGCTATAATAGGTGGAAAAGGTGATTTAAATTTGGTTGATTGTATTTAATATTTATAATTGTAGGTGTAGCTGAGTGTATGGAACATGACACATGTAGTCCAGATGCAAGTGCCACGTGTCACTCGTTTGCTGAACTGGAATCCGTCCAATCAGTGCCTGAAAACAACCTTCAACCTCCTATGCTACAATTTGCAAAAACAAGAAAGTTATCTGCTGAAAGATCTGACCCTAGAAAGTACAAGCATCTGCGTATTTCTATATGTTCAATTAATATATTATTTGGAGAAAAAAAAATATATAAGCTTTTATATATGAATTGTGTCTTTTATTGCAGCCGAGCCCTGTTGCAGAAGAGGCAGTTTTTTCACTCGCATAGAGCTCAGGTTACTATAATTTTTTTTCTTTGTTGGTGAAAGTAATTATTTGCATTTTGCATTTACTATGGAGTATATGGTCAATGGTGGTTATTACTTTTTCTTTTATTTGTGGTTTTAAAAGCCAATGGCATTGGAGCAAGTGTTTGCTGAGCGAGACAGTGAAGATGAAGTTGATGATGATGTTGCTGATCTTGAAGACAGAAGGGTATGTGTGTCCAATTTGGAGTAAATTACAAGTTTGGTCCCTGTGGTATACTCAAACATGACAGATTTAGTCCAAGTTCCGTTTTTATTACAAATTTGTCCAGTCCTTGTAGTTTCATTTTGTTGGAATATTGGTCCTTGAGTCGATAAATTTAATTAGAGTAAATTACACATTTGGTCCCTTTGCTTTACTTAAAATCTCAAGTTTTGTCCAATTTTTGAAATCTTCCTCTCTTCATCTACCCTGTTTTTTTGTAACATTTGTTTTCATGTTTTTCAGATGCTTGATGACTTTGTGGATGTTTCCAAAGACGAGAAGCAAATGATGCACTTATGGAACTCATTTGTGAGAAAACAACGGTAATTAAATCTACATTTTCCTTTTAAAATTTAAACATACACAATTTTTTGTGTTATTATATGCCACCATTTATTCAAAATTGTTTATTTATTTATGAATTATGAAAATGGTCTCAGGGTGCTAGCAGATGGCCATATTCCATGGGCATGCGAGGCATTTTCTAAATTGCACGGACAAGACCTTGTCCAGGCCCCATCACTCCTCTGGTAGCTTTTCCTATTATCATCTTTTATTCAGTAAATTACATTTTTCGTCCCTGAGCATATCCCAAAAAGTTTTTTTATTATTATTATTTTTTTTTTGCAATTTTGGTCCTTACTTGCTTGAGGTTCTTGTAACGTTTTTGGTCCCTCATCAAAGTAGAATGACTTCTTTGGGATCAAAATTGCAAAAGAAAAACTTTTTGGGACTAAAATTGAAAAATCAGCTATACTCAGTGACCAAAAATGTGATTTATTCTGGATAATATATATAAAATAATAATAAAAAAAAAGTAATATTTTGGTGTAACGCAACGGTAGGTGTTGGAGGTTATTCATGATTAAGATTTGGAATCATGGTCTTTTGGACTCGCGTACCTTGAATAACTGTAATGTCATACTGGAAAACTACCAAAACCAAAACCAAAGCCAAGAGATAGATCCTATTAAAATGGACATGTAAATCTGTTTCAAGCCCTATGTAATGTAGGTGACATATTTTGTAGGGTTTATATTTCTAAGCATACTTTTGTTATAATCTATTGGTAATATATCGGGTATGCACTTACTTACCATCTATTCTTCCCCACTTGAATAAGTATAACCTTAATTAACAATGTATAATATCTTATCTTACCACTCTTCTTGTGGCCACATGCATTGCTCCTTTTATAGTATTTGGTGTTTTCACAAGAGCATAGTAACACCCCCATTTTCTAGATAACATGCCCAATTATTTGTTTAATTTTTCAATCAAAATTTTGGCATCACCCTTGTAATCATAACATATCCGTAAGTAATCTACTATAATTTGCAATTGGTCTCAGGTCTCGAGCATAACAAAAATGTAAGTCTACCAACTAACTATATAATGACTTGTAGCCTCAGTATCCAATCCAACTAACTAAACTGAAGATACTTCTGTGCTTACTCGTCCAAATCTTTTTACATTCTCTTCTTACCTTGTAAACATAATCTTCTAAAGATCCACTCATTCGTTACTTGTCATGGAGTTGTAAAACGGGTAAGTTCAATGTTTAGCAAGTAACGATATGCTATCATGTACAACCAGAATTCAACTTATCACTACTTATTATTTTAGGCCGTGTTTGATAGACATATTTCCAGGTCCAAACAGATCTTTCTGGCTGAATGGGCCGGAAAGATTGTTTGATTTGCACAAAAAATGGTCTTTCCCGGTAAGATATGTCTTTCCCATAAAACTCCAAAACCATATATCATTATGGCTAAATGGTCATTTTCACCATTCAGCACAGTTAGTCAGATATATAATCAAACAACATGGTTTCTTTCCAAGTCGGTAAACTTTCTCAAACAACATTTTATCAGACAACTATCAAACGGACCCTCACTTTTGAAGAAGGAATAAGTTGTTGACTCAGACGTTTTAGCCAAACTTTAGTCTAAATGCAAATAACTCTTCTCTATGTATATAATTAGTTACTACCAAAGGGCCCGGTGTTATCAGTTGTTGTCCTTCTTATTCGAAGCCAAAGATTCAAGTCTTGTCTGGGATATAAGTGGAATTAGCAATAGACTAGATTTGCTGGTTAAAAAAAAATATAACTAGTTATTTAAATTTTCTACTACCATCAAAATTATCAAACATTTTTTTAGAAAAATAGCAGTTTCGACAACAATAGCATGTTAAATCAACATCTTTAAGTGGTTTCAAATGTGAAATACTAAGGCAGTAAACCATCAACAAACGCTTAACCTCCATTAATGAAATCAAGAAAAGAAAAACAAAACGGTTAGGTTTGAGTTCATAAATTCACAAGAACAATATCATTGACTTCGGGATTCACAAAAACATAAAATCATGAATTCACAAAAACAATGGTCAATGTGAACCACCTACAAGTTTTCATTCCTAAATTCTCGTATAGTGCAATGGCAAGTTAGGGATCTGAATCTCATAAGTATGTTGTATGTAGTTCAATATGCTTAAACGAGAAGTTAACTAACAAAAAATACAACAATATTTTATTAGGGAAGTGATTCGTACACAATATATTTTTTCCATACACAATAATATGCATTAAAAAGTCGTATAGTACAAACATATAAAGCCTAAATTGTTGTGTATAGAAAAAAAATGTTGTGTATAAATCGCTTCCCATTTTATTATGGTGTTCCTAACAAGTGATTGATTAATTAATGATTTTGAAAATCTTAACTACTAGTGTAGATTATAAAGAATGGTTACCATGACATGTCATGTCATATTTATTTAAAAATTTTAATATGTAAATATTCAAATAAAATTTTAAAATTTCATTAATTGAAATTAAAAATGCATAACATAAATTTAAATACCTAAAAGCTTAAAAAATACCTAATATGAGATTAAAAGAAAACAATAACTAAGGCGGAGAGAGAGTGGTGTCAATGTTGTCACAGTCCACGTAAATGTCATCTAAGATTTGTCATAACACATCATATTTTTGCCATTTACACGTTGTAGGTTGTTATGTTTGTCATGCTAATTTTTTTAATTAATTAATATTAAAAATTAAAATTTCAAACAAATTATTTTTATAAAACCTAAAATTTCATTAAACAATAAAATAAAATTACAACACACCAAAAAAAACACAGAATTTAAAATTACAAAACCTAGAAATTCAAAACACGAAACATAGAAATTTAAATAACGACAACCTCTAGATATTATATTTTTTCATAACCTCTTCTTTGACTTTTAACGTCATTTCTTTTTCGCGTCCCGTAAGATTGCTAGTGTTTTTTTTTGTCAAGATTTTATGACACAATTTTTTTTTCTTTCTCTTGTGCGACCACCAAGTATTGCTCCAACGTCGACTTCAAGTTGTCCATTTTGGTTGTTAGATGATCGATGTCACCTGAACCACTTGTCGTAGCTTTTCCTTTTCGTTTCGTCTGTTCCTATGGGACGAGTGACTCTTGGAACCTCAAAAGGCTCCTCCTCATTGAGGTCCATCCCAACATGCACATCGGGCGATTGACTATGATTTGTTTCAGAAGTTTTGCTTATTTTAGAAGACCCATCCATGAACGTTTCCGAACTTTCGATATCTTGCCACTTTTTTGACATCTTCACGATATTCCACACATGAAGAAATTTGAAAGCTATCCATTTTTTACTCCGAAAAAGTGCTAGAGCATTTTGCAAAATTGATTCGTCATTTGCACCACTTTGTCATTGTCGTTTCACAGTAGAAAACACTACATTAAGCTCAAGCACAATTTTTTTGACGTTTTCTCCACTTCGAGTAAATTTGATCATTTTTCCTGTAGTTTCCACGATTCATTTCCGCGAGAAAACGTCTAGTAATTTTCCGATAAAAAGTGGGTAAGTCTAAGTTTTTTCTGACCTTCAGATCTTCAAAAACATCTACCCACACACACGAGCTAACGTCGTTTCTTCCTCCGTGGTCTATGGTTGTGGAGCTGCCCTTCCTATTTTCTTAGGTTGTGATTGAATTGCTTTTGGCTCCAAATCCGTTTCCTGTACGACTTCGGGTTGTGATTGAGTTTGGAATTGGGTTTAAGTTTGGACTGGCGAGTCGAGAAGATGGTTAAATGGGTTGAAATCATTTTCCATTTGCGATTGGATTTGAGATGAGAAGTTCATTTGAGGTTGGTTTTGAAATTGTGGATGGTTTTGGAATTGTAGTTAGTTTTGGACTTGATATGGGTAGTAAGCACCACCATAGTGTAAATTGGGAGGTGAATAAATTAGGCCGATCACTTTGACTTTGGATGAAAGTAGGTGATGAATGTGATATTGGGTTTGTGTTTTGGGTGTTTATTTTGGTATTTTTTTTGGAGTTTTTTGGTTGGAAGAGGAAGTTATTTTTCACAAAAATATGAGCTTTTGTGTGAAAATCTGAAGAATGTAATATGGTAACCAGTACCGAGTAGTATTTATATAGGGTTAAAAAGAGGGTAAAATTTTAAAAAAAATTGAAAAGAAAAATGGTGAAAAAAAGCTCAAAAAACAATAGCGAAGTTCAAAAATTCAAATACCTCATACACTCTCTCATCGACTACTAAGCACCGAATTGCCACACCGAGCTTGGTTTGCCAAGTACATGGCCCGATGTTCACCGAGCACACGTCGGTTTTCGCCAAGTGAGGTCAAAGTCACTCCGTCGAGCCTAAAGGTTGTGGTAAATTTGGATTTTTGATTGTATGATTGTAATAAATTTAGATGATTGAAGGAAGGTGAGAAGGAACAATCCAGAGAAGAACATGTATGAGAAGTTGAGAAACCGATGGTGAAAACCATCATGGCTCTAAACAGCTTGATATTGGAGCCGACTCAATATTAGGATTGTTCATAAGCCTACATAGGTATAAATGAATAAAGAGTGTATATATATATATATATATATATATATATATATATATATATATATATATATATATAGAGAGAGAGAGAGAGAGATTTTAATTAACAAAAACTAAAGAGAATATATGGCTTGGGGATAAGGGTGCAAAACTACAAACGAGTCAAACCGAGCCCGAGTCTGGGCAAGCTCGACTCAGACTCGTTTAAGTTATAAGGGGATCGAGCTCGAGCTCGGCTCGATTCGAGCTTTATAGTACAGAGCTTGGCTCAAGCTCGTGATGAATTATACAAGCCCGACTCTTTTTTGTATCTGACGAGCCTAAATAAGCTTAAGTTTGATTCGAACTTTTTAAGAAGCTCGTTTACTAATATTTTAAATCCTTAATTTTTCATATATATATATATATATATATATATATATATATATATATATATATATATATATATATATATATATATATATATATATATAAGGGTTCAATTGAGAAAAAAAAAGGTTGAGAATGAGGGAATCATTCTCAGTCACACATTTATATTTGCCGCAAAACACTTAGGCGTACCGGCGGAATAGGTAACGGACACACATGTGTTTTTCCAACCAAACATGTTTCCTTAAAGTATGTTAATCATTACCTTAATATACACAAAAACATTTTTTTTTAAATGTTATTTTTATCGAAAATTTATTTTAAATATATCAAAATTCATAACTTTTTAGTCTCTATAAATAGACATCCATATTGATATAGTTTTAAGATAAAATAAAAAAATTATTTTTTTAGAGTTTCAGCTATCGTTATTCATAAGTGAATAAAAACGCATCAGATTTTTATTACAGTACATTCGTTATTCACTTATGAATAAAACGCATGCTTAACTTTTTTTACAGTTTAAATATCGTTTATATATAAATATAACACGTTATAAAGTTTTCTTACCTAAAATATTTTTTTTAAATCATCTTTCGTCACATGTTATATTTATATATGAATAAAACGTGTATTAATTGTCGTTATTCATATATAAATAAGTAATATGTTAAAAAAAAGATGAAATGTTTTAAAAATTTGAACTACTTATTTATATAGGAATAACAAATGAATTGTAACAAAATTATGATAAATGTATTATTCGTATATAAATATAATTTGTGAGGAAAGTCAATACACGTTTTATTCATATGTGAATATAACATGTGACGAAAGTTGATGTAAGCTATAAAAGACTTTATTATATGTTATATTTATATATGAATAATATTTAATCTGTAAAAGAAATTAATCATATTTTTTTTATTCATAAGTGAATAACAAATGTGTTATACTAAAAATATGATGCATTTTTATTCACTTATGAATAACGATAGCTGAAAATATAAAAATAAAAAAATTTATTTTATCTTAAAACTATATCAGTATGGATGTCTATTTGTAGAGAATAAAAAATCATGAATTTTAGTATATTTAAAATCATTTTTCGATAAAAATAGTTTTTTAAAAATTAAAAAAACAAAAAAACTATGTTTTGTATATATTAAGGTAATGATTAACATAGTTTAAGATAACATGTTTTGTTGGAAAACACATCTGTATTCCTTTCCCATTTTCGCTGGTACCACGGAGGCTTTTGCGGCAAAAATAAATGAGTGACTGAGAATGATTTCCACATTCTCAACTTTTTTTATTTTCTCAATTGAACTTACATCTCTCTCTCTCTCTCTCTATATATATATATATATATATATATATATATATATATATATATATATATACTCGTTTAGGGTCGTGAGCCTAATCGAGAGCTTAGTGACACTTGCCTGTTTAATAAACAAGCTTACTATTAGGCTTGAGCTCGGCTCTCATTAAAATTGGTCTCCGGTCGAGCTTGTCGATCCCGAATAGTTTGGTCTCCGGCCGAGCTTTTAACGTTTCGATCCCTTTAATAAACAAGCTTACTATTAGGCTTGAGCTCGGCTCTCATTAAAATTGGTGTCCGGTCGAGTTTTTAACGTGTCGATCCCGAATAGTTTGGTCTCCGGTCGAGCTTTTAACGTTTCGCTCCCGAACTTTTAACGTTTCGATCCCGAACTTTTTGGCTGCACCCCTAATTAGGGATGCTGAGGTTGACATTTAATTACTTTGGCCTAGGGCAGTGTCGATCCCGAATAGTTTGGCTGCACCCCTAATTAGGGATGCTGAGCTTGGCATTTAATTACTTTGGCCTAGGGCGGTGTACATCCCCGTCGCATACAACGTGACAACAATGTAAAAGTGACTACTAATATTTAAACCTTTATTATGTTTTTTTTGTCATAACCATTTACAGGAAACACCAAACTACCCAGAATTTTGCTATAAGTGGCAAGTTGTGATAAAAATGACTTCTTGTTACCGAAGATATGACTTTTACAGGGAAGAAATTAAATGCTGCTATTTATAGATTTGAAGTAAGTACGTATTATAATTGTTGCAAAAGTTATAGATTGCTGTATAATTAATAGGCCGGTGAAATATTTGTTATAAGGAAGAAATTAAATGCTGCTATATATTTATAGATTTGAAGTACGTACGTATTATAATTGTTGCAAAAGTTATAGATTGCTGTATAATTAATAGGCCGGTGAAATATTTGTTATAAGGAAGAAACTAAATGCTACTGTTAATAGATTTAGAGCACCCGGTATCGGCCTCAACGAGAAGAAACAGGCTGAGGTGGCACGGCTCAACGCCGTCTTAACGAGGGGAACACCGCCCCCTAGCTCGTTGCATCTCGTCGGTTGAATCTCGTGGCCACGGAAACGAATTGAAACGGAAAAAAAGAACCGTTGCTTATGACCATTTCGGAAAAAAAACATTAAAGGAAACATATTTATTTTCAAAAAGTTGGTGTTGCATCTTGTTGTCCATTTCCCCACTTGGTGTTATAACACCACTTGCTTGCCTATTTCCCCACTTGGTGTTATAACACCAAATGCTTATGTGGCATGTGAGGTGGCACAACTTGATGTTGCATCTTGTTGCCCATTTCCCCACTTGGTGTTATAACACCACTTGTTTGCCAATTTTCCTACTTGGTGTTATAACTAAATGCTTATGTGGCATGTGAGGTGGCACAACTTGGTGTTGCACCTTGTTGCCCACACCCAATGCTCTTAAAAAAAAATTGTTACAACTGATGCGGAAGTTACAGATCACGCGTTAATGGAAATGTGCCCCAATATAATAAATATAGCAACTTCGAGAAAGACTAGCTAGAATTAATCTGAAAATTTTAAATTAAACATGAAATATATATAGAACTTGTACTTGATTTATTACATCAAACATAATACACACAAACACCGCATGAACACACACACAAAATCATTTAACCAAAAAGAAAAAAGCAATAAAAATAGACATATAGCCGACACATGATCATAGGCATGAACATTATCTCCTTCACGAGAGAACCTACAGATCAGCTCTCTGGTGGTGTCCCATTCCGGTGGCTTGCTCCGCCCTCCCCTTCATCTCCCGAGCTTTGTAGCCCAACTTATCCCTAGCCTGATCCAGTGAGTCAGCCCCTGGTGGGTGCCCACCAGTCGCGTACTTGTAAATCCATGATAACACCGTCACCGCCGCCACTCCAAATCCTCCCGACGTCAAAAATCCAGTGGCCAGAAGAAACACGGTGATGGCAGCCGGGACAAGCACCGGACTGAAGATCACAAGTAGCGGAGTGGCGATTGTCAGTGCGATAACAGTCCCGGCCAGTGTGAGACCGGAGAGAACCAGGAGTGAGCCACCGGCGGTGGCGGCCGTGGCTGCTTTGACTGCTTGGTGAGCCCGCGGAGAGGTGTTGGTGTACTGCTGCTGGTGCATTCCTCCTACTCCTCCTCCGACATGGTGTTGCGGATTGTAGGTCTGATAATCTGTCATTTTCCGACGGTGGATTGTTGAGATTTTTGGTAGGTTGATTGGGTTTGAGGTGGAAATATGAGAGCTCCGGGGGTTCTATAAAGGGTGGAGAAGATGGTGATGGAGTGGCACGTGTTGAAAGAAGGGTGTCACGTGTTATGGGAACTGCTTGTCATGCAATGCTTGCATGCTGTGAGAAGGACACGTGGTGTCTCGTGTCACATTTTAGTAAAATTTTGCTTGTAGGAAGTCATCAAAAGGATGAGGGGTGAAAGTTTAAATCTTGTATTCTTCGAGGGCCGTATCCTTTTCTTTTCTACTTTTTGTAACTTTCGAGGGTATGTGGAATTGTTTACAACTTATTTAAACAATATAATATATAAAATATCTGCTGCTAATATAGTAAGTTATAGTTTTGTTCTATGTTGTTTATATGGATCGGTATTTCTAGTTTTACTTTTAAAAATTGGCTAGGCTCGATTATGTAGTTTTCAATAGTTGTCTGTGTGGTTTATATTTGTTAAAGGGCTTTATAATCATTGACGGAGCTTGAACATTTGAGTCGGGGCTGAAAGTAAAATATATATAAAAATTGAAGAACAGGGGCCGTAGTCAAATTTTTTAGTTTTGGGTGTAATATGTAAAATCTTTAATAGTAATGGACTAGTTAAAAAAAAAATCTGTGGCCCCCCTCGCCCTTAAGAAGATCCGTCCATGTTTATAATGAATCTTTTTTTGGGAGCTGACCATGAAAGAAAATTTGTTTGGGTTAAATGGGAGTTGGTTTTGGCCACTGCTTTGAAAACCAGACCGAACCGGCCCGTTCAACCGGGAACTAGACTAGTTATTGCAGGGGCGGAGCTAGGATTTTAGGATAAAGGGGTCTTATATATTTAAAAAAAAATATTCAAATAACATAATCGACTTTGTAAAATTGAAAGAGACAATGAAAAAGAATAAATGGTATAAATAGAAACTACATCGATTTTTTTAAGAATTCAATAATTATTTTTCTTTTTTCGTTTGAAAAAAAAAATCAATAATTATTTTCTTACACATGGTTTACCCTATTATTATAAGAATTAAGAAACTAATCAACTAATCATAATATTATCATTAATTACAAATTATATTGCTAAAAAATATTAATTATAAGTAAAAAAATAACGTAAATATATATTAACTAGTAAAGTAAGAATTATAAATTATTTTTTCTTGAACTTGAGTTTGTAAAAGAAAGTGAGGTGAATGTAATTTGCAATACAGTCCCTTTGCCAATTGCCGATGATTTTTAACTGCCGTTAAATTGTAATGGATGTATATGTTATTGAATATGCAAATTATAATTGTCAAACCACAAAATTAAGGAAATTAGGCTAAGGGAGGCGCTGAGCTAGGGATTAGTTTTTATTTTGGGCTAAAAGTAATTAATAAAGTTGATAACTAATAGTATATAAGTAAAACGAAAAATGTTGGAAGGGACAACACACCTGGTAGTCCCTCCGCCCCTTAGTTATTGGTTTTGTAGACTCTAAAAACCACTGGTATGTCAAAATAATAGAAAACCATTGGTTTTATGTGAACCAAGGTTAACCCGGCCTAATTCAACCACCTATACAACCGGATTATTGAAAATATTTACTTCAAAAACAAAGAGCAGGGATTCCCTCTTATAAGAGACATCAAGTTTTATCTTCTTATGTACCATCAATGTGGGATAAAGTTACTAAACCCCACCATTTTATTAAGCAACAAGTCTTTCTATTTCTTTAATCATACTGATATAGGATCAAAATACAAGTGATTTATTAAGCAACAAGTCTTATTTCTTTAATCATACTGATATGGGATCAAAATACAAGTGATTTATTAACCCACAAGTCTTTCTATTTTCTTTAATCATACTGATGTGTGGGATCAAAATACAAGTGAAGAAGCCATCTCAATCCTATATAATATAATAGGTGCGAAACTTTTTTGGTTTTGATTAATTTGTCTTGTTATAAGTACTATAGAATCAGGTTCTTTCGAGAACCAAAAGATTTGTAAGAACTTGCGAACTCATAATCAACTTATTATTTTTTTCAACACTAAAAACACTAATCTTCTCCAAATGGTACGTCTAAGCCATATCTAGGCTCAAAAAAGATTTGATGATTTTATTTATTTATTTATTTGGTTTTTTGTATGACTGATGATGAGCACAATCAACAGTCCATATGGATAAAGATTGTGCACATCCGCAGTTCATATGACTGTTGATTGTGCTCATCAGCAGTCCGTACAATCTGCTGATTATACATACATGCAAAATTTAAAAAAAAAATTTGTCAACTTTTTTTTAGCCTAGATATGGTTTAGACGCAACAGTTGAAGAAGATTGATGTTTTTGGTATTAAAAAATGATAAGTTGATTATGAGTTCGCAAGTTCACACGTTTTTTTTAGTTCACCAATCATTTCGTGAAGGGCACAAACGTCAAACCCATTTACTTGGTCGTGAAGCGTTCGCACGCGGCGCACGTGCATGCAACGTAATACAAACTCGAGGGAATAATCATGTGCGACGAACGTCCATGAAACGTCATTTAAATGAGTTTTTCTTTTCTCTTTTATTTATTTTGATTTTTTTCTTTTTTTATTATTTTTTTTGTTTTTCATTAAAAAAAATTCAAATTTTTTTTTAAAATAGATATATAATCGGTTTTAATGTTTTTAATTTTTTTCGTTTTTTTAAAAAAAACCTTTTTTTTTTTTTGGTTTTTTAATATCTTTACTACACACTTGAAGATAGTAGGGATTTTTTTAATTTTTTGATTTATTATTATTATTTTTAACTAAATATCAGTTTGAGTTTTTAATGTTTAACAATTATAAAATTTTAAATAAGAAGAATATTAAGGATCATAATATTTTCCGTTCATATATATATTTTTTTGAATAATATTATTTTTGGATAAAAAAATGTTGAATCTTAGTATTTTGAATCATAACGATATTATGCATCATACATTTTTTGATCATATTAATTTGGATCAAAATATATTGAATTAAATAAAGTTTTTGTTCAATACAACATTTGGATCATTATATTTTTTTTAATCATTTAATTTTTAATCATAAAAATATAATAATTAAGGATCATTAAATATTTGAATCAAAATATTTTTAGATCATAACAAGTTAAGGATTATAAACATATTGAATCATAATATTTTTGAATCATAAATATTTAGAATCATCTCTATTTGCATCATATTATGTTCAACATTTTTTTGAAAAACTTCTAATCTTTTAAAATAAAGTTTGGTATCTAAAACACCTTATTTTTACAAAAAAAACTTTTTACAAAGTCATTAGAATAGTGAGTAGAAGTATTCCTTAAATTGTTATAATTTTTGGAAAAAAAAATTGGGTTTTTTTATAAATATAAAAAAAATTTCAAATTTTCATGATTGTGCTCATTTTTTAGAGAAGAACTTTGGTTTTTGCAGACTTTTTTTTCAAAGAAAAAAAAAAGTTATGGCCGAAAAATTTAGCGGGTGAAAAAAAAACTCATCAACCAATAAGGGCTGGACACTTGTCAGTGGAGGCACGTGTCAGCTCCTGGAGAGGCCACATGGCCGAATTTTCATTTTCTTTTTTCTTTTAATCTTTTTGTTTTTGTCACTTATACCTCCAAACAATTAACCTTCCCCGAAAATTATCAAAATCTCGCAATTAATTACGAAAATGTCATATCATCTCGCGGGATTTTGACGATAAATAAAATCAAATCCTGACCATTTATTTTTTCAATCTTAAGGCCAAAATTTGTCCTCGAGTTCCTACCATTTTTTGAGTTCCTACTTGATCCTACTTTTATATATATATATATATATATATATATATATATATATATATATATATATATATATATATATATATATATATAGCCAGTTTATCCGGTTTTTGAGGTCGGTTGAACAAGTCGAACCAATTGAACCATCAAACTGGTAAGACTGACGGTTCGATGTTCGGTCCGGTTTTCAAAACATTGGTTTTGGCTGCTAAGGAGCATGGTGGCCTAGATGTTGGTAGACATTATGCATTCAGTAACACGCTTCTGTTCATAATGATAACGATGGTTTTTCCTTGGACTCCTCTTTCGTGGTCTAAGGTGTTTGGGCTTCTATAGTCTTGGCTTTTATGGCATTACATAATGATCATATCATTTTGTTTGATACACTAATTGATGAAAAAGGTGGGTGGTAGGAGCAATATTTTATTTTGGAAAGATGTTTAACCGGGAGGTAATCCTCTCAAGTTGAGATTTTCTAGACTTGCTTTGTTGGATACGTACTTGGAGTGCAAGGTTACAGATAGTGTGTTAATGGGATTTGGTGTTGGAGTTGGTCTCGAGATTCTATTATGGGAGTTGTGTCATCTTAGTTGGATAACATGTATGTTTTGGTATCTTATGTCCAACTTTCTAGTGGTCCTGATAACTGAGTGTGGGAGTTAGCTTCTAGTGCTGATTATTTAGTTAAATATATTGGAATGTTAATTGATGATTCTAGGTTGCCTCCATGGATCGATTGATACTAGGTGGAACAAGGTGGTGCCCTCTAAAATTAATATTTTATGTTGACGTGTTGTCTTGAATTGTCTCCTTACTTTGGATAACCTTTTGGCTCGAGGTATAGATGTCCCTACCAGCTTATGTAACGTGTGTAACAATGCAGCTGCCTCCGTGATCCATGTGTTGTTTGAGGATGAGGTTGAAGAGGTCGTGTTGAGGAGGGTTGATCATTGGTGTCAAGTTGACTTGCTCCCTCTACTTCGACGGGTGCTTTTGATCAGTTCTTGAATTGGACTCTTGTTCTGTCGGCTAAGAAATTTGAGCTTGGGTCTATTTTCGCAACAATGTGGTGGTGTATGTGGCGTTTCAGGAATAGCTACTTATTTGAGATGGAGAAACCGAAAAAAGATACGATATTTGATGATTTTGTCTCTTTTTCTTTAGATAGGTTGTGCATAAGAAGCATAAATTTCACACAGTTTGAAATTTATGGCTTCAAAACCCTCTTTTTCTTTTTATATTATGATGTTTTCGTTTTTTTTCCGTCTAGCTCCTTGTTAGAGGTGATTTTTTTATACAATTCAGTCGTTCAAAAAAATTATTGTGTTTTTTGTTTGGTTGTCTTGTGGTTTTACCCTAGAAACCGACCCTCAAAACCAAACCACCCCATTATATTTATATATAGACAAAGTTACATAAATTATCCATATAATCCACCAAATGTTCCAACTTCAGTCACTGTTAATTTTTTTTGGTGAACTGTTGGGTTTTAGTATACTACAACATCCTATGGTGCACATACAACCCTAAATACCTTGGATCTATGTTTTCTCTATTATACATGCAAATGGTTTCCAAGGCATTAAACCTATAACTAGCATGCATTTAACATAAACCATATAATATACTAGTTAGGGAAACATACCTTTTATGTGGCTTGAAGTCTTGATTTATTTGGCCTTAAGAGCTTAGCACCAATAGTATGAAATGCCTCAAATGGAATCACAACACACCTAGGACAAAGGTGGCTCTTGAGAGAGAATTTCATGCACCAAAACACCTCCATATTTCTCTAAGAAAAGAAGTGGTGATTTTGGCTATGGAGTAGCCTATTTATATGTAGGATTCCAAGGGTCATGGGTATAATCCATAATCCATACCCATGGGTTTTATGATCCATGGTTCATGTGGCCCAACTCTTTATGTATCCATACATAAACTTGGTCCAACATGGATCATAAGCCCAACACATATAAATATAACTAATTATCATAATTAGTCCCCATAGATTTAATTAGTCTCTTTTGATCACTAAATTAATTCCAAATTAATTCTTGATCGATACTAATTAAAACATATGATTTCATATTAATATATTATAACTTATAATATATTAATAAACCATAAATAACCTTCTCTCAAAAGTCCATCCTAACAAATTGTCCTGATGATATGCAACCCAAATGGACCATTCTACTCTCGGGTCAAGTACATACCAATAATAGTTATGGGCTTAGACATCTAATCCAACAGTCTCCCACTTGGATAAGTCTAAAACTATTATTGCAAGTACGACTTCATAACCCGACTAGCAATCGTAGCTCTTAAAGCCGATGTCGAACTCTGAACAAATCAATGACGCGTCCATTAGATAAGGGATCATATATTCCTCCATTCTAGATATCATATGGACTGAGACATGGATTATAATCATTCTCTCTGTCCATTTGTTGTTTCCCGATTTTCGATTTATGATGACTGACTGATTGAACAAATCAAATCAGTCCTGGCTTGGCCAAGCACTCACATGTGTCATCGCTAAATCATCGAGGGGCCCACAGATATCGCTTTTATCCCGAAGGTAAAAGGAATGGATAAACTTCGACTCATATGGCTTGTTCTACTACTTGTTGAATCATACACAAAGGCACGTTTTATAACATCGAGTTACCAAATGCGTTTTCGTGCAATCAATGTATAACCAACTCATAGTAACAACTCATATCTCTACGTTTGAAGAATATAAGATATTATCGTCTCATGATCACTCGTGATAAAATCCATGAAGTGATTCAAATGAGCGCGGGTTGAATCCAATACTCAGAACTTATGAGCACTCATGAGTGTTGTAGCACCACTTTGTCCACCAACTTGGACCTCTACAAACCAACCCATGATAGTCTTGATTCATATCTACTTCAAACATATGACCGACTGTGGATGGTTTGAATAACTTAATCATTCAGGAAGAGCGACTTAGTTATTCTGGAAGTCAAAACATGCAAAGTGAAACACAAGAATAAATGAATCAAATATGGTATCAAACCCTATAAATATAAATAAACACTTTTATTTATCACCATACTGATTACTCATTATTCATTGTTTCGGTTTTATCAACTTTATACTTGAATTAAAAACACTAGTTGTCCCATGCTCCAAGCATGTACACTATGTTTTTCTTAAACAATAGCTTTGCCATACACCAAGTATGCACTCTATGTTTGTCTATGATCCTTACTTTGTGAAATAAACCAATTGAACATAATTTCAATGATTCTAATTTCACACTCCCAAATCCTTATCGAAAAATGTGAGAATTTCAAATTCCTATCATTTATCGAAATCTGTTTAGATTTTAAACTTATATGCACTGACCCTCCTGTAATGAATATGTACAAAGTCACAAAGACTTGTCAACAGTCATTATAAGGTATTCCAATGGAGATCAACTCCATGGAAACTAAGTCTCATATTCAAAGTACATTGCTTTGGACATGCTTGTTGCATTAAGTTTTCTAATCTTACACAGATAACTTCCACCTATGGAGACAACTCCATATTCTCATTTTGACTATCACTTCTGAATAAGAGATGCCTCTTTTTAGAATATGTCAATATGGTCCTTCCAAAATTAGCACTATACTTCCAACTGTCCCTGAGCAACCAATCTTTGGTAAACCTCAGATTGTCCTCGACAATTGCTTAATCATTTTAGTCATATCCAATTCTAGACCTTTTCCCTTCTTAATGCCTCTGGGAATTTGGAAAAATTTAGAAAGGCCAAATATTATAGCACATGCAATCGATCCTGTACCCAAAGCAAATGGGACACGATTCATGATGTCTCACATAAAGACATGATTCTAGACCAGTCTTTTGCTACAATATTTTTATTTGCCATGTTTTCAAAATTTGACTATGAAGAGGGATGCTGTAATCATAATCGAATTTTGAGAACGCAATATATAGAATTTCCTTAAGTTGAACCAATCCAACATGAAATTCATATATATATTCTTGACTAAAGGTGATTAAGGTCTCAATCTAAGCCTTTAGAACTGAAATGAAGTATATCCTCTCCCTTAATTATAGCAAAACAACTTTTTCAATCCCTGCAGCCTCACGAATTGAAACTTTTGTTTTCTATAATTAACATTGCTAACTTGAAACACTAACAATAATTATCATGCTCCCACTAACATGATGATTATTATCATAACACTTATGCTCCCACTAGCTTTGACATGTACTCAGAAATCAGCTGGACTTCTAGAAATCAATACTTTATTGACTTTCTTACCAATGTTCAGATTTCTGATACGAGATGCTTTGATAAAATTTTATCAAAATCATACATCTTTCCTTAGATAGCATGCATGTGTGTCTAAACAATTTCAGAACTATGAAAAGGGATGTCGTAATCATAGTCTCAATTGTTTAGACCTTTTGCCATCTACTTCAAATCTACTTGGTGGAAGTGTTTCCTCACCATCATTTTCATGAATCAGAGAGAAACCTTATGACCGTTAGATTTTATGGTGTATGTGTTCTTATCCATGTGAATCGTCAAAACCATAGTCACAAGACAAGGATAATGACAAATCCAAACTCATATGGACTAAACTTATGCAATCTTAACTTCTTGCCACCTGGCAGTACAGGGCCTGCCATTGCTTCCAATTTGTTATGCAACCAATTGAGAACTTTCAGAACTCCTATGCAAAGCCAACTTTAACTGGAATGGGCACAGAATATGTCAACACGATAGGTTATAAGCCTCAAGTCGTGTGCTAGTGAAGAACCTCATGTTTTATTCTTGATTAGTTCTTGAAATTCTTTTTAGGATCTTTAAGACTCCCACTATCCTCTTGACATATAAGACTATCTTGCCAAATATTCAAGAGATAGTGCAGATTCTTTATCAAGACAAACACTTCACACAATTGGCCTTAGTTGGTCTTTGTTTTATCCAAAACATCACAACTTACCAATTTCAAATGTACAAGAGCAGGACACTTTTACTCTTACATTTGACAAGTGTTTTAAACCTTTCTTTAAGATATGTCACTCAAGTTACAATCTTGGAGTATGACTCTAAGAATTGTTTTGGAACGAAGTATGACTCATCTTCCTGATCTAACCATTTCAACAATTCATGACTCCTCTTCTTAGTCATAAGAATGCACTAAGATGACCTTTAGAGGACTAATTGTGATATGATTTCTAAATCATTAAGATGATCACAAAAATGATACTAAAGTACTCTCCCATCTTTTCAGATTTGAGAAACTTTTATCTTTCTGCCTAATTTGATTCTTCCCATTCGTTCTGCCATACATTGAGACTTTTCCAATGTTTCAGAATTATACTTAAAATTGTAAGTATAACCATATTTACTAAACTTTAGTAAATCAAATAGTATTAACGAGCTTTGTGGTGGACATGACCAGTGCACAAGAATGTGTACTCGATCCCTTTAGTCCTTCACTTGACTCACACATCCATGTGAACAAGTAATTAGTCTTGATTTTCCAATGCTTGAAAGTTCTCATTCATCATACTGTTCAACTTGCATGATTCCAAGTTTCGGTCCAATTGAAACTTGGGCGATGAGGAACTTTCCTGATTTGGTAAATTTAGACACTACCACAAATGAAAGAATCAAATCCATTTTCCAATATTGCTGTTAGTGGAATCATATAAGCAACAATTTTCCACAAATGCCATTGTAAGGATACTTCAAATAAATAAAATTAAACAATTTTCTTTTATTTTAAAACTTTTCGGAAAAACTTATCCTTACAATCCACATGGAAAATTGTTGTTATCTATTCCTTAGCAATATATCATAACTTCTTAAGCAACTGCTCAAAATTCTGATGCGATCGAAATCCACCTTCGCGATCAGAATCAGCATATACTTCCTTTAAGATTTCTCTATATTCTTTGATTCTTAAAACATCAACATGTGACCAAGTCACATCATGTAATGAGGATCTCAGAATAGAACTTAACAGAGTTAGATAATGGGCATGTTAAGTTAGATAATGGGCTCTACCTGATGTAGAGTCAAACTTACTGACTTTAACATCCTTAGGTAAATTTGGCAGCTTTGCAATCAACGCCCCTTCCTTTGGTAAAATAAACATATGGACCCTTTGGTAATGGGACTATCTCAGACTTAGCCTTTCTCTTTACCATTTGGTCAACCGGGTTGACGATGGCCAATCCCTTTCCATTGGGAAGAGAATGGTTTTTCTGGATTTCCAGTGTCACCATTGTCACTGTCCATAAAGTTTTTGGGAAGTTGATCTTCTAATCAAATTTGCTTTACTATCGTTCCAAATCATTGCTGATTCAGCAGCACCAAGCAAATAGATATGATCATTAAGGTTCATGTCATAGTCTGTTTCATAGTAGTCCCAAAGGAACTCACTATGTGACTTAGAAAGTGATTGAACATCCAACTTTCTCAAGACTTTGACACCCAACTCTCCCGGCTTGTCAATATGTGACTTCATCTCTAATATGTGATCACACATAGACCTTGCTTGCCATTAGGGCTTGAGTGACCTTGAACTTGTGGGTTAGGGAGAATAATTGGAGGAGGTTGAGGAAGAGAAGTATGACTTCCATGAGCCAAACTCGGGAAGTCATATTCATTAGGAAAGCTTGGTTTGCGAAGATCATTGTTGTCTAAACCAGACATCAACAATGGGATAAATTCACGTAAAGTTGATTTAAGTCCTTAATATAACACCCAATATGATATATTAAGGCTAGGACCCAACAAACTATTTTATAACTTGGAAGAGGGATGCCGTAATCCAAGCTATAAAATATTTGAAGGTAGGTGAATGACGATTCACCAATTTCCACCAAGATAAACGAAATGTATTATTAGGTTTTAATTGGTTTTGAAACTCCTAGATTCTTTTGAGATTCATTGAACTTTTCAATGACATGTTTCAATCTCGAGTGTGCCCTTCAGGTTTTGTGACTGGGATGCCGAGGATCACAAAATAAGGTGTGAAGTAACCATGCAAATATACTTGGTACCCTTAATATTTACCCCTCAATCGATGTGCCGGTTAACCACACACGCTCCAACGATACTATGATAAACATTAAGTTACCCTTTGCCTACCTTGTTAAGTCCAGGTTAGTGTGCCGGTTAACCACACACGCTCCACTAACAGCTTAAACAAAGTGCAAAGTGTAATTTCATGGATTAGCACCTTATTCACATTTTCCTAAGTAACTAAGATTGGAAATTTATAAGTGTTTAGTTACTTAGTATTTATCGTTATACTTATAATGAAGGGAGAATTATAGTCCTTGTCCTACCTGTTCGGCTAACGACCCTCCACCAGTCAAGGAAGCGGTGAGTGAGAGTGGACACCCATTAAACTGCCATTTTATAGGCAGTAACCTTATACCCCCCTTATAGACCGGCTTCGTGAATGAGGCCTACTAATGGTAAGACGACTTTATCTTATACATATCTATATAATTAAAATTATAATAATAGTATAAGGGTTGAATTTTAAACTTTTAAAATTCTAAGGTCTAGTTTGGAATTAAAGTATACATGGGGGGTAACTTTACAAATTCCAAAACTTGTCAAGGGTTGAATTTTAAACTTTTAAAATTCTAAGGTCTAGTTTGGAATTAAAGTATACATGGGGGGTAACTTTACAAATTCCAAAACTTGAGGACAAGTTTTGAAACCTTTCAAAACTCTTGGATTTTTCATAACTTATGAGTTTAATTAAGGTTTAATGAAAAAAAAAATTCAAGTTCCATAACTTGAGGACAAGTTATGGAAGACATTAAATCATTTGATGATGACATTAAAAATAGTGACTCTTCTATTTTCATAACCTATGAGACTTAATGACACTTTAAAAAGAAAAACTCTTCACTTTCCATAACTTGAGGACAAGTTATGGAGTTCATAAAAACCATTAAGATCAAATATTCCAATTAACACAATAATCAAATAATTTTTCTATGATCTAGATTAAACTCATAAGTAAAGATAATTCACATCAACAATTTTCAAGAAATTAGATAATCATATAAACTAATACAAATCTTGAAACTTTGACAATTATCCTTTGAAGACTCTTGGAATTCATAACCTAAAGAGTTAATAAATGAGACATTTCACATCCATAACTTATGGAAGTTTCAAAACTCTTAAGATCATAACTTTAAAAAAAACTTTTGAGTTCCAAAATTTTATGACAAAATTTGTAACTCCTTAAAACCATTCAGATCAAACTTTTAAAACAAATAAAATAATCATATCATTCTATCTTTTAATAAATTGACCTAATTTACCTCTTGTAGTAAAGTGACTCAAATTTTATAAATAATTAGTTTTTCATAAAATCAAGTAATTATCATAAAATTTGACAAACTTCATATTTTTTTTTTCTTATTTTTTTCCTTCAACTTGAAAAAAAAATACATTTGCATCAAATATAATAGAAAACAACCCATGACTCTGAACATGGTCCATGTGGTTTCTAAAACTTGCATGGTGGGTCCCTAAGCCACATGAAATCACTTATTTCCCCTTTTTAATTTCTTTAATTTTTTTTAAACTAAAATCATTTTAATTAAAATAATAATAATAATAATAATAATAATAATAATAATAATAATAATCCCTTTTACCCCATCCCACCATATCTCATCCCTAATTAAAATGATATACTACATTGTTTCCCTCATTCCCCCCTCTATCGTCTTCAACACCCTTTCATAGACATTGACGCCGCTTTCATTGTACCACTATTGGAACATCATCAACATTGATGTCATCAACAACTTTCATCAGAAACCCTTCCCTTAACGTCTTGATTATCGTCGTCAATATCGGAAAACCACGACGTAGCCAAGCATTAGTGATAAAGTCAAAACACAAATCAAAGCACAAAGGAGAACAGTGAGGGTGAAAATGAACTTGATCTCAAGGACGACCACCTCAGGTAACTACCAACAATGGTCGGAGCTATAATTGTCACTGACAATGACCTTCCTTGTAACGACCCAATTTTTCTACATCTTTTATCTATAAGGATTATCAGAGTTTTCTACTAAAATGTGGAATTCTATAAAAATTAAAACAATTTACATATCATGTTTAATCATGGGTTTACAATAAAAATATAAATGTAATTTAAAGCTACAAGGAAATAAAATCTATTCTAGGTCCCTATGCTCTTATCTTCAATCACGTACACTGACTGCTACTTGAACTTGTACCACATGAAACATTTCTATTGCATCAAGCTACAGGTCTGTTGAGTTATATTTTAATATGTTTTCATGTTAATCTAACTCTTCTTCTTTATCGTTCCATCTTTACAACATCTATCTTTTCTTCTTTAATTTTTTCTCATACTCTACAATCTAATCTTTTTCTTCTAATAGCATACATTGCTATTCTTCTCATGTATCTATCTCTTCTATCTTTTTTCTCATATTTACATACTCTACCTTTTGTCCTCTTTTCCCATACTTTCCTTTATTCTCCATATTTCGCATCTCATCTATCTCATACTTTATCATCTACTCTTCTTCTCATACTCTTTCTTAGCCTCATCTTAGGCTCATCTCATTCTCTATTCATACTTTATCTTCTCTTTCTTTATCTCTCTTATACTCTTCTTTTCTTCTCATACTCTATGCATTATCTTCTCATATTCTTACTCTGATATTCGCCATCTCTTATTTTTAGCATGCCTGTCTCATACTCTACTTACTCTTCGTCTCTCTATTCTCATATACTCATGCATTACTATTCTACTTTCAAATAGACCCAACGGTAACATCTCATACTCTAATTACATTTATCTTCTAAGGAAAACAACATCCCATTACATTGTCGGGTACCCTCATCCACACTTACTCCCCTTTCTTATGATCCATTGTGTATCCTTAATCATTCTTATTCTCTTCAATCCCTCATGGATTTCTTACTCTTAATCCCTCACGGATCTTATTCAAGTTCTTAAAAGAACACGCTTTCCTTGCTTCACTCATGGATCCTTTTATGTATCTTCCCTAACCATATGAAATCTTTATTCCTACAGGAATCATCTATCCACATCCCCAAAGGGATCATCATCTCTTTCCTCACAGGGACATAATCTCATTCCCAAAGGCATCATACTCATTATTCCCGAAGGAATAATACTCTTATTCATGTAGGAATCGTACTCTTCTCTAACTATTTTATGTGACTCATCACATAACTCTTGGATGATCTATCTCTTTATCTCATTAATAGATCTTTTACTATTTATCTAGTACTTAACTCATTAACTACTTAATATATACCTTCGTCTCATATCTATTAGGTATCTACACAATACCATTTACATCTTACATACACACACACAAATATATATATATATATATATATATATATATATATATATATATATATATATATATGTGTGTGTGTGTGTGTGTGTGTGTACTCTTTTATATGATTATAATACATATAATCATATCCTATTTCTTTCTACATCTCTTAGGTATTTAACAAATACCTGTCTCATTTAACCATACATAAGACTATAATACATATAATATTACTCTTTCATTATCTCTATCTCATAGGCATTACTTATAATCCCCTTAACATCTCCTTATACATCTATACATACTTTGGTTACACATACATGCTCAGATATATGATCTTCAATGTATGACCACAAATACATAATCTTAAATAAGAATGATCCTATTCTTTCTTTCTTTCTATATATCATGCTTAGATACATGATCTTCAAACACATAATTATACATACATAAAAGATTATAAATATATAATCAATGTCTAATGAGAGAGAGTGAGAGTTATTACTCACCCTGTTAGTTGGTGAAGACTAATTACTCATTTTTCATCAATTCTTCATTGATGCATTATTTATCCATCTTCTTTGCTCTTAGTCCTATTCATACACGTATACAATCTTCTTAATATATGTCTTAGCCTATCAAGAGCTTAATGACTTATGGTCAAAATGACCACTTAATGTACCATATTTCGAACTTCACATTTTCTATTTCCAAACTAACCCAAAACAATGAATTAATCATCCCCTACTACCTTATTCATCATAATCTAACATATAATGCATCAATCATTAATCACTAGTTAGGGTTTTAAGCATAACTCTCATTGGAATGATTTCACCATGGAAATTACTTCTAGAGCTTAGTTAAAGTAACTAGACACTATCAATAGCATCATAACCAATCTATAGATTGATCAATTCAACCAATCTACCCAAACTAACAATTTCCATAAAATGGAGAAATCTTTATCTTATTGTGGAGAGGATGAAAATCCTTACAATCCACCATCTCAAGCTTCTCTTGGCATTGTTTTGACCCCAAATCGCCACCTTTAAGCTCCCAATAAACCCCCCATTCAAATGGATCAAAATGAGCTCTTATCGGGTTTAAAAATGTGTTCAGGCAGCGTCACCATGCCTTGGTGGCGTTCTTGACACACCATGGTGACAACAGTTCATAGATTCCAACTTTGGGACATTTTCTTCCAATATTTAAACAATCATAACTTCTTTGTTTCAAACCTTTTTTTAGTGATATTTATATCCCTGCGGAGGTATTGACAAGCTCTACAATTGTATATAATTACTTTTGGCTTAATTCATATGAAACTTAATTCATTAAGCCATGCAAAAAACTTAAAATATCAATTTGTCCCATTTTCTATATATCTTCAAAGATACATATCTTCTTCATCTTATCTCTGTTTTCAACAAGTGTTAAATCCACACAAAGGTGGAGATGAGTTCTACAACTTCATTAAGTCATTTCTTACTGAATTAATATGGGTCTTAATCTATTAAGTCACAAAGTTGACCCAAAAAGCATAAAATTTCCCATGTTACCCTTTTAACCAAAATGCATCTTCTCACGCAGTCTTTCTCTTGAACTTACTCATCTAACCTCTTATAAGTGACTTAAAGTTATCTTGTCCATTTTCATTGTAACGCCTGCTAGAAAGGGCTAGATAATTAAGGTATAAAAGGATAATTTTTCATCACGACGATAAATATGAATTATGGATAGAAGATTATTTAGGAAAAATAATATAAATAAAAGTCGTAGTATTCGTAAAAGCGAACTCGTGCATATAGGGAACGTCCAAATCTGATTTCATAAGAGGATGTTATGATTTTTTCCGGATGAACTAGCCAAGATTGATAGGTACACCAAAGGGCTACCATAGGAGTACGACGTGCCAGTTAAACAAGCACCTACCTTTGAGGCAGTTGTCTGGGCTGCAAGATCAGTTGAAGGCATGATCAAGAAAAGTACCGTCGACAAGACGGAGGTTGGCAAGAAAAGGAAGAATGAAGGACTCTCAAAGTATAATAAGAAGAGTAAATTCTCTAAGCCTGACCCCAACATCAAGAAGTTTGGGGCTGACAATGAAGTAATTTGCTTCAACTGTGGAAAGATTGGACACTACTCCAGAATCCAAGATATGAAGTGGACATCCTATATAGATAGAATTAGATTGTGTAGTCTGGTGTAATAGGCACGAAATAAGAATGATTATTGTAACCGCTTTTCAAAAGTTATGAAACCCCTAATTGCATTACATTTTTATTGTGTGACAATAAGTAATTATGGTTTCAAGATAATGGATTGGTTAAGCTTAATGGAGTAGAATAAATTCTGGTATAGTGTGCCTTGTAGATAGAAAACTACACAAAAAAGAATTCATACAAAGGATTTAGGAAGATAGTTGTAACTAAAGTCACGTCATAGAAGGAAGAGAAGCATAACCTAAAATTGTGAGGACAACATCTTAATGGTGTCTAGGAAAATTTTTGTACATGCTTGATTAGACACATGCATATGTGTTGAATTGTTATGTGATTTTTATGTGTGGTGACTTGGTGAACAGTAAGACAATTTTTGGGACAGGTATGAGGAGGTGTGGAAGGTAGTATCGGCCCGTACTACCAAAAGCACAAGATTTGTACTTGAATCAGGATGAGTCACAAGGTTACTAAGGCACTAGTTGTTAAATTTTTTTGTTCATGTCCGTCGTTGCCACCGTTTTAGTATTGACTAAGAAGATGAATGTTATTCCGACCCTCGTGGTCATAGAAAATCGAGTTCGACTAAGATAAAAGCTAAAAAGTAAGATACTCTATTTAGAGAACCAAGTTCGATGTAGCATCCGACTTTAGTCAAGAGAACGAAGGGAAGGACAATCAAAAGCGATCGAAAAAAGTATCGCAATTGTCGTTAAGACTAAGCAGCTAGTAGCTAGAGATACTACCTAAAATGATGTGGTTGTACCACATTAGTGTTGGATTTGGTGTCTAAGCTCATAACTATAACTGGGATGTACTTGACCCGATTGTAGCATGGTCCTTTTTGGGTTGCCTTCACCAGTGCAATTTGATAGGATGGATTTTGAGAATAAGGTTATTTATGGTTTATTAATATATTACAAGTATAATATATTAATATGAAATTATTTAATTAGTATTGGTCAAGAATTAATTTGGAATTAATTTTGTGGTCAAAAGAGACTAATTAAATATATGGGGATTGATTATGTAAATCAATAGTTCTTGTAGTGTGGGCCAATGATCCATGATTATATAGATGGGCTAATCCAATGAGATAACCCATGGATAGTCCATGGAGGTTAAATCCATGGAGCATGAGAATGTGGAAAGTCATGGGTCATTAGGGTTTACAAAGTGTAACCCTAGCACGTGCAACACTATAAATAGAACCCTCATGAACCAAAATCGGCGACACCTTCATTTGAGCTAAATAACCTATTCTCTCAAGCCTCCTCTTGCATATTGGTGTTTGTGAACCAATATAGGCATCACACTTGAGGTGCTCAAGCTTTCAAAGGTCAAGAACTACAAGTCCTTATAAGAGGTAAGTCATCTAACTAGTTGTATCATTCAATTGTTCAAATGTATGCTAGTTAGGACAATGCTTTGGAAATTTGAAAATATGCATGTATAATTAGAGAAAACATAGATCCAAAGCATTTAGGGTTGCATGTGCACCATAGGAATGTTATAGTGCTCAAAACCCAACAGTGGTATCAGAGACTGGTTTTGTTTTCTATTATATTTTATGCTTATTAGTTTTCCAAGTTGAAAAAATCGAATTTTTTGCATCTGACTGGTGAACTCGCCGAGTCCACTGGCTGACTCGACGAGTCCACTCAGAAACAGACCAACTCGACGAGTCCAGTTCATGTACTCGCCGAGTTGATGCTCCTGTGTGCAGAATTTCGAGTTTTTGGCTAGAATTGGATTAGGATCATTACCCCAAACTGTTTTTTGAACCATGAAATCTGTTTTTTGATATGGTAGTGATCATGCTTATCCAATTAAACGATAACTGTCATAATTTCAAGATTTGTATTAGTTTATATGATTAGGCTAATTTCTTGAAGATTGTTGATATAAATTATCTTGTTCTTATGAGTTTAACTAGATCATGGATGAATTATTTGATTATTGTGTTAATTAAAATAATGATCTAAATGCCTTTAATGGACTTCATAACTTGTACTCAAGTTATGGAAAATGAAAAGTCTCATACGTTAAAATGACATTAAACTCATAAGTTATGGAAAATGAAAGGACAATTGTCAAATATTAGGATAATAGGTTAATTATTTGTATTGTTTGATATGAATTGCCTTGCTATATGAGTTAGATTAGATCAATAGAATATTATATGATAATTTTCCTTGTTAGAATTGATCTAATTGTTATTTAATGGGTTCCATAACTTGTCCTCAAGTTATGGAACATGAAAAGTCTTATCATAAATGTTTTAATGAACTCCATAACTTGTCCTCAAGTTATGGAATGTCAAGAGTCTTTTCATAAAACCAACATTAAACTCATAAGTTATAGAATTGAAGAGTTTTGACAAGTTTCAAAACTTGCCCTTAAGTTTTGAAATTTGTAAAGTCTCACTAATGAAACTTTAATTCCAAACCCTAGAGTTTTAAAAGTTAAAATTCAACCCTTATACTTTATAATATTATAAGTTTAATAATATATATATATATATATATATATATATATATATATATATATATATATATGTATAAGACAAGTCAGTCTTACCGTTAGTAGGCCTCATTCACGAAGCCGGTCTATAAGGGGGTATAAGGTTACTGCCTATAAAATGGCAGTTTAATGGGTGTCCACTCTCACCCACCGCTTCCTTGACTGGTGGAGGGTCGTTAGCCGAACGGGTAGGATATGACTTTAATTCTTCCTCATTAAAAGTATAATGATAAATATAAAGTAACTGAACTTTTATTGAACTTCCCAATCTTAGTTACTTTAGGAAAATGTGAAATGGTGCTAATCCATGAAATTACACTTTGCACCTTGTTAAGTCGTTAGTGGAGTGTGTATGGTTAACCGGCACACTAATCTGGGACTGAAAATGTGTGGCAAAGGGTAGCTTGATGTTAATCATCTATCAATGGAGCGTGTGTGGTTAACCGGCACATTGATTAGGTGATTTGTAACATTGAGTGTACCAAGCTAATTTGCATGGTTATTCACACCTTGTTTGTGATCCTCGATATCCCAGTCACAAACTTGAAGGACACAATCGAGATTTAAACATGCCATTGAAAAGTTCAATGAATTTCAAAGGATCTAGGAATTTCAATCCAATTAAAACTTAAAAATCTATTTCGTTTTTCTTGGTGGAAATTGGTAAATCGTCATTACCTACCTTCAAATATTTTACAATTGGACGGCATCCCTCTTCGCAATTGTAAAATATTGTGTTGGTTCCTAGCCTTAATATTTCGTTTTGGGTGTTATATTAAGGACTTAAATCAACTAACTTGAATTTCTCCCTTGTAGATGTCTAGTTCAGACAACTATAGTCTTCCCGAATCTTTTGGAAAAAGCTTTCCACATGAAGATGATATTCCACAATATCATACTTCACTTTCTCCACCTCCTCCAATTATTCTCCCTGACCCACAAGTTCGAAGACTTGAAAAGTTCAAGGCCACTCAAGCCCTATTGGCTAGCAAACACCAAGATGGAAGGTATGTGTGTGCACATGTCTTGGAGATGAAGTCACACATTGACAAGCTGGGAATGTTGGGTGTCGTTGTGTCGAGGAAGTTGGCTGTTGACTTGGTTCTTCAGTCACTTCCCAAGTCGTATATTCAGGTTTTTAAAGACTACTACATGACAGATCGCAACGTGACCCTTATTGATCTTACCTATTTGCTTATTGCTACTGAATCAGAAATGATTTGGCGCAATGGTCAAGCAAATTTGATTGGAAGATCTACTTCCCAAGCTGCCATGGACATAGGCAATGACATAGATAGTCTAGAAAAGATCCCTTCTCCTATGGGAATGGAATTGACTATAGTCAAAAGATTTGACCTTTAGAGAAAAGCAAGTTCTGAGATAGTTCCATGTGCAAATGCCAAAAAGTCCACTTGTTTCTACAGCCATTTGAAGGGACATTGGAAGCGGAGCTGCCCTGAATACCTGAAAGATCTAAGAGAAGGTAAAGTCAAAAAGGTTTGACTCTACTTCAGGTAAGTCCACTATCTAACTCTATTAAGTTCCTGTTTGTAGATTCTTAACACATGATGTGATATTATTACATTTTGATGTTTTGTAGGATCAAAGGAAGCTTAAAGGAAAGGCATGCAGAGTCTGATCGCGAAGAGATGGATTTCGATCGCATGGTTCGATGATCGGATTTTTGAACTGCTGCTTAAGAGTTATGATAAATTGCTTAGAAATTTATAATAACATAGTTCTCCTTTGTAATTGCATTGTAAGGAAAAGTTTTTTCCGCACCTTTTATAAATAAATAAAATTTTGATTTCTTATTTATATTTCCTTGCAATGGCATATGTGAAAATTGATGTTTGTATTTTTAAGCAATATGGATTTGATTTTTTCTTTTGTGGTAGTGTCTAAATTTACCAAACAAGGAAAGATTCTCATCACCCAAGTTTCAGTTGGATAGAAACTTGGAATCATGCAAGTTGTATTGTGTGATGAATGAGAACCTTCATCTTTGGGAAATTATGACTAATTCCTTGTTCACATGTATATGTGAGTCAAGTGAAAGACTAGGGGATCAGGTACACTTGGTTGTGCAATGGTCAGGTCCACCATAAAGAACGATAAGACTATTCGTCATGATTTACTAAAAGCTTAGTAAATATGGTTATGCTTACAAGGTTAAGTGTAATTCTGAATCATTGAAAAAGTTTTAATGTATAGTTGAACGAATAAGAAGAATCAAAGTCGGCAGAAAGATAAAAGTTTCTCCAATCTGAAAAGATGGGAGAGTACTTGAGTATCGTGTTTTATGATCATCTTAATGATTATGAAAACCATATCACAATTTGATCCTCTAAGGACGCCTTAGTGCATTTGTTTGGCTAAGAAGAGGAATCATGAATTGTTGAAATGGTTAAATCTATTAAGATGAATCATATTTCGTTCCAAAATCAAATTTTAAGAGTCATACTCCAAGATTGTATATTGAGTGACATATCAGCAAATGTAGAGTAAAATGTTTTCTACTCTTGTACATTTGAAATTGGTAAGCTGTGATGTTTTGGATAAGACAAAGACCAACTAAGACCAATTGTGTGAAGTATTTGTCTTGATAAAAAACCGCACTTACTCTTGAATATTTGTTGTCAAGAAATGTTTCTTGACAAAGAGAATCTTATATGTCAAGAGGTCAGTGGGAGTCTTAAAGGTCTTGAAAGGTTTCGAGAACTAATCAAGAGTAAACCTATTGTTAATCACTAGCAGACGACTTGAGGTTTGTAACCTATCGTGTTGACATATTCTTGTTTTTGTGCCCATTCCAGTTAAAGTTGACTATGCAAGTGAGTTCTATGAGTTCTCAGTTGTTTGCATAACAACCTGGAAGCAATGGCAGGCCCTTGTGTTGCCAGGTGGCAAGAAATTAAGATTGAACAATTTCAGTCCATATGAGTTTGGATTTGTCACTAACCTTGTCTTGTGATTATGGTTTTGACAAATTCACATGGATAGGAACACATACACCATAAAGTCTAAGTGTCATAAGGTTTCTCTCCAATTCATGAAAATGATTGTGAGGAAACGCTTTCACTAAGTAGATTTTAAAGAGTTAGCAATTGTGATATTTGCATTCTCAAATTCGATTATGACTACGGCATCCCTCTTCATAGTTCGAATTGTGAGAAATGGAAAAAGGTCTAAACATTTGAGACTTATTGTTGTAAGTTCTAAAATTGTTTAAGACACATATGATCTTTATAATAAAAGGTGTGTGAGCTTAGATAAAGGCTTATCGAAGCATCTCGTGTCAGAAATCTGAACTATGATAAGAAAGTCAATAAAGTATTGATTTCTAGAAGTCCAGCTGATTTCTGGATTTATGTCATAGCTAGTGGGAGCATAAATGTTATGCAAGTAACAAAATTATTGTTATGCTAGTGGGAGCATAATTATTATGGTAAGTGTTGCAAGTTAGCAATGTTAATTATAGAAAACAAAGTTTTCAATTCAGAAAGTTGCAGGGTTGAAAAGTTGTTTTGCTTTTATACTTCATTTCAATTTTAAAAGTTTAGATTGAGATTTTAATCAAATTTAGTCAAGGATTTATATGAATAACATGTTGAAATGCTTCAACATTGGAAATTCTATATATGGAAATATTATAGCAAAAAGACTGGTCAAGTATCATGTCTTTATGTAATACATTATGAATCGTATCCCATATGCTTCGGGTATAGAATCGATTGCATATGTTATAATATTCATGTGTTCTAATTTTCCAAATGCCTAGGGCATTAAGAGGGAAAAAGGACTAGAACTGGATATGACTAAAGTTATTAAACAACTGCTAAGAATAATCCAAGGTTCGCCAAAGATTGGATGCTTATGGATAGTTGGAAGTATAGTAATGGATGGACCATATTGACATTATTATGAATAGACAAGATTCTATTAAAAATGAGTTGTCATATGGAAAATATGGAAATGTTTTCATAATGGAAGATGGATATCAAGAATCTATGAGAAAGTTAGAAACTTTTATGCAAGAAGGATGTTCAAAGGAATGTGCTTTGAATATGAGACTTCAGATCTATGGAATTGTCTTGTAACAATCTCTAATGGAAAGTTTTGTAATTGACAAAGTCTCTGTGACTTGTGTACATAGTCATTACAAAAGGATCACTGCATATAAGTTTAGAATCTAACAAATTACAGTAAGTGGCAAGAACTTGGTATTCTTACACTTACGATAAGGATTTGGAATTGTGAAATGAGTATCGTTGGAAATGTTTACAATTGATCTATTTCACAAAGTAAGGACCATAGGTAAACATAGTGTGCATGCTTCGAGCATGGGATAGTTTTAATTCAAGTATTAGTTGGTAAATCGAAACAATATACAATGAATAATGTGTAATTAATATGGTGATTAAATAAAAGATGTTTTATTTACACTCAAAAGTTTTGGGGCCATATAGGATTATAATTATTCTTGTGTTTCACTTTGCATGTTTTGACTTCCCGAATAACTAGGTTATTCAAACTATCCACAGTCGATCATACGTTGGAAGTAAGTATGAAAGAAGACTGTCATGAGTTGGCTTGTAGATTGTCTAAGGCGTTAGACATTGCAAAAGTGTGCTACACCATTCATGACTCCTCCTGAAATAAGATTTGAGTATTGGATTCAACCCGCACTCACCTGAATCACTTCATGGAATTTATCACGAGTGATTGTGAGACGATAATATCATATAATCTTCAAACCAAGATATATGAGTTGTTGACTACGAGTTGGTTGTGCATTGATGACATGAAAACGCATCAGTAACTTGATGTTATAAAACGTGTTGTTGTGCATAATTTTATGAGTAGTTAGTACAAGCATATAATGTCGAAGTTTATCTATTCCTTTTATCCTAAAAGGATTAAAAGTGATATCTTGGGCCCTCGATGATTCTGTTTTGACTATGTGTCGGGCCCGGTCATAACTAAATTGATGTGTTCAGTTATGTTCTATGTCAGACGAATCAGAAATCGGGAAACAAATTCCAGGACAATAAGTATGACTATGTTCCATGTATTTGTCCACATAGATATCTTGAGAACATAGGAATATATGATCCCTTATCTGAAGTACGCGTCACTGACTAGGTCAGAGTTCGACAGCGGCTTTTGAAAGCTTACGATTGCTAAGTTGGATCCTGAAGTCGCATTGTCAATTATGATTATTAGACTTATCCAAATGGGAGACTGTTGGATTTGGTGTCTAAGACCATAACTATAACTGGGACGCACTTGACCCGATTGTAGCATGGTCCTTTTTGGGTTGCCTTCACCAGTGCAATTTGATAGGATGGATTTTGAGAATAAGTTTATTTATGGTTTATTAATATATTACAAGTATAATATATTAATATGAAATTATTTAATTAGTATTGGTCAAGAATTAATTTGGAATTAATTTTGTGGTCAAAAGAGACTAATTAAATATATGGGGATTGATTATGTAAATCAACAGTTCTTGTAGTGTGGGCCAATGATCCATGATTATATAGATAGGCTAATCCAATGAGATAACCCATGGATAGTCCATGGAGGTTAAATCCATGGAGCATGAGAATGTGGAAAGTCATGGGTCATTAGGGTTTACAAAGTGTAACCCTAGCATGTGCAACACTATAAATAGAACCCTCATGAACCAAAATTGGTGACACCTTCATTTGAGCTAAATAACCTATTCTCTCAAGCCTCCTCTTGCACAGGCCCGACCTTATATAGATAGAAAATAAGCCCTTGCTTAGGGCCCCAATTCTAAGGGGGCCCCACTTAACCCATATTTCAATTAGGGATTAACGATTCGGATTCTCCATTAACGCAATATGCAGCAGTAATTCTCGGCGACTATTCTTCCTTCTTTGAATCTGTGTCCTCTGAGTTCATTCTTCATTCTCCTCTGTCCTCATAACCGCTGAATGGATTACCACTACCGTCTACCGGTTTGATTTTGATTCTCGATTCTAATCTTCTTCTTCTTGGCTCTGATGATCTGACCGATTCTTATTCAAAAATAAAAAAAAAGAGGTTAGCTCGATTGTTGATTCTTCTTTCTGAGGCTGATAATCTCTGGCTATTGTTTCTTTCCTTAGCGAATTCATAATTCAAAAATCAAAAATAGAGGTTTAACTGTTTGTACTTTGTATATGAGCATTTTCCTTGTTAATCGTCCCACTGTTAGATTAGTTTTGTGTTTGTAAATAAAGCTTTATAGACTCATTGTTGTTAGTTGTAAGATTGTATGTTCTGATTTTAGGGCGAAGCAACTACATAGCACTTTTTTGAGTGAGGTTTTGTTTTAGAATTTAGATATATATCATGCTAAATTTTGTTAATTTGATGAAGTTAAATCTATTAATTTTGATGTAGAAATCTATTTGATGTAGAAATTTGTTTATCATTTTCTGCACAAAAGAAGGAATAAATCTATTTTTTGAACTTTGATGTAGACTTCTTTCTTTATTAGACTATCTATTAAGGTTAATAGGACTTAATTTTTTTAATATTCATTGTGTCAAGTTGGATTTTGGAATGATTTTCGCTAGAAGTTGCAAAGGTGGAACGAATTTGAGTTTTTTGAAGGTCAAGGCTGTCAATAACTATCAAGAACTCAAAGGCCCCAAACTTTTGGTTCGCTTAGAGCCCCCAAATTGGTCGAGCCGTCCCTGCTCTTGCATATTGGTGTTTGTGAACCAATATAGGCATCACACTTGAGGTGCTCAAGCTTTCAAAGGTCAAGAACTACAAGTCCTTATAAGAGGTAAGTCATCTAACTAGTTGTATCATTCAATTGTTCAAATGTATGCTAGTTAGGACAATGCTTTGGAATATTGAAAATATGCATGTATAATTAGAGAAAACATAGATCCAAAGCATTTAGGGTTGCATGTGCACCATAGGAGTGTTATAGTGCTCAAAGCCCAACAATTAGAACATGAAGGAATGTATCCTCCATACTAGAGTCTAACTAAAAAAGACCCGAGTCATTAGGGTACGACCATTCGGTCTGTTATGATAAACAAAGTAAAGACTCGAAGGTTAGGATTGAAAGTCCAAAATAGAGTCAAGAGCAAAAGCAAGGTTAAGCACTGCTAGCAGTTAAGAAGTCCAATAATTAGAAGGAAAATGAGTTATAGTTATTGTTGTGACATCCCCAATTTCACGGCCAGAAAAGACCGATTTTTTTATGCTTTATTTGTAAATTAGAGTATCATTTTTAAGAAATATGTTGCGGAATTTGTTCCCTGATCCAAGTACGAGTCATCACCAAAACAAAGGTAATTATGGAATTTGAACAAAATAGCTCAATTACTTAGAGACTTAGTAACCTTGTGACTTTCCCTGATTCAAGTACGAATCTTGTGCTTCTATTAGTATAGGCCTCTACTACCTTTCACACCTACTCATAATCGTTCGAAGTATTGTCTTGCAGTTCACCAAGTTGCCATAAAAGAAAACCACACAAAACTTAACATATTGAATAACGTAATTTAGGAAATTATATTGCTTCTTAGATGATTACATTGTTATTCCAACTTATCATATATTATGCCTTTTACATTAGGCTACATAAGATATTACTAGCATGAATCATGCATTCAAGTACTCCCGACAAGCAGCTCTAAATTCCCACCCTCTCGCTTCCTCATCAAGTATCATGTGGTATGCTTTGGCCTTTAGCTTTGGCGGCACATTTGGCTTGGTATCTCCTTCCCTCTTTGGGCAATATTGCTTGGAGTGTCCTTTTTCTCCACACTTAAAGCAAACTTCTTTCTTGGTTGTGCATTAGTTAGTAAAGTGACTAGTCTTCCAACATTTAAAGCAGGTCACTTTTTTGGTGCATTTCCCAAAGTTCTTCCTTCTGCACTTGTCACACCACTTTGCCTCGCTGCTACCCCCAAACTTCTTGTTGTTTGGTTCAGACGTCGAGAATCTTCCATTCTTATTGGACCTTGAAGATTCCTCAAGCTTCTTTTTCTCTCCTGCCTCAACTTTTTCTAGACCATTCTCCCTTATTTGGGTCTCTACATTCCTAGCTGCCCAAATGGTTGCTTGCAAGGTAGTTGTTAGTTTCACCGTTGGCCCATAATCCGCTGGTAATCCACTAGCAAACTTATTGACCTTGGAAAGTTTGGTAAGAACAAAGTAAGGAACCAACTTCATCTTCTCGGTAAAGACTGCAACATACTCGTTGACACTTAACCTTCATTTCTTCAGTTTTTGGAATTCATTGTTGATCTCTAGAAGGTCTTGCTCAGACCAGTATTGCATTTTTTAACTCTTTAAGGAAGTTTTCCCAAGACATCTTCCCTACTTCTCCCTTTGGCATGGAGTCAGCTAATAACTTCCACAAGTTCAACACTCCAGTCTTCAGTTGTCTAACCGCTAAGACGGTTTTCTGTCAGTTGTTGTAGTCGCATCTCTCAAATACCATCTCCATCTCGTAGATCCAGTCCATAAACTCCACTAGTGTTGGGCTCCCAGATAGACTTGGCGGTTTGGAAGCCATGAAATATTTATACTCACATCTATCTTTCTCAATCCTATAATTAGCATTGTTCATTCTGACTACTTGGGGCTCAACCTTGCTAACACTCCATATGTAATTTCCTTCCCCCGACTGTTCTTCTTCCAGCTCACATTGCATTAAGGGTGTTGTGGGTTCATCCTTATTATCTCGTAACATTTGTCTTATCTCCTCCATTTGTTCGGCCAACATAGCGTGAATCATTGCTTGGACTCCTGCCATCGTGACAAGTTCAACGGTACCATTCTAGGTGCACGCTCGGTCACACGAGGCTCAGACGGTTGGTTTCCATTACCGTTTTCTAGTCCACTTCGAGTTCTCACCATGTCTATCTATACACCAAAGCATGTGTTTAGTGTACTGAGACGAGAATATTAAGATAGGGACGATTTAGATGCGTAATCCTCCTTATCACTCTGAAAAGTTATATGTCAGTTCTAATACCGTAATTAAACGTTTAGAAACTTGAACACATAAAATTTCCTATTTCTAGGTTGGCAATAGACTCTTCATTAAATCAAGTAACAACAATTTAAGCAGCTTAAAGCATGCTATAATTCATTTAGCACGTAACAACAATTTAGGCATCTTATACTAAAGTAAGCTAGTACTTGAGTCAATTCATGTATACTACCTAAAATATAATAGACACACATCTCACGATCATCGCTTAGCATTCTAAGTTTAAGTCTAAAAATCCTCTAAATTCTTAGTTCGCTTAAACTAATGCTCTGATACCAAATTGTGTCATCCCCATTTTTACGGTTATTTTAAAACTTTTTATTTATGCTTATTTAAAATAGAGTTTATTTATAAATGCGGAATTTGGTCCCGTAAAAGCATTTCCGAATAAATGTTTTTCATTGATTTATAAAAACTTAGGATGTCATAACTGATACAAAACATAAGCATAAACATGTCTTACAATATCTTAGACTATCAATATACATCTCCTTGAATCTCTTATCATTCATGTACCTTTGTACCGCTACTTGTGATACAAAAAAAAGCTGAGTGGGTCCGGTTAGGAAACCTGGTGAGTACATAGGATTTTCAACCCATATTAATATAATTAATATGTTTAATTATCAAACGGTTAACCCAATTACCCATCCCCATTTTCTCTTTTATTTTTCCCTAAGGATCTATCCTAAAAGTCATCATAGTCATCGTTGTTGACAATACCGTTACAGGGATTTCTTCTCAATACATGTCAGTAGTTTTTCTTTCTGTTTTCATTCATAAGGATTTGTCCTAAAGATCACCTAAATCATCGTTGTTGACAATACTGTTACATGGATTTCTCCGCAATACGTGCCAGTAGGATAGACTACATCAAATGGGCATGAAGTCCATCGCCTACATGTTATAAGCCTACTTGTGCTCCACGGGACTGTCATCAAATAGTCTAGTGGTCCTCACCTATACTATGTTAGGTAACTACATCATTGGTACACTAGTACCATTCCTACATCGGTAGTACACTAGTACCATTTTTACCTTGTTTGTACACTAGTACTATTAAAGTCGTGATATCCTATTGTCATTTTCATCATTCATCGTACTATGCCATCTTATTATATTCATCCATCATCGTACTATCACATCTTAACACTCCTTAATCTTCTTATTACCCTTCATTATGTATTATATTCATGAAAATACATATACGACATTAGTCATATAAAATTTATCTTTATAATATTTCATCTGTCACGTAACATCTTTGCACATAAGCACATATAACATTCAATTATCTAAATACTTCATATCTATGTGTAAGATGAAAGTAAGTATGCACTCACTTGATAAAGTGGATAGCTGAAAAATTGGGCAGCGCTTCACTTCAGTACTTAGCTTTTCCTTCGATGAGACCTAGCTTCATATCACTAAGTCGTAGCCTTATATTCCTGGTGACTAATGATAGTCTAAATTCCTCACTAATCCCAATATCTACATCAAGATCTATCAAATAAGGAACAACCAAGTAGGATCATATTGGAGGTAAGGTCCGTTTGGTATACAAAATATATTGTTTAGAAATCCCACTTTAAACACCTCACTAAATCTAGCCTAGACATCATCCCCATAAGTAGATCAATCAGTATAACAACTTGGAATTACTGATAAATCTTATTTATAGATTCACAATAAAGACAATGAATATAAATATAAATTACACTAAAGATAAAGTTGAGTGTAATTTAAATTACATAGATTTTCAAGATAAAAGTATGGAAATTCTACTAGCAAAACTTTGGCCTGGTAGCTACTAGACGTCCAACGCTCATGGGCCTCAGGGCTTCGCCAGAAACTTGAAACCTAAGGTAAATTGGCTATAATCGACATAAATGAGCTGAGATATGAACTTATAGGCTGGAAAACTACATTGCAAACCACGCTCAGACCAGGTGCGCTTCGTGCCTTGGCCTGGTCGGCCCTCTCAGACGATGACACATGTCCTTCAGCGAGTAGTGAGACGTGGTAGGGGTAGGTACACGATTAAACTTAAAAAACTCATATATCAGCCATATGAACTGCGTTTTCGACATTAAATATATGCATGCATAGGTATTTCTGGGTACTATAACTTTCATTTAGACCCCATTCGCTAATTCTCACCCGATCTTAAGTTTAACAGCCTACGAAGATTACACTGTTAACGACCGTGTAAAATTCATAACTTTTACATACAAACTCTGTTTTTTACTATCTTTATATTGTTGGACTCCTTATTATAAGATCTTCAATTCTCGTTTAGATTGATTTGGCTAAAAGTCTACCGATCAAAAATTCGATTACTATGTACGTACTGCTACGTTAAAATTTTGAAAAATCATAACTTCCTCTCACGAAGTCAGATTTTGACATTCTCTATATGCACGCTCTCAATTTTACGACTACTATGACTTTCGTTTAGATCAGGCTAAAAAGTATTTTATCAAAATTTCACTTTTTACGATACACAGAGTCGTGCCAGTTTAATCGCGAAACTTCGAAGAAGCATAACTTTTTCATATGAAGTCGGATTTCAGCATTCTTTATGTAACGACCCAAAAATCAAGGGTAAAATTTGTTGGATTAGGTGTCTAAGCCCATAACTATAATTTGTATGTACTTGACCCGATAGCAGCATGGTCTTTTTGGGTTGCCTTCACCAGAGCAATTTGATAGGATGGATTTTTGAGAAAGAGGTTATTTGTAATTTATTAATATATTATATGAATAATATATTAATTGAGAAATCATATTATTTAATTGGTATTGATCAGGAATTAATTTGGAATTAATTTAGTGATCAAAAGAGACTAATTCAATTTACGGGGACTGATTAGGTAAATAAGTAATACTTATAGTTTGGGCTAATGATACATGTTGATTAGGGATGGACTAAATTTATTTGAGAGTCCATGAAGGTTTAGTCCAAAGGGCCTATCAAATGAGAACAGTCATGATGAATTAGGGTTTACAAGTTAAAACCCTAGGAATTCCACACTATAAAAGTAACCCCTAGCACCCCTAAAATCGGCCAATCATTCCAAGGTGAAACCCAAGCCGATTTTGTGCTTCCTGACCTCTCTCTCATAAGCCTCCTTTTGCTTTTGGTGTTTGTGACTTATTAGAGGTATCACATTTGAGGTACTAAGCTCTTGAAAGGCCAAGAACTACAAGCTACAACAAAGAGGCATTTATCTAACTAGCTTTTATGTTGTATATCTCCAATTGCATGCTAGCTAGGGTTTATGCATTGGATAAAATGAAATTGCATGTATAACTTGAGAAAACTTAGATCCAAATCATTTAGGGTTGTATGTGCACCATAGGCTTGTTATAGTGCTCAAAACCCTTCAAAAAATTCATTTTTATTATAGTTAAAACATAAATATCTTTTATTCCAGACATTCCAAAACATAGTTAGTTAAAACTTTTATCAGAGTTCATCCCAAAATCACTTATTGCGGAAATCATAGGCGTGTGCGTTGCGATCAAGTCGGGCCCTTCTTTTCCAATCGATGATACCTGAAACCAAAACTATAAACCGTAAGCACGAAGCTTAGTGAGTTCCCAAGAGCATACCCCACACAATCCACATAAGCACATAATCCATATCAGGTACAACAACTATATAAACCATGTCAATCGCATAAGCCATGCATATAAACATATAGAGATGTCGTGGGCTCCTCCCAAGGTCTTACTCCAGGATGACGTGGGCTCCCCCCATGGTCTTATACCTTCGTGTCATGGGCTCCCCCCATGGTCTTTACCTGAAATTCCATGGGCTCCTCCATGGTCTGATATCCAACTGCCACGGGCTCCCCCCGGGGTCTTCCATGTAAATGACACAGACTCACTAGCATACTACATATCACGGAACATAACTATTCTACTACATAATATATATATATATATATATATATATATATATATATATATATATATATATATATATATATACATATATATATATATATATATAAACATATGAGGATGTCGTGGACTCCTTCCAGGGTCTTACACCTATGTGTCATGGGCTCCCGCACATGGTCTTAGCTATTTGGCATGGACTCCCCCCATGGTATTTACCTGATATGCCATGGGCTCCCCCATGGTCTAATAACCAACTGCGACGGGCTCCCGGTCTTCACATATCTAGTCAATAACATAATCACACATCTACATCTACATGCATATAAGACACATCAGTAGTGAATCCAGAATAACAGTACAACTAACTGAATGGGCCGGTCTTGGTGCCTTAGACCCATTCGTATGGTGAGGAGACTCACCTCGAATGCAGAAGCTTCCCGAATGACATCCTTAGTTGCTGTCCCGCCGACTTCCCGAGCTATTAATACCAGTCAATATACCCAATTAGCAATTAGGTTTCATACTATAATCCCTAATCCATACATGGGGTAGGATGACCATTCTACCCTTGGCCCAATATGATCCAAGACTGAGGCCCAAGCCTAAAACCAAAGCCCAACTCTATAATGTCCATAATCCGTCAATGGGCCTAACCCTAGAAGGCTCAAAACCAATAAGGCCTAGAATACTGAACAGTCAACCCCAGTCAACTCATAGTCAATAGTCAAAGTCAACGGTCAAGGTCAACAGTCCATGTTGACTCAACTTGTCGAGTGCATCTAGCAACTCGTCGAGTCACCTGAATAACTCGTCAACTTGCCGAGTTACCTATGTAACTCGTAGAGTTCCTTAATGTCCAGAAGACCGAAAACTCATGCAGACCAAAACTCTAATCCTTCATTGCACTCATCCATAATCTCAAAAACGGGTAAACCCTACCTGACTCGTCGAGTCGACTAAGGGACTCGGCGAGTTCCTTCAGCCCTTTTGTGTTCAGTCCTTTCCAGTGGGATCCAAGGTCCCAAACTTCAGATCCAACCCCTTAGGGTTGAGATACCACGTAAAGTTGCTAACTTTACATCCATGCAAAGCACTAAAGGCTAAAAACACTTAATCAAGGCTTGTCAAGGGACTTAGAGCATGAAAGAGGGCCAAGACTTGATAAAGTTGGCAATTTTAAGTCCCCAAAGGCCCTGAGATGTCCAGATCTAAAGCCATATCCTCATATCATGCTCAAAACCAAGAATAGTACTAAACTAGGCTAATAATGGCCATAAACTTTCATAGAAGGAGATCTAAGCAATGGAAGGTCAAGGTTTCGACTTTATACCTTAAAATGGTTGCCACACTGGAGGAAATCCCAGATCTACTGCCTTCCACTTAATCCAACCTCTTCAAGCTTCAAGTTCCTTCCAAAAGAGCACCAAGAATCACTTTCCAAGCTCACATACACACCAATTGGGAGATGAGACACGATTTAGGATTTCTCTGGACAAAGGAGGTGATAAGGGAGGCTACAAGTGAGGCTTATGGCCTTTAGATAGGGTACAAACCCTGAAAATTAGGGTTTCCCTTTTCAGCTCCTACTCGTCGAGTTGGTGCCTTCCAACTCGTCGAGTAGGTCCTTCATCCCGCGTCCAATATGATTTCTACTCGACGATTTGGAGCTCCCCAACTCGTTGAGCCCCAGCCCAAAACTCTAAAAATGTTGAAAACTAACCAATACCTAAACCAACGTTACAAATATCCCCCACTCGAACTAGACTTCATCCTCGAAGTCTGCTGATGCAAGAGTCTGGGTGATGCTTCCTCCACAATCTTTCATGATGCACCCTTACCCTATCATGGCCAAATCCTGACTGACTCACTATACCTATCCTTCAACCCTGCTTCTTGTATCTGGTGTCACTCCTTTATAGTGAAGTATTGAGAGCACTTCAACCATGATAAAGCTTGAGTATCCAAATCTTAACAATAAACAACAACCCCTTTTTAACCCAACGAATACCGACACCCGACATCCCGAGGGACACAAACATCACCCCGTTCATTCCATGACCGTTCAATAAGGCAACAGAACTCAATCACACAAGGCTCTCTCCGATCCTGATTATCTCGGCATTACCATCTGACTGGATTCACTTACCATAAACCGGGTGTCGAACGCCTATATTCAGAATACCGACTTCCCGTCCGGTTGCTGAACGACTAGCAACCTCACACTCGTGCCACGCAACCTCCGAAAGAGACCTCATCTAGAAATAATTGTCCTAGTTATACCGCCACTCATGGCTCCATCAATCTTTCTGACACATCCAATCATCATGACCTCACAACCTGTCGCCACTGAATCCAATGCAAACGTATGCGCTACCTGAATAATGGTAGTCTTTCCTCATTACCGGTATCCTTCAATTTGTCGTTTCCTGATTCCAACATATCGTGGCTCTATTACGGATAGAACCAGCCTAAAACACATCACGATGGCTTAAGCTACCATAGAACCGAACCCATTCATTACCCTGGAATCCTGCATTTTATGTCCTTGGCATATAGATGCTTCCAAATTTCATCTTACTGAAACAAAATCCTGTATTGCACACTCGCGAACTCCGATTCGGGATCTTTCCCAAAACGAATTCATATTCTGCTCCTACCTCGAGATCCACGAATCTGCATTTGCATAATGCACCATAACTTCCGACATCCCTTACTTGACCGATTAATAAATACCCTAGCTGATCCCCGACTACCAGCCTCACACTCGGTCCAACCACCAGGTTCCCAAGAGATCAAATATCAGGACTACCCAGTCGTAGCCCTACTGCGACACGCACTACTCATCCACATGATCCTGCAACTCAAGATCCAATCCTTGGCTCAACAGTCTCTACCGGTTCCATCCTAAATTCCCATAACCATTCAGGCTCGCCCACGGATAACTGATCGAACAATCCTTCCGGTCCTGATTCTAATTAAGTTGCGGCCTACCCACAACCTTGCGAACTGGCCTTCCCTTGCCTAAATCATCTGAATGAATCTATGAATGCTACAGCTACACCCGCAGACTTACAACACTTACCACACTATCCGAAAACCGTGTGAATGCTACGGCTACACCCGCAGACTGACATCGCTTCCAACACTATCCGACAACCTTGCGAATGCTACGGCTACACCCGTAGACTTACAACACTTCCAACACTATCCGACAACCTTGTGAATGCTACGGCTACACCCGCAGACTTGCAACACTTCCAATCACTATCCGACAACCTTGTGAATGCTACGGCTACACCCGCAGACTTACAACACTTCCAACTAACCCAACCGGCGCCTATGATCCTACCGCTAATTTACCAATCCGATCGCATCTCGACGTTGCGCACTCACGCGGTCTAACCTCCCAACTGGACTCAAGTACTGACTGGAACCCAAACTGGTTCCTTCCCACGAAGCCTGTTATTTGCCGTCAAGAAGACGCAATGCATATGTTGGGGAGTTTCCCGAACTCCCCACCCGCAGAATCCTACATTCAGACAGCCACTACGGCCGCCTTCCCTTTCCCGATAGGGATGTGAAATGCATCGTAGCTTCACCTTTGCTTCTGCCCGGATACTTGGAAGAATCTCCCCCACTCAGATTCCACTAAGTCCGCTTGACACATAAAAATTAAAGGATTCCCAATCCTTCTTACGTTCCAATGATCAATCTGTTGACGACTGGTACCTACCAACGAGTGCACCCCAAGTATCCCTTCCCAAAACAACACAACTCCTGAAAACCAGCTAACACTTCTTGAATCCCAACAACATCAATGACTCCAGGCGCTTAAAAGTGATATCACGCTCAGATCTCAGAGTCCAACGGATGGATAGTCTAAGCAAAACCTCAATAACAACTCTCTCTTCCCTCGACAATCCCAAATGCTCTTCCAAGCAAAAAATACTAAGGCTACCGAAAACTAGTCATGATTCCATCGTACAAGCCCGTGATCCAACCCCAACCACACCCAAGATGACATTCGAACAATGGGAATCTGCTACTTATAAGGGTACGACCTCGTACTATTCCATCAAAGATTCATGATATGAAAATGGCATATAACCCTTCTTGAATATAATTAACTCAACCACCAACAAAGATAACCACCCTACAATAACTGGAGCAGGTGCACTCACTGCTCCTCTCTGATCATCAGACAATCGACCTCCTTGTCGCCCACCTGATCACAACGAAAATATAACGGGCTTGCCCCCTGTGGGCAATCCCTGCTGACGTGGCCAAACCTGCTACACCTATAGCAACCTAAATCACTGAATAGATTCCAACAACGACTCGGAGCAATAACGGTACACGCGGATCCCGCTCCGCGAGATACTTCTGTCTGAAGATTTCTCAAAGATTCCTCGACATGCTGACTGGCATCTGACAACCCTTGCTAACTCAGAAAATAGCAGAGAACCGACCCGAGATCTAACTTATCACAATTTCCAAAGCGATGCAAATTCCCGATATCCATCGGAAATGGCAGAAGATAGCATTTCCGCAAACATCTGAAGGATTACTGACCTCCTCCTCCTGTGTTACCTCGACCACCCTGAGGACATGGTGTACACTTCCCTCCGATCCCAATGACAATCCAAACCCTTGGAACGAACCTCCATCGTGCAGTTTCCGCAAGCGTTGCACTGGATCCGACCCTGCTGGCCTCTCAAAAGCTGATCGAAACTCTTGGGTCTCCGCCTGAGATCCTTCATTAAATTCACTTGACCTGAACCTCTCTCATCGAGGTACTCCTAATCAATCTTCCATCCTCGGCTCTGGGATCCATATCATTCAGGGTCTCGCACCCTGACACACTCACCAGCTCAATCGTCAACGACTGAACTACAACATCTGGAGCAACCTTTGCTCTAAACCGGCTACAAACTGCTCCCAAGACATAGTCTCTCATCCCAAAGAGCAATAAATCGCACAATCAACCATTGTCGCCTGATACGAGAGGTCCAAGGCGAAGTCGAAATCCTGGCAGTCCTTCCGCTAACTGGCTCACCACCGGAGTCGGGACCAAACCCTGGTCCTTCCTCATGCGTGCTCATCCTCATCTTGGCAAAGCAACTATCCCCACTATCAGGGCATAACCAAGAACTCTCCTTCCCATAAGCTTCTTAGATTCTCCAGGACTCTCACCGATTCGAATATGGATCATGTGCTTTCAGTAGTACGTGCCCAATACTACCTTCCACACCTATCCATACTTTCCTCAGCAATCCTCCCGAATCCTCTAAGTCACTTACTCCACTGGTATACTAAATTTCTGCTAAACAACAACACGATATCTACCGTAGCACCTCCTAGGCTCCCCCTAGGTTACCAACTTCACCAAACCTCCCCACTAAACTCACTGGAGCATATCCTAGGCTTTCCTAGGCTCCCAACCTCACCCTGCCCTCAGCTGCTGAAGGATTCCCATTAATGTCAACTAGCTACCTCATTAATATAGCCACATGCAACAGAGATCAGATAATCCTTCGAGTAAAAGTCTCAACCCTAGAACGGTTGGACTCATATAAGAGCTGCGCAATAGGGTCAAGTCCATCACTCTGAGATTATCCAGCCTGTGCCACATGTGACTTAGCATATTCACTTAGTAGCTAGCTCACATTAATAAGATTCCTACAAAGCACAAAGCAAGCAACATTCAGGTAACGGTAAATCTAACCAGCGTACTCTAGACAAGTCAGTCTATCCACACGTACAATCTGCAAGCATGTAACACCTGTCACTAATCTCATCCTAGGCTCTCCCTAAGGTACTCCCCAACATGTGAAACTATCATCGGGCATTCAGTCCTCATACCACTACCCATGCTATCCACCTCCACCCATCCTCACTGTCGGCTGCCTTATGCATGCAAATTGTACACAGAACAGGAACGAGCCAAAACAGTCATTCTAAGGCTATAAGATCCTAACCGTATACAATTTTTAAAACATACACTTAGCAGTTATCAATACCAATAATCATTCTCATTCTATCATGGCATAAAATATCTCCAAGGCTACAGACATCACATATCAGGCTAATCTATCGTTGACTACTCAGCACTAGCATGCAAGTTTACCAGATCCTACAACATATAAAGGCATCTCTCCTAGCCCTAACTAGCATGCGATTCTCAGGTTCATAAACCAAGTCATAACATAAATCATATATGGGTATTATGGGGAAACTTACTTGAGATCGACTGATTGCATGCACCACACCCTTTCTTGTTTTAGAAAACTTTTTCCTTCAAAACATTTTTCTTTTGAAAACTTTACAAATCCTCAGTTTGAGTTCAGACACACCCGGAAGTATGTCCGAATCCCTCAAACCAAGGCTCTGATACCAACTTGTAACGACCCAAAAATCAAGGGTAAAAATTTCATTTTTATTATAGTTAAAACATAAATATCTTTTAATCCAGACATTCCAAAACATAGTTAATTAAAACATTTATCAGAGTTCATCCCAAAATCACTTATTTCGGAAAACATAGGTGTGTGCGCTGCGATCAAGCCGAACCGTTCTTTTCCAATCGATGATACCTGAAACCAAAACTATAAACCGTAAGCACGAAGCTTAGTGAGTTCCCCAGAGCATACCCCACACAATCCACATAACCACATAATCCATATCAGCTATAACATCTACATAAACCATATCAATCGCATAAGCCATGCATATAAACATATAGGGATGTCGTGGGCTCCTCCCAAGGTCTTACTCCAGGATGTCGTGGGCTCCCCCCAGGGTCTTATACCTTCGTGCCATGGGCTCCCCCCATGGTCTTTACCTGGAATGTCATGGGTTCCCCCATGGTCTGATATCCAACTACCATGGGCTCCCCCAGGGGTCTTCCATGTAAATGACACAGAGTCACAAGCATACTACATATCACGGAACATAACTATCCTATTACATAACACATATATATAAACATATGAGCATGTCTTGGACTCCTTCCATGGTCTTACACCTATGTGCCATAGGTTCCCCCACATGGTCTTAGCTATTTGCCATGGGCTCCCCCCATGGTCTAATAACCAACTGTGAAGGGCTCCCCCCAGGGTCTTCACATATCTAGTCAATAACATACTCACACATCTACATCTACATGCATATAAGACACATCAATAGTGAATCCATAATAACAGTACAACTAACTGAATGGGTCGGCCTTGGTGCCTTAGACCCATTGGTATGGTGACGAGACTCACCTCGAATGCAGAAGCTTCCCAAATGACATCCTTAGCTTCTGCCCCACCGACTTCCCGAGCTATCAATACCAATCAATATACCCAATTAGCAATTAGGTTTCATACTATAATCCCTAATCCATACATGGGGTAGGATGACCATTCTACCCTTGGCCCAGTATGATCCAACACTGAGGCCCAAGCCCAAAACCAAAACCCAACTCTATAATGTCCATAATATGTCAATGGGCCTAACTCAGGAAGGCCCAATACCAAAAAGGCCTTGAATACTGAACGGTCAACCCCAGTCAACTCCTGGTCAATAGTCAAAGTCAACGGTCAAGGTCAACAGTCCATGTTGACCCAACTCGTCGAGTGCATCTAGCAACTCGTCGAGTCACCTGAGTAACTCGTCAACTCGTTGAGTTACCTATGTAACTCGTAGAGTTCCTTAATGTCCAGAAGACCGAAAACTCATGCAGACCAAAACTCTAATCCTTCATTGCACTCATCCATAATCTCAAAAACGGGTAAACCCTACCCGACTCGTCGACTCGACGAGCTCCTTCAGTCCTTTTTGTGTTCAGTCCTTTCCAGTGGGATCCAAGGTCCCAAACTTCATATCCAACCCCTTAGGGTTGAGATACCACGTAAAGTTGCTAACTTTACATCCATGCAAGCCACTAAAGTCTAAAAACACTTAATCAAGGCTTGTCAAGGGACTTAGAGCATGAAGGAGGGCCAAGACTTGATAAAGTTGGAAACTTTAAGTCTCCAAAGGCCCTGAGATGTTCAGATCTAAAGCCATATCCTCATATCATGCTCAAAACCAAGAATGGTACTAAACTAGGCTAATAATGGTCATAAACTTTCATAGAAGGAGATCTAAGCAATGGAAGGTAAAGGTGTAACACCCATAAAAATTGAGCCAAATTAAAACATTTTAATTCATTCAAAAACCATTAAGTTCATACATCTCGTTTTCAAAATAGTTTAAACATCAGAGTATCCCCCAGAACCATATTACATAAATCATAAAACATGAGGAGCGGTACGATCACGCCTTCGCCTTGCCACGGTCTCCTGAAGTACCTGAAACAAAACACTGAAACTGTAAGCCTGAAAGCTTAGTGAGTTACCCCCAAAATACCAACCACATATAACCATACTCATATCATATCACAATACAGAACAGCCATGCACATCGGGTCTACTGTGTGACTGGTCCGCCCGCACCGGGCCTTCAGTCCACCTGGTCCACCCTCCGAGTCCAGCCATGTACATCGAGTCTACAGTGTGATTGGTCCGTCCGCACCGAGCCTTCAATCCACCTGGTCCACTCTCTGAGTCTACAGTATGACTGGTCCGCCCACACCGGGCCTTCAGTCGGCCTGGTCCACTCTCCGAGCCTCGGCACGTCTGGTCCGCCCTCTTGGGGCCTTCAGCTTATCCGGACCGCTCGCTGGGCCTTCGGAATATCCGGTCCGCCCTGGGTATGTTGGCCTACAGCACAAAGCAGGACCCGCCTCAACCCGACCCCCGTCAAACAACCATGTGCACATAAAACAATTAATCACATAACAGATCCTTAACCAGACAAACAGTCTAACCGATCACACAGCATATCAACATCCTAACCAGAATTCCGACCTAAACGGTCACTAGCATAACATTACCCTATATACCGGGTACCGACCTTAACCAGGTCACTAACATAACATTACCCTAAATACCAGGATGCAGATATAGCAAGGCAAATAACATAACAAACAATACCCGGATTTCCATCCGATAAAGGGTCGGCCTTGGTGCCGTAGACCCTGTTGATATAGTGAGGACAACTCACCTGAAAATGCCGACTGAAGAGATACGACCAAGCTGCTCCGACCACCGATACAAACTTCACCACAGCACACTACCAAAGAACCAATTCCATAAATACCAAAAATTACCAAAATACCCTTGGAAGTCAAACTGGTCAACTCTTGGTCAAAGTCAAAGTCCTCAGTCAAAGTCAACCTTCCTGGTGGACTCTACTCGTCGAGTCAACCCGTCGACTCGTCGAGTCCTCATACTCAGAAAACTCCCATAACACGACTCAACTCGCCGAGTCGCCCCAAGACTCGTCGAGTTCAACGATATCGGAATCCCATCCTGTCCAACTCACCGAGTCGCCAACCGACTCACTAATCCAAAGCTTTAACCACAAGAGATTGGGTTCTGCGACCAGACTAGCCGAGTCCAAGAACATACTCGTCGAGTCCAAGGCAATCTTCAACAGACTCGCCGAGTTGTTCTTCCAACTCGCCGAGTCCATGCACATGTTCATACAACTCGTCGAGTACACCCATGTAACTCGCCGAGTCTCTTCAGTTCTCAATCCATACAGAGGCTTTTCGAGCCATGCAGGGGCTCCAATCCATAGATCCACTCTTCTATAGCCTAACCCTCACATAAAGTTGCAAACTTTACGTGAAACCAAGGAGATATAAGCCCAAAACACTCTAGGGCTAGGGTTTATGACAAAGGGGCTTCACCAATAACTCTTAGACGGGAGCTTTATGGCATTAAGGACCATCACAAGCTTAGATCTGGAGTAGCAACCTCATATCTAAACTCCAAACCCGAAATAGATCTCAAACAAGCTAAGGAACTCCAAATCAACCACCAAGGATGAACCCAAAAAGGAAATAGCTTAAGATAATGGTCCTTACCTCTGAGATGTGCCCAAACTGATGTAGATCCCGGATCTACACAAGCCCCTTGATACTAGCCTCTAATTTCTCAAGCTCCTTCCACCAAATTCCTCTTCCAAGCTCCAATCTCCTCAACAATGAAGTCTCACACGAAATTAGGGTTTTCTGGAACTCTCTGGGGGATTAGGAGGCTGGGAGGAGGACATAATGTCCTTTAAATAGGGTGCAACCCTCGGGATTAGGGTTTTCTCATTCCAGCACCAACTCGTCGAGTCCAAGCCGCCAACTCGGCGAGTTGGCCACTTAATCCGCGATAGAACCCCGCTCCGACTCGACGAGTAAGCGGACCTACTCGTCGAGTCCCTTTCCTAAATTTACACTTTGCACCCTTCAACTTCTTGCTTCCGAACTTGGGATGTTACAATCCCCACTTAAATTAGGCTTCGTCCCCGAAGCCTGCGGCAACACAAACTTCCGGATGATACTCCCACAATGCATCCACTGATCTCGAACCAATCCAGATTTCCTTCAAACACAGTTATCGAATCCCTAAAATCCATCTCTTCCCTTGCAGGGTCCTGATCAACTGCTCCAAGCCGGCCACCGACTTCTTTTCTTTGATGACAACACTCATCAACTAAATGCCACCTGAAGACACTACTTACTTCCGTCTTACGCATTCATTCGCCACCTGCGAAAACTGGATACCACAACACCCACTGAGCTCCGCCAAGACACTAATCCATCTTCCTTCGCCCAAGATTGGCGATAACCCTGATAACTTGCAACCTGGAACGAATCCTCATGATGGAATACCCCAGATTGGAATACCTCCACATACATAACTCAAGCCTACAACCATACTCGGAACTAAGGACCTTGTCCTTGCGTCACCCTCGAACCCTTCGGTTCGACACAACGGAGTACAACCCACTCACACCTCCCTATCACGATCTCTAGGTCCTTGACCTCCGACTGTAATGTCCTTATACAGTCCTCAGCACCGGTCCAGACTACTCCCGAGTCTGTTAACCTGCTATCTCACCTTCCTCTGTCCCAATCTCCAATCTGGAACCACTTTCCTCCTCCTCTTCCAAGGAGACTGAAAACATGCCTGCGCATCATCCAACATTGCCATAACCTCAACGGGCATCCAACCCGTATGTGTTTCCATATATCTGGTACAATCCCAGTGCTTACTACCAATGACTGAAGCACTTTCGATCATCCACTTACTCTGCTGCCTTCCTTTCAGAGGACCCACACTCCTTCCGGAGCTACATACTTTTCCTTTCCAGGAAGTCTACTCAACAACCCTTACCGCACCTACAAGTGCCACTGAGCTAAACTCCACTCTACACTATCCATGTAGAGCAACTGCTATTCTCGAACTCCCATATACTCCGAATCTGATCCCATAACTAACAAGGCCCACGCACGGCCTCCAGCCAACTCCATCATCATGATCAATACTTGGGGCCAGACCATATAGATTACTATTGCATGGCGACACAGCCACTCATTCTCCGCATACAGATCTACTAACACATACAGAGTCTTCAGCATGACTGGACCGCCTTACCAGGCCTTCAGCCTATCTGGACCACTCTCAGAACCTTCATCACGTCTGGACCGCCCTCCTGGGCCTTCAGCCTGTCTGGACCGTTCCTCGAGCCTTCGGTCTGACTGGTACGCCCTCTGGCCTTCAGTCTATCCGGACCGCTCAAAACTGTTGTACACCATCCTGAACCATTCTTCCTGGGAATCTCTCCCATGCGTACTGTTCTAGCCCTCTTGGGGTTCCGAACTCCAGCTCCATTCCATATACTCAATTCCCGGCCTAACCCTAGGCCTTACAACAATCAGTCACCTTTTCCGAAAACCATGGTATGTGCTCCGCCCCACTTGTCTACCACTTGCTCTCACCGATCCACACCCTCAGCAAAACACTGCTGAAATCCAAACAGCTAACCATCCTTGGATGCATGTTGTCTCACCGGAGAATTTTTCCAATTCTCCCCCACTTAGTGCACCGGCTACTAACCACCGATGCCCAAAACCGGCATAGCTCAAACGCCCTTACTCCATATATTCCCTCTTAACCATGAACTGACTCCCTCGGGAGTGAGTAACCTTCACCGAATAACCCTTCCGCCATCGCACACCCGAACTCCAGGAAAGTTGAATCTCAGCTGAACACTTCTCACATCGCAGGTGCCATACCCAGCAAAGATATCATATACCCGACCTTCCGATCATCTATCCTCTTGGATGCTAACCAACTACAACTCCTAACTACTAAGATCCTCAATCATACTACGAAATATGCGGAACAATGCAGACAGATTTACAATACCACACAAATAACAAGATAACAAGATGGAAACATACCCGCAGCTGCATCTAGCTCTGCCCTGACCTCCTCTGCTGTAAGTTGGAATGCGCGTCCCTGAGCCCTCGGAGGCTCCGCTCCACCCTGACCCCCGCCAGTAATCCTCAAAGTGGTCGGTGCTGGAGCCTGCACCGATCCTGCAGCAAACTGTGGGCAGTTGGCCCTCAAGTGTCCAACCTGATGGCAGTGATAACAAATCCTCATATCCTGCATCGGGGCTGACTGACGGCAATCCCTCGCATAATGCCCCTCTCTCCCGCACTTGCGGCACGCACCACCGGACCTACAAACTCCAGTATGACCCTTCCCACACTTCTCACAAGTGTGGCTGCTCTGACCCCCAATCCTGGAGTCAACGGTTTTGAACCGTTTCGGCGCCAGCTGCGACTGCACCGGGGCCTGCCTCTGCTCTCGCCACTGCAACTCAATCTCCAACTCGCGTCGCCTGGCGGCCTCCTGCAACTCCAACAAGGTATCACACCTCTGTGTGGACACAAACTGTCGGATATCCCTCTTGAGCATACTCAGATATCGGGACATCTGAGCCTGCTCCGAAGCAAACTCCGGGCAAAACATCGCCCTCTCAGTAAACATCCTGGTGATCTCCGTCATCGACTCTGAATCCTGTTTCAGCTCCAGGAACTCCTGAGCCAACCTCTCTCTCTCAACCTGCGGAACATAACGAGTACTGAACATCTCCCTGAACTGATCCCAGGTAACTGCAGCCCGCTGCGCATCAGAATAAGATCCCGTAGTCAACCTCCACCAATCCTTCGCCCCGAGCCTCAAAAGGTTCAGAGCACACCTTACCCTCTGATCCGCAGGGCATGAACACGTGAAGAAACAACCATCCACGTCTGACAACCATCTCATAGCAATGATAGGATCCTGAACTCCATCAAAGGTAGGGGCTTCGTATTATCGAAATCCCGATACTGAAAGCCCCGACTGGCTCCTCCCCATGCCGCTGTTACAGCCGATGTAGCTGCCGCGGCAGCCGTCTCAGTAAGAGCTGCATAACGATCATCGAAGTACTCCCTCATAGCGGACTTAATAGTCCCAAACAACTCCGGGATCTGACCCCGGACAATCTCGACCACCTCCTCGCGGATAATCTCCCTGACCCGATCCTCTGTCAACATTGGCCCCTCCTGGCCGATAATCTCAGGTGCCACTGGGGCCTCCTGCTCACCCTGTCCTGATCCCGATCCGGATCCAGTCACGACACGCCTTGCATCCGCCATACTGCAATACACCAACAAGATCCTCAGATACCTCGCATAACCTCCGAGAACTAACCTCTAACCAACAACCTAGGGGTTGTGACTTCCTTGACATGCGTATGGGTCCTGTGCTTTCAGTAGTACGGGCCCATACTACCTTCCACACCTACCCATATTTGTCTCAAGTATCACCACACCGCCCTAAGCACAACATTCATAACAAGCACTCAACCCTCACTCCTAGAGGAATACCGAAAATCTCATATCAAGAAAACTCTAGCTAGCAGGCATCACGATCAGTCAACTCTATCATGCAATTCCTGAAGATCCCTAGCCTAGTACTAGCATGTTGTTCTATCATATCACATAAACAAATAACTTGTATGGTATTTTGGGGTTACTTACTGGCTCTGGATGATCGTACCCTCTACATCCTCCTTTACTTATTTTGAAAACCATTTAAAATTTCATTTTAAAATCCTTCCCTTGATTTGAGACTGGATTCACACGAGTGTTCCTCCAATTCACTCAAACCAAGGCTCTGATACCAACTTGTAACACCCATAAAAATTGAGCCAAATTAAAACATTTTAATTCATTCAAAAACCATTAAGTTCATACATCTCGTTTTCAAAATAGTTTAAACATCAGAGTATCCCCCAGAACCATATTACATAAATCATAAAACATGAGGAGCGGTACGATCACGCCTTCGCCTTGCCACGGTCTCCTGAAGTACCTGAAACAAAACACTGAAACTGTAAGCCGGAAAGCTTAGTGAGTTACCCCCAAAATACCAACCACATATAACCATACTCATATCATATCACAATACAGAATAGCCATGCACATCGGGTCTACTGTGTGACTGGTCCGCCCGCTCCGGGCCTTCAGTCCACCTGGTCCACCCTCCGAGTCCAGCCATGTACATCGAGTCTACAATGTGATTGGTCCGCCCGCACCGAGCCTTCAATCCACCTGGTCCACTCTCTGAGTCTACAGTATGACTGGTCCGCCCACACCGGGCCTTCAGTCGGCCTGGTCCACTCTCCGAGCCTCGGCACGTCTGGTCCGCCCTCTTGGGGCCTTCAGCTTATCCGGACCGCTCGCTGGGCCTTCGGAATATCCGGTCTGCCCTGGTATGTTGGCCTACAGCACAAAGCAGGACCCGCCTCAACCAGACCCCCGTCAAACAACCATGTGCACATAAAACAATTAATCACATAACAGATCCTTAACCAGACAAACAGTCTAACCGATCACACAGCATATCAACATCTTAACCAGAATTCCGACCTAAACGGTCACTAGCATAACATTACCCTATATACCGGGTACCGACCTTAACCAGGTCACTAACATAACATTACCCTAAATACCAGGATGCAGATATAGCAAGGCAAATAACATAACAAACAATACCCGGATTTCCATCCGATAAAGGGCCGACCTTGGTGCCGTAGACCCTGTTGATATAGTGAGGATAACTCACCTGAAAATGCCGACTGAAGAGATACGACCAAGCTGCACCGACCACCGATACAAACTTCACCACAGCACACTACCAAAGAACCAATTCCATAAATACCAAAAATTACCAAAATACCCTTGGAAGTCAAACTGGCCAATACCTAATGCAAGCGTTACACTTTATATGTACGAAATCCTTGTCACATATACTATAACTTTGGTTAAGATGATTTATCTTAAATAATCTTCTTTTAAAAAATCATTTTTATCTCTTATTATATCGTAATCATCTTGCCCGAATCTGGGGGCGTTACACTATTTTTAGTGATCTTTATATCCACAGGAAGGTATTGAAAAACTCTTTAATTGTATCAAATTACTTTTGTCTTAGTTCATACGAAATTTAATCATTTAAGCCATGCAAAAAGCTTAAAACACCTATTTTGTCCCATTTTCTAATACATCTTCAAAGATGCATATCATCTTCATCTTATCTCCGTTTTCCACAAATACTATATCCACACGAAGGTGGCGATAATTTTTACAACTCCATTAAGCCACTTCTTACCGAATTAATATAAGTCTTAATCTATTTAGTCAGAATGTTGGCCCAAAAAGCATAAACTTTCCCATTTTACCCTTTTAACCAAAATGTATCTTCTCATGCATTCTTTCTCTTGAACTTACTTATCTAACCTCTTATAAGTGACTTCAACTTATCTTGTCCATTTTCATGAAGTCACAACTTCATATTCTTAACTAATTCTCATTATTGACCATTTTGCCCTTTTGGCCAATAGATGACTAAAAGTCAACTCTCTCTAAATTTCAGGTTCTTACATTCCTCACCAAATAAAACCTCTCTTTATTGAAAAGCTTGTTGACAAATTTATGATTTCTTCTTCCTTTAACACATCTCTTTTCACACACAGATGATACATCACGTTCCTTTTTTGTTCCTCATTTGCTTCTTGATTATTCTCTTTTCATGTGATAACAGATTGTTGATCTTTTTTCCATTTCCCTCTCGATTGCTCACAACCAATAAACTTGTACATTTGGCCTTATTTTAACTATGTAAGTTTTAGAAACCACATGGACATATTTGTCAAAAAAAAAAAAAATTAGCAGGGACAACATTGGTATCACTTTCCCCGCTTTTCCGTTGACTTTACAAGTTGTTGTAGGTCCGTTGTACTTTATAACAAACTTGTTCGCATCACGAAACTTTTTCATTAATTGGTATTTTAAACGGTACACGTCACAACCTATTTTATTGTGAAACCGTTCGGTAATGCATTGCCAAAAATGATCATTCACTTGAGCATTTATGTGCTCGACATCCTCAGATATATTGACCCATTATTTTACTAACATTTTTTCTTCTTGCGGTATCCATTGTTGAGGGGATGCTTTTTCTTTTTCGGTGGGTGCATTTCCTTTTCGTCTGTGGTCGGATGGTTCGGCGACAGGTTCAACTTCAAAATTAGGTGAGTTTGGTTGTGCTTCCCGAACAAACTCGATTTTCGGCTCGGACAGGGTTGGGTTTTCAAAACGTATTTTGAAAGAGGGTAAAATTGTGAAATAAGGTTGGCTTACGAGTGACACAGAGTAGGTACATTTTGATACTGAAATTGTTGGAGTTAGGATGAGGATGAAAAAATAAAAGCGCCTAGTTATGTTCAACATACCGGTGAATCGAGAAACAAAACATTTTGAATTGGTGTCGTTGAAGCACATCCATGCTATTTGTTTCAAGGTTTGAATAATGTTAGAAAATGGTAGAAGGTTGTGTGAAATAAAAAGTAAAAGATGTAATATTTAATAATGATAAAAGAATATATATATATATATATATATATATATATATATATATATATATATATATATATATATATAGAGAGAGAGAGAGAGAGAGAGAGATTACTAGTCGGAGGAAGGGAAGGGAAGGGAGAAAAAAAACGAGAAAAGAAGTCCTACAGGAGGATCCACCGCACACCATAGGATGCAGTGTTCACCGCACTACCGTAAATCCATGATACTATTTCTTCTCACCGTTCCTACCAAATTTGTACACATCATGACCTTATGTACATCTTTCTGTCATGCACACACAGACAAATCAACCCTTATTTTTAGGGGTGAGTATCAGAACAGGGTACCCGCTTTCGGAACCGGAACCGCCTCGAAACCGCCGGTTTCGGAACCGGAACCGCCTAAGGCGGTTTCGGAACCGGAACCGCCTAAGGCGGTTCCGGTTCCGGTTCCTAAAGTTTTGGAACCGCCTTAAGCGGTTCCGGTTCCGGTTCTCATTTTTTCGGAACCGGTTGTATGCGTGTTTATATATATATATATATATATATATATATATATATATATATATATATATATATATATATATATATATATATACTAATAATAATAATAATAATAATAATAATAAGTTATAGACTACACTTGAAAACTTCAGATCAAATAACATGGTTTCGTTGGAATTTGAGTGTTTAAAATGAAGTTTCATAATGGAATTTTTATATTAAAATGAATTTCTTGTAATCTAATTATACAAACCTCAATATTTAAATATGCACATCGAGGACATGAATCACTAAGTTTTCTTACCTACCAAATATATAAAATATTGCATATGTTACTACTTATGTTTGTTTATATGAAACACAGTTGATACTACAAAAAAAATAGTAGTAAGTTGTCAATAATAGATTTTAGGGGTGATAAATCGGGCCATCGTGTCGTGTTATTGTCTGACACGACACGACACGACAATGTTTTATGTAACACGAACACGACACGACACGATGTCGTGTTTTTTTTAACTAACACGAAAACGAACCGATTAAAAAACGACAAACACGACACGACACGACAAAGATGACATACTAAAAAAATTAGTTTATTTAATTAATATTTAATCATACATAACACGAAAAACATGACAAATAAATGTTAATCGTGTCAATTTCGTGTCGAATTTTAAACACGAACACGACACGACACGACATCGTGTTTTTTACACTTAACACGAACACGACACGAACACGAATTCGAATTTCAGTTTCGTCCCAATTTCGTTTCGTGTCGTGTATTTTTGTCGTGTCGTTTCAACAATTGTCACCCCTAATAGATTTAAGCAAATTGTATACGATAAATCAAAATGTGAATGAGAAAAAAATAAAGCGTCGAAGGAATAAAGGGAAGTTGGTTTCAATTTTCCTATCCCACATTGGTGGTGGGAAGTAAAAAGAGAAAATGTTACTCCTTATAAGAAGGGAAGCTTGTAAAGGAATCAAGAGGGAAAAGCCTTGAGAGCATTCGTTGGTGTGCCTACCTTTGTGGGCTGCTAAGGGTCTTTATAATTGGCCCATTTATAAATGGGCTAATGTCATGAAAACCCTTAAGTTTTCAGTATTTTGTCGGTTTTATCCAAAGTTGAATTTTATGTTCATTTATGCCTTAAACTTACATTAATTTGTCCTTATAAGAAGGGAAGCTTGTAAAGGAATCAAGAGGGAAAAGCCTTGAGAGCATTCGTTGGTGTGCCTACCTTTGTGGGCTGCTAAGGGTCTTTATAATTGGCCCATTTATAAATGGGCTAATGTCATGAAAACCCTTAAGTTTTCAGGCGGTTTTACCCAAAGTTGAATTTTATGTTCATTTATGCCTTAAACTTACATTAATTTGTTCTTTTTTAGAACCTGGCCGGTTTTTACTTTCAGAATCCGGTCACCCTTTGATGATTGGACGACACTTTTGCTGAGTCGGATGCCACGTCACGTCAGCAATGCGGACCTGTGTCAGAAAGCGAAAAAACAATCGAAATGGGAGTTGAGGGACTCGAACCCAGGTCTCACACTACCAACAACAACAGAGCCTTAACCGCTAAGCTGGAAAGGACTTTGTGTTTAAATATTCAGCTTAATCTATTTAATGTTTATTTTACAGGAACTTTTAAATAATAATAATTATTATTATTATTCTTATTTTTATTATTATTATATTCACTATTACTATTATTATTATTATTATTATTATTATATATTTGAAAGCGTATGTATACCTTTAAATGCATATTTAAATGTATAAAAGCCTTTTATATGTATAAACATGTATCAAAACGTTTTTATATGTATTTAAGCATATACAAAAGTTTTTTATACATATAAAAATATATCAAGGCGTTTTATATGTATTCATATGTACACATTATGTATAAAGACATTTTTAGAAATTCATATGTATATATACGTTGTTAAATGTATCATATAAATATTTGTACATATGTACCATATAAATAGTTAGTACATTATTATATGTATAAAAACATTTTTATATGTTTAAATACATATAAAAACGTCTTCATACATGTTTAGATGTATAAAAGGTTTATACGCTTAAATATGTATTTAAATGTATACATACACTTTCAAATGTATAAATATGTTGTTAAATGTTTACATACTATCTAAATATATAAATACGCTTTTTAAATATATAAATACCTTTAAAAAATTATTTATATTTTTAAATCGTATTTTTATCTTTAAAAATATATTTACACATTTAAAAACGTGTTTAGATACTATTTAAATATATAAATACGCTTTTTAAATGTATAAATACCCTTAAAAATTATTTATAATTTTAAATCGTATTTTTTATCTTTAAAAATATATTTACACATTTAAAAACGTATTTCAAAATATATGTATAAGTTCATATAATAATAATAATAATAATAATAATAATAATAATAATAATAGTGAAAATAATAATAATAATAATAATAATAGTGAAAATAATAATATAAATAAGAATAATAATAATAATAATAATAATAATAATAATAAATGAACATAAAATTCAACTTTGGGTAAAACCGACAAAATCCTGAAAACTTAAGGGTTTTTATGACATTAGCCGTTTATAAATCTTCTATCTAAAACAGAAGGGGTGCAAACATATTTTGGCTAAAAAATTTAAACTAGTTTTTAGCTGGGTATTGAAAACATGACTTTTAGTGATAATTTTTTTTTAACCGGGTACCCGGTATTGGAACCGCTTCCAACCGGTTCCGGGACCGGTTCTGAAATCTTAAGAACCGGTGTAGGCGGTTCCGGTTCAAATATTTTAGAAACCAACGGTTCCGGTTCCGGTTTCGGTTCCAAACAATTTGGCCGGGTACCCGCCTTTGCTCACCCCTACTTATTTTCTTCTTTTAAAGTCAACGGGAAGAGCCCACTAAGGACCACTATGTCCGCAATATATTGTCTGCTATTTTTATTAATAATTCTTTTATCTTATTTTATTTATTAATTAAAATCCAAAATTTATATAAACAATATAAACCTTTGCTTTATTTCTTTTATATATATATATATATATATATATATATATATATATATATATATAATTCCTAAAAGTTCAATTTCTAATATGTATACATCATTTCTTAAGTATTTTCAGGGTAAGGCGCAACAATAAATTGTTAGTTTTTTTGGGAAGGGACATAGGATAGGAACATTAAACATACATGCTACATATAGGCTTTGTGTCTTTAAATTTTTTATATGGATGTGCCTTCTTTTTGGTATGAGAAGATGCGTTGAATATGTTGCATAAAACTAGGCCCACTGGGAATCGGATTGAAATTGAGTTTTAGCCCAAGTAAATTTGGTTTTGTAGCCGGTAGGAATGTAGGTTATTCGTTATTGTATCCTAATTATTATATATATATATTAAAGTTGCGGAAGAAATGAATAGTAAATTTGACATACTTTCTCCAGGTTTGGTTCCTTGATTTACATATCCGGTCCCTGTACTTCTTTAATTAATTTATTCATGTCCTTTTGTTTGTGTTTCATTCAACTTCCCATTTTTTTGGCAGAATTGGTCCCTGTATTATTGTTGGAAGTTAGGAATACTAAATTAGGATGTTTTTAGGCAACTTTGCTCATTATTCTTTACCCATTTTGACACTTTTGGTCCATGCAATCAATATTTTTACACTTTTTTGGAACCTTTTAATATTTAAAGTCCATTTTTTGGCAGAATTGGTCCATGTATTATTGTTGGAAGTTAGGAATACTAAATTTGGATGTTTTTTTGGCAACTTTGCTCATTATTCTTTACCCATTTTGACACTTTTGGTCCTTGCAATCAATATTTTTACACTTTTTTGGAACCTTTTAATATTTAAAGTTTGGCCACAAAACTGTAACGGTTTGACAACTTTGATCCCTTTTCTAAAAAGTTGCTAATTCCTACCCCTTTAATTCTTTAGCCATTTTCACACTTCTGGTCCTTGCAGTCAAAACTTTTACATTTTTTGTCCCGGGCAAAGCCCGAACTTTTCATCCTTGCACTTTCTATGTCTGTCATATTTATCAATTCGGAAACAACATTGAAAGCTTCTGGCCCCGCATAGCGGGGTAACCTTTCTAGTAATAATATTAAAATTAAACTTAAATCCAAAAAGATTGGTCCCCATCAATCTTAAAAGAAACAGGGAAAAATAATTGCAGTTCCAACTTGACAACACAAAAGGACAAATAAATATTAGTTATTGTATCAATAAGTTGTCGTTTGTCTTTATCTTTGTTTTTGTATTCTTATTTGGTAATTATATAAAAACGTAAAATGGACAAAAAAATCGGTGTCAATTATATATATTTATTTATGTATTTGTGTTTTTAAAAAGCCATCACTAATTGATTAGATGATTAGATCTTGCATCAAACGTAAACGTATGAGTTAAATATTGTAAAACACATAAATCAAATAAGCAATGATCATTTTTGCATAAAATGAATTAGTCTGAAATTTGTTGTATCTGTTATTCCTTTGTCGTTGACTCTTTGTATATATCCATTCCTCCTCTCTTCCCCATTTCCACGCCTCTCTCTCTCTCTCTCTCTCTCTCTCTCTCTCTCTCACACACACAGAGTTCAACAATGGCATCACTCGAGGAATTTTCAGCTCTAGATCTCATCCGCCAACACCTGCTTATTGACGATTCCTCTTTCCTACAGGAATATTCCATACTCTCCGATCATCACTGCAATAATATCACCTACAAATCCACCGTTGTTTTTCCTCTAACCTCATCATCATCATCTTCTACTTCTTCTTCTTCTTCTCCTACGTCCTCTGTGATTGATCACACTCGAACGGTTTCCGGCCACCAATTTGAATTCAGAGTGGAACAAGAACCGATGCTTCAATCAAGTTCATCGGATATAACTGGAAAATTTAGCAACAACGGTTTTAATCAACGAAAACCCTCTGTGAATATATCGTTTCCACCTGCAATCGAGAAATCTGATGTCGTGGTTAAGGAGAAGGAGTTTGAGGAGAGGAAGCATTACAGAGGAGTAAGACAACGGCCGTGGGGAAAGTTTGCCGCGGAGATCAGGGATCCTAGCAAGAAAGGGACTAGGGTTTGGCTTGGGACATACGACACCGCCATAGATGCAGCAAAAGCGTATGATAAAGCAGCGTTTAAGCTTCGAGGCAACAAAGCCATATTGAATTTCCCGCTCGAAATTGGAAATTCAGAGGAAGCGGCGGAAACGGAGACGAGGGTGGTGGCGAGTAATAGTCGTAAAAGAGCTGCCGGAAAGTCTGATGTGGAAGTGAGAGGAAGTCGGAAAGAAGTGAAAGTAGAACCAGACACGGCGAAGTACGGTGGTGATAAGGCTGATGCTGCGGTTGGGTCCTTAACATTTGAAAAGGTCCCATTATTATCATCATCTTATCCTACCATGGACTTCACGTCCGGTTGTATGATCAGGAGTAATAGCCCTAAAAGCGTTGCCGGACAGTCTATGGTGGAAGTGACTCAAGTGAGAGGAAGTCCGAAAGATGTGAAAGTAGAACCAGAGACGGCGGAGTGCGACGGTGATAAGGCGGATGCTGCGGTTGGGTCGACCATATCGCCGACTAACTGGACGCCGGACGATAACAGTATATTCGATGTCCCTTTATTATCACCTTATCCGACGATGGACTTCACGTCCGGTTGTATGGTGACGTAACGATGATTTAACGGCGTTTACTATATTTTCAAAAATGAAACAGCTGTTGGTTGTTTCGCAATTATAAATTATATGCATACGTAATTTGAAATTGTAAATCGCTAGCATTGTATAAAGTTTTTATTAATAGTCGACTACATTAATTTGAGTCATATTTTGAATGGTGTCATAGAATCGATAATAAGGGGTCTTTGGGTTATCTCGCTAAAGGATTTTTGAAAAAGTTACAAAAAGACAGGTTTCCTGACTTTTCCAAAAAGTCAGTTTTCCTTCTATGAAAAATTCAAAAGGAGCTTTAAGAAGCTTTTACCAAACATCTTTTCTCTGTTATCTTTATCTAAAAGGACTTTTAGCCTCTCAAAAGATAAGCCACACACCCCTTAAAATATAATTCATCATAGTGCATTATAAATGAAGGTGACGAGATACATAAGTTGATAATATTTTTTTATTGAAGGGGTCAAGAGGCAACTCCTTTTAACTGTTCTATTATAATTTTATAACAGTCTTATTAAACAGTAAATATTGTCAAGGTAACTCTAATCTCTAACAACTATTCTATATCTGGTTGTTAGTAATCGACATGTGTAAGATGTGTGTAATGAGTATTAAAATATAAAAGTGAAAAGCAGTAGAATCTTGGTCTCATGTAAATAAGATAAGTGAAGTATGATGGTCGGCAGCACTTCCTATAAAGGAGACTCTTTTCGTAGAAACCTCCGGTATAAATAAATAAATAATTAGAGAAAAATATAAATACATAAATCTATATAAATAATTAAATATAAATAAATAAAGATCTATGCATATAAAACGTTAGCCCGATGAAAATTGAACGATCTGATAGAGGAAATAAATATGCATATGGAGAGGGGTAAATGTCAACAAGAAAAACATTAACATATACACAGTTACTAAAATGAGATAATAGAAATAAGTGAGTAGCATATACTAGTAACACATTTTGAAAGAATAGGAAACATGAGTAACTAAGAGCATCTATAACCCATTTTCATTTTTCATTAACATATACCGCTTACTAAGAGCATCTACAACCCATTAACATATACCGGTTACTAAGAGCATTAACATAACATATACCGGTTACTAAGAGCATCTACAACCCATTTTCATTTTTCATTATTTTTCCCATTTTTTACTCAATTTCTGGCCAACCCTACCTCATTTATTTCCCCATTTTGGGACAAATGAATAGTATAACACCATATTTGGTGTTATACTATTCATTTCTCCCAAAATGGGAATGAACTTTGAGTTGTTGGTTTTAATCCCTCTTTTTATATATTTATATATTTCTAGTTTATTTTTATCTGCTAATTATAATTTAAATGTAATATTTAATATTTATAATATTTTGTTATATATTAAATTATATTAATTAATTATAAATATAAAGCTTGTTTTTTGTTTATCAAATTCATATAAAAGTTCAAATACATATTGAAATTTTAAAACACGATAACGTATTTTACAAAAGCTTATAATTAAGTGCTATATATATAATATTATTTATTTAATATTATTGTAATGAAAAAAATATAGATTATATATTTGTTAAAACCAAATTAGTAGAATGAGTGTGTTTGACAATCTATATAATTTGAAATAATGGAATATACTAGAAATATACTTTTGGGGGGTAAAAATGAGGTAAAAAAATGGAGTAGGATTAGAGATGAAACACTATTTACCCCATTTTTTACTCCATTTTTAGGGGAAAATATGGAAGTGAGTTGGAGATTGTCTAAAGAAAATGAAGCTAGAACCAGGCTAGACTAGGTCAATATTATTATGGTACTCTAATTCTAAGGATTAATTCTTTTTTATTAGACTGAAGGGAGTGGTGACAGTATAACCGAGCTCTACCAGGTGTTGTCGGACTACTTTTTGCCACCAGAAGGGAGTAGTTGTCGAGTGTAGGTGAGAGAGAGAGAGAGAGTGTGTGTGTGTGTGTGTGAGTGAGAGAGAGAGGCAAGGTGGGGAGAAGAGAAGGTGGAGAGAGACTCGACATCTTCCCGTCGAGTCCAGATGCCGACCTCGACATACTGAGGAGATAGCCCATTGTTAGTGTTTGTCGAGCCACATAGACGTTTCCGAAGAGGGTGTCGAACCTACTCCGTCGAGCCTTATAGTTCATCTCATCGATAAGAGCTAATTCCTTCAAATCTAACATCAAGATATCCTATCATTTCCTTCTCAAAAAACCTATCCACCTAGCACCCTTGATTGTGATCTTCTCAACTCTCCTGATAGTAACAAATGGTTGCTGCTATGGATATGTTCAAACGACCACATCTTCATTCCTTTATTTTTTCAATGATCAACGTCACTCTTAACAAATTCCTAATTATCATGTTTAGTATCCTGTCCAACAACATTTTGCCACAAGATAGCAACAATATTCGTAAATCGGTGATCTCTATCTTCCTCTCATGTTCTTTCTTTCCACACAAAACTTTATTTCGATGTTGATGTACAAATTTAGTTTGCCAACACTCAAGTTGATTTTCAAGCCTTCTTCCTCCCAGATCAAACTTTCAATTTCTTCAAGCCTCTTCTTCCAAACCACAGATTGATCTTGACTTTCAGTCATCTTCGGAAGAAATGGATCTTGGAGTCGGTGGTAAAGATACAAATCAAGATGGTGATGATGCTAAAGGCACTATTGATGATGATGATGAGAAGTCCGAAGGATCCAGCTTAGATATAGGATCCTCCGAAGACCAAATTGCTGATCCTTTTGATCTTTTGGATCTTCAAGAAAAAGTTGATCAATTTGATTCCAAAATTGACAATGTCAATACCAAAGTCGGAGCACTCAACTCAAAAATCGATTTGGTGATCAATTCTCTCCCCGAGACCAAGTTTGTTGCTCCCTCAGAACTTGACAAATCAAACCAACTGGATCAACTCATCTCTCTTCGATTGAAGCATACTTTAGAAGAAGTTGAGTAGAGATACAAATACAACCTCAATCGCCACCTTTCCACCACCTCTACTATGCTCAAGATTCATGACGATATGATTTATGCTACCAATGAACTCATCAAGCAAACTCATGTCCAACATGAACAACAAATTCAAAGATTGGAGAAGGAGATCCAACATAAAGATGGGTTGAACATGATAATGCAACAAGTTCTAATCAAGGTGATTCGGTCTGCTCAACACTTTGTGAACATTGACAAAGTTCTAATCAACATTCTGAAATTTTGAATTACAAGTTCGATGAAGTCCTTCTGATCATGGAAGAAACTCTTGACACTCTCAAGGCTCAGACTCTGACTACTGATGCTTATGACAAGCTCTCCAATCAAATCAATCTGAGCTTCCAACGGGTGTTTGAAAAGATTGGTGATCTAAAGTTTGATGCATTGCTTGCATCGGAAGCAAGGCCTTCCCATGCAAGAGGAAGATAAATGATGATTGTATGGAAACCAAGCTCGAAATTTCAACTCTGATATGAGTCAACAGATGAAGATGAACTCATGGTGACAGGTGAAAAGAAAGATGATGAAATGAATGAAGGAATGGAAGGAGAAAGTGACAATGACAAGTGAATGGTGAAAGCAGTGCTTTCCCTACCATCCGAAAGAAAGCAACCCTATTTTGAAAGAATCATTTCGGACGAAGAGAAGCAAAAATGGTCCTATGTTGTCTGGCCATCAAATCTTGTCGACGCGTTCAAACGTAGCAGGGAAATGGCAAAGTTAAAAACGAAGCTGACTGCTGACGCTTTTCGAGCTACTCAACATAAATCCCTTTCGATTACCTATCCTAAAATTGTTGAAATTGATTAGGGTTCCCCAATCCGAAAAGATGACGGTCTCCCGGCACCGGAATTGGTCCTACCAATTTATGAGGTACTTGTGACTCCTGCAGCTCATACATTCACTCAAGTCACACCCGAAACGCCTATTAAAGAAAAAAAGCAAAGGGAATTTCATTTGAGCTTATGAGCCCGATGAATTCGTCGAAAAAATCTGAGGGTTGTCCACAAGATCAGATCAATCAAGTTATGGAAGAAAGCCTCATATTACAAACTCAAAAGGTTTCACCTAACCCTTTCCTCAAAACTTCTCCTCTCTGTCCTGATGGGATCCTACATGAGCATCATATGGTGCCTTGTATGAGCTATGATGTTGCAATCTCGGACGCCGATCAACTTGATCTGCCTAGATCTCCATATGCATGATTCTACATCAAGTTCTCTTTGCTCCATCCGAATGATGATGCTGAAATAATCGTACAAACAGAAAGAGAAAGGTTGAACACTTTCTATGCCACCAATGCACTTCCAGAAATACAGGTATGGTTAAAACGAAGGATCACTCAAATCAGTGGACGTGGAATGAAATTGTTAAGCAAAATTCGGACAAGATTGTCTCGTCCACAACTACTACATATTTCAAAACTCTCAAAAAACACTTGTGATTCTGGATGCCAATTTCCCAACCATCAATCCGAACAATGTACTCATGGTTGCGGCTCATCTTAAAGATAAACAGGATAGTGAAACAAGCATTGGAGCCTTCAATGCAACATTAAGTCTTCTGAAAGATTACATCGCTGAGCTCGGACGATTAGATGTAGAATTTGCTCCACTGTTCAAAACTGACAAAATCCTTGCTCCATTTGACACCCCACTGGAACAAATTGACTTGTTAGATGAAGGTCGAGTCTCCGAACCAGAACTTGGTTACATCTACAAGAAGAAGAATTCAGAGAAGAAAGATCTCTTCAGATCTAGGAAAAAGCACTTGGTTCACACCAGTGTGCTTCATAAGATCATTACCAAGACAACCAAGTCTGAAGGCTCCGAGCAAAGGAAGGAGCAGTTGATCAATCGAGTACAGGTAAAGGTTCTAAACTCCCATATGTTTTCTGATGTTGTGCCTTAACTCTAGCACATGTTACACACTCGGCCACATACTTCGCAACATCGAGCTTCATCGTCGGCCACCAGTAGTAGGGTTTTAGGTCCCTATACATTTTAGTGCTACCGGGATGAATCGAGTACATGGTCTTGTGAGCTTCTTCCATCAGAAGATCTCTTATCCCTCCCATCTTAGGTACCCAAATCCGATCTTGGAATACCTTCAGTCCTTGACGGTTTGTACCGAACACCAACGTCTTTCCCAAACGTTCTTCCTTTCGGTCATTCTTTTCTGAAGCTTCTTCTTGAGCTTTCTTGATACTTTCCACAATTGTCGAGACAACTTCAATTCTCAAGGCTCTTGGCCTTTTCCTTTCAAGATTGACTTTCCGACTGAGAGCATCAGCAACAACATTTGCTTTACCGGGGTGGTAAAGTATCTCACAGTCGTAGTCCTTGAGTAACTCTAGCCAGCGTCGTTGCCTCATGTTCAACTCCTTCTGATTAAAGAGATACTGGAGACTCTTATGATCAGTGAAAAGTTTGCACTTCGTTCCATAGAGGTAATGCCTCCATATCTTTAGAGCAAAAACTACCGCTGCCAACTCCAAATCGTGAGTGGGGTAGTTCTTTTCGTGCTCCTTCAATTGTCGAGATGCGTATGCTATCACCTTTTCTCTTTGGGTCAGAACACAATCCAACCCGACTCCAGATGTGTCACTATAGATCGCGAAGTCTTCAACTCCATCGGGTAGAGAAAGAATCGGTGCTTCACATAACTTCTTCTTTAGCTTCTCGAATGCTTCTTCGTGTTTCTCACTCCATGTATAAGTAGCTCCTTTGTGGGTCAAAGCTGTCAATGGAGCAGCTATCGAAGAAAAGCCTTGGATAAATCGTCGGTAATATCCGGTTAATCCTAGAAAGCTTCGAATCTCAGTGGGACTCTTTGGACGTTCCCACTTCATTACAGCTTCGATTTTTGCTGGGTCAACCATTATTCCCTCCTGGTTAACCACATGACCCAAGAATTGGACTTCTCGGATCCAAAAATCACATTTGAAGAACTTAGCATAAAGCTTCTCCTTCTTCAAGACTTCCAACACTTCTCGTAGATGCTTGCCATGCTCCTCCTGGCTTTTCGAGTGGATCAGAATGTCGTCGATGAACACTATCACGGATTTATCGAGGAATGGTTTACAAACCCTATTCATTAAATCCATGAATGCTGCTGGAGCATTGGTTAGTCCAAACGACATAACCAAGAACTCATAGTGTCCATATCTCGTTCTGAACGCAGTCTTCCCGATATCCTGCTCTCTTACTTTTAGCTGATGATATCCTGACCTAAGATCGATCTTTGAGAAATAGCTCGAACCTTGCAGCTGATCGAATAGGTCATCAATCCTCGGCAATGGATACTTGTTCTTCACCTTTGCCTTGTTCAACTCTCTGTAGTCTATACACATTCTCAGGCTTCCGTCTTTCTTCTTTACGAATAACACCGGAGCTCCCCAGGGTGATGAACTAGGTCGAATGAAACCGTTGTCCAACAACTCCTGAAGTTGCGCCATAAGCTCCTTCATCTCCGTTGGTGCTAATCGGTAAGGTGCCTTTGCTATCGGTGTCGTTCCTGGTAACAAGTCTATACGAAACTCCACTTGTCTATCAGGTGGTAATCCGGGAAGATCTTCGGGAAAGACTTCCGGATAATCACACACGACTGGTATACTCTGCACCTCCTTCTTTTCCTTCTTAGCATCGATAACGAATGCCAAATATGATGCACATCCTTTGGATAAACATTTTTTGGCTTTCATCAGGGAGATGATTCCATAATTCACTATGCGTTTGTCTCCGTACACCATAAATGACTCTTTTCCGGGTGGGTTTACCCTTACTATCTTCTTTCGGCATTGAATCTCAGCATCGTTGGCGCTAAGCCAATCCATTCCCAAAACGATGTCAAAACCGTTCAACTCTATGGGCAATAACTCTTCGTGGAATTCGTTTCCGTTTAAGTCGATGACGACGTTCTTAATACGATTACTAACAAGTACGAATTTGCCACTGGCAACTTCCACGATTAGGGCATTATCAAGTTTTTCTATAGGCAATGCTAATTTCCCACCAAATTTATGTGACACAAAGGAGTAGTTGGCTCCGGAATCAAATAGTATATTCGCAGGCAAACCATTTACAAGAAAGGTACCTGAAGCGACGTCTGCTGCCTCCTTCGCAGCCTCGAGCGTCATCTGGAAGGCTCTCGCCTTCGGCTTTGGTGGAATGTTGGGCTTTGCCGCATCTTTCTTCTTTGGGCAATCCTTAGCAATGTGCCCTTCTTCACGACACTCGTAGCACACCCTTTTGTTGATGGTGCACTCATTTGCATAGTGCCCCGTTTTCCCACATTTGTAGCAGGTCACTTCCTCGCTACGTTTTCCCGGGTGCTTCTTCTTGCACTTCTCGCACCATTTTGATTCATTTCCTCCCCCGAACTTCTTCGAACCGAACTTGCTCTTCTTATTGTTGGGTTTAGCAGACCCTTCAAATTTTCTCTTCTCGCCAACCTCAACCTTGCTGGCAGCTCTTTCCTTGATCATTTCCTCCACAGACTTGGCAGCCCAGATAGCCGCCTCCAGAGTATGTGCCTGACGTACCGGTACCGCATACTCCCATGGGAGTCCCTTAGCGTACTTGTCGATCTTTGTCAGCTCATCTGGGACAAGACGCAAGGCAAACTCCATTTTCTCTGTGAAGTTGTTAGTGTAATCATCAATGGACATGCTTCCTTTCTTCAGGATTAGGAACTGGTTTTCTAGCTCGAGTAGGTTTTGGGCTGAGCAGTACTTGCGCTTGAATTGTACTAAAAACTCCGCCCATGTCAGCTGCATGGGCTCATTGGGATTCAAGGTCTTCCCCAGGGTGTTCCACCATCGCACAGCGCCTCCTCGAAACTGACGCACTGCAAACGTGGTCTGTAGTGTGCCTCTGCAACCACACGTCATAAAAGCTAACTCCATCTCCGAGATCCAATCCATGACCCCGATCAGATCTTCCTTTCCAGTGAAGGTCGATGGCTTGCAAGTCAGAAAATCCTTGTACTTGCATCCATTCCTCTCGACTCCGTCATCCTGGTTGTTTTGTCGAACTATCGGTGGGTTGACTTGTGTCACACCCCCAGCCATCGGCGGAAACACCGGGTAGTGTAACGTTATTCTTCGTATCACAGTTATATAACATACATTGAACAGTACTAAAGAAAATACATACCTTTATTGATAACTAAAAGTTACATAACTGTTTTTCTAGAACCTATTACATATTATCCGACTATGGCATACTACTTAATGAACAGAAAGGTAATAGTAAAACTTCTTCTGTTCAAATACATACCAGCTTTTCAAGTTCCTGAAAACACATGCATTTGAAAATACGTCAACATAAAGTTGGTGAGTCCACAGGTTTTGACTCCATAAAATAATACATTTTCCACATTCAAAAGTATAGTTTTTTTTTAAAGTATCATTTTGACTCTCCATCATTTAGTATGTATATTATGTATAATAGTTTACTTATCAGTTAAGTGTTATATCTAAACATTCCTTAATCCTAAGGTATAAGTAGGGGAAACTTATACTTAACATTACTACTTGTATACGACAAAGTATAATGTTTCTAACAATTTGCTACCATGAGCCTGTAACCGCTGCTATGACATAATACCTCTGATAGAACACACTCATGATTTACCATGAGAAACAAACACACTCATGATTTACCATGAGAAACAACACCTTACGCTTCATCGACGCCGGAACAATAACAAATAAAAGGATAGTTCATCACTTGCTTTTGGTTGACTGTAGCTAACAGTCACAAGTGGGGTGGTCAACCCGTATACTAATTATACACGACTTCCTCGCTCACACGGGATTAACGGTTACAGTTCAGAGGATTTCCACTAAGATACCCAATCTTAGTTGATGAATACAATTACTCATGTAGACTTTGACGGCCTCCTATAGCTCTAACAACAAAAGCATCTTTATGTCTAAAACCCTAAGTTACTAGACTATGCTTTTAAACATTACTCCTAACTTCATAACATTTAGGCAGTATAACAGCTATATCTTGGAGTAAAACCAGGTTTTATCTTGACCTAAAACCAATAATAACAACATATAACGTTCCTAGTTTTATCTTGACATAAAACTATCAATAGCAATACCAAGTTTTATCTTAACATAAAACTAACAATAACAACGTATAACATATCCAGTTTTATCTTGCCATAAAACTATTAATAGCAACATGCTTTATAACTTAACATATAAATCTTCCGAATATAACTTCGGAATTATATCGCACACAACATATATATAGAATCTTAAATATAACTCAAGATCTACATTAGTACACTACTATAACAATAACATACTAACAACTTTACGATAGTTGTATAATTTCATATACGAAATAACTATATCCCGGTTATTATAACTATCTACGTTGATACTAATATACTATCATATAGACATAATAATAACGTATATATAATATTTAGCATGCGTTTTCCCCCGAAAATATTAGAAAGTGGGGCCGTGAAACTCACCCTAGTAGCGTGATTTTATGTTATCTAAGCAAAAACGGTCAGCCTACGAGGTCGTCGGGACTCGGGATGCAAAATGGCCTCCAAAAACGAGATAGAGAGAAGATTTTAGGTGTGAGAAGTGTTAAGGTCGAATTTGCTATTTATAGGCTGATTTTTGGCCATTCACGACGTGAACCAAGCATGCTCACGTCGTGAGCTCGATCCTGCTCACTTCGTAGACCCGCCATTTGGTCCCTAGCTTCGGATGGTGTCCCTTTGACTCCTCACGTCGTGAAAAACTCCTTGTTCACGTCGTGAGTTTGGATCTTATCCCCTCGCAGCCTCGTCACACCTTCTAGATCCGAAATGTGGCGGTTTGAGTCCTCACGTCGTGAGTTTTTATGCTCACGTCGTGAGTTCGGTCAAATTAGGGTTTCTGACAGCGATATCTTCGGAAGGCCATAACTTTTGCATATGAACTCCGTTTTTGACGTTCTTTATATCCACGCGTAGGTATTTACGAGTAATACAACTCTCTTTTAGACTTAAATAGCTAATTCTAAGTCTATTTTAACTTCCTCTTATTATAGAGATTTATAGTGTTCGGTTTATAATAACTTCTTCATGCGAAGTCAGATTCAAACATTCTCTATATTTTTGGGATCGTATGGATGTATACTTTGAGTTGTATTATAAAGAAGATTCATATTTGTATTAGAATTTATCATGAACTACATAACATTTTTACCACATTACTAGTTTAACATAATCACATTATATGATTGGCATAATCACATGTGATTGTCTATTGACCTATTTTGACTAGTGTTACATTCTCCCCCCGTTAGAATAATTTCGTCCTGAAATTTATCTTATGGATGGGGTTTCGTTAAACAGTTGGGGGTATTTTTCTTTCATCTGATCTTCACGTTCCCAAGTAAATTCAGGTCCTCGCAAAGAGTTCCATCGAACTTTCACTATGGGAATACGACTTTGCTTTAATCGTTTGACTTCTCGATCCATAATCTCAACAGGTTCTTCTACAAAGTTGAGTTTCGTATTGACTTGTATCTCTTCGAGAGGTATAACAAGAGTGTCATCGGAAAGACATCTTTTGAGATTTGATACGTGAAAAACATCGTGCACATTACTTAGCTCTTGAGGCAACTTAAGTTGGTATGCGACGGAACCAATTCTTTCCAGAATTTCAAAAGGTCCTATATATCGTGGGTTTAGTTTGCCTCGTTTCCCGAATCAAATTACACCTTTCCAAGGAGAGACTTTCAACATTACTTTATCTCCAACTTGGAATTCTAAAGGCTTACGTCTTATGTCAGCATAGCTCTTTTGACGATCACGTGCAGCCTTTAATCGATCCTTAATTTGCACGATCTTTTCAGTTGTCTCGTGGATTATTTCTGGTCCAGTACGTAAGGTATCGCCTGTACGTTCTCTGGCCATCTGCGTATCTCCAACTTCTGCCCAACACACTGGGGAACGACATTTTCATCCATAAAGAGCCTCAAATGGTGCAGCCTTGATGCTGGTGTGATGACTATTGTTGTAGGAAAACTCAATTAACGGTAAATGAGTATCCCACGCATTTCCAAAGTCTATTACACAGGCTCGGAGCATATCTTCTAAAGTCTGAATGGTTCTCTCACTCTGACCATCAGTCTGTGGATGGTAAGTTGTACTCATATCTAGACGTGTTCGTAAGGATTTTTGTAGAGATTGCCAAAATCGTGAAGTGAATCTACTATCTCGGTCAGAAATAATTGAATTTGGAACTCCATGCAATCTGACAATTTCCTTAAGATAAATTCTAGTTAGCTTTTCCATCTTGTCGTTCTCCTTAATTGGTAAGAAATGGGCGGACTTAGTCAATCTATCGACTATTACCCAAATAGTGTCGAACCCACTAGGAGTTTTAGGTAACTTAATGATGAAGTCCATTGATATCTGCTCCCATTTCCATTCAGGTATTTCCGGTTGTTGAAGTAAACCTGAAGACTTTTGATGTTCTGCCTTTACTCTAGAACAAGTCAAACATTTGCTCATATAAGTAGCAATTTCAGCCTTCATGTTTGGCCACCAATAATGTACTTTTAAATCTAAGTACATTTTGTCAGAACCTGGATGCACGGAATATCTGGACTTGTGGGCTTCTTCTAAGACCAAGTCCCTGACTCCACTGAACCTAGGCGTCCAAACTCGGTTCATAAAGTATTGTATTTCGTCATCTTTTCGTATAAGTTGCTTTTCCATTCCTCGCAAAGCTTCGTTCTTAATGTTTTCTTCTTTTAGAGCCTCAAGCTGAGCTGCTCTAATTTGTACGGTAAAGTTAGAATGGATAGTTATAGTTAATGATCGTACTCGTCGGGGTTTAATATATTATTTCTGGCTCAAGGCATCTGCTACCACGTTTGCCTTTCCGGGATGATAACGAATCTCACATTCGTAATCATTCAACAATTCAACCCATCTTCTTTGTCTCATATTAAGATCTTTTTGGTCGAAGATGTGTTGGAGACTCTTGTGGTCGGTAAAAATAGTACACTTAGTACCGTATAAGTAATGTCTCCAAATTTTTAGTGCAAAAATTACAGCTCCCAATTCAAGATCATGGGTAGTGTAATTATTCTCATGCATCTTAAGTTGTCGTGATGCATAGGCGATAACTTTTCCTCTTTGCATCAACACACATCCCAATCCTTGATTTGACGCGTCGCAGTATACAACGAAATCTTCTGTTCCATCTGGAAGGGATAGGATTGGTGCACTACACAATATTTGCTTCAGTTTCTGAAAAGCAGATTCTTGTTTGTCTTCCCAGTTGAACTTCGTATTCTTCTGGGTTAGTGCTGTAAGTGGCTTGGTTATTTTGGAGAAATTCTCTATGAATCTACGGTAATAGCCAGCAAGTCCTAGGAATTGATGCACCTCTGTTGGCGTCTTTGGTGCTTCCCAATTCCTGATTGCTTCAACTTTGGATGGGTCAACATTAATTCCTTCGTTGCTAACTACATGACCTAAAAATTGTACTTCTCTAATCCAAAATTCACATTTGGAGAATTTAGCGTACAACTTTTCTTTTCTTAGTAGTTCCAAGATTATTTGCAGGTGTTGACCATGTTCTTCCTTGGTTCGTGAATATATCAATATATCATCGATAAATACGATCACGAATTTATCCAAGTATGGTTTGCAAACACGATTCATGAGATCCATAAACACGATTCAAAAGCATTTCCATAGAAATGTATTTCATTAAAAAGACTCGGGATGTCATGTTCGATACAGATCATAAGCATAAACAATACAACATAGGCCTTACTACATTACTCCGTATTTACAGGCCTAAAATCCCTTAATCTCTCATCCCAAGACATCACATCTATGCTCATGCGCCACTACCTGTAATACAAGAAACTGAGTGGGTCAGGCTTGGGAGCCTGGTGAGCACATAGGGTTTTCAACCCACAATAAATAAGTTTATTAATTTCATTAACCAACAATAACCCGATTACCCGTTCCCGTTATCCTCACATTACGTCCCTAAAACACCTATCATAAGGGACCTAGACTAAGGGTCAACATCGGGATGGACACTAATGCTAAGGGGATTCCTAGCCAATAAATGTCCTTAAGGCAACCGTGAGGGGGATGGAGTACACCCGGTGAGCACACAGTTCAAATAAACACACAGTTCAAATAAACACCTACAGGTTGCGAGCCTGCTAGCGTTCCACTGGACTGTCTAGAATAGTACGTGTCGTCATTTATACTCCGCTAGATGACTGGATCATCAATAACATCTATAACGAGGCCTCTCATTATTTTATTTTGTCACACAACAACTATTACATCTACCCATGTTTAACCCAACACATTTTGTAGATATAAAATACATATACAGTTTAAATAATTTAAAACATGTATGAAAATCTTTCACCGAGCACAGACAGTAAGTATTCAGACAATATACACACATAGCACGTAGTTTATATAAAATAATTCATATCTATGTGTAAGATGAAAGTAACTATGCACTCACTTGATAAGGTGGTGACTCTGAATTCAGACAGCGCTTCGTTACTCTTAAAACAATTTCCCTCGACAAAACCTAGTATCATTACCACTAGAGTTTAGTTTAATATTCATCGAGACTAATTAATAGTCTAGCTATTATTACTATTATATAAGCGTTAAACAATACTTATATAACCCATAATAATAGCCCAAGTATTTATTATAAGTTCCTAATAACGTTACTATAATTAAATAAAAGCTATATTAAAAATAGCGTAGGCGTAGCTCACTTACATCGGGTTTTTCTCAAAACCGGGCGCCGCTGGAGCAGCGTTCCCGAGCCGAAAGGCTCTTCTTCTCGGATCCGTCGGGCACTCCGGGGCTTCCGCCTCGTGCTAGGGAGGTTCCCTAGGCTTTTCGGGGGGTTTCGGGGGCTAGAGAGAAGTTCTAGAGAGAGAGGGAAGTGAGGGGAGGTGTGAGGAATGAAGAGGGCTTCGCCTCTTATTTATAGGACGCTGGAGGAAGGTTCACATCATGAATTTTTGATATTCACGTCGTGAGCCAGGCTGGCTACAGCCAGGCGCAGCCTGGTGCTGACACGTGGCATCGCACACAGGGTGGAAATCAGCCGATTTTCAAAAATTCATCACTTTCGCATACGAGCTCCATTTTCGACGTTCTTTTTTTCCACGCGTAGGTAAAAACAATATCTACAACTTTCGTTTAGACTCCGTCGGCGAATTCTCGACCGATCTTAAATTTAACAGTACGAGGAGATTAGACTGCTAAATGACCGCGAAGAATTCGTAACTCCTTCATACGGACTCCGTCTTTGTCTGTCTTTTTACCGTTGAGTTCCTATTAATGAGATCTTCAACTCTCATTTAGGTCGCATAGGCCAAAAACCGCTCGAACTAAAATTCGAGTTTCGGGTCGTGCACTACTAAGCCAAATCTTAGAAAATTCATAACTTCCTCATACGAAGTCAGATTTGGGCGTTCTTTTTATGGATGTTCTCAGTTTAACATATTCTACGACTTTGGTTTAGATTACTAAGGCCAAAAAGTCTTCTATCGTAAATTCACTTTTTACGTCTCCCGGTGTCGTGCCTGTTCTGTCGCGAAAGTTCGACAGGTCATAACTTCTTCGTTATAGCTCGGATTTCGGCGTTCTTTATATATCCGGAATCCTTGTTTTGACCACTACAACTTTATGTAAAGATATCAGGTTTATATCACACTTTAATTTTGACGCTTATTTTTATTCTTTATTAATTATATCTTTATAATTAAATAATAAGCACACAAATACACATAATTCACATAGTACTCAAATATTTAATATTTATTACATCAAAAAGAGTTAAAATAGTTGACCTAGACTATTACATCGTCTAAAAATGCTTAGCTCTGAAACCCGGGCGTTACAATGTATATATGAGATGTGAAGAAGTTTCCGAGAAGAATGGAGTTCAAAGTTTAAGTTGTTTAAGAAGTTTATTTAAAAGTGAAATGTCAGGAGTAAAAGTACATTTTGTTGTTTAGTGTTTGTTATATTGTTTCGTACAACCGACAAGATCAATAGCAACAGATGTGTCAGGATGTTGATCTTCAAACCATGCGCACTTTACTAGAATTTGTCTTTTGTAATTCCTTGGCTATAAAATGAGTGTCAACCTTTGTAAACTGCAACAACTTGAGAACAACTTCATTTCAATCAAATCAAGAATTACCCAGTCAATCATTTATCTCTAACATTCTTTTGGTTCTTAATATTGTTCATTTTTATACTTTACTTTACTTTATTTGAGCACGTTGTGGAGTTATATTCTTCACGGCTTGACTGGTTTATCCAGACTTGACTGGATCTTTCATTATTAGCAACCATTGACTTTAGTTAACTCAAGGTTTGAGTTTTCAAACCTTGTCTGTGCAAATCCTTGTCCTCATATTGACCAACTCTTTGAATGTGGAAATATGTTCAACTAAAGAACCTCCTTCAATCATCTTGAGATTGAACAGACAATGATTTAGGTACAACTTGCTTGGTAGGCTCTTAGTCATCGATAATTGCTCCAACTTTAACCAGAAAGAAGTCGCTGAAGTTTCTTTCAAAACATATTGCAAAACATCATTTGATAAACGTAGACAAATATAGGATTGAGCTTTTTAATCTTTCATCTCTTTATCTTCTTTCGCCCATGAAGTGGGCATCTTTTCGAAACCCAAAAGTGTCTTGTGTAAATCCATCTGAATAAGTACATCATTCCTATTTACTTCCCATAATGGAAACCTAGTGTTCTGATCCAACAACGGAATATCATATTTCATCGAAGATATGATCAATCAGCTGATAAATTAATCCCAACAAAACTAATATTAAACATGGAAGCTTTGATACCAATTTTAGTAAACAAATATGGTAAAGATGCACTAAAACGAAAAAGCCCTAATTCATCAAACAACCTAGAAATTCGAATCACAAGAACAATATTAGTTCGAGCGGAATAGGACTAATAAATCAAACCACAATTAATCACATGCAATGAAAATACCAAGCAAAATAGTAAATAAGAGAGACATAGAGATTTACATAGAAAACCCAAATCGGTAAAAACCACGGCTGGAGGAAGCCGATAACCAATCCAGTAAAAGATTGATATGTTTATAGAGCTTGATCAAAGAGATTACAATGAGTTATAATGATTTGGTGATGAAGGGTTGAAACCCTGGAAATGTCGATCCTAAAAGGGGGGTGAAGAAGAAGTCTTCAAAACTCTCACACTCAAAAAAAAATTATGCATTCAATTGAGGTTAAATGGGTCAGAGTTTTTCCAATTTGGCAAAATTGTCCCTTCAACAACGAAACAAATGCATTTCAAGAACAAGTCATTTTTAGACTTGAAACATCCATTTTAGACCTGGTGTCATTTTTAGACCTGAAACACCCATTTTAGGCCTGGTGTCATTTTTAGACCCAATACGACCAAATTTAGGGTTGTTCGTTTGGATGGATCGGTTTGATCCGATCCAATCAAGTGAATCCATATTGATTTCGGTTTTCAAAACATGGATTCCCATAGTCCAAACTAAATTCAAATCCGATCCGATCCAATCCGATTACAATTCGGTTGGATCAGTTTTTATAATTCGGTTTTCAAAAATCGAAACATTTTAAAACGACATATAATTATAATATTACTCAATTTTACACAATAAGTGAAAACAACTTATTTAGTTGTGATTTGAAATTTATAAACAACTACTAAGAAGGTATATTATAGTTAAATATTTTATAGATAGAAAACTTTTGAGAGAAAATGCATATTAATGTTTTTTTATCGGGTGAAACGTTTTGAACCTATTTTAAAGAATAAATTTCAAAATTAATAAATAACTGTAGATATATATTAAAAATAAATAAATAATAAGTGTTTATTCGGTTTTTTTAGACTATTCGGTTTTTATTTTATAAACCAAAACCAATCCGAAATCCAAAATAATAATTCGGTTTTGTTGAAAACCAATCCAAAAATCCGAATATCCGAACCAAATTGTCCAATTGGACAATTCGGTTTTATTCAAATAGTGAACAGCCCTAACCAAATTAAACATTCATTGTTGGAAAGACAATTAAGTCATTGAAAATAGGAGACTGACCAAAAACATTAATGTCGTTGTTAGACCCCGTAACTCCGAAGAAAGAATGTCATATCCACAAATCTTGAGAGGCAACCGCTTCTAGTGTTATACTTGGTTCACCTATATCACTTCGAGTGAATTGGTCGCGCCATGCAATTGGACATTTTTCCCAAGCTACATGCCTACAAACTAAACTTCCAAGCATACCCAGAAATCCATGTCTCTCTTCATGAGCCACATATAACCTCTCAATATCACGTGGAGTAGGTTTACGCGAATATTCTTTGTGAAAAACCTCATACACACATGCACAAAACCAACCTAAGCGCAACCGCACATTTTTGTATACTGCTAAAACTCATTCTTCCACTAGCATCGGATTTTTGTTTGAAAAAATCATAACGGAATTCTAAAGCATTACTAATACGTAAAAATATAACCTTATTTAGACGAAAATTGTAACGCTCGTAGATCCGGGCTAGTCAATTTAGAGATAATAGGGGTCGAAAACGAGTTTTCGACAAAAGATTATTTAGAATAAATAATCTTAACCAAGTTATAGAATATGTCTCAAGGGTTCCGTACATGTAAAGAACGCCTAAATCCGAGTTATAACGAAGAAGTTATGGTTCGTCGAAGTTTTACGGCAAAACCGGCACGGCACCGGGAGATGTAAATAACGAATTTATGATAGAGAAATTTTTAGCCTTAGTGATCTAAAAAAAAAATTTAGTATACATTAAACCGAGAACATACAAAAAAAGAACGCCCAAATCTGACTTCGTATGAGGAAGTTATGAATTTTCTAAGATTTGACTTAACAGTGCATGACCCGAAACTCGAATTTTAGATCGAGCGGTTTTTGGCCTACGCGACCTAAATGAGAATTGAAGATCTCATTAATAGGAACTCAACGGTAAAAAGACAGACGAAAACGGAGTCCGTATGTAGAAGTTGTGAATTTTACGCGGACATTTAACAATCTAATCTCCTCCTACTGTTAAATTTAAGATCGGTCGAGAATTAGCCGACGGAGTCTAAATGAAAGTTGTAGATCTTGTTTTTACCTACGCGTGGATATAAATAACGTCAAAAACGGAGCTCGTATGCGAAAGTTACGGGGTTTAGAAGTCGGCAGGGTGCTGTGCGAAATCGGTTGACGTGGCTGAATATGGGCCAAGGCTTTCTCCCCAAAGCAAGCCACCAGGTGGTGACACCTGGCCATGGACTCGACGAGTAGTACCTTCTACTCGACGAGTAGAGCAGGATTCCAGCCTATGAATAGACGTGTCGGGTTCCCTCATTCTTCACACCATTCCAACCTCTTCTCTTTCTCTCTAAACTCTCTCTAGCCCCTAAACCCCCCCTAAGCCTAGGTAAACCCCCTAGCACCCGAAGAAAGCCTCGAGGCTCCCGAAGCCCCGAGAAAAGAGCCTTTCAGCTCGGGAACGCTGCTCCAGCGAAGCCCGGTTTCGAGAAAACCCGATGTAAGTGAGCTACGTCTAACCTATCTTTAGTATAGCTTATGTTTCAATATAGTAATGTTATTAGGACCTTATAATAAATATTTGGGCTATTATTATGGGTTATATAAGTATCGTTATAATATCTTTTTAACCACTCGCGGTACGGGGAATCTGGTTTAAAGGGCCACATAGGTTTTTGGATTTCAGAAGTGCTATATGCCAAAATGGTCCTGCCCTACGGTGTTTTATGTCTGGCCCCTGTCTGTACATAATGGTTGGAAAATATTGTTTAGACGCTTATATAATAATAATAATGCTAAGACTAATAATTAGTCACGATAAATATTAGACTAAAATGTAGTGGTGATAATATTAGGTTTTGTCGGAGGAAAATAGAATCGTTAGAAGCGAAGCGCTGCCCGAGTTTGGAATCATCACTTTAACAAGTGAGTGCATTGTTACTTTTATCTTACACATAGATATGAAGTATTTAATATAAATTACGTGCTATGTGTGAATATTATCTATATACTTGATATCTATGCTGGATGAACAATTTTATACATGTTTTAAATGATTTAAACTGTATATATACTTTATATCTACATAATATGTTGGGTAAAACATGGGTAGATGAAATATGAGTTGGATGATGAGTTGAGAGATGATATAGACCATGAGGTAAGGGTGAGAGGTGGACAATGTGAGAAGCCTTGTTCCCAAATGTTGGCCCCGTCATCTAGCAGAGTATGGATGACAACCACAGACTATTCTAGACAGTCCAGTGGAACACTAGCAGGCTCGCAACCTGTAGGTGTTGTGAACGATGTGTTCACCGGTGTACTCTAAAAACTCATTGACATGTATTGCGAGTGGACTCTCGAAAACGATATTGTCAATAAACGAGATAACCCTCGGCGACTATGGAGTTAGCGCCTGTTGAGTAAACCCCGGCGACTATGGAGTTAGCGCCTGTTGAGCAACCCTTGGTAACTATGGATTTAGTGCCCGTTGAGAAAACCCTGGCAACGATGGATTTCGTGCCGATTCCTTAGGATAATCCTTAGGAATAAATGAACGAGGAATAGCTGATTCTTAGGGTAGATCCTTAAGAGTAAAGAAGATAATGGGGATGGATAATTAGGTTGATTGTTTGATGTTTAAACATAATAATTATATTATTGTGGGTTGAAAACCCTATGTACTCACCAGGTTTTCCAACCTGACCCACTCAGTTTATTTGTATCACAGGTGTCGATATAAAGCTACTTTACACTGAGGGATTTAAAAGAGATGTTGATCACTAGTGTAAAAGAATATAAGTTCTGTTTATGCTTATGTTTCTGTATTGACGATGACATCCCAAATGTTTTAAAATGGATAAAAACACATTTCTTCGGAAATGCTTTGATAACGTATTTATCATGTTTTTCTGGGAACAAATTCCGCAACACTTTTATTAAAAAAGGTACTCTGATTTTTATAAAGCATAAACAAAATCGGTCTTTTCTGGCCGTGAAAATGGGGATGTCACAAAAATCACGTTCGAACGAGTCATCATTGTAAACACAATTATCGGCAAAGTAATCATGTACCAATAAGTCATGTGTGGCTTGACGATCATGATTGACGATCGTTCTTGAACGCACAACATTCGGACTTTCTCCATCGTGAAAGTGTTGCACAACGTTAAAAAATGTCGAGATGAATTCTCCGTCATCATCCGAGTCAAAATTTTTAAAGAAATCCATGTATTTTTGTTTTAGAGAATGAGAGCGTAAAATTTGATGAAAAATGAGTGAAAAAATTTTATGTATTGTGTTTATATAGTTGTTAAGTTTGTAAAGAAATTAAAAAATTAAAAACTAAAAATTAAAAAATCAAAAACTTCAAAATTGGACTGTTGAACGGTTGAATTGGGTAAGCCTCTTCCGATTGGTCGTGCATAATTTTCGTAGACAACACGAACCAACACGACCACGACTCACGACGACACATCGGGACCGTGTGCACGATCGTGGTTCGTGGCCACGTATACCACGAACCTACTCGTTGTTCGTATACTGAATAATCTTACTTTGTAACCATCTAATCATCCTTTTTATTTGTAAATAAAGTCTGCATATTTTTTTAATATTTAAAACTAAAATAAAAACAATTAACAAACACTTAAAATAACATTTTTATTATAATTGTTAATTGGAGATGAAAATAGACATACTAACAACTCCATAGAAAAAATAGAGAAACGTGTCGTGACTCTTGAAAAAATATGTTTTCTTTTATGTGAAATAAGAAAGTTATAGTAGAAAAAGAAATTGATGGCCCTACCAATATATATATATATATATATATATATATATATATATATATATATATATATATATATATATATATATATATATATATATACTTTGGAAACTCTAAAACCTAAAAATCATTAGAAATACATAGAAAAAATACTTTGAAATATTTAATTTTTTTTAGCTTTTATAAACATTAAAATAGCATATATATATATATAATTTCGCTAAAGAAAATTTGAACTTTTTAAAAAAAATTAAAGAATAATAATAATTTTTTTTCAGCAAAAATGTAGCTATATATGCGATTTTTTTATTTATAAAATTAAAAAAGAAAAAAGAAAAAAAAAGAATAGAGATATCTCAAAGTTTTTTGAGTATCTAGAGTCTTTTTTTAAGAATTTATGTATTTTCTTTTGATCTTCCCAATATATATATATATATATATATATATATATATATATATATATATATATAAAAAGGGACGGTTCCATTGAGATTTTTGAAAAAAATAGAGATCTAAATATTCAACTTCAGCCATATATTTTTTATTTGCCGTTCTAATGTTTCAACATATCAGCGTGACGGGATAATACCTAATCATAAATGATTATATGGCAGAAATGTATAATCATATATGATTAAACATGTTTATACATATATGCAAAATCATATATGATTACACATATATGTCTGTTCACAAAGTGATTAATCATATATGATTGTGGTGGTTGGTGGCAGAGTAGGTGGTGGTGGTGGCAGAGGTGACGATGGTGGCAGCGGTGGGGTCGGTTGGTGGTATAGGAGGAGGTGGCGGGGAATGGGGCGGGGGAACAAAGAAAGAGGGCGATGCCCAATCATTTATATTTATAACTCTCTCATCGCGTCGGTATGTTGGAGCGCTTGAGCGGCAAATACAAAATATGTGGCTGAGGTTAAATATCAAGATCTCTATTTTTTTCAGAATCTCAACGGAATCTACTTCTATATATATATATATATATATATATATATATATATATATATATATATATATATATATATATATATATATATATTTGTGTGTGTGTGTGTGTGTGAATATCGTTGGATTTGGATTCAACATTGGAAGTTTAGTATTCTCATGTTCTTGGAGACTCGAAACCAGGGTTTCATCTGGTTTATGCATATTATGCTATTTCTTAGTGATTTGCGAGTATACAATTTGTTAATTTGATCATTCTAGATGTGTTTGTTGAAGAATTAAACGTAACACGACTGGTTCTAACTTAGGTTCTTAAAATGATTAAAGACTTAGACTACACTTTCTACATTTGATTGTGATCTAACATAGAGCCCCTTACTCCAACACGATGGAATTTCACCGGAGAGGGACACATGCAATTTCAAGGATTAATTAAACAATTTCTCATTTCACCATTTCCTAATGGATCCTAAAGGATGTTCAAACATTTATTGTGAAGATTGATCTGCACCGGAAGTTAAGGTCTGAATTGAGGTGATGGTGTTGTTAATGATTTATTAAATTCCCTGTTAGAAATTTAGGTGTTTCAGTTGCTTGGATTCAGTTTGAGCCGTGATGAATTTTCAAATATTTCGATGGTACAATTGAAAGTTCAATCGGATAAAACTCAGTGTGTGATGAACAGAGAATGTGAATGTTATGATATTCTCTACTAGATTCGAGAATGACCAAAAACATAAACATAACCAAGGGTTTGAAACTATTGCAAACTGTCATTTGCAATTATAAAACCACATACAACTATTATAAAATCGAGTTTAAAAACACAATTTTGGATTTAATGCATTTTCCATAAAGCAATATTAACCCAAGCCAGGGGATCTACCCCTTGGCCCCGCCAGGGGTCGCCTGCCCTTTGACCCCACTACCATGGGCGCTTCGTCGAACCCCCGTGGTTCAAGGGCTTTGCTCATAAATACCAGTGTACTTTAAATCATAATAAACTCAAACAAGTGTGCACTATGCACCACCCTTACTTGTTCAATATTTATTAAGATTACATCGATAACAAGGTCATCCTATTACATTTAAATAATATTGGTGATACAAATCGCCAACACTCCCAAGATAATAATTATTCTTCTGGAATATTTTATATAAATCGTATTGGCTATATTATTTAAATCGAGATAATTTCCATATTATGTTTGAGTTAGTTTATGTATTTATATTTGATATAGTTTCCATAGGAGTATTCATTGAGTCATTACACATTTCCTCCTTTTGCAAGGATATATGATAAGGCTCGTCTTTTGGACAATATGCTAAAAGACCAAAGTACGTTGCATACCCGCTCCTGAGCAACTCCTAGTTGAAAACCACATGACTTAAACACTTGAACGGTGCCTTACCCAGTAGGACAAGTAGTTGGTTAAATATGAATACGTTTAAGAGTCTTCATTGTAATCTATAAATACGTTTAAGATTAATGTCGAATGACACACATAATAGTTTCAAATATTATGCATTTTATCATGGTATTAGATCATTAAGTTAAAGCCATAAAGTCATCGACCACTACCTCTGATGACCCTCTTCGATCGTCATCGGACGTACCTTTTCTAGTTGTTGTTGTTGTCCTCTCTAACAACTACGTACGTTGCCTCAAAATTATCTAACCCTTTCTATTTTTTATATGGTAAATTCATTCTTGATGGTTTTTACGTTCTATTATGTAACACCTGTGTTCTAGGTACCTTTCATTCTTGTCTTTAAGTTTAAAATCTTTGCAAAAACGGTCCTTACGTGGGGCGTACCTCCTGGTACACAGAGCGTAGTTGTTTAATGAACGGCGAGATTTCTTTTGAGTGTGTTGGGCATACGTAAGAGTACGCATGGCATACTCACAAAGATTCCAAACCCTAAATTTTAGGGTTTGGACCCTATTTAAGGAACTTAATGGCCTCAAACCTCTCCTTAACTCCAACCTCCATCTCTCTTAGCCCTCATCTTGAAACCCTAATTCTTGTGTGCAAGTTTTGAAGCTCTTGAGTGTTATTTTAGTGTTCTTGGTGGTGAAGGAAGATCTTTGAAGAGGTAGTGTTGCACTCAAGCTTTTAGATCTAAATTCTTCTCATCCTTGTGCATCTTCAGAAGGTATAAAGTTCAAATCTCGATGCTTGCCTTGCTAGATCTTGTTAGGGTGCAAGTTATGACCTTTTTTCATAAAAACCTTGATGTCTTGAGTATTGTCCATTCCAGACTATTTGAGCTATCCTTTCAAGCATTGTGTTTAATGTCATAAAAATGCTAGATTGGTCCTTAGTTTTCTTCCATTCAAGATTTATGGAGTTTTATATGGTTATATAAGTTAGGGTTTTGGTTTTGGGATCCTTGTAGACATGCAAAGGCTTAAAGGTTGCAACTTTATGATTTTAGAAGTTTATTAGGGTTATAGATATGAAGCTTGGACGTTAAGTCTTTAAGCATTAAGACATTAAAAAGTAAGTTTGGACTTTAGGGGATTACGTGGGACGTACTCTCGAGTACGTTGAGCGTAATGGGTTGCGGCCCCGTAACCCTTTCGAGATCGAGATGTACGTTGAGTGTAATTAGGAGTACGCAAGGTGTACTCCCAGAAAGCACTCTTGGGCCATCTTTAGGCCCTGGGCCATTAGGAGTTTTGGGCCTTGTCTAGTTGGGTCATGTAAGGGAAGGGCAAAATGGTCTTCTGCCCTTAGTAAGTTAAATGAAGAATTAGACCTTCGATTACGGGGTTAAAATCCCGATTATTAAATAGAGTTGATAGGTTATGATCAGTGTAAGGAGTCGTAGTAGCAGCAACCCGAGTGTGTGTTTCAGATATCTTCAGTTGAGGTGAGTCTTCTCACCACACTAGTGGGTCGAAGGCACCAATGTCGACCCACTGATTTGTATGTGTAGGATGTATGTGGTTATGTGATTATTATTTATATGATTGTATGAATTATGCATGGAGCCAATCTGGGCTCAGATTTATTATGGACTCGGGGTTTATACGGACCCGGGGGTTGATACGGACCCAACACAACTAAGGGCTTGTTTGATAAGGCTTCTAACCGGGTCCAAATGTAGATTGGGTCCAAAATTTTGATTTGGCAAGTTTGATTTGGCTTTTAAACTGATGGACTCGGTCCAAACCTTAGACTCGGTCTATGATATTCATCTGATTCGGTCCCTTCTCAAAATTTGAAGGACCGGGACAACTGGAGAAATTCACAGCAGCAATTCTCGTTCCTTATAGACGACTGAAATTCACCTCTACATCTACGCTTCCTTCGACCGGCGACACCTCACCAGCATCTGTCGGCGGCGACCTCCACATTATCGCAACATCTCAACGTCCCAGATCTGAGATATTCCGACATGCGTCCTAGCATCTCAACGTCCCTGCTTTGCGGTTGTTCTTGAGTTCTAGATTCCTTCAAAATGAGGAGCGTTGTTAGGGCAATAACCTACTTCTCACGGTAAACAAAAATTTGGGAAAAAGGATACATAGAAGACGAGGAGACAATTAAGTTCTTGAGTTCTCGATTCCTTTTTGTATCTCGCTTTTGATCAATTGCAAATTGAAATTTTATGTACGACATGAGCTCTTATTGGTTATAGTTATGGAATAATTACTTAAATCTATGATGTTTTCACCATAAATATTGTTGCTATCTTTTGAGTATTCTCTAACTTCAATTCTTTGATTCGGTGGGATGTCAAAAGTTCAAGACACAGATGAATAGTTGTTATATGTTGTTTCAATTGACCATTCATAAGCAAGCTGCTAATTTTTGGTGTTTTTCTGTCTGATGTGCATTGCTATTTCTAGCAAAATGGTCAAAGTGAATTGAGTTATTTAAAATGTACTTTATAAAGGTCTGATGTCTTTCTACCAGTTTTAATGGTTAGCTTGCGACATTTCACTATAATTTCCTGTTGTTTTCAATGTCCATTGTTATTTTTAGAGTAATGGCAAAGCTCATATCTATGAAGGGTATATTATTTGGTGTAAAATACTACATAACATGTTCTAAAGGCCAACAATTGATGAAGTTGAAATTGTTTATTTGTGGTATACATAAACTGATCTGATTAAAGAACAATTTGGGAAGTATACACTCCATAAATGTGTTTCTATATGCATTAATTATCCAAAATTCATTTATCTTCTTTACTTACCAAGATCATGTTCTTTTGTTTATGATTTTTTAAATTGAAAATGGTGTATTTGTAGTGTTATAAATTAAATGGTAAGTCGTGAAGGAATTATTATAAAATGTTGTCTCGGGGCAATATAGTCATTTTAAAGTATCAGTCAGATGCAAAATCAAACAACAAGTTTCAGTCAGAAGTTAACTCAGTCAGAACTTCTAACTCAATCAGCTGCTAACCCAGTCAGCTCTAACTCAGTTAACAACTATCAAACGACCCCTAATTGTTTTTCTATGGGGTTGATACGGACTCGAGGGTTGATACGGACCTGGGGGTTGTTGCGGGCCTGATACAGGCAGGTGATATTATATTTATGTGTATGATATATGTGGTATTTTGGGGAAGCTCACTAAGCTTTGTGCTTACATATATGTTTTGGTTTCAGGTAATTCCGGTACAAAAAGGAAGGGCCCAGCGTGATGGCATAGCATTCCCCCACCCCCCACCCCTCGTGATTTCTGCATTTATGATTTCTTTTACTCTGATATTTTGTGATAGTTTGTATTTTGGATGATTTTGAGACATGTGATGATTGGGATTGATGAACTTAAAAATGAAACTTTTACTTATGAATTTTGGGACGGTACATATTATTTCTCTAAATACAATCCATATATATTATCTAAGAACCACTTTCTTGATAAACATATTTATTTTTCTATTTTCACTTTCACGAATTCTTTACTCGATTATATTCTTCTATTGTTTTTTTCAACATCTACCGGTCTCTTTTTTCATAAACCAAAAACAATTTTGTTTTACCTTCTCTTCCTTGATCAATAAACATATATCTCCCTCTTGGTCTTCTTCTTTCTAAACTCTCCTCTTTTCTCTTGACATTTTTTTTCTTGATAGTTGTTGGAGCATTTGCAGATAAAGATTCAACAAAAGATCATAATCTTTTTTGTTAGCAAGTTAAATATCAACCATTAATTACCAAGAGCTCAATTACAAAATATATTACAGTTAATTCATATTTTATTACACTTATACCGCATTTCATGTATTTATTAACATTGAAATCGTATTTCATTAAAATTACATATTTAATGAAAAATACAGTTATAATACAAAAAATATATATTTATGTATAACATTATAGTTTAAACCGAAAAAACTTGTATTTATACAAAAATGTGCTTTTTAAATGTAAACAAAATGTATTTATATGGTTTCATATGTTAAAATTCATTTTTATTATACTTATACCGTATTTCATGTATTTATTAGCATTTAACCGTATTTCATTAAAATTACATATTTAATAAAAAATATGGTTATAATACAAATAATACATATTTATGTATAACATTATGGTTTAAACATAAAAAATATGTATTTATACAAAAAAAAATAGTATCTTTTATGCAACTTTTTTTTGAATTTTGACACGTCTTCATTTAATGTTAGTTGTCATGTTACCAAAAACCTACACATGAACGACTAATTGAATTGACCGCTCAAGTAGACATCGTTGTAAAAAATTAAAAAAATTAGTTACTAAATAGTAACAAAAAATAATACAGTGTTAAAATCGATTTTTTTTTAAACCATTGTGTTTTTTGTATAATTTGTATCGATAATTGTGAAATTATAATACATTGCTTATGTTACATCGATGATATCTTTATGATTTAAAATTTATAATACTTTTTTTATCCTAAGAAATTGTATTTTGTTTATGTGATATTAATGTAGGCCCAATAGATAAATCTCAAATTCTCAATGATGTAATAGAATACTTTTGTTATGGGCTTCGGCCCAACTATAAAAACAGAATTTAAGCCGAGTTCTTATGCAAATCAAGAATTACAAAAGGAAAACCAAACGTCATAACCTTTCTTATAAAAAAAATTAAAAAAAAAACTTTGCATACATTTCTAACCTAAAAACATTATGAGACAGAATATACAAATCACCAGCAATCCAAAAAGGAAAGCTCCAGTTTATGGTAAGGTTGATGATATGAGAGAATGAATTTTATTGATGAGAAAATTGAATCAAATTTTAAAATGATGAAGAAATACGAGTCACCTCCAAACAGTCTCATTTGCATCAGTGAAAATGGCATTGTGATGTTCTATTAGACACTGTAAAACCTAGGGGTGAGCGCGGTGCGGTTCGGTGCGGTTATTGACCAAAACCTCACCACTAACCGCAAATGCGGTTAATCCATTTTCAAAACCGATTGGTGCGGTTATTTTTGCGGTGCGGTTAGGTGGTTATTTTTTGCGGTGCGGTTTTGATTTTTTGTTTTTCGGTTATTAACCGCATTGATTTGGTGCAGTTATTTTGTGGTTTTTAACCGCACTTTAGAGTTCAAACAGCTTTAAGAGTTCAAACATATTACTTGTAATAATAAAAAACCATAAAGTATAAGACAATTAACTTAAATTACAAACAACTAATATCTTAAAAACTTTAAATCACTAGTAATTAATAATAAATATCTTAAAATTGTCAAATTTCACCATTTTCCAAAGTTAAACATAAGAAAAAACCAACACTTTTGTCTTCTAAAATTTTATATTTCTTTCATCCATGAAACTTGTCTTATTTTTAATATTTAATATATTAATATTTAATAAAAAAATTATATATAATATATGCGGTGCGGTGCGGTTTTTTTTGCGGTTTTTGAAAACTAATAACCGCACCGCACCGCAAATTTGCGGTTTTTGAAAAACATAAAACCACACCATCGGTTTTTATTGCGGTTGCGGTTTATGCGGTTTATGCGGTTTTTACGGTTAATTTTAGTTGCGGTGCGGTTTTTGCTCACCCCTAGTAAAACCTCTATGCCACTGAAGTCAATTCGCAGCCCAAATCAATAAGTCATTTTTTTTTTTTTTTTTTGTACATCTAAGGTCCCTAAACTTTTAAAAGGTTGAAGCACATGTGATTCCAACCTAGGACCAGTATATGTTGAGAGTTTAACTCCCTAGTGATAAATTAAAATGCTCAAAAATAAGCTGGTATGGCACGCCAAACAACCTTAGATTGCAATAAACGAATGAATTTGTGTGTGATAAACTGGGTTGCTTCCATACACAGTAGGGGATGGAAAATATTGGTATTCCATGAGTCGATAATTGGTGTAGAGAGATATTCGATTTTCCTTTTGGTGGTAGGACCCCAATTTTAGGAGAGGGTATTGACACATGAGAATGTCTTCATTTGAGATCGATCATACAAGTGTGAAAGGATATATATGCCATCACTTCACTTCTCAAAGTGTTAAAATGAGACTTTATTTATTTCAACACATAATAAGCCCGGTACTAAAATTGAATCTTTATTTTATTATTTCATTAACTAAAGTCTAAATATATAGGAAAAACGCATATCCTGAAGAAAGTTGTAAAGTATCTTTAATCACATAACAAGGACCCCAAACATCTTAATCCATTGTTGGCAGCATCACATCAAAATCAGATGTTCGGAAAGAGATTGAATATTGTTGGATGAAGAGTTGAAGATTATCTATTATTATTATTATTATTATTCAAGTTTTTCCAAAAATGTAGGTTGATTAGTAGAAGCCAAAAGTCTAGCCCACATCCTATCCGTCAACTTAACAACATTTGTAGCCTCCGTCACACGCTGCAATTATAATTATAAATTATAAATATTAATTGGCAATAATAATATAATTAATGTAAATATGAGAGAGTAAGAGTGCTTAATTACCTGTATTGGAATATATGCATGTCTGCTATTGACAGGTCCAACTGTAAAACCAGAAAACCCTGCCATGGCCCCATGAACTGCACTTTGAGCAAGAAGTGTACAATAGATATTATCATATGCATTGCTTGGAACAGCCCGTATCATGTATGTTGGATCTGCAAGGGTACAATAGTCATTTCATCTCATTCAGCCAGCCACTTATATATATATATATATATATATATATATATATATATATATATATATATTCAAGTGTGTACCTATATATTTCATGTTTATGGCCATTTTCTTGTCCGTTGCAAAATGGTTTTTAATTTTCTGAGTCAACCATTGACCAATATCAATAAGCAGTTTATTTCCAGATGCATCTCTCTCTTCAACTGCATTCACACTATCAGAAACATATTCTTGACCTGCGCCTTCAGCCAACACAATCACCACATGTCCGTTCTCTTTAAGTCTCTGCTGAATGAATTCAAAAAGACCACCTTGCCCTTCTAGATAGAATGGAGACTCTGGAATCAAGCAGCAATCCTGTTTTACAATTACAATAATATACATAGCACCTATTAATTATTATTAACATATCTATCTTATTCTTGCATTACAGATTAATAAAACTAACAATATTACAAATTTGTTATTTAGTTACCACATCTCGACTTGCTAACGTGGCAAACATGGCGATGAATCCTGAAAAAGATCAAACAAGTTTGGAAGAATAAATAAGAGATTAAAAAAAAATAAAAATTAACTTTTTAACAATTTATTTCATGAAATGTATATGAAGATAGATACTTGCCACTGTATCGACCCATGAGTTTGACTATTCCAACTCCATTTTCAACACTTTCCACTTCCACATGTGCAGCATTTATTGCTCTTTGAGCTTCCTCTACAGCAGTATCAAACCCAAAAGATTTGTCGATTACCTGAAAACAATTATGTAATATTATTATTATTATTAACCTCCATTTTAATAAAAGAATGAAAAAAGAAATGGTTTAAATAACTTACAGCAATATCATTATCAATTGTTTTGGGGATCCCAGCTACTGCCACGTGAAGGCGACGCCTTTCAACTTCCTTTCAGAAAATAACAAAAATAAATTCTTTTTTTTTTCAGAATTAATCCTGTATGGGTAAAGTGTCTGAATGGATAATGATGTATGTCTAGATAAAGTGTCGTATACATAAGGTTAGCTTCTTTTCTAGACCTCAATAAACAGTCTGAATCAGACGAAATGACCATTTTACCCTTACATTATAGCGTGATAGGGAAAAAGAAGGGCAAATAGGTAAAGGTTTAGTGTATATCTGTCCGCATTAAGTGTTTAACCTATTAAGTCAAAAAGAAACAGCCCTTTATAAAGCAATTAAAAAAGAACATAATCTTTGAAAAAAAGGAATCACCTTGTAAATGGCAGCTGCTCCTTTTTGAGTGCCATCACCACCAATTATGTAAACCTAAAAGTAAAACACCAAGATTTTATAAAACTTTTCTTGAAAAAGATCAAATTTGTTGTTGTAAAGGGAAATAAAATAACAATATAACATGAACCTGATTTATCCCACGATCCTGGATGTTATCAACAATCTTGGTTGTATCATGACCACCTCTTGAAGTCTGAAGAATAGTTCCACCACGTTTATGAATATCATTCACAATTTTTGGAGTCAATTCCATGGTGTTTCTTGAATAGAAACCCCTATACCCTCCCTCAATCCCAAGTATGTTATTAACACCATACATAAAATTCAACCCGCATACAATCTCCCTGATGACTGTATTGATCCCTGGACATAATCCGCCACATGTCACAATACAAGCTCGTACTTCCTCTGGCTTGAAATAAACCTAATGTTTTATAAAATTTCTTACACCAAAATGAACTAAGAATGTGTAATGTTATGTGAGTGACAACTAGCTTAAATAAATCATCACAAATTACCTTTTCACGAGGTCCTGCACGCCTAAAGTGCACTCCTCTTGGACTGCCTTTCTGAACAACAATCTGCAATTAGATGTCAAGGTTTAAGACCAAATTAGATTTCTGTGAAAAGGGATGTGTCTATGTGGAATAGTTTAAGAGAAATAGTTTATGTACTTGGTGTGCTACAACATCTTCTGAACTAACAAAAGTATTCCTGTGGAAAAGAGTGATAATTTATTTAGTAAGTTGCAAAAGTAGGCATGTTTTGTAAAGATTAGTGCACAAGTTATGGTTATAACTTTATAAGCATAACATTAAAGATCTTGAAAGAAGGAAAAACTTACTTAACTATTGCATAGGCTTGGCTGTACTCTAACGGATTTGGATATGTCTGCAAGAAAAAAGATTAAAATAAAGATTATCAAAAACCAAGTAAGAAAAGAGTCTCATTTAGTTTAAAATCACAAATGTCTTCAGGCTCACGAATTTTTTACAGAAAGATGTATCTTTGATCTTCGTAGAGTTTGGAAAATGGTTGGGATCGGAACTAAGGGATAATATATGAAGGCCAAAGGATAAAGTACATTAGGTGATCAAACTTGGACTACTCCCAAAAAGGTAAATTTGATTCTTGAGGGAAAAAATGGTGGACTCAAGTTCCAAATAAATAGGATTCTGTCACTAAAGCGGATACAGAGATTTTTTGTTGGTATCATATCTTACTGATCATCATTTTTTTTCTCAAAACATAAGTAATTTTAAAACTAAGAACTTGTTTGATTGACTTGGAAAGTGAAACAGTGATGTAAAATACCGGTAAATCAGGTAGGAAGTTCGTCAAGTGAGGAACGTCTTCGAGGACGAAACCTTCATCGTCATCTTCATCGGTCGGAGTGTTACTCAGATTCGAAGTTTGAGCTCTGATAGGGTAACAACAGGTGATTAATGACTTCCTGGAGTATATTTGGGGTTCAGAAGTGAAATTGGTGAAAAAGAGAAGGGGTTTGTGGAATCTTGGAGAAAATGGTAGCGTTTTAGTGAGAGAAAGCTGAATATTGAGGGAAGAAGCCAGTGAAAGATCCATTGATAGTATGATTTTTGACTGAATGACTGAATAAATCAAATGCTTTTTACAAGAGATTTTGGGCGGAGAGACGAGTATATGCAGGTTGAAGTTACTCTTGGGAACGGCGATGGTCAAATTCGATATAAAATTTTGAGCGAATATGAATCACCGTCTAAATTTGGATATAAGTGTTTCTCAAAAAGGGTAATTTTAGTTTCTTTATGTTTTCACATCATATTCTTCTAGGTTAAAATTTAAAATTTATGAGGCTTGAGCTGGAGCTTGATTTTTAAAGCTCGAGCTCGGTTTGTAAAGAATTTAAAATATTCGTGCTCGACTTGTTTGTCAGGTAAGTATAAACAAACTAAAGCTCGGCACGAGTTCGTCTAGGTTAATAGTCAAATATCAAGCTCGTTTGTGTTTTTAAGTTCGTTAAAAGGCTCGTTTATCGTTATTTGATATTTGATATTAAATTATAATTTAATATATAAAATTAAAAATAAAAATTGTATTATATAAATATACATAGGTTCGTTTAGGCTCACGAGTCTAATCGAGCTTGGCAAATGAAGCTCGGGCTCGGACTCGTTTAATACATGAGTCTAAAACTAAGTTCGAGCTCGTTTAACTCAAGTTTGAGTCAAACTTTTAATAAGTCGATCCCAAGTAGCTCACGAATAATTCGATCTCTTTAAACATAAGTATTCTTCTAATATAAAGTTCTTTTTAGTTTACGATATAATAGGCATAATTGACTCAATGTGTCCAACATAATATCAGATTATTGGATTGAAATTTTAAATCGTATATATATATACTGCCTCCGCCACTATATATATATATATATATATATATATATATATATATATATATATATATATATATATATATATATATAGTGGCGGAGGCAGTAGGCCCCCCCCCCTAACTTGTCCATAAATTTCTTTATATAATTAAACCTATTATATACTTTTAAACAAACTACAAAATGCCTCGGTTATACTAACACGGATGAACATATTCACAAATTAAAAAGGAGGCAATACATCAATATAAGGTCACATAACTTTATTTTTTAATTAAAATAATTAAATATTTTTTAAAGAAATTGATAAAACTTGCTCCCAGTTATCTATAGAGAGAATGAGAGATAAGTATATAAACAAAACTTTTCAAAAAAGTTTAAAATTTTTTAGAATCCGCCCAATCCCAATAAAAAAAACTAAATTTAAAATCTTTCAAAAAACTCAAAACCTCTTTTCAAAGGTTACCATCGTATGTCGTTGAATTTTCCATTGTTACTCCCACAAGTCTAGTCTCCACTCTCACACTTTTCTCCGCCTCTTGGCCCTTTGTTGAACCGTTGGGTGCTTTAATCATTGCCAAGGCTTTGCGTCTCCACCTATCAGCCACTATGTCAAACACAATGGTCGATGATCGTATTGTGTTGGTCGTCGTCGCAGTTTTACCTCTTGCTGACCGCAGATCACTAATGTGGCTCTTCTCAGTGAATCGTATGTCTTTAACCCATATTTCTTCCTTTAGAGTTTTTTGTATAATTGTAATTTGTGCATAGTTGAAAATTGGGGAAAGATGAAGTAAAATTAAAAATATGGAGGAATTGATTGTTGAGTGCTGACAAAAGATGAAGAAAACTTATCCTTTCTGTCAACCATCTTCTATTTTCTATCTTAACTTTATTATTTTTTTATATAAATATTTTATTATTTCATGTGTACATATAAATAATTTGTTTATATATTAATAACGTTAACTTGTATGTCCTTACGAATTCTGAATTTATTTTGGTGTTATAATTAGGAAAAGTGATGCTTTTGTTTAAAATTAAAAATAGTCCATAGTAGTTACAGAAAAATTCATAATGTTAATTATATATATATATATATATATATATATATATATATATTCAAGATTTTTTATAAGCCCCTTTATATTCAAATCCCCTATATATATATATATATATATATATATATATATATATATATATATATATATATATATATATATATATATATATATATATATATATATAAAACAAAAAAAATATCATATGCGACATAATAACCAATTTATAAGTTTATTATGTAGTTTTCGAAAATGGCATCGCAAACTAACATTAAATTCACAAAGTAACTTTATGATATACTCGGATGGATATCACACAACACTTTTCGTTTAATATTTTGCTCGTGCCACGCCAAACATATCATCCCATGTCGTACAAAAAACTTTTCATTCTTCTGGCTAAATCGCAACATCTCAGTTTAAACATTTAAATCTATAGACATCATGACTTGTACTTTGTGATGTCACCCTATACATTTCACAACTTGATCATTTTAGTACTAACATGACATGTATGCATTCTCTCTTACTTACAATCCATTAATTGACCTCAATGCAAACATCACTTGTATTCATCACATCACTAAAGTATAAAATAACATAAAAATTAAAACAAAACAACTTGATTTTGATTTTGGATTTGGATTTAATAGTTTTTTGTTTAAGTTAAAAGTTCTCAAAACTACTTGATTTTGCTTTTGGATTTAATAGTTTTTTGTTTAAAAAGAATACTTTAAGCTTGTACTTCCGAACAAAAAAAAATATTTTTATTTAGTTCAATTTTTTTCTCAAAAGCTTAAAACTTGTTGTTCAACACATCCCGTCATAGTCATCAAAAATTATGTATGAAACTAGAGTTTTAGAAGCGCTTAACCCAAATCTAAATACAATCTCACGTCAGCCATTCTTGTATGGAAGACAAGATAGACATCCAAAACTTCATTGGTGATTTAATAATTAAAAATTACTGAAGTTGCCAAAAGATTTTGTAATCAAACATGAAATAATGAATTTGTCAATAATTTCACATATATCATAAAAAAATATAATAATAATAATAAAAAAAAAAAAAGGCACACTAAAAATTAAACAAGTTGGTATAACTAAACCAGCATGAACGTGACTACGTGAGTACATAATTGCATTCAGAATTTAGCTAATGAAGGCAAATGTTTCAACCTCTTTGGCTTATTTCAAGAGACATCTTCTACATCATGTATGAAGTCCCAAAACTATTTTTTTTTATACGCCTGACATCAATAAACTTCATTTTGGGTATTTCAATTTTGTGAATATTCATTAAACTTTGAAAAAATGACCATAATTGTTAAAAACTATGTGCATGCCATATTCACATATCAAAATAGCAATTAACCAAGGAACTTAAAATTTATATGAAATATATATTATGTATTATAGTTCAAAACACCCATGTCATGTGTTTCGCATATAAAATTCTTGGAATTACATCATAAACTGCTTTCTGTACAACACGCTCTAAGCCAGTACCTTAATTAGTAGATAGCTGGCAGGAGTTCTAAAGACAAAAATGATCAATCATATGTTGAATAACATCTGCCCCATCTGTATGCAGGTTGTCATCTTTTACCTACATCCAATAAGGGCATAAAAGTAAAACCATTATTTATTTGCTTGTAAAATTTCTTGTTTTTAAGCTTACAAGATAAGAAGAAAAATAAAAAAAATAAAAAAAAAGTAGTAGTACCTGAATAACACTATGAGCAGCAAACCTGGATCTACTATTGTGAAAGCTCACATCTACTTTTTCCCATGATACACGAGAAAGCCCAGTCACCAGTTCCTCTGTACCACAAAACAAACCTTAGGACAAATGAAAATCCTTTGGAACATCAATGATTTAAGTCTTGTATGGGTAAAGTGTTGTATACAATACATATAGTCTGTTTGTGGACTGAATAAACCGTCTGAATGATTCTAAATGACCATTTTAGCCCTTACTTTAAAAAAATCACAATATTCATTGATTTTTACTCGAGAGGAATAGGGAGGAAAAATGAACAAGGGCAAATAAATAAAGGGGTTGGTGTCTTAATACATTAAGCCGGGTTTTTTCACTTAACCCATTGAGTCATTCTCTCCAGATTATGGTTAACTGCCCGAATGGATAATGATGTCTGACCGGATTAAGTGTTGTATACAATACATATAGTCTGTTTCTTTTATTTATGTACCGAACAAACTGACTCAACGATACTAAATGACCATTTTACCCTTGCATTCAAAAAAAAAATAAAAAAAAAAACAATTCACAATATTCATAAATTTTAAGGTGAGAGGAGTTGGGAGGAAAAGGAATAACCAAATAAGGGCAAACAGGTAAAGGAAAGTGTCTTAATACATTAAGCCAGTTTTTTGGCTTAACCCATTATGTTCTGTCTAGATTATTAAGTCAAAACGATAGCTGTCCAGATTAAGTGGCAATTAAGTCAAAAAGAAACATCCCCAAATACAAACCTTCCACATCATCCGAATTATCGCCACTTGTCAAATCCAGCTCAAAATCATACGCCTTGCAGCGTTCTTCATACACGACATGAGGATACTTTTCGTTTACCGAGTCCTCCCACTACAACCACAAAATCAAAAATATATAAATTAACAATGTACATTGACAACAAAGATTTATCCGACCATTAAAGCTTATGATGTATGTACCTTTGGTAGTTCTATGTTACGCCTAATTGATGAAGTTCTCCAGCCAACAATATCTAATTTTGTTAGTTAGGGAAAACCAAGGAAAGTAAGAATGAATCACAAATTTTGGTCCCTCAATCGTTAAATCACAACTTTGGTCCCAAAAGTAATTAGCTTGCAATTTTGGTCCTTATTTTGATGTTTCATAACAATTTTGGTCCCTCAATCGATTAATCTAACTCTCAGTTGTTTGGTATTTTTTTAAATGACCATTTAGCCCTTGGACCAACCAGAAAACAAAACAGTCTACCACAGGGAACAATTTTGTAATTTTCTCTTAAATTCATTATTAAACTATTTTCAAAATAATAAGGTATTCTATTACATTATCTTAAAAACTACAAGTTTTTAAATTATTTTACCTTAAACGACCATTTTTTCCTTGGCCCATTGACATTTTTTGTTCATAATTTTCAATCTTGTAAAATGTAAATACTACTAGTTTAAACACAGATACAATTTGCAAAATTATAACTTTTTAACACATTACTACATATGAAAATTTATTGTAATGCAAATTGTATTCATATTCAAGACATTGGTATTTACAAAATTCAAAAAATAATGAACAAAAAATGTCGGTGGGCTAAAGACAAAATGGTCCTATTTAAATGAAAAATAACTAAAAAAACATTCCTATAAGATAACTAAAAATAAAATACATGATAATTTATAAAAAAGTTTGATAACAAAATCAAGAGACAATTACAGATTTGGTCCCCATGGTATGCTAATTTTCTTTAAGTCCAAAGGGCAAAGTGGTCATTTGATTAAAGAAAAACTGATTAGTTAGATTTAACGATCAAGGGAACAAAAGCATCATGAAACATCAAAATAAGGACCAAACTTGCAAACCGATTCCTTTTAGGACCAAAACCCAAAAAAAATATCACTAAAATTGCAACGTACTCCTTTTATATAATATTTTCAGCCACATTAATAGGGGTGCAAAGGATACGGTCATAGCCAACATTTGCGTATGTGACCCGTCTTTGGAATGAGCGTAATGCTGACCTGGATTTTGTTAAAAATATTAAAAACCAATAGAAGAAACATCTGATAATGTAAATCACTAATTAAAATTCAAAAACAGGTATGCCAAACATACATGAAATAACAATCATCATAATCCTCCAACATCCGTTTAAGTAGTGGAGGCTTTCCTTCGTCATTATCCGTAAGGAAAAGGTGCCTACCTGTTCTTCTAAATATCCAATGTATAATAGCTACAGCAACTTTTTCTAAAGCAGATACCCCGAAAAGAAAAGGCACCTTACAAAACAATTCCAAAACCAATTATTATATTTATATGTAAATTTTACTAAGCAAGGGTAAATTTGTAAATTTGGGAGGAACAAAAAGTACCTGTTTGTTGCCCCTTGAACCAAGATGAGGTGTTGCAACAGTTATAAAGTTCACTGGAATCAAACCACCTATTGTGGGTTTTGAGTCCTCAGAGTCTTTAACTGATGAAGGCCTATATAATCTCCCAATAGTGTATCTTGCCACTAAACCTCCCACTGAATGTGCAACAAAAGAAATCTTGCGAAGATTTGGCTTTTGCTTAATCACTTCAAGAACCTGAAGCAATAGCAATGTACTGTTTATATATCTGTGTATTATAGCATCCTACCTTTGTTTCTTTTTATTACTGTATAAGTATGTGAAAAATGAGAAACTAACCTCCTCGGATAATCGTTCACCCATTACATCTACACCATCTAATGTTTGAGATGATGCTTTCTTTTCACTGCCTAAATTACACAAGCAAAATACAACTTGATAAAATATAAAGCTCAAAAGCATTTCATAATCATGACTCATGAGATGATAAAAGCTTGTTCATCAGGTGATATGAAAAGGGATAATGTTAACAAAAATGATCCTTACGATGAACAAATACTTTGTCTGGTAGTGACTTGACAAACTGCTCTGCTCCGAATTTCCAGTCAGCAGAACTGTAACATTGCAAAACATTTCCATTTAGATATTAAGAATCTGCAACTTAACAAGATAATGGAATCTCCAAAGAGGGAGAAATTTGGTATGATTTCATCATGGAAAATCTATCCATGAAAGTAAATAATAAGGCCTTAAGTGATTAATAATAAATGTATGTGTATGCTTCTATAAAAGGCCAACTAAATCTTTACTGTACTATAGCAAATCTTTTAATAGCTCATATTACATTTAAATTTCTCCATATACAGAACAAACGCATACGATAATATGAATTTTCAAATTCATTCTACTTCTAGATTTCATGCATCTGAGAAGTCATGCTATACGGATAAGACTCATTGTCCATCTATTTCATTTAACATCATCTGGAATTGAAGTTTGTAGGTTATGGTAATGGAAATCTTAGTTGTAGGCAGACAAGAAACGACTTTTGGATTAGGATCATTGTGAAATTTAGTATGATTTTTGTGAGTATGATAATCGTGACACTAATTTCTCTTAAACATGTTCATACAAATATAATCATATTAATCTGTTAACGTTAATATATTATTTCTAGACAATGAGTGAAGACGGGCCCAGACCTGATATTATACTTCAAAAAACTCCAAATATCTTTGCAAACTCAACTAATCGATAAACAACTTGCCCTAATTTTATTCAAATCAGAATTAACCAGAAAAATAAAAAATCAGGAAACATGAAACATGACTAATCTCAACCTACATGGCAAACATTCTCCAAACATACATTAAAAAAAAAAAAAAAAAAAAAAAAAAAAAAAAAAAAATCACCGATCCAAGAAACCTCCAGTTGATAACAACATTAACAACTTATAGTATTAATTGAACTGCAATACTGCATAGTTTGATCATCAATAGATGTGTCTAACCTTCCAAGGATTCCATTAACCATCACGACGAGATGATCGGCGGTTGAAACATCAGATTCATGACAACTGAATATATTTTCGCCGCCAGCCGCCGCCTCTGACGAACAAATATCGCGATTTTCCATCCTTTACGCTTGCGATGTCGACTACTACAGAATGCTATAGAAATGAACCTTGAAATTTCAAAATTGTTTAGGAGATAACACGAATTATGCAAATATACAGAAATCAAAGAGGATATTGATATACAACCGAGTGAATGTCGATAGAAAGAAATGGGAAGTCTTAAGAGTGAAGGAGGAGATTGAAGAAAGACGACGTGGAGATGACGGAAGGATTTAACGGGGGTGGTTGTATTATAACTCCTTATCAAAATATAAATGCTCTGCCTTTTTATATTATATTTGACAAAAAAAAAAAAAAAAAAAAAAAAAAAAAAAAAAAAAAACCTATAATATCTACTTTTCAAACCCAAAAAAATCATATGATATTTTAAGCTTTATTAGGTTTTATTTTAATTGATTCATCTAAAGCTATGAGGTTATATTTGACAAAATGTTTTAAATGTAAGAATGATATTTTGGCACCAAAAGTCATAATCTTTAACGCCTTTCCGTTACATTTGACGGATAGCAAATTGCTGAATAGTTCATGTCGACAAAATACACAAATGGTCCCCAATCTTACTACAACTTTTTACTTTTAGTCTTATGAGAAACTCATTCCAATTTTCATCCCTTCTGAAAGGGGGTGGCGATTAGTCTTAAATTTGATTCGAATTAATCTGTATAATTATATAGCTTCAAGCTATCACTCTAATCCAGCCTAACATATTAAATAAATTGGTTGACAATAGGTTTACACATCTATCTTTTTCCAAGTCTAATAAATAGAATTAACCATGAAATTGATCCATTTAATTTCAAAACAAAAATAAAATAAAATATATTACATCCAGTTAAACAATTTACAGGACCAAATAATTGTTCAAATTTATAAAATGATATATCAATTAGTCAAATTAAGTTAACGGTTTATTAATGAACAAACAACAGTGCAAGTTTAAGAGTAATGGTTTTTTTTCTACTTCTTAGATACCAAATGATTAAATATTTATATTATAAATAAATATTTGGAGGGTTGAAATTAGATCAGAAATTTTAACCACAACCCAACTTATTCAATTAAATGATTACACGTTTGGTATGTTTGATTAAGTTGTTTCATACCTATTTTGTCATTTATAGCCTAGCTTTGCAAAGAAATTTTTACACGTTATGTGTTGACGATGCCAATATTCACTGTTTGTTCAAGAAACTTTTAAGGTCTAAAACTATTAAGTATAACAAAAACTATTAATTGTTACTTGGATAAACTATAAAATGGTTTATTACGGGGATTGTTTGTAAAATTCAAAAAGAAGAGGCACTAATAGCGTTATTATATAATTCTTTAGTGGAAAATTTATGAAAAAGGGAAATGTTGATAAATCTAGTAAAGGGAAGGTGGGATGGTGTAACCGTGTAAGGTAGGTCAATTTTATGAAAACAACTTGGACGATATGTGTTGGATGATAGTGAGTCGTGAAAGTTAGAAGTTTCAAGCTTTGAGGTGTAAATATGCAAATATGTAAAACACGCAAAGAAACTTGCGCTATGGAAAATGGAGTGGAGTTCGGCATCGACCTTTTCCTAAATAAAGCATTATGACATGAAGATGATGTCCAAAACAATAAAGACACAACATTCTTTGATTTCAAACATAAAAATTATTCAAACTCATCATGTTTTAACATACCATATCACAATCCATAAATGTCTTTGTTTTTAAACATCAAAATCATCTGAAAAATAAATGCCTTAAAGGAAAAAATAACTAAAGAAAATAAGAAGGTGCCACAGTCCACAAGGAATTATGTGTCTTGGAAGTAATACATATCGACATTTATGAATCTTTTTCTTGCGGATATAAATGTACATAAATCTTTCAAACCCACAAGGAGTTTATGGTTAAATTTTGTGTAAAAAGTGGTTCAAATCTAGAGACTGTGAGATATGATTTATCAAACTAGAAACTTATCTTGTTGTGAAAATAATGAGAAAAGCAAGAATGGTGAGAAAAAAGCCAAATAAATGCCAATTGTGATTTATATGAACGGAAGATGAAAACAACGGCTAAAGGTTAAAGAATAATTTTAAATTTGTTGAATTGTTCAACTCTGTGGGGCCCCAGAAAATTTAGGGCCCAACTTTCTGCTCATTTGTGTAGTAATTTTTTTAATATATACAAGAAGAATTTAATTTATATCAGTTGTTTTGTTTGGATTAACTGGGAAGGACGCATTCATGTGGTAATCACTTAAGGTCGAATCATATGAACATGTTTGTCTTAAAACTTTTTCATTCTACTATATATAATAATTATTGTTTTAATATAAGAACAAATTCAATTCTATTTTAGGGTTTTTTTTGTTCACGCACATGGTCAATGATATGGGTCGACCCTAATAACAAGTTGACATCATAATATATTTTTCATATGCCTTATCTCATAGATTAATCATAAACAACAACCAATGACAACCTCAAACTATGATTAAGTGGTATGCTATTTATTTGTCATGTAATGTGCCACAAAATGTTATTAAGGAATCTTATAAAAGAGCTCATAACTATAAACTTATAGTATCAAGTTCGTTAAAGGTTTATTATAACAATTATGTTGTCGTGAGCTTCTCAGATAGCAATAGTTTAAGTAGGTTGGCCGATTGTATAGCAATACAATATATTTGTACAAGAAAGTATATAGGAAAATAATATTTGTATGGAGTATATTATAACTCATGAAAGGCTAGAAGATTATATGATGAAAGGTCTTCTGCATAAAGTGTTGCGATAACATGTTATCAAGATAGGTTTAATTCATGACCTTGGATAATTTTCTACCGTAATGGTTTGTTGCATGTAAGATTATGAACCAATTACTTGATTATAATTTTTTCGTATATTTCAAGTTTGTTGTTATGCCTTATTGCAATGTCAATATTTTGTATAAATGTATTAGTATAATTGATATGGGTCTCTTAATGGTGACAGTGTGTATGAATGTATGTTAAAGTTTATACTTAGCTCATGGTAACCGATCATTAAGCCAAGTGGATAAATGTTAGAACACATCTACAAAAATATAGTCTTAGAACCATCTATATGATTTATTTTATGCTTGTCATCCAACTTATGTAAGATATTACTTGGAAAAAATGACTCGGGAGGGTAACGAACTATCGTTTTTGTTAACATTTGGTCTTTTTTTTGTACACCATTTACTATTGAACTTGTTGTAGGTGTTCAAAAATATCATTATTACCGGGTATTGAAGGTTTCTGGCGAGTATGTCATTCCGGTCGTCTTCTCTAGCGAGTTTCCGACCACCATGAGTTTTCCGGCTATTCTTGAGCCAAATGTAGATGAAGAGTTGGGTGTGTTTCTTTCAGAGGTTCAGATGTACTCATAAGGTTCAGATGAAGATATGGATTTGTTTCTTTCAAAGGTTCAAATGTACTCAAACCAAAAACCAAAAAATTTGATGAACTCAAACAAGATAAGATAATAAATCTGATGAGCTGAAACAAGACCAGAAATTTGATGTACTCGTATTCATCTGTGAACGATTTTCAGAAACGTTTTGGTTTGAACACAAATCTTTAAAGATCCAAACGATTTTAGGAACAATTTATGAGTTTGTTCATCAAAACCCATCTAAGACACACATACACACATTGAATCGAAAAATCAAAGTTGGAATACGAACAACCGAAAACGAGCTTAAATTGAAAAACGAACCAATAACTTGTTCGTGTGTTCATCGTGTGTGTAGAACCCAAAAAATCTCTAAATCGATGTGTTTAGATCTGAAAGGAAGCTCGGTTTTCTACTTCCAATGCTCGATTTTTCTTCTTCTTTGTTTTCCATATCTACAAATTGATAAAAATGCATGAATGAAACAAACAGTTTATGTTGGTTGCTGCTCGATTGGAAAAGGTTTTTAGGGTTGTATCAGGTGTTTAGGAAGATGATGAATAGGGAAACAGATATGGGTTTATCAGATCCGACACATACACATGCTTGTGTTTTTAACAGATTTGGGTCTATTTTCTGGATCTGCAAAAGAGAATAGAGGTCGATCTAATGTTGGAATGAAGTCATTCATAGTGTTCATAGCTTAGTCGGAAAATTCATACATTCGCCATAAAATAGTCACCGGAAAATTCATATATTGGCTGGAAAATTCAACTTAACCGGCTAAACCTATAATAGTCGGTCATAATGATTTTTGTGAACATAAAAAACAAGTTCAATGATAAATAGTGTTAAAGAAAGTGATCAAATGTGAACAAAAACGATAGATTGTTACCTCCCGGGTCATTTTCCCATAGATGTAATTATTATCTTAAATACATGATATGTTGTTTTATTTCTCATTAGTTTCTATTCAAGAAAACAAATGTAGCCACTATTTTACTTCTCTCCAAAAAAAAAACTATAATGGTTATTTGTGATCTTTCCATCAAGACAAAGGAACATTCTAAACTTGTAACAATTGTAATCTTTGGCCTAACCATATGAAACTAGTTTAAAAAATATATTTCAATAAAAAAAAAATTAATGACCTTGAAAAAAAAGTAAAAAATTTAGAAATTTGTTTCCAGATCCAACTAAATACAATCTAACAAGTATCAAATCAAAATTTTCAAGACCCGTCTCAACTAATTATAAGCATTTTAACCGGATATATTCATCCCCAATTGTAAGTGTAATGCAATACGTATTTAACAATGTATCTTTCTTGATTACATTATTTAGCTATCTTAATCTTAATATTACTTGGTAAATGTTGTTAAATAATTGTACATAAAAAAGATAAACTACCTCTCGCTTACTTAACTTTTTATAACAAAACAAGGCAGAAACTGAGATAAATTCATTTTGTGGACCATGTTTTACAATTTATTGCTTCTATAAGGACTAAAATTGCAGTTTCCCAGTTATCTCACATCCAAGATCCACTTGGACCAAGGTGTCAAGCTAATTCTAGTATACCGCGTTCGTTTCTGGATCGCTTTACGAAATTCGCATGCAAGAATCCGCATTGTCGTATTCTTTTAATTTCAAAAAAAAAAACATAAAATATAAACTATTCGTATTTTTCTGTAGTTACATCGTAATTAGAAAAAAAATATCATTTATTATAAACTTTGTATTAGCTAATAAGCATATATTAAAAAATGTGACTAATAAATATCCGATACAACGGATCGAGACCACCGTTAAATCCCATAACCTAAGTACCTAACCATCGGTACTATGGTCCCATTAAACCAATAATTCTCGGATGGTCGGTCCGTATTTATCTTATTCTCATATTATATTATATTTTATTTTATTTTATTTTATTTTATCAACTATTAAACGTTTTATTCTGCTTAAAACATATTAGAAAAAGTATCAAATATTATATTCTACATTCAATTATATATGTAAACACTCCCGACAAAAAAGATAACATTCTTTAATTTCAAACATGAAAACTATATTAAAATGATCACGTTTTAACATCCTACATCACAATCCACAACATTCTTCCGTTTTACGCATCAAAAATCATCACATTTACACTCAAGATTCTTCAATTTTTAACGGCATAAACTATCATATAACTTGAATGTAGCATGTCTAAAAAGAAAGAATTACATAAATATTTGATATTACATACACAAAAACTAACTAACTCTTAAACATTTGAAAAAGAGAAAATCCTCCGGACTCAATCATCTGAACTATAATCAGTGTTAGAGTCAGGCAACAAAGGAACAGCAGCACAACAAAACAAATCCTTATCTTTTAAAAGAAGACAACTCCCTTTAAAATCCCATTTTAGATCCATCACTGAAAACTGAGGTAATGGAACATTCACACAGTAAGCACCGGATGGGGTCCACATGTACAAATGAGAGGTCCCTGTGCATAAAACAAGTCTGGTGCATGTTGGGTCCCACGCAGCTGCACGTATGGGATCTTTTTGCACCAAAATGGCTGCAAGTTCTAGAAGGTTCATGTCCCATATCCATAACACACTTGGCATGCTGTCGTTGCGTGTGCATATGTATTCACTGTCTTTGCTCCATGACATAATCCCTGAAGTTTGTTTGAATATTATTATTTAATAAAATTAAGTCAAATAGTCAAACAGGTAAACAAAACTGAAAGTTTGTTATTACCAATTCCTTGTTTAGGGTTGGGTTTGTCAGCAGGAGGCTTTTGGAAAGGCAAGGTGATAGGCAATTCCACAACATCATATCTAACATCAATCAGTCCTTGTGGGCCATATTCTGCAAAAAAAATAAAATATGTAAACAAAAAATACTCATGCTGAAACCATCATTTTATATGATCACATATCGATTAAACAGTCTTTGATGTTGAAAATGTGGCATGGATAAAGAGAGAGAGGGGGGAATAATTGCATAAATAAGTAGTAGTGTAATTTTTACCAGAATTTTGTTGTGTATAGTCATCTGTTAAAGATAAATCAGACATATCAAGCTGAAAGGGCTCATCAACCTCCTGAAATATGAAGAATAAAGATTAATATAATTTACAGAAATTATAATACATGCATTTGTAACACTTTCTATTATGGGTTTTCAAATCCAAATTTACCTATTTGACAATAACGACAGTATTTTGGAGAGAATAATTGGAATTAAAGAGCTTACACCAAATATAAATAATAGAAATTTACACATGTTACATGATATTTTCTTCTTATTTATACTATCAGCATATCCATTGATGTTTTTTGTATGAAGATTAATAGATGAATACCTATTTTTTGGTTTTATTTTTCATCTTTATTTTATAGTTACAAGGGTCGTCCACAACAATTTTAAATCCTTATAGCTTGTTTTTATTGATTATCTTTCAATAACAAGATATATAAAAATTTAAAAGAGGGAAAATTGGTTTAAATGGTAGCAACATACAAAAATGGGGCCTTAATGGATAAAGGCACTCTACTCTCACTTAACCCATTAAGCCCATCAGTTTATATTAAGTCGAAAAGAAACAAAACACCACTATACATCTATCCAGATTAAGTTAAGTCCCCATTAAGTCCATTAAGTAAAAAAGAAACAACAGCTTAGAGAATAGAGCCAAGTCAATTTTTAGGACAGTTGGAGCATGATATTGTTCAATTTTTGCAAATCTTGAAAAACATAAAATGAATTACCTTGAAAACAGCAGCAGAACAAGGAGCTCTTACAGTAGATAAATGTGTAAATTCTGCAAAAACTTTCCAAGTTAAGTGATTTAGAACTCTTAACATCTGGTCATAACTACCAACTGCTAAAGATTGGCCATTAGGGGACCAAGAAACACTCTTTACACCCAATCCACTTTCATATGCTTGATATTTCGATAAACACCTTCCATCTAAAGAGTATATCAAAACCTACATAAACAAAAACGCATACAAATGTTAGCCAAAAACAACACCATGGTACCTTACAGTTAGTTCATAAGGACAATGTAGGGGCATATAAGTAATTCCAAACCTTATACTCAAGAGGAGAATCCCATATCACAATTGCAGTGTCATCTGGTGACCATTCAACATCAGCAAGATCTAATGTATCAACAGCAAAAACACCCATGATTTCCCATGTTTGACAAGATATTAAGTTTACATAGTCTTTACAATCACGTCTGGTGCTTATTGCAGCAAAACTTCCATCTTTAGTGAAAGAGACCCCTTTAGAAGCATGTTTTGGCCACTGTACATGTATGCATGCTGTGTTTAATAATGACCAAACTGTTAACCTTAACTGAAACTCTGATGTGGTGAGTATGTGGCGACTGTCTGGGCTCCACCTGGCATAAGCAATCCCTGCTGGACCTTCATCTATTTTGCATGTCCATTCAGGTTGTGCTAATGACCATGCTTGTATCATGGGCTTCTTGTAAAGTCCACATAGTATGTACTCAGAATCAAGAGCCCATTCGATGTAGCTTATCTTATCCATACATGAGAATAATTGCACAACCTAGATGAAAGACAGAGTTATAGGTTAAAATGGAATTGCAGAGACTTTAGATATCAAAATTAAGATAATATGCTCCTGAATTGCAATTCTGAAAAGCTTTTGGTAAATATGAAAGTTGAAACTCAAGCTACTTTTTAGATCAGATAATGTTGGTTCTACATGAAGAGGGTCCGTGTATTGTACTATACCTTGCCGATCCACTTCCTAAATTGGAATGTATTCCGCAATTAATCATCATTCATCGAACAAAAAACGAATGGGTCGACAAACACTCTTCCTCATTCAAAACTCAAACAATGCCGAATCGTGCGTAATACTAAAATTTCTTTAAATTTTACCTTGAGAGACAAAACATCTCGAATGACAAGCCGGTAATCCACGGCAACGGCGAGATACCGAGCATTTGGGGAGAAACAGCAGGGGCCAGTCTGCTTAAAAGGTTCTGTGAATTCCATCAAAAAAACACACAAACTGTCTTTCCACACAAAAACCTAACGAAACATGACTAGAATGTCATGAAGGTTGGAAAATTTCATCAATGTAATCTCGCTTTGATGTACTGACGGGTATAAGTAAGTCCAAATTTTCAGTTGAAGATTGAATTTAACATGATAAACAGCGATTTGATGGGATGAGTAGATCTAGGGGTGAGGTGGTGAGAGAAATGGGGGTGAATTTTGGGGTGAAACTTAAAGAGTGGGTTTCAAATTTGAACTCACTGTGGCAATAAAGTGGTATCAGGAAGAATGTTCGACTTAAAACAGTCAAACGGGGAATTGGTAAAGCAATAACAAATTAGCAATATGTTTATCAACATTTTAAGATTGATTTGTTGGTTAAGACAACGTTTCATCTAAGAATGATCTATTAATTTATTGATTTTAAAAATAATCAATAACTTAAAATGTTTAGGTATATAAGAAAGACTTTTAAAATGATTTTTATTAACTTTTTTAAAAAAAATTATTTTCCTACTACATAACTCAATAAGTAATCTTGTCTAAAAATTCCTTTTAGGGTTCAATGAAATCCTAAAACCCTCTATAACTTAAAATATTTAAATGCGGGTTAATATAAAGGGGAAAGTATATCCAATGTTCATGGTTTTGTTTAAACATTTTATCGTAGTTTTGAGGATAACAATCACTCCAATTTGATTGAAAAAATGGTAACTAGTTCAAGATTAGGTTATTCAAAATCAGATATTTAAAAATCCAAATAATGGATTTTTGTATTAGTATCTAGTATTTCTGATATTCTGAATTTTTAGCTTTTGGTCACACTCAAATGTCAATTCATTAACATACTTAACATCAATAACCAAATGGTTTCTACTCAGCGGTATCCGATGTTGTCTTTCCATTTTGAAATTGAGGATTCAAGTCCCGTTAGGGACATAAGTGGATTTAAGAGTAGTTTAGGTCAAACAATAACTTAATATAAATAAATAAAAAAACTAATAAATATCAATAAGAACTTAAAATCAATAAAAACTAATAAATATCAATAATAATAAAAAAAAACTTAACATCAATAAAAACTCAATGTATTTACTAAGTTGAGGTCAAGTGAACCCAATATTTAGGTCACACAAACTAATGTTTTTATATGTTTGATTATTCATGAGATATAATTATAGATCAAACAAGTTAAAACCTAATAAGTATCAATTTTAGCTTAGACATACAAACAATGAATCATTAAGACAAATTATAATTGTACATTAGAAAATAATTATAACATTTATCTAAAGTTATCTGACGCATCTATATTATCTGAAAATAATTACCAGCTAAAAAACAATTTCAACCTTGATAGATTTCAAATCACATAACAAATACATTCCAAGGTCTCACCTAATTAGTATTGTAATCTTGTTCATTTCAAAAAAAAAATAACAATTAAATATTATTAATAAGGTATTGACTAAAATGATGTTTGATAAAACCGAACCGTTTAATGCTTAATGATTCCAACATTTTAATGTTTCAAATAAGATAACGTAAAAAAATTTTAACTTTTAGATTTTTTTTTTCATTTGTTAAGTGGTTTATTCATGGACTATCAAATGTAGTGAATGATGACCAATCTAGAGGTTATTAAGAGGTTAAAATAATTTATTTATAACTCAACAAAACTATGATAATAGAGATTCTAAAATCAAAATGCATGATATATAAGAAAATGATGAAGGTCATATTGTGATATTAGGTGTTGACACCTAGCCACAATCGACCATTTACTCATTTGATTGTTTGTCACGTTCATGTAACGATAATGTTAGGTTTAGTAGGTGTAGTTTTTGCTTTGTTAAATTTTCGTGATTGGTAAACATGTTTAAATTGTATCTTATAACTTGGTCTCGATCCAATTAATCTAACTATATAAATCATAATACAAATCAATTTATGTAATTTAACCCATTTTAGATGAATGTGAAAGCATACCACATTTGTTACTGCTAAAATCACATAACTATGATGTATAATATTTATATCATATAATCGTTTAGATTATAACACCAAAACTTATTATATAAAATGTAATTCACATAATAGTCAAGTGTAACATCATGTTTCAGATTGTTTTGTGATTTAAGGTCCGTGGGAATTAATCCGAGTATGAGAAGGTTTTAAGGCTTTGAAGGAGAAAATGTTTAGGCCATCTTGGGATGTAGGTAAGGTAGGTTGTGTGATAAAAGAGTTCGGTTGTGCTTTAGAGCCCAAATGTATTGTTAAAGGTGCTGGTTCGGGATTTTCATGAATTTTGGATCTGATTTCGAGTGGGCTTCAGGAGGAATAAAGTTGATAGAAGTGTAGTACTTCTCGTTACCTTTTCGTGGATAAAAGGATCGTCGGAAACGGATTTATAACGAATAAGTAATGGCCTTCAGAAGTTTCGTGGTTTCAGGCTTAGCCGAGTACGTTGGGCGTACACAAAGCGTACGTGGGGCGTACTAGTGAAGAAGCCACTACATTGGGCGTACTTTGGAGTACGTTGGGCGTATTGACCAGGATGGTCGCGAATGTTCTTCGAATCACGTTGGGCGTACGCCAATCAGACCTGAACCCTATTTTAGGGTCTTGGACCCTATTTAAGCTCCTTATCTCATAACCTAACCCTAATATCTTCAGCCTCCATCCCTCTAAACCATAGAAATCGACCCTAAGCCTCCATTTGAGTGATTCTTGAGCTTTTTGGTGGTTTAGTGAAGTTTTGGTGCTTATTGTGGAAGAAGGAGATCCTTGAGGAAGAATTGCTTGGCTTGGAGCTTGTGGATCCAAGCCCTAATCATATTGATCTAGCTCCAGAAAGCATAAAGTTTGAATCTTGGTGGCTTTCGCATGTGGATCTAGTGGGGTGATGACTTGTTATGTTTGTCCATTAAAGAAGGAGCCTTGAAAGAGAATTGCTTGAGCATCTAGCTTTTGGATCTGATTTATACACTTGTTGGTGCATCTTCCAGAGGTATCAAGTTCGAAACTTGCTCATTGCTGTGCTAGTTCTTGTTTTAAGTCCATTTTTAGGGTTTTGTCCCAAAAGTTGGAGACTTCATGAGATAATTGAGCTCCATAGACTATGATCAACCCCTTTCAGTGTATTTAGTGGTGTAATGTCATGAAAATCAAGACTTGGACTTGGAATCAAGCCATGCATGAGATATGAGCATTTTGAGATAAGAAAGTGAGAGTTTTATGTGTTTGTGACCTTATCAGCCATGCAAAGGCTTAAAGTCACTGACTTTATGGAGTAAGAGCTATTAGAGAGTCCATATCTGTGATTTGAGCCAAGGTCTTAACTGATTAAGACCAAATGAGTAGGAAGAGTAAAATTGGGACGTACGCTGAGCATAATCCCAGTACGCGCCGCGTAGGGGTCGAGTATCCCCGATGTCTGCATGGCAGCAGAGTACGCCCAAAGTATACTTTTAGTTTAGAGCACTTAGGCCCCTTAGTATTTATAGTTGTATACCATGTAAGGTTCGGTATACTTAGTTCGCTATAAATAAGGGCTCTGATACCAATCTGTCACACCCCAGAACCGGGATGGCGGAAACGTCCTGGGGTGGAGGACGTCATGCGTAGTATCATAACAATTGTATAGCAAGCATAGTAAACGCAACCAAACATTGAATACAATCATGAAAAGTGTTTACATCAGTTTGAAACTTGTTTTAAATACATCAAAAGTGTAATATATAGAAAACATGACTCTTATTGCTCCGACTCCTTTAAATCCAAGATGTACCTGACTACTGATTCCCTGAGAATACAAACAGTTTGAAAGAATATCAGCATAAAGTCGGTGAGTTCATAAGCATTTAGTTTTGGGTGGAAAAGTGTTCTTTGAATCCTTTTGAAAAGTGTTCCTCAAGAAAATCCTATATTTTCTTATGAAAAGCGTGTTTGTAAAACCCATTCCTTCCATGATTTTCAGACTCGTACAAGATATGTACAATCCAATGTGTCGTGGAAGGAATATGAATATCCATTGATTACATGTTAAACAATATGTTTTTGCATAGCCGGGTTATCCTGGGAAAATCCTATATTTTCCCTAAAGGTTGATGATTGATTATCCGATCTAAACTGAGGTATAAAAGCAGTTTCCTTTTAAAAACCTTGGTTACACCCAGAGAGGTATTTTATCCTTATTACATAAATAAAACTAAATAAAAAAAACCGTGATGAACTAAATCCTGAAGGTATTATTAATACCCTCCAGTAATCTATCGGTTATTACTTTGAGATTAGTTCATTTGATTCATTATTACAAAAGTAAATTCCTGCTATCTACGTTGCGAGGGTCATGACCATACATTAACTTGATATGGCACAAACTGGGGCCAATATCTTTTATGACTTTGTCACCCGTAGACCTGTCGGTCCCGCTGTAGCTAGAAGCGAGGTGCGGGATAGTCAGTCCCGTATAGATCTATACACAACAGTCACGCTCTCCCTACAAGAGATTCTGGTCACAAGTGCTAGTCCTACACTCTGATTCTGAGGGAGTGTTACCAAGGACGTGCCTCCAACTTAGACTAACAAACTTACAAGTAATAATACTGGAAATCCTTTTTATGGTTTGCATGAATCTTTTATAAAATGCTATATTTTACTATATGATTCAAAAGTTCGTTACCCTTAGTTAGGAAAATGTTTCTACTTGTTAATTTCTTAATCGGTTGGTAAAATTGTTTTCCTTGTTAAAAAGCATACTGAAAATATAATTATCTTAAACAAAATAACATATTTTGAGCACAAGTTTCCTTATGCTTTTGCTTGTATTCTCCCCCTGAAAACGTTAAAAAAACACAGAAAAATGCAGGGGTATGAACTCACCTGCAGTGAGTAGTTTGGATGAAAGAGTGGTATAGGATGCTAGATGTCAAGTGGAGACTTGAGCACACACACGGATCCTAATAAGCATACAAGGACACATATGCGAATATAATTAGTGTTTGCACAACTAATCAAGTGAGTGAAACACATTAGGGACTAGGAAACACTTACACAGAAGTGTTATAACCACAAGGGATTGCATTTAAGGAGTTTAAGGCCACACCATTGTGTTTACGGGCAGGTGTTCACGGCCACACCATTGTGTTTACGGCCAGGTGTTCCCGACCACAAGGGTTTACGGCCAAGAGTTCACGGCCCCAAGGGTTTACGGCCAAGAGTTCACGGCCACAAGGGTTTACAGCCATGAGTTTACGGCCACAAGGGTTTACGGCCACAAGAGTTTACGGCCGTAAACTGATGATGATTTGTGCTCAAAAGGTGTTTTTAAGGTCTTACAGTCCACAAGGAGGTGTTCTAGCCTTAAGTCCAAGCCTTAGGAAGAGTTATGACCCCATTTGCACCTCTAATAAGGGTTTACGGCCAAGGGAGATGCTCTTGGCCGTAAACTCACTTTTATCAAGGTTCTTGGATGAATTCAAGGTGTTAATCATGGGTTCTTACTAGATAGCAAGTATAAGGAAGTCATACTTACGATTTGAAGCGAAAGAAGGGTGTTTTCGGCCCAAAACACCTAAGTGTTCTTGATGTTCTTGAGAATCCTTGAAGATCTAAACTCAAAGATGAAATCCATGGATGAAATCAATGATGATTCATGGATAAGAGAAGTATTAACACTTAGATGGAAGGATTTACTTACATTATGAGAGTTTTTGAAGCAAAATCCTATGGTTCTTGAGAGAGTTTTCGAGTTCCAAGCCTTAGCAAAGGAAAGAGTGAAGAAAACGGACTAAACATCCAACTTATAGGTTGGAGTTTACGGCCATCATGTGTTTACGACCATCATGTGTTTACGACCATCATGATTTTACGGCCGTAAACTCATGGGTCCTGGCCGTAAACTCCTCACTCGAGGGTTTATGGCTTGATTGATGGTTTGGAACTTTAGTTGACCCATTCTAACACTTGGTCCCTTGATGTACTAAGCTTAGAATGCTCAAACAGACTCTAAACAGTGCAAGAAGTCGATAAAACAAGCTTAGCATTGATAGAGTTAACTAAGTGTACAAGGTAGAAGTTCCGGGTTGTCACATACGCGCAGCGTACGCTATGCCGTTGACTTTTGGTTGACTTTTAGGGTTTGGTCAATTTGTGGACTATTAAGGCCAATGAGGGGTAAAATGGTATTTTACCATTTTGGGAGCTTGTGGAAGGGTTAGTCTAGCTTTTTGAGAGCCGCTATTAATTAGGGATAATTATTGTATGTTAGGCGGAGGCTAGACCGGTGACTCGAGTTCGAGGTTATCCGATTTCTTACGAGGTGAGTCTTCTCACTATACTTACCTAGAGTGGTAATCTTTGTGTGACCGGAGGGTCTTATGTGCTTATTTGAGTTATGTGATATTATGCATTTTTTCTGTGTGATGTATATGTTGTATTTTGTGTTTTACTGAGATAGGATCGGAGGGTCAAACCCGAGTTGTGGGACCGGAGGGTTTCCACTGAGATAGGACCAGAGGGTCCAAACCGAGTTGTGAGACCGGAGGGTATTCACTGAGATACCGGACTGGAGGGTCCACCCGAGTTGTGGGACTGGAGGGTCTCACTGAGACACATTGACCGGAGGGTCTTATTGGGCTATAGCCATGAGAGGCTAATGATATATGTCTGGTATTTTGGGAACCTCACTAAGCTTTGTGCTTACCGTGTTATGTGATATGTGTTTCAGGTTCTCCTCGGGATCGTGGGAAGGCGTCGGCTTGATTGTACACACAAGAGAAAGAGTTATGATTTTGAGGATCATGGATTATTAATCAAACAATTATGGAGTTGCATTATGTTAATTACATAATTGGGATTTTTGTGAAATGTGTAATGAGAATTATGAGATTGAAAAATGAAAATTTTGTTTGAAAATTTAAGGTGTTACAAGTTGGTATCAGAGCCTTGGTTTGAGGGATTCGGATGTACCTTCGGGTATGTCTGGACTCAAAACTGAGGATTTGAGAAATATTTTCAAAAGAAATGATTTTTCTAAACCGAGTAAGAGATTTTAAGAGAAAACGAGAAAGAGCAATGTGTACAATCAGCCAGAGCCGAACGGTGATTTCCCAAAATACCCTTAACTGTTTACATTCCGAGATATTTATGACATACTTATGAGATATTAGAAATGCATGCTAGAGAGTAGGCTAGGTATTTCATATTCTAGGGCTAGAGTTGCCTGATTGGTGGTGCCTTAGCCTAAGTGATGCTTTGATCAGTGTTATCTGTTATTTATTTTGAGTATGCATCAAGTTCTGAGTCGAGAGATAATCTAGGAGAGATGCCTAAATGTGCATTGAGGAATCTACTGAGAGAGTAGTGAGATACTGCGAGAAGAAGGGTTACTTGAGTTCGATGATACCTTTTGAGTGTGAGTAGAGCAAGTGGAGTTGTAACCTAGAGTGGTTTTACGTGTTGGTGGAGATTATTCGATGCCCGAATGCTGCTTGCTTTGTGCTTTGTGGAACTCTTGGTGATGGGAGCCAACTACCGAGTGAATATGACGATATCCAGTTGGTAGATGGTTGGCATCATGAGGACTTCTTCAACAGCTGATGGCAGAGAAGTGAAAGAACCTAGGAATAGCTTAGGGAGTGAATTTAGTCAGAAGAGTACGCTGACAGAGAAGAGTATTCGCTGGAGAGCAACCATGTGTAACGGGATTAGTGATCGAGAAGGCTGAGCAGCTACTTAGGAAATTTGGGACGACCCGTGTGGAAAGTATGGGTAGATGTGGCAGGTAGTATGGGCCCGTACTACTGAAAGTAGAGGACCCATACTCGAAACAGGGAGAATTAGGTTCTAAGTAGCATATTGAGAGGTGATAACATGGTTCGAGTACCATGATTCATAGCAGATTGAGAGGTGATAACATGGTTCGAGTACCATGATTCGTGGCAGTTAGTGCTTCGGAGTTTACCAGTTATCCCGTTGTGATTGATTAGACTGAGAGCAGATATGATAGAGTGTTGGGCCAAAGGGCCATGTCGAACGAGTTTCAATGGAGCATACCTTGAGAGGGAAATTGAGTTATTTTTCGAGAGATTTTATTGGTGAAATGCCAGTTGGAGTCGCAAGACTCAAAGATGAGTAGAGATGATGCTTATTGGAGGATCGCGGTCTGAGTGAGAAATCGACCGATAGATGAGACGTCACCTTCTGTGACAAGAGTTGCGTTGTCCCCGTTTCCTGGGAGAAGCAAAAAATATAATGAGCTTCCGGTTTCAGAGTTTGGAGGTAAACCCCATGGGGTAGCATAGGGTTGCAACCTTTTCACTAGAGTATTTGGGCAGTATGTTTGCTGAGAGGTATTTCTTATACCATGAGAGAGTCATTAGTGGGACTAGGATGGAAGATAACGAGGAGGTGGCTTATTGAGGGAGGCATACTTTTAGCAGCAGTTCCAGGTGATTAAGAGGAGTATATAGGGGCGGTGGCCCTCGTTGTCTACGTTGTGTATCGATTTTGAGAGTGAGGTCTCTTGATTTTATGGTGATTCCCGCGATGGGAGGCTGGTCGAGGAATCAGAGACGAGGTGTGTGATAGTGCATTATTTCCAGATTGAGAGTCGGGACTAATTCAGAACAGTTGGGGTATCCGACGGTGTGTCGGTCTAAGGCTTCGAGATGATTAGAGGCAGTCACGTCGGGAGGATTCTGATATTTTAGATATTTGGGATTGCTTGGTCTCTATCCGGAAGATCATCGAGTGTTACGTTGTACGATTCCAAGAGTCAAGAGTGATGTATGTGGTGAAACAGCCTTGAAGTAGACTGTTGGTATGCCAATTGGTGATGGTTCGAACCCTGAGTGGGGGAGAGCTGGGTATTCCATTGAGACGATCAGCGATCTGTGCAATGACAGTTAGAGCACTGGTTATGGAGACATGTGGTGCGGATACACGAAGACTTGGGTTATTGGTGGACGAGGCAAGGTGCAGAGCGGGATGATGCATGTTATACATGTTCAGGAAAGGATGAGTGTATCCACAGCGAGTAGCCATTAGTCAGAAACTTTATTGTGGTTCATAACTCTTCGAGTTTGTAGTGGTTGAGTTCGAGGTGGTTAGCTCGTTGAGTACCAGTTTCGACTGTTGAGACTTTCGGGTTCGATGTATGGATTGTTATATGCACTCCAGGAAGGGCAGCAGTTGTTTGGAAACCAACTTCAGAGTCGGTATGAGTATTCTGGCATTGGTTTTGAGCCATAGAGGATGGGGTTTCGGATTGTCGTCAACATGTTCTTGACATTGATGAATCCTCCGTGTTTCAAGTTGTGAGTTGGAGTATTTCGAGGATTGCGAGTTGTGCGAGTGGAAGATCAGTTGTCGAGGTAAGACATTATCAGGTTCTGAGAGGGTATGTTGCGGTATCCGAGTATGGTGTCGTGAGTGGAAAATCTGTGGATGAGACAAGACATCGTGAGGTTTTGTGATGGTGTACCGGGGTATCTGTGTATGACGCCCAATACTTTTGGGATTATTGAGACTTGAGTTTGTGAGATGGCAAGTGGAGCACCGAGTGGCTATTATTCCAGTGGGAACCCTTCAACTAATTGTCATCAGACGGAGCATGAGCTGGTGGGCTCAATATGGTGATGACTTGAGGATGAGAATATGGGGTGATAAGAGAGTATCGTATGATTACGGGGAGCCGTAACATACTTGAGTAAGAGAGAGTATCGTATGATTACGGGGATCCGTAACATACTTGAGTCAGAGAGAGAGTATCGTATGATTACGGGGAGCCGTAACATACGTGAGTTAGAGAAAGAGTATCGTATGATTACGGGGAGCCGTAACATACATGAGTTAGAGAGAGAAAGAGTATTGTAAGACTGCGGGGAGCCGTAACATTTGCAAGGCAATGAGAGAGTGCCATAGGACTACGGGGAGCCGTAGCACTTGTTAGTTAGTGAGAGGGAGTGATGTATAACTGCGGGGAGCCGCATCCTTACTAGTTAGGGTGTGACGCAGAGCGGTTCTTAGGCTTGGGTAGCCTTGCCAATTGAGTCTTTAGGAACCTGGTGGACGGACCAGGGGCGAGATTGGGGTCTCCGTGATGGTCGGGGACCGTTATATCGTGACTTTAGGGAGGGTTGTCATTAATCGGAAGGGATTGGAGAAGTAATGTATACGAAAATTCACGGGGCTCAGGTTTTGAGTTGAGTATCAGATTGGATATGAGTGGTTCCAAATTTGTTGTTGAACCAGACTCTCGAGTTCGAGTTTTGCGCTCTTAGGGCATTGGGTAGGCAGGATGAGATTCCAGATTTTCAGATGAATTTCATTTTGAGTGGTAATGGTTTCCATATGATGTTTTTAGACCTGAGTGGGTAGGTTTGTTGGTTGGGAGGGACCACGAGACGCATACAACTAGTAAGTGATAGACGACAGAGGTCTGAGGTGAGGCGACATCAGATGGGTTGAGTATTCGCTTGAGGTAAAGCAAACTTCGTGACCTTGTGTGTCATAGGATGGGCTGGGATAGCTATTGTGAGAAGGAGGATTGTAAAGTCATTTTATTGGGTGTGCAAAGGGTAGCCCTTGGAGGTTCAACCGTTGGGTAGGGAGCTGAACTGGTACTCAGAGTTGGAATTGTTTTATCCGAGTTTGTTATTTGATGAGCGATTATCAGGGTGATATTCTGCATGGGCGATCGGTCGGGGAGACAGACCACTATAGTTTCCAGTTCTTGGGAGTTAGAGCAGGTACTTCAACGACAAGGGGGTCCGTCCTTCTTCGAATTGGGAATTTCTATTTGGTTTCAGATGTATTGGGAGATGGATCGTTGAATGTTATGAGTTTTTTCCGGTTGTGTTTCTCGGGTTATTTGTTTCGATCTATGTGGAGATAAAGAACGATTTCGAGGGCGAAATCTAATTTAAGTGGGGGGGAGGGGGGGGGGAATTGTAACATCCTGTTCCAGATTCTTTTGTGATTTAAGGTCCGTGGGAATTAATCCGAGTATGAGAAGGTTTTGAGGCTTTGAAGGAGAAAGGTTTAGGCCCTATTGGGATGTGGGTAAGGTAAGTTGTGTGATAAAATAGTTCAATTGTGCTTTAGAGCCCAAATGTATTGTTAAAGGCGTTGGTTCGGGCTTTTCATGAATTTTGGATATGAGTTCGAGTGGGTAACATTTCCTTGTCCTCAAGGAAAACAATACGGAAAAGTCAAACCAAAGTAAAACAACAAAAATAAAATACGACAAATGCAAATTTATCAAGACTAACAAATATATTTTTTTCGAATACATCATAAAAAAAAAAAAACTAGACCAAGATTATGTAAGTTGCAATTAAAACATGGACTTAATGATCATGCAAAAAAAAATCCAACTTATACCCAAATTTTGAAACAAAAACGGAAATTAGAAATTTCAACAAAATGGGGACAAACAACATAACCACTAAGGCTAACATGTCAATTTCAACAAACATAAACTAGCTAAATAAACTTAAAGTACCTTCTAAACACAAAATTTATTATACTATTGCAATATGAGAATGCTAAAAAAAGCTTTTTTTTTTTACATATAAAAACATGAAATTAACTAAATACAATACATAAAAAAATTATTCTAAATGAAAAAAAAAATGAAAATGAAATGATGAAAAATAAAATAAATAAAGCATCCTCCCCCAAGCTTTGAACATTTCCTTGTCCTCAAGGAAAACAAGAACGGGAGAAAACGGGAATGACAAAACAAGCAAAATAAAAAGAATGAACATCTTCGGTAGCAAATCCAAACAACATCGTTTAGAAATAAAAACTTTCATTTTAGATTTAATAATCACTTTAAGGGACGAACATATGTTGCACTTCTAGCAAAGGGACACATACGAAAGAGATACAAAGCTATTTATGCATACTTCACTAATATGACGCATATGATACAATTTGTGGTCTGATCTAACATTCACATCACAAGAGGTTGTCCCCCCTTTGCATACCACTCACTAGTCACAATTATCTTCCAAATCGAGGAACAAGACCAAGAAAAATAACTCGAATCTAAAGGACAAAAGAGAAACGAGCTATAAACAATGGTTGACAAATCTACAATCATCTAAATGTACTAGTGCTCCTATCAAAATGTGATCCATGTAAAGTGAATGCCCGAGCAAAATATGATCTAAGTAGTACTATTATAGTTACCAACAAAATATGAATTCTAGTCTAAAAAATACATCAAAACGGAAATGAAATATATAAGAAGAAATCTAATCTAAACATCTAATAAAAAAAAATGCAACTCACTTGGCCCGGCCCTTTTCATTATTATTTTTTCTATTTTTTTCGTTTTTTTTTTCTACTTTTTTTTACTATTTTTTTTAAACAACAAAACCCCAAAGATACAATTACAAATACAAATGCTTGACCTACTAACAAAAAATCTATAAAAACACAATGAAGGAAATACTAAAAACATCTAACTATATTCGCATTTTATGATTGTGATAATATCCGACTTTTCAAAACAATTTCTTTTCCTTAAAGACTTTTAAAAACTAAAATCAACAAAAGTGAGTTCAAACTTCACATAATATCAAATTTTGACTTCTCCAAACAAAAATAAACACATATGAAACTTCACATAACACATACTAAATACTAGGCTTCTACCAAAAATTGTCGAAAATTAGTACAAAATTTTCCGAACGACATTTTTAAACAACTTGCATTTGATTTACAAATCACAAAAATAATTACATAGACACTTACATAAAGAAAATGAACAATACTAAAAAGGGGTAGTTGTCTTTTTTTTTTCTTTGTATTTTTTTTGTTTTGTTTTGTTTTGTTTTTTTTTTTTTTGGTTTACCAAGGAGTTTTACAAATATTATATCAAATAAAAAAACAAAACACAACTATATACAAGCTACAACTAGCAAAACTAACTAACAAAGCTAAGAACGAAAACTAAGTAAAAACTAATTTGAGATCAAAAGGGGAAATATGTCTATACTATAAAGTAAGATGACATGAAATGTAATAACAATACATAAAAGATCTCAAAATAGCAGTTCCAGTTCTTGTTCCCATATTTGGAAGATCGGTATGCTTAATAAGTAATACGCTCGTGGGGGACGGTTTCTAAGACTTTAGGGTTAACTTGTCCCACGCGTCATGTCATGTTTGCAATAAGTCGATTCATTTGCATAAATAGCTTGTACTCTACCTTATGTTGTGTTATATGAAGATGAGACAAATGAAGGCCCCTATGAGAAATTCTATCGTTTCAAAAAGATTTGCACATTTATCGTGTTTAAGACTTGCAATTAAAGATGTTCGTGGGTGAGAATAAAGAGACAACAGAAATGCATGAGAATGAACATAAACTAAATGCTATGCTATAAAAAAATTGAAAAGAAGAAACTAAAATATTTTTGGGTTTTAGATATAAATGAGAAAAAAAAATGCATGCAAAACTTAAGCTAAATGCAATGCTAAAATGAAGAGTCTAAAAAATAATAAACTTTTTTTTTGAATTTTCGATAGAATATGATATACAACGCCAACTAAAAACGTGACTATATATACAACCTAAAAATACATGAAAACAAAAACAAAAATAAAAGAATGACATAGAAAAAATATACACATAGAAACTTTAGTATAGAAAAAAATCGATCAAGATAATCAATCGCCGGCAACGACGCCAAAAATTTGGTGTGTGTCGAGACCACCAAATAAAAAAAAAACTTTAATACGACGACATACAAAAATAAATTGTAACAGCGGTAATAGGGATCGAATCCACAGAGATTGGTTCGAATCAAATCTATGCATTCAGTTTCTACGAAATAAAAAAAAATATAAAATGATATGGGGGTTTTCAAAATGTTAAATGCGATAAAAACTATTTTACAAATATAACAAAAAATGGAAAAAATACAAAATCTATAAAATAAAACGTTCCAATATCGACATAAATCGCAAGTTCAACTATTTGACTAATCATCATAATTTTGTGGTGCAATAGGTTTAATGGATACTAATTTGGCTATAGTAATCTAAGAAGTTTGAGATCACCTAGACTTTTCTTAGTTAATACAATGGTTAGAGAATCTCATAACATATTTTCTTAGTTAAAGTCACAATTTCCATGAAGCATGTAATTAATGAAAATTAACTAGTATTAAGATTTAAAAGCCACCAAATCCAAGAGGAGTCAAAATGGTTTCACTACCATGTTCGAGGAAATATTTTCATGATTGTGTGAAAGATAAGCAATCACAAGAACCATTTGTCACTTGTTAATTTGATGATCTATTACGTAATCAATAAATTAACCAACTAATTAAACATTCACATATCTAAACTCATGATTAAAGACATATGGACATAAATAGATGTTTTACTAGAAAATAATTTCATAGCATACCATCAAAACCACACAAAACTATTCTTAATCAATTAATTATTCCATAGATTCACCCAATATTGGAAATAAAAAACTAACTACACAAAATAAAAATAAAAATAAAATGATAAAAATTATACCAATACCGATTACGAAATGAAGATGACAAAAGTTCATTGAAATCGTCACTTCTTGTTGCTCCAAAAAACTTCATCCATAATCAAAGTATTAATACAAAAATTAACCTAATCTAATCTAAAGAAAATAATTAATTACAACACAATAAAATGATGACATGATAATATTGTTTGATTGTTCCAAAAATAAGAAAAGAAAGACACCAAAGAGGCGCCGCTTCCTGTTCTCTCCTTCTGCCGGCGAAAAATGTGAATTGTGATGCTTCTTCTTTTATTTGTGCCCTTCATTTGCTTCCAGCTACACAATAAGCCAAAGTTGGCTCAATTAAAATGAAAGATGGGATGCTGGGTAAATAAAGACAATGGGATGCCATATAAATTAGTTGGGATATTTAAAATCTGAAAATGGGTTGCCACAAGCTTTATGTATTGGGCTGCCAAAGCTAAAGCTGGCAGCTTCCAGTTCTGATGTTCACGACACCAAAAATCATATCAAAACTTGTTCAAATCTGCTAATCTTTTGTGAGGTCGAAGATTGATGAGTTGTGAAGACTCCTGTAAATTTTCAGCTCAATCGAACATCGTTTGCCCCTCCGTCTGATCACTTGAAGAAATCCGCGCAAAGCTGTCAAAATCCGAAAAATTAATTTATATCGTTTTGTTTTTCTTTTCGCTCCCGGATTTTGCTACGAGACTTCAATCGTGGTTGCAAGGAATTCGATATGGCTTTAACGATGCTCCAAAATACCATCTTGCTCCTACAAATCTGCACAAAAATAGCTTAAACAAGTAAAAATATTCAAAATAATAAATCTAACGATTTAATGCAAAAAGAATATTAAAAATGCAAAAAGTAAAAGAAAACGATTGCTAAAATATATACAAATAATCAAGCTATCAGTGGGCTTCAGGAGGAATAAATTTGATAGAAGTGTAGGGCTTCTCGTTACCTTTTCGTGGATATAAGGATCATCGGAAACGGATTTCTAACGAAGAAGTTATGGCATTCGGAAGTTTCGTGGTTTTTAGGCTTAGCCGAGTACGTTCGGCGTACACAAAGCGTACGCGGGGCGTACAAGTGAAGAAGACAGTACGCTTGGTGTACTTTGGAGTACGTTGGGCGTACTGACCGGGATGGTCGCGAATGTTCTTCGGATTACGCTGGGCGTACCATATGTACGTTGGGCGTACGCCAATCAGACCTGAACCCTATTTTATGGTCTTGGACCCTATTTAAGCTCCTTATCTCATAACCTGACCCTAATATCTTCAGCCTCCATCCCTCTAAGCCATAGAAATCTACCCTAAGCCTCCATTTGAGTGATTCTTGAGTTTTTTGGTGATTTAGTGAAGTTTTGGTGCTTATTGTGGAAGAAGGAGTTCCTTGAGGAAGCATTGATTGACTTGGAGCTTGTGGATCCAAGCCCTAATCATATTGATCTAGCTCCAGAAAGCATAAAGTTTGAATCTTGGTGGCTTTCTCATGTGGATATAATGGGGTGATGACTTTGTTATGTTTGTCCATTAAAGAAGAAGGAGCCTTGAAAGGGAATAGCTTGAGCATCTAGCTTTTGGATCTGAGTTATACACTTATTGGTGCATCTTCCAGAGGTATCAAGTTTGAAACTTGCTCATTGTTGTGCTAGTTCTTGTTTTGAGACCATTTTTAGGGTTTTGTCCCAAAAGTTGGAGACTTTATGAGATAATTGAGCTCCAGAAACTATGATCAACCCCTTTGAGTGTATTTAGTGGTGTAGTGTCATAAAAATCAAGACTTGGACGTTGGAATCAAGCCATGCATGAGATATGAGCATTTTGAGATAAAAGATTGAGAGTTTTATGTGTCTGTGACCTTATCAGCCATGCAAAGGCTTAAAATCATTGACTTCATGGAGTAAGAGCTATTAGGGAGTCCAGATTTGTGATATAAGCCAAGGTAATAACTGATTAAGACCAAATGAGTAGGAAGAGTGAAACCGGGACGTACGCTGAGCGTAATCCCAGTACACGCCGCGTAGGGGTCGAGTATCCCGATGCCTACATGGTAGCACGGTACGCCCAACGTAGAGAGCTGGTACGCGCAACGTACGCTATGTCATTGACTTTTGGTTGACTTTTAGGGTTTGGTAAATTTGTGGACTATTAAGGCCAATGAGGGGTAAAATTATCTTTTACCCTTCTGGGAGCTTGCGGAAGGGTTAGTCTAGCTTTTTCAGAGCCGCTATTAATTAGGAATAATTATTGTATGTTAGGCGGAGGCTAGACCGGTGATTCGAGTTCGAGGTTATCCGATTTCTTAGGAGGTGAATCTTCCCACTATACTTACCTAGAGTGGTAATCTTTGTGTGAACGGAGGGTCTTATGTGCTTATTTGAGTCATGTGATATTATGCATTTTTTCTGTGTGATATATATGCTATATTTTGTGTTTTACTGAGACAGGACCGGAGGGTCCAACCCGAGTTGTGGGACCGGAGGGTTTCCATTGAGACAAAACCGGAGGGCCCAAACTGAGCTGTGAGACCGGAGGGTCTTCACTGAGATACCGGACTGGAGGGTCCACCCGAGTTGTGGGACTGGAGGGTCCCACTGAGACACATTGACCGAAGGGTCTTATTGAGTTATAGCCATGAGAGGCTAATGAGATATTTGTGGTATTTTGGGGAACTCACTAAGCTTTGTGGTTACCGTGTTATGTGATATGTGTTTCAGGTTCTCCTCGGTAGGGGTGAGCATTTGGACGGATGGACCGGACCGGACCGTTTTTTTGGACCCCGGGCCGGTTCTCGGTTCTAGGAATCCATCAAAACCGGTCCGGTTTTTTCCCGGTCCGGTCCGGTTTTTACCGGGTTTAGAACCGGTTGGACCCGATTTAAAAAAAATTGTAATTAGTGAAAATTTTTAAAAAACCATAACTCATTCGTTTTACGTCGGATTGACACGCAATTTTTTCCAACGTTTAATTCACAGTTTGTAGATGAATTTAGACTATAATTTTGTTGATTTTGGTATTATATTCAATGAGTTACAACCTTTCAAAGTTGAGCTATCAAAGCTGAAAAATTTCAGCTTTTCAGCAACATTTTTAAAATTTTGTAATTTGTGAAAAATTTTAAACAACCATAAATCATTCATTTTAAGTCGGATTGACACGCGGTTTTTTTCAATGTTCAATTTAAAGTTTGTAGATGAATTTAGACTATAATTTTGTCGATTTTGGTATTATATTCAATAAGTTTCAGTCTTTCAAAGTTGAGCTATCAAAGCTGAAAATTTTCAGCAAAATTTTTAAAATTTTGTAATCTGTGAAATTTTTTAAACAACCATAACTCATTCGTTTTAAGTCGGATTGACCTGAGGTATTTTCCAACATTTAGTTTATTATTTGTAGATAAATTTAGACTATAATTTTGTTGATTTTGGTATTATATTCAGTGAGTTACAATCTTTCAAAGTTGAGTTATCAAAACTTTAATATTTCAGCTTTTTAACTATTATTGTACACTATAATTATGAATCTTATGTATCTTTGACAGATAAATCATATGAAAGAGATCTTGGTGAACTTGATTTATATGTTAATTGCTTTTATTTGGAAAATTAATTTTGCAAGTTATAATATTATAACATCAAGGTAGATTAGTTATCCATGAAACGAAAACGTAATCATTTTTACAAGTTGTATCGTATCAAACCCAACAACATATTCGTTTTAACGATCTATCAAACCCAAAAACTTATTTTAAAGACTTGTACTCTATGCAATTAAAGTTGTACCGGTCCAAACGGGTCCAAGAACCGGAAAACCCATACCTGGTCCCGGACCCGGACACAGACACGGACACGACTCATCCGGTACGGTCCACGGTCCACAATATTCTCAATAACAGGTTTGGTCCAAAAGCCGGTCCGGTCCAAATGCTCACCCCTACTCCTCGGGATTGTGGGAAGGCGCCGGATTGATTGTACACACAAGAGAAATAGTTATGATTTTGAGGATCATGGATTATTAATCAAACAATTATGGAGTTGCATTATGTTATGATTTTGAGGATCATGGTATTCTTTCATTCATTCAAGTTGGAGATTATTAAGGTTTTGGTTATTATGAAAGAATGAAGTTTTCTCATCCCACGTTTGCACAACGCTGGAAATTCGAGTGGTCTCTAAGCTTATAAAATGAGACCAAATCTTTGGTTTTAAAAGCAGCACAATCAATACATTTGAATTATTTGGTTCTCATTTTTAATATTCTTTTGGAGTTTAATATTTTACTTAAGCTGTCTATTTTGCACCTTTAATATTTATATATATATTACATAAATACATTTCTATAATCTAAGTTGTTTTTGAAAACAAAACATAGTCATCAGGTTGCTTTAAAATGTTTGTTTATCAGTCACAAATCATAATTCACACTTTTTAAGTACTTGTTAACCTACATACGCTCATATTATATGTGTTTATACTTGTATATAAATATATGTTTGTAGTTATGTGATATACACGTATTTTATTCAATGAAAGGGGAAAAAGAAATACTTATAGAGTGAAGCTACTGCGATTGTGCCCCATAGACCGGGATACATAATTGATCATTTGTTGAGGTGTAAACGAGATGCATCGATGGTAGGTAACCCCTCCCGTATTGATCCAACAATGCCTTGGTGCTAACTTTTTCACCAAGACTGGTTGGTTACACTTAGTGCACCAAACATGGTCCCCTCGGAAAACAATGCAATAAATAACGATGTGCTTTATTATATTTGTCTAATATAACATCTTACTTTCATTTCATTATTTATTTAATTTAATTTTAATTATGTTTCTATAAAATTTAATTATATTGAGAAATGCTAAGAAGATGAAACAAATTATAATGCTTTGTTAGACAAACACATAAAAGTGTATTGTTATTTCTTGCATTTAGACCTTGTTTGGAAAAAATGCAAGAAATATCAATGTACTTTCACACACACACACACACAAGTTTCTCAAAATTACGAAAACGGTAACATACTTAGTTACATATATATAATAAAATACAAACGGTAACATATGAAATGAAATAATGCTTATATATCACACAAACACATGAAAGTACATAACTAATTATCTGTTTAAATATGATATATGGGTCAAGGATGGAGAAACATTTTTTCCAATTACCATGTTTGGTGCAGTAGGTGCAACCACCCTGTCTTGCTGCAAGAGTTAGCACTGAGGCATTGTTAGATCAAAGTGGGAGGGGTCGCCTACCATTAATGCATGCCGTTCACACCTCAACAGATGGTCAATTATGTGATCTGGTCTATGGGGCAGAATCGCAGTAGCTTCACTTTACAAATACTTATTTCCCCTCTTCTCAGTGAATAAAACATTTGTCTATCACGTAGCAACAAAAACATATTGATATACAAGTATAAACACATATAATATGAGTGTATGTAGGTTAACAAGTACTTAAAAGGTGTGAATTATGCTTTGTGCTTGATAAAAAAATATTTTAAAGCAACCTGATGCCTATGTTTTGTTTTATAAAACAACTTAGATTATAGAAATGTATTTATGCAAAATATAAATATTAAAGGTGCAAAGTAGATAGTTAAATTAAAATATTAAACTCGAAAACAATATAAAAAAAGAACCAAATAACTAAAAATGTATTGATTGTGGTGCTTTGAAACCAAATATTTGGTCTTCTATTATAAGCTTACAGACCACTCAAACTTCCATCTTTGTACCAATGTGGGATGAAAAAACTCCATTCTTTCATAATAAGCAAAACCTCAATAATCTCCACTTTGAATGAATGAAAGAATACCACAACCAGATCTAAAAGGAACATCGTCTTCAGCTAACAAACATAATTCATAATACATAGAGTTACCATACACCACCATAAAAGAGTACCACCACTTATGATACAGTAACACCCGTAACTTCGAGCTAGTCATGTAAGATATGATATGTAGTAACTATTATAACTCGTACCCGCGAGTAAGATAATCGTTAGTCGTGCACGCCGCAAACTACATATTATAAGAATTCGTAGTGTTTGGGAAAAATGAATATGTACATATAGAGAACGTCTAAATCTAACTTCGCAAGAGGAAGTTATGATTTTTCTAAATTTCTGCGTAATTGTGTTCACACAAAAATCAAATTTTAGATATCGATTCTTAGCCAAAACAATCTAAATGAAAATTGAAGATCTCGTTAATAAGAATTCGTAAATATAAAGACAGTCGAGAACGAAAATTGGACGAAAGAGTTATGATTTTTATACGGACTTTAACAGTCTAAGCCTATAAAACATATAACTTTAAATATAAATTGAGAATTAGTCGACGGAGTCTAAATGAAAGTTGTATATCTCTTCGATAGCTACATATGAATATAAAGAATGTCAAAAATGAAGCTCGTATAAACAAGTTATGAAATTTACAAAAATTGTGTTTTGTGCAGAGCGCGATGCTCGTCGAGTGCGCGACATGTGCTTCTAGAAGGTGGAAACACGGACCACAAAGAAACTGACACGTGACACAAAAACGATTGGGGAGACGTCGCCTTATGTGTGCGATGCACACTTCGATAGGCACAACGTGCACCCCCAAAATCTCCTATAAATAACTTCTAATGGCTCATTCATTCCGCCACACCCATAAGCTTTCTCTCTCGAGTTCCTCTCGGTTTTGATCCAAATTTCCCTTAGTTTTTAAGTTTATGTCGAAGCCCTGAGGTCTCTAAGAGCCCGTCATCTAGTAGCTATTAGGCTGAAGTTCTACGAGCATAATTTCCAGACTTTTGTCTAGGAAATATTTGTAAGTTAAATTACACTCAATACTATTTTTACTTTAGTTTATATTTAGATTCATAGTCGTTGTTTTGAATTCATAAATAAGATCTGTCAGTGATTCCAAGTCATATTACTGATTGATCTACTTACGGGAATGATGTCTAGGCTAAATTTAGTGAGACGTTTAAAATGAGATTTCCAAACAGTATACTCTTATACCAAACAGACTCTACCTCTAATATGATATCACCTGGTTATCCCTTATCAACTACAGATCTATAGAATTTGAGATTAATGATGGATCTAAACTATCATCAGTCACGAGGAACAATAAACCAAGACATATTGATAATTGAACCTAGGTCACATCAAATGAAAAGCTAAATGGTAGGGCGAAGCTAAATGTTAGGGTGAACCCAGGTCGACCCATTACCATCTCTACTTCTTACGTTTGGCCCTAGAGGATAAATGCAAGAAATAACCACATCCTATGATTTATTTGTCCAGTTAAGCATCTTAATTTCATTTCCATTGATAAATTTTTTTAATGTATTTTAAATTTTCCTTATTAGTTTTACTTCCAAAGTATAATGCTATAATTGTGTGTATGGAAAAATGTTTTAGCATTGTACGTTTGAAGTGCAATGGTTTTAGTAAGGAAAAATCGAGATATAAATGGAAAAACGTTTTAGCATTGCACTTTTGAAGCATGGGTCATTACAAACAATGACATTATACTTTGAAAGATATAATGAACAATTTGGTGTTGTTTCAATAATACATTGACAAATAATTTTGAAAGTACATTTTTAAAAGATATTATGAACCATAATAGCGACAGATACATTAAATAATACATTGTTCGTAGAAAAAAATTTAATCACTTTATTGAAACTAATGCTCAGTGATAATTTCCAATACATTGTCTTATTTTTAATATGTCATGCTTCCTAAATCAAACTAATCCTTGAATTGAAACTAATCATTACTCGCCGAAGTCTATACATCAAATGTGGTGTATAAAGAAGTGTTACACGATTAATAATACACAATCAATCATGTGTTCACATATATTTGTAAAGAATCTCAACTTTTCATTTTTAATTCTTATTGGTTTTATTTCTGCTAGCATTACACTTATTAACAGTTGTTTAGATGTAGTAAATTATTTGCGCAAAAAAACTAATCGCCTCTAAAAACTAATTTCTGAAAGACCAATTTGCACCCGACGCTTGGCGCGGGTAAACGATTAGTGTGTGTGTATATATATATATATATATATATATATATATATATATATATATATATATATATATATATGTGTGTGTGTGTGTGTGCGTGTGTGTGTGGAAAAGTGAATACGTGGCTGTTACGTACCTAAGCTTAGGTATAAAACATTTTAAATGATGTAGTTTTAAACAAAACAAATGCAATTTCATTTTCACTTAATTTTGTTTTAATGAATATCATTGAACCGAGTTAAATTATGGAATGAAAAAAGATAAATTATATATTGTTTTATTGCAAAACATTATCGAAGTTTATAGGGAAAGTAAAAAAATCAATACTATTTTTAACGAATATAACTCAAAAGTTTTGTCATTTAATTGAAAAATTATATCGAATGATTTGTTAAAATCTTGACTGAGTTATTACATGTTCTTCTTTTATATTTTATTTTATTAGTTTTCATTTAAAATTTAGTAGAGCTGATTAAATGATCATGACTTTTAATGCTTTAAGTTCTTTAGGCACAATGAAGAAAAAAAACATAAAACATAAATTTGATCAGTTTAGTAAGTCACATAATTAAGGAAGAATAGTAAACATATATCATGATTAGTTTGGATATATGTGGATCAAAACTACATAGTTTGGAAAATTCTATATATAAGTTTAGGTACATAACAACCACATATTTCCTAATCCCATATATATTATGGAGTATTCATGTAATATATTATCTTTGTGTTTTTTTGATTTTTAATATTATTTTAATTGTTTGTAAATTTATAATTGATGAATATGATTTTATAATCTCTATGTTGTTTTACTTTGTAATACACAAATTATAACTTAGTTTATTTATATCAAAATAATGTACAAATAGAAAATATATTAATAAATAAAAAGTAGAGTGAAAATGAGATATTAAGTGGAGTTGGAGGTGCATAGAGCATAAAAGAGGACCTAAATGTAGATTGAGCAATAGTAAAAGGGCCATATTTGTCATATAAAAAAGAACCGTCTTGGTACACACAGGAAAACATAAACCCTAAAGGGCTTAAACACCCGCGCCATCTCATTTGAAGTCGGTAGCCCCTCCTAGGCACTTGCCACAAGCAACCACTCTACTCTGGGGTTTAGGGTTTATCATATCCAGTCGGGACATTGGTACAATACAACAACCAGTTTAGGAATCCAACCATCTCTGTTTAATCGTCTTCAAAAGAACAACAATGGCGACGTCAATCGCCTCACAACTGCAGGCAATCAGGTCAATTGTCAAAGCCGACACAGACCCTCTCAAAAGACCGTTTACCCGTCCCTCCATCCTGTTTGACGCCAAAGAAGCAGCTGATATCGACCTCGATACTATCTTTAACCTTGCCCTTTCAGGTATTGATATGAATAAATGGGTATTCAGTGCTTGCCGTTGTATATTCTATCCTAAACATGATTTTTCATGTGAAAAATCGACATGGATTTTGCTGCTAAATTAACATTAAAGCTTAAAGTAGTTAGCAATTGTTTATTTCGAAATTTAGATTCCATTTCACACTTGAACTTAAGAAGCAACACTGTTGAACTATAATGGATGCTGGCGTATTATCACTAGTACTTAAAAGCATGGACTTAATGAGCTACAAAAACCCAGATAGGTCACCATTGCGATTGATCTGAGATTTGTTTTCTTTTCAGGGTTGGAGGGTCTTGTGAGCCTGGATGAAAGATTTGTGAACTACAAGAATGATTTGTTCACTCATAAGAGTAGAGAACTGGATAGAGAACTTATGGGCGTTGAAGACAATAACCATGTCAATGCTTCAATTAGTTCTTATTTGAGGCTGCTGTCCGGACATTTTAAGTTACCTTCAGCACTAAGGACACTCGAATATCTAATCCGTAGATACAAGTATGTATTACCATTCAAGCTTCACTTTTTCATATCCTTTCACATTTTCGTATGTCAACATATCAGTTAATGTGCTATTCTGCATTTTATTCAACAGGATTCATGTATACAACATTGATGAATTGATTTTATGTGCTCTACCTTACCATGATACACATGTTTTTGTCCGGATTGTGCAACTTATTGACACAGGGTAAGAAAAGGGTATATCCCATTCTTCTTTTTCTATTTTCTTTTTGGAAATCCACTACAATTCGAGTGTCCATAACCTTATTACCAACTTGTTATGTTATAGCAATGGTAAATGGAGGTTTCTTGAGGGTGTCAAAATATCTGGTGCACCACCACCCAGGAAGGTTATTGTGCAGCAATGTATGCGTGATATGGGCGTTTTAGAGACTTTATGCACCTATGTAAGTCTTTTTTGCCATATGTTTTATTTTTAATGAGGAACATTGTCATAGATGGAACAAAGTTTTTATTGCAAGTATTCTTTTTTAGGCCTCACCTACAAAGAAGCTTCAACCTACAAGGCCTGTGATAAGTTTCTGTACAGCTGTCATTATAGAGGTTTTGGGCTCTCTTACTGTTATTGACACCGATGTTGTGAAGAGAGTTCTTCCATTTGTGGTTTCTGGTCTTCAGACTCATTCCAAAGGAAACATAGATCACAAGGTGAGATTGATGCAATTGACTTATATGACCTTATGTAGTATAAGAATCTTTTTATTCATAGGAATGATGCATATGATTCTTTCAGGCAGGAGCATTGATGATTGTTGGTTTACTAGCTAATAGATCAACATTGTCTCCTAATCTTGTCAAAACCTTGATTCGCTCTATTGCTGATGTGGCACGTGAAGATGTAGAAAAATCTACTGATTTGCACTTGTTTCGTGTGTCATTTATGGCCTTGGTTAATGTAGTACAGGTATTCTTGCTTGCCATATGTTGTTTATCTGTAACTGTATGCAGTTAATTTATACCCTTCTTATTTACATGACAGTTGCAATCTGTGGAAGTGATCCCTAAAAAGGCTGTGGATATCTTGAAGGAAATTAGGTAGGCCTCAAAGGATAAAGTTTTTCTTTCTTTTGACAATTCAAAGCTTTTATTTTTGGCTTTGATTTTGTGATAAAGGGATCTTTCGGGGGTTCTTTCTGGATTGACCAAGGAGTTCAACATCGACAAGTTTCTACGGGTATTTTTGGAATCCCTCATGGAGTACAGTCATGATGATGATTCGTGCCTTAAAGTGTTGCTTTCCATGATAAAAGCTGTTCCTGTTAATGTTTTAGTTGGCCGTTTAGTCACAAAACTTCTTTCTACATGCATGAAGTTATCCAAGAAAGGGAACAAAGAATCTTTATCTGCACCAGGTTAAATTTAGCATTTCTAATTGTTAAATCATTATTTAAGCTCCATTATTAACAACTGAGTTTTGTATATTTGCTAATTCTTGTTTTAGTGGAAGGAAGCAAGGTGAAACAAATCTTGCTCTCCATCAATGAACATTATCCAGTGGAGTTACGTGAAGCTGTTCAAAGTTTTTTGAAGGTTTGTTATTTTGCTGTATATTTTTAATCATGATTGCTTTCTTTTTCAACTTCCCTATTCTTCCTCTTTCTTCTAGGATGTTGAAATGAACTCCAAGAAAGATAGTTTCACATATGAGATTCTCTGTAAGACATTAGATGGAGGGTTAGACTCGTCATTTCCACTATCCGACTCAAAGATCTGGTTTGGACTGGAACATCCACAGGTATATGCCCTTGTGTAACTTGTTATAATTTGCTCATTTTCATTGAAGTTTATCATATTTCTATAATGTCACAGGCTAGGGTTCGACGTGCTACTGTTATGAGTTTGGATGTGGACCCCATGCTTGGAGATAAGGTTGCTAATTCACAGGTGATATGTTAATGTGATGTGATTTTAGATCAATAATTTGAAGCATTCAACATTTAGCTCAATAATTCTTTCTGCTTTTGTTCTAATATTTCTTCTATGGATCTTCCAGAAGCTTCAAACTGTAAATGATGCTCTCTTGCGACGGCTGTACGATGATGACCTAAGTGTGGTTCAGGCAGCATTAAGTATGGGGAAACTGTCTGAATTTATAAAAAATACAGATCTTCTTGATGGTCTTCAAAAGGTGTTCAAAAGATGCATCAGTATATTAGTATCAAGTAAGTTTTCTCTATACTTGTATTTGATATTTTGGTCTAAGTTTAAGCAATCATTATAGTTAACTTTATTTTTTCTTGTAGAGGCATCAAATGATACAACTTTAGCTGCTGATGTCAGCATGTCATGTCTGGAGCATGTAATTTCAAGATTTCAAGGCTCAGAACAATATGCAAAAGAGCTTGCAGCAATGATATTTCCTCTAGTTTTAGTCATGCCAAAGGTCTTACATTAGATTCACCTTGGTAGTTGACTTTTTTTTTCTGCAAATACTGACATTTCTTTGGTTTATAATCAGACCCAGAGGATAAATATAAAAGCTTTAGATGCAGCCAAACAGTTAAAATGGCCTCTTTACCAGAAACTTGCTAGCACCTCTGTTTCTGGAAAGGCAAGTATTATTCTTTTATGCTTATCAATCGCATGCCAAAAGTGAGGTGTAATAAATAATAATAACTTTTTCTCTTATCTTCAAATTGTTACAGAAATTATCGCATACAAGTACTTCTGCTCTCAATATGGAAAATATGGATGTCATGGCAGAATGCTTCTTGTCCAATCCTAATGAATATGTGCAGTGGTTTGTTGGATACTGCCATGATTTGGAGTTGTCAAAGACATTATTTTTCTTGATTTTGTTGCATTCACTAATGAAGACACAGAAAGGTAAGCTTGTCTATTCCAGTTTATCCCTGCTAAACTGCCATGTGTACAGGTGCACATTCTGATTGCTTCATTTTCTCTGATATTGCTTCAGATCTTGGTCAATTTTCTGCAATATACGAATCCTGTTTTCCAGTTGTTACAAAAGAATGGGAAAAGTTAGAGACAGCTGGGGTTGGAGTTGCTACAGATGAGGTATCTTTGAAGAGATTTAGAATTTTTATGAGCATTTCATGATTTCCAGCTTTTGTATTAACTGGATTAACTAATTTACAGTCAAATAGAAGAATGGTGGATAATGATTGCAAAGCATTCCTTGGTCAAATGTATGATGTGAAACTTGAGGAGTTGAATGCTGAGATATTAATATCCATATTCTGGAGGTTGCTGGAAGCTTTTTTTGCAACAGCTGTTGATGATGAAAACAAGAAGCAGAATGTTATTCTTCAAGATTTTTTTTCTTTCTTTGCTTCTCATTCAAAGGTTGTTTTCAAGAAACATCTTCATCATCTTGTTGCAAATCAGAAGAGCTCACCAGCCCGATTTTTGTCTTCACTTTTCACGGATGAAGGTGAGTCAAGACCTTGACTTTTCTTGTTCTAAAAATTCCATCCTTTCTTTCACTTTCACAGTTCCACTAACATTTTTATAGAAAATAAGGGTATTCTTACAAGACCTTTCTGATTGCAGGTGTTACTGATGCTGTCCAAAAAGAGAGTTTACACTCGTTTGCCTTTTATTGCTCTCATTTAGAAGAGGAAATCCGTTTAAAAAATGAAGTAGATGAGGGCTTACTTCTTCAACTACCTGTTGAGTTTCCTTCAGTTCTTGTTCCATTGTCTAGTGATCACCAGGAAATACGGGTAGCTGCAATGATCTGTATTGAAGGACTACTTACCTTATGGCCACATGTTAGTTTATCTGGAGGGAAAAATGGTAATTTTCTTTTTATAGACATAGCTAACTAATATTTGAGTCGCCTTATAACATTTTATATTAATCTTTCCACAGGGAGAAGTGCAATATGGAGTAATTTTCTTGGAGATCTTTTGGCTTTGATGGTTCAGCACAAAAAGCTTATGTTGTCTGATAAAAATTTTCTTCCTGACTTCTTTACAACATTGCTAAGCTCTACACATCATAGCATGTTGGTCCCACAGAGTGTTGGAGAGAGGTATTTTCACTAATGATTTTATAAGTGCTATTCATATTTATAATGAAAGCCTTGTATGTTTTTTAATCTGCATCTTTTTAAAACTTATCCAGATTTGATCGGCCAACAAAGGACAACATACTGAAGTTTATTTTGGGATCTGCACTATCATTGTGTCCATATGGAATGGTAAGTTTCTTGCAGAATGCTAATTCAGTTGCCTTTGACTTTCATCCATTCTGTATTGACTTTTTATATGTTTGACACATTGGCAGCTGAAAGTACTATCTTTAGTCAAAGGTTTGGGAAGCCAAGTTATGCTAGTTAAAGAAGTCAACTCTTTGCTAAGTGAACTGTTAGAAAGACGCAGTCATGATAAATCCCATCAAATATTGTCAAAGACAGAAGTTCAAATCCTATGTCTTCTACTAGAGGTAATTTCTCTAAAAAAATTACATATTTATATGCCTTTAAAATCTCTTTCTTTCATTGAAATAAAATTTTCTCCCTCATCTTAGTGCTGTACAAAGCTCACCTCAGCAACTGGTGGGCCTGCTGTTGAATCATATATTTTGAAGGCTCTTCAGGTTGATCGTTCATATTCTGAAGATCAATCCATCATACAGCCATGTGTAACTGTTTTAAGATGTCTTAATAGCTCTCTATATGGTAGTTTCAAGCCTGAAACTCAAGAACTTCTCTTTCAAGAACTCGTGTGTCTGTTTCGAAGCTACAATGGTGACATTCAAAATGCTGCTAGAATTGCTTTGTTACAGATAAAGATTTCCACATCAATGGTACAACACATGCTTGATTATGTTTTGGAAAAGTCAAGTCCATTAACTGGTACCCCACATGGAAAAAAGAAAAAGAAAGTAACAACCCAGTTGAAACCTAATGATGAGGGCCATACCCGATGCAGCAAGCTCACATTTTTAAGCTCTTTACTTGACATTCTGTTACTAAAGAAAGACATAGACAACAGGTCTGATCTTATTCAGCCGCTGTTCAAGCACTTGACCATAGTTTTCATGGACAAAGAGTGGATACAAGAAGCTGTGAAGCAGGATCAGGAACTTCTAGAAGCTTCTGCTGATGTTTCACAAAGTACAGATGTCACAATGTGTTATATTCAACAGAATCTTTTATCAATCCTTGAAGACATCTCAAATTCCCTTATTCCAAATGATGAAGCTGCTCAGAGCTTTGACATAAAGCTATTGCTTAGTTGTACACGGTCTACAAATGATCCAACCACACGTAATCATGTCTTCTCATTGTTGTCAGCAGTTTCAAAAGTTTTACCAGACAGAATCTTGGATCACATTCTTGATATTCTTACTGTCATTTGCGAATCAGCTGTAACTCAGGTAATAATATTATAATGTAATATTAATCTCTTTGATAAATTGATATTCATAATCCGTGTATCAAATGTGTCGTTTTTTTTTAATATAAGTTGTTTTCTGCAGTGGGATAGTCACTCCAAGAAAGTATTTGAAGACCTGATTTCCACTATTGTCCCATGTTGGCTATTAAGGACTGAAAGTCCAGAAGAAGTGTTACAAGTTTTTTTGAATATATTACCTGATGTTACTGAACATAGGAGACTTTCAATCATTGTGCATCTTTTGAGTACTTTAGGGGAGAGTGGAAGCTTACCTTCATTACTTTCCCTTCTTTTTCACTCGTGGGCTTCAAAAAGCAACAATTTGGAGAATTTATCCACAAAGTGGGAGTACACTTTTGCCTTACAGGTATGTCAGCAGTATTCATGCATGGTATGGCTTCCTTCACTTGTGGCATTGCTTCAGAAGATAGAGATGGGTACGTGGGTCCCACAGCTGTTTGTACAGTTGCTAGTTGCTATGAAGTTTATTGGTGACAAATTACAAGACCCTGAAATAGCCTTCAAGATTAAATCTGGTGAAGATGTTGATAGCATTCAGTCTACAAGTGGGGATCTCATGGAGCTTGTAGTCACACACATGCAACTTGTTGGGTCAAGAAGAAAGCAACATGGTGTTTCAGATTCATTAGGAAAGGAACTAAAGGAGGTGATGAATAATGTACTGACAGCTGTCAGTAAAGGGCTTCTACCCTCGACTTATTTTCAAGTCATCATCACTTTGTTGGGTCATTCAGATCGAAATGTTAGAAAGAAGGTGAGAAAATTCTATATTAATCACATGATTCACATATCATCAATCATCTATATATATAGTTATATTGACTAGTTTATTTTGGTTTGACAGGCTCTAGGGCTTGTATGTGACATGGGAAAAGAGTTGACCATGTTGACTCAAAAGCATAACAAGAGGGTAATGAATCCAAGTGTCAGAAGCTCATGGCTTCGTTTTGATGAAGTTGCATCGCGACACTTTGAAAAAATGTTACATGAGATCTTGAAGATAGTTGATGATAGTGTCAGCATTTCAAAACATGCTTCCTTGAGACTTTCTTCCATTTCTACCATTGAAACTTTAGTGACAGTTTTTCCTTCTAGTGATTCCGTTTTCAACACATGTCTAGCAACTGTAATCAAACACATACATTCAGAAGACTTGGCTATATCTTCCGGATGCTTCCGGACTGTTGGTGCTTTAATCAATGTTCTTGGACCTAGGGCACTCCCTGAGGTTCCTAGTATCATGAACCATGTCTTTCAGAGGTGTGATGACATGTCATCAAATTCAAACAAGTCTCTGTTGATGTCTATTCTTGTTACCATAGAAGCTGTCATTGATAAACTTGGAGGTTTCCTAAATCCCTATCTTCCTCAAATCTTGGAACTTGTAATCTTACGCCCTCAATATGCAAACAACTCAAGTTCAAAGTTAAAGTCAAAAGCAGACAACGTTCGAAAGCTCATAGCAGAAAAAATTCCTGTAAGTCAAAGTTTTACTTTTGTTAGGTAAATGTTTGTCTTATGAAATATACATTATTGATTTTTGTTTTATTTGACCAGGTACGATTGTCGCTTCCACCTCTATTGAAGATATACTCCGAGGCAATCAAGATTGGGGATTCTGGATTATCAGTTTTATTTCAGATGTTGGGAAATTTTATATCTACAATGGACAGATCATCTGTTTCTGCGTATTATTTAAATATTTTTGACATGTGTCTTGTTGCTCTTGACATTCGTCGTCAACATCCTGCTTCTATCAAGAATGTTACTGCTGTTGAAAAGGATGTTATTAATGCAATGGTGGTTCTGACAATGAAGCTTACTGAAAACATGTTTAAGCCTCTTTTCATTCGGTGTGTTGAGTGGTCAGATAATGTCGATGAGCAAAATGACGATTCAGTCCCTGGAAGTATTGATAGGGCAATATCGTTCTTTGGATTAATACAGAAGCTTGTTGATAGCCATCGGTGAGTTCACTCATATATATTTTGTTTGGGCTAAATGCAAGAAATGGCAACGTTCTATTACATCATTGTACTTCAATTTTTCCTAATGTGATATTGATGTCATTTTATTTTCTATGATGTTATAGATCCTTGTTTGTTCCATACTTTAAATACTTTCTTAATGGATTGGTGCGGCATCTGAGCGATGATGACGTGGCAACACCGGGTCCCACTCGAAAGAAGAAGGCGAAGCTTATGGAGCCAAATGTAAACAAGAGCCCGGATCATTCCAGGTGGCATATAAGGGCACTGGTGTTGTCATCTCTACATAAATGTTTTCTTTATGACACTGGGAACCTTGAGTTTCTTGACTCCTCAAATTTCCAAGTAAGCAGAATCAATCAATCACATTTTTTTTTATATATTTAATCTTCTTTGATTAAAATTGAAATGGGTTATTTATTTATTTTTTATTTTTTTGTGCAGGTGTTGTTGAAGCCGATTGTCTCACAGATTGGTGTGGACCCACCAAGCTCTCTAGAACAGCATCCAGATGTACCATCTGTGAATGAGGTGGACGAATTGTTAGTTTCTTGTGTTGGGCAAATGGCGGTTACTTCTGCTAGTGATCTTTTATGGAAACCACTTAATCACGAGGTTATTATTTTTTTTTGTTTAATTAAGTCCATTAAGTCTAAAAATAAAAAAAAAAAAAAAAACATTTCGGATATTTTTGTGAAACTGAAATGTTGTTTTTATGGGTGGGTGTAGGTTTTGATGCAAACAAGAAGTGAGAAGGTGAGGACTCGAATGTTGGGGTTGAAGATAGTGAAGTATTTAGTTGAGAATTTAAGAGAAGAGTATTTGGTGTTGTTGCCTGAAACAATACCTTTCCTTGGTGAATTGTTGGAAGATGTGGAACCGAATGTTAAGTCACTGGCTCAAGAAATTTTGAAGGAAATGGAGACATTAAGTGGTGAAAGCCTTCGCGAATATTTGTAAAATTTTAAATTACGATTATAGTGTTCATGTAGGAGATGGGTTGGGCATCATCTCAAGTTTTGTTTGTTTGTATTGTTTGATATCAAGAAATTTTGGGAATGCAACATTAGTTTACATGTAGTTTTGAATTCTCTTAACTCTTAACAGTGGTTGTGGTTGGCTAAGCTCCACGTTTTTCGTAATTTCAGGTAACCTTAGTTAATAGAAATTACTGTTTTTTGAGTCTTTCATGTCCTCCATCTTAGAATAAAATTTCTTTACTCGTTTAGAAATGCACCCTGTAGGGAAAATGAATTAGTGAAAACCAATAACAATTGTGTAAATAAACGAATTAGTAGATTAAAAACAAAGTTCTTGTTATGCAAGATTCATAATATAATGACGTTCCATTGAATTGAAAATGAATGGTGAAAACCATTGAATGATATCGATAAGAACACCATAGTTGTTGCCTCTTCCTGTTTGAGGAACTTGTAGAATGGAGGTGCACAAACTTGTGTTAACTGTAGGCTCTATCAAACTATTTGGTACCAAGAAAGGTTGTTAGCGGCAGGGTAAGGCAATAAATTGTGATATTGGAAAATCAATTTGGCTTCATGCTTAGGAGGTCTACGTCTTATGGAGAAATATCAAGAAAGAAATAAGGGATATGTGGTTCTTGGCCTAGAGAAGACATGATAACGTGAGATGATTTGGAAGACCTTGGAAGCAATAGGGGTCTTATTGATTATGTGACGGTTATACGTGATATGTACCGCAGGTTTTCACAGACAATAATCGGTGATACTAAGCATTTTCCCGTAGAAGTCGGGCTCCATCAAGGCTATGCTCATAGTCCATACATCTTTGCCTTGATTATGGATGAAATCTACTGCGAGTCTCAGGAAGGGACTTTTTGCTGACGACATAATTGTATTGGTTGGATCTAGAATTGAGCTGAATGCTAGGTTGGATTCCTGGAAATCATCATTGGAAAAAAAGTGCTTCGTAATAACACAATTAAGACACTATATATATGGTGCAATTTTAGTGGGTAACAAAGAGATAAAGAAATAAAAGTATGCGTCAATGACAGTGTTACAACAAATGAGAGTTTCAAGTACATGGGGTCTGTGCTACCTAAAGAAGGGAGTGTTGAAGATGACATTACACATCACATAAAGGTGTGGTTGTTAAAATGGAGGCATGGACATGAGTTTTGTATGAAAAAAAGGTGCTGCTGAAACTAAAGGGAAAATTTGATAGGATGGTGAAAAGACCGGCTTTGTTGTATGGATCTGAATGTCGACCGATTAAGAAGGAACATAAAAGAAAGTTGGAGGTCGTAGAAATGAGAATGTTGCGATGGACATGTGGTAGAGCATTGTTGGACCTGATACCGAATACAACAATTAGGAATTCGCTAGGTGTGACATTGGTCATCGAAAAATTGAGGGACTGACGGTTACGGTGGTTTCATATCTATAGGAGACTACTAAGTGTTGTTGTTAGGAGAGTGGGGACGATTATAGTACAAAGTGTTAGGAGGAGAGGTCGACTGAGAAGAAAATGAGAATATATCATGAGGTTAGACTTGAAAGAAGACATAACCTCATATAGGAAAACGTGAACGTTTAATATCCGGGTAAAAGAGTAGTATTGATGTGGAACAGACGTGCTTTAGCCACTTGTACGTTCGCATGTGGTTTTTTTTCCGCTGTATATATACCCCCTATTCCAGCCTAAAATCGCAGATGGACTATGTCCATCTGCGATTTCCTCTCTATTCATCAGCGATTTTGTGTGTGTGTGTGTGTTTTTTTTTTTAAAATTATTTTGACTACGAAATTGATAGGTTTTGAGTACTAAACAACCTTATTATCTATAAATTTTTTCAAAAAATTATCATTTTTGTTGTTATTTCTTTGAAAAATTTGTTTAAAACATCTATAAAAAATGAATGAATATTTGGTTTGCGTTGTAACTGGGGGAGGTTGAAAGAGAGAGAGAGTTTCTCTAAAAAAGATAGTGAAAAATGAAGAAAAAAAATCTTTTTATACTAAATAGCTACGAAATCACAGATGGAATGTACAAATTCACAGATGGACTGTTCCAGCTGTGAACGTACAAGTGCCTAAAATACAGATGCGCTTTAGGCACTTGTACGTTCGCAGATGGAAATGCGAAATCACAGATGGACTTAATCTATCTGCGATTTTAAAGGCTAATTTTGTAATTTGAGTTTTTTTTGGCTATTTTTCACAAAGTAATTAATGTATTTGGCTAAATTTGCAATCTTCTCTTTTTTTAATTTGTAGTGTAAATAATAGAGAAAATTGCAAATTTAGCCAAATACATTAATTATTTTGTGGAAAATATCAAAAAAAAACCCAAATTACAAAATTAGCCATTAAAATCGCAGATGGATTAAGACCATCTGCGATTTTGCATTTCCATCTGCGAACGTACAAGTGCCTAAAGCGCAAATGTGCTTTAGACACTTGTACGTTCGCAGATGGAACAGTCTATCTGCGATTTTGTGTATTCCATCTGTGATTTCGTAGAGATTTAGTATAAAAACGTTTTTTTTTTTTTTTTTTTTTCACTATCTTTTTTTAGAGAAACTCTCTATCCCTACGATTTCCTTAGAGCCATCATGGACGATTTCTTTAACAATTCCGAAACAACATTTTAAACAAAATTTCCAAAGAAATAACAACAAAAATGATAATTTCTTGAAAAAAATTATATATAATAAGGTTTTTTCGTAGTCAAACCCTATCAATTTCGTAGTACAAAAAATTCAAAAAATCGCTGGTGAAAACGAGAGGAAATCGCAAATGGACTATGCGATTTTATGTTGGAAAATGAGATATATATACAGCGAAAAAAAATTTAAAAAAAAAACCACCTGTGAACGTACAAGTGGCTAAAGCACAAACGTGCTTTAGCCACTTGTACGTTAGCAGATGGGAAGGCGAAATCGCAGATGGCTTATATCCATCTGCGATTTTAGTGGCTAAAAATGCAATTTTGATTTTTTTTGGCTATTTTCCACAAAGTAATTAATGTATTTGGCTAAATTTGTAATTTTATGTAAATAATATCACTCTTTTGTTTTTGACTAAATAGTCTTGATAATTAATTTAGTACAAAATCGGAGTATAACGGTGCAAACCGTGGATTAACCAATTTTGTTCTGTTTTAGGGTTTAAGACCTTCGGGAGAGTTTGACGGAAAATCTCCATTTGCTAACTGCACATCACCTGCTTGCATCGACAACTACACGTAATGCCTTTCATCCCCATGTGTATTAATGATCTGCGTGTGTACTTATACGCCACTTATTCTTCTTCAGCCCCCAAATCCCCCGCCATTTTCTTCCAATTTCACTGCAATTTCTGAGTTTTTTATTTGAGGAGTTTTGTTATTTGGTTTGTTAGGTTTTGTTGCAACGACGATGATGCCTCGATGGAGCAGGACACTGGCTAATATTTATAAAGTAGGGAAACAGAGTAAATCAGATATTCCTAGAGATCTGTATGCTCTTCCGTGCCGGCGAATTTCTAGGGTTGCAGCCGTTGAGGTGCCAGTAGCTTCAGATGAGAAATACAGTGGTGCTAAATCAGAGGTACTTCAATTCTCGATCGTTTCAGCTTTGTGTGTGTGTGTGTGTGTGTGTTTTTTTTTTGCCTGATACAGATCATAGTTTGAAAACTTCAATCTGCCGTATGAAACTGAGCTAAATTAGTCAAGCTTAAAAAACTATGATTTAATTTTGAAAATCTGGATATTCATATTACGAAGTACTCTTAAATTCTTAAGATTATGGTTATGTGTTATCATGCGTAGTAACATTCAGGACTCAAAAGATCGTTTTAGCTGAATAGGACTCTTGTTTTGGGTCCAAACCAAAGTGACACCAGTAGTAACTTTTACTGATTACCTGTTGAGGAGTTATGTTTTTACAAGTAAATCATTAAGCATGTGATTTATGTATCTCTGCAATTGCATGCTGCCAACTTGATTGCTTGGTGATGATTAATTCCATTCCACAGGTAAATCTGAATAAGTTGTTCCGTGCTAAGCCTTGTTCTTTAGCCTTGCCACCTGGATCTGCTCTGAGGATTGAGGAGCCTAACTATGAGGGTCTCCGCCAATTTCTCCTCAAATTGATGCTGTTTTATAGCAAACAGAGCAAGTCTATTCGAGCAGCAAATGTCATTTATCGCCGTGTTATATCTCAAGTGGATAAACCTGCCATTTATGATGGTTAGTCTTTTATTCTTCTTACTAATAAAGAATATGATACTCTTCATTGTATACAAGTTCATTAGGCTGAGTGGCCTATAATATAGTCAAAACTAGTCCTTATCAACCCTTTGCTATAGCTACCTCCACATGTATGTCTGCATTAGGTCCACGAAATCGAACTTCTAAACAAAATTAGTTATGGTAGGATTGATTCATAGCTTCAGTTAGGCTGATGCCTGAATATATTGTATGTATATGCTTAGACAATGCTTAATTCCTGAATCTATTGTTTGTATTGACATTAGACTTTGTTTCTGTTGACCCAGAAATATTTTGCATACAAAAATAAACTTCAATTTCCATGCTATGAGAAATAAGACTGTTTAGTGAATTCCACAAGTGTACAGGGTTACCACAAGTAATATAGTCTTGGGAAAGACTGAATATCATACACAATGGAAAAAGATTGTGAAATATAACGTGATGTGAATATTCATGATTATGGTTCTCATAAATATTTTACAATAATGAAAGTAAAATCTAACAGACAATTCAAAGAATGACAATAACACCAAAATCAAGAAAGCCCCCCTTTTCGATGATAAAACTATATCTTCTTCAAGCTTCTACTCCTTATGTGCTCCAATTGAACTTCAGTGTGATAGATCATATGAGAGAAATGCCCATTGAAATGAACTCATTTAATTCAATTTTAATCATCAAATGACAACTATGAGTTCCAACTACTAAACACACACATTCAGATATACATGTATTTATGTTCAAGTTCAAATTAAGACGAAACCTAACCTTTAGGGACAAAATTAACAATTAAAGCAGAATTAGGGGTCACAAAATGATCACTAAGATGGCCATAGATTAGTTAAAAAGCTGTTCATGGTTGTATGGATTCCTTGTTTGACTTTTGTAGTGATGTGTGATTGAATCAATATAATGTGAAGAAGTGTTATATATCTACAATGCCCATAATGAAGAACAAATAGAGGAATCTTATGGATCAAAGTCATACTTTGCTTTGTTTTCTTAAGATACATAAATATCATAGTTTCAATTGATAATTTTTTTTTTTACCTTGAGATGCAGTTTTTAGCTTGGAGAAAGCGTTTAGAACAAATTTCTCCATGCTAGTAGTACACATGTGGCTCTGTTTGCGTCGATTGAAAGCAGAAGGAAAAGAAGGTGTTGAATTGGGGCAATATGTCTATGAAATCTACAATCATGATTTAGAGATGAGAGTTTCAAAAGCAGGGGTTAGTAATTAGTGTAGTAGTCATCTCTTTCTCTTTCGGCTATTAATTCTCTGATTTAGATATTCCTTCTAGTCAAAAGTGAAGGACTTTTTGGAGTAATTATTATTATTTTTTTTTTTTGTTTAGGTTAATTTGCTGTTGTCTAAATGGATGAGGGAGTTGGAAAAAGTATTCTATGGAAATATTGTTGCTTTTGATACTGCCATGCTTCCAGAAGCTAAACAGGATGACTTGCAGACTGCAATATGGAAGTAAGATTTTTTTTTTCATGTCATCCAAACAAATATAATTGTTCTGGAAATTGATTACATGTTATATGTTGTATAGAAATGTCTTTCTTGAAGATGGTTCATCGAAGCTAGATGCTGCTTCATCACCAGCTGTCATGGTATTAATTATTCTTTTATTTATTTATTTTTCATCCATTAACCTGATTATTCTTATTTCTCATCTAAAAAACATACATACAAATACAATGTAATGCTGTTTGAAAATTTGCAGGCTTTCACAAGATATGTTAGGCGAGAATGTACTTGCTTGTCATTAACAGGTATGCAGATTGATTGTTTGGTCAAATGTCTAAAATGCCCTTTAACGAATGAGTACAACATATGGACTAACAATATAAAAGTTAGTAATATTAGATTGTTGATGTGCAGATAAAGAAGCTATGTTCTCTGGCAACTTCTTGTTCACCTCTCTTGAAAACACAAAACCTTAACTTTATTTGTTTTTCAGAGCTGTCAAGGCTTTTTTTTTCCTTATATGGATAATACATAAACAGTCTCTTTGAATAAATATTTGTTTTTGTTTTTTCCTGACACAAAAAAAAAGCTCCATTATTGGCGTGAGGAATCCACAAAATGAAAATCATAAATTCAACAGCCATTTTGCTGGTTTTAAGTTAATTTGGGACTAAAACGTAAATTAAACCAAAATTTTGGGACTTTACTGAAGATTTTCCTATTTTATATATACAATGTGGCTGGCTCTTGTTTTTGTTTGTTATATTATATTATGATTGTTATATGATAATATGAACTAAAAAATCTGAGATTATTTGTTTTTATTTAAGAAAATGAAACTAAAGAAATACAAGTGTTGTTTTGCATTTCAAACCCCGGTCTCAGCCATTTGAGCTCATGATCTATAGTTGTAGTTGCTTTATAAAATGCTGTAATTAACAGATAGAATTTAGCTAAAACAGTTACGAGACTAGAGGGTAATTCTGTCATTGATTATCTATTTCAAAAGCTTCCCTTATTAATAGTTTATATTGTAATTAGGGGTGACAAATCGGGCAGTCATGTCGTGTTTTTAGATGACACGGCATGGTACGATATTTTTTATATAACACAAAAGCGACAATACACGATATCGTGTTTTATTTTACTCACTTGAAAATGACCCCGTGTTTTAGTTTATTTAATTTAAAGTTAATCTTAAAAAACACGATAAACATGAAAACACGATAAAACATGTTCATATCGTGTCAATTTCGTATCGAATCTTGAACACAAACACGATACCACACGGCGTCAGTTTCATGATTGTAATCTTGTTAAATATTAAGCAATTATAAATTTCGAAGAATCTCTAAAGCTCAACAAAACTACAATAATAGAGATTCTAAAATCAATTCAAGTGGCATGAAATGCAACATGGGAATGGTGATATAACATACATTATTTATGATTAGAAGAATATCCGCGTAGTGTGCATAATATAATCAGGGCCGTTCCAAACATATTTGGGACCCGGGACAAAAACAAAATTGAGGCCCTTCAATTACTAGAAATTTGCATGACCGCTAAATTCGATAAATAATTGATTGTTAAGATATGAACCGAGTAACTAATTACTTTTAACCGAATGGTTTACAAATTTGTTATTGTTACGTGAAAAAAGGTTATATATAAACTAATTACACAAATTTAAATTAAAATTTTAAAAGCAAATCTTAATGATAAACTTGAATCCGAACATTTTAATGAATTAAAATCTCTATCCAACTAAACTAGATAAAATGTGTTGTGTAATGTATTTGTTAAAATATATTTCTAAAAAGATATAATAATAAAAGTAATCTTAAGTATTATTTAAAAAGATCTTTATGTTTACAAATAAAAATGAGGTAGAGAAATAATACAGAAGAGTGATATTAAATATTGGGCTAATTACTAATCTAGCCAAATTAAGGGGGTAATTAGCAATTTTTAGCCAAAAATTAGTAGATGGCCAAAAATAGTCCACGAAACCGTAGGTTTCGAGATTCGCCTACTGTTTCGCAATTTCGTCTACTGTTTCGCGTTTTGTATAAAAAAAAAATTCATTTTTCACATACAAAACCGTAGGTATTATATAACCTACGGTTTTCTCTCTAATAAGTACGGTTTCCCAAACCGTAGGCTACGGTTTTGGGGAAAAAAGCAACGTTTTTTTTTTTTTTTTTTTTTTTTTTTTAATCTACTATTTTGTCCAAAAAAGTAATGTTTTTTTTTTTTTGGGAAACCTACGGTGTACAAGTGTTTACTGCACAAAATGTGCAGTAAATGCTTGTACACCGTAGGTTTCCATAAAACCTACGGTTTCGTTTTTTTTTTTTTTTAAATACACGATTACAAAATTAACATAATTCCGATCCTATTGAATCGATTTAAAAAAAAAAACGAAAAAAAAAAAATAATTTCCGTACGGTTCATACGAAACCGTAGGTGTACAAGTCGACAATGCACAATCTGTGCATTGGGCACTTGTACATCGTAGGTTTCGTATGAAACCTACGGTTTTATATTTTTTTTTTCGTTTTTTTTCAAAAAAAATGTAACCACATATATAAAACCTACTCCTAATCACAAATACGGTAAAATTTTGATGAAAAGTAGACAAACCTGGTTGTTCTTCGAGTGCTCAATTGAGAGAAAAAAATAGGCAAAACAAAGAAAACAATAGACAAAATGACCTAATCTGAAAAAAATTTCTTTATATACTTTGGGCTAATGGGCCACGAAAAAGTAAACGGGCCCATGATACAGTAGCCCATTAGCACAAAACAGTAGTTTTCTCAATAAAATAGCAGTCAAAGGCGTTGACCGTAGTCAACCCTAAGTTGACTACGGTTTTGTGGGCTATTTTTGGCTAATTGGTATATTTTGGCTATTTTTTGATAAGTGATTAAGAAAAATGGCTAGATTAGTAATTTCCCCTTAAATATTAACCGTAAACACAAAGATTATGATGATGGAGTCATCCTAAATAAGAAAGAACCGAAACATCCTTTTTAATTCAGATTAGATGTACTATTATTAAAGAGAATGAAATGTTTCATTAAATGTTACATGTAATTATACTAATTCAAATTTCTTTACTTTGACCATTATGATAAAATAATGTATTATAACAGTTTATTTGACATTAAAATTAATTCAAAGGGGTTAACTCCCATAAAAGTAAACTAAAAAGAAAAGGAATTAAACAACTGGAATAAATAGTAGGATGTTATTAAATATTAGTTTGCGAATGACCATTGGATTCTCTATTTCTTCCATAACTCTCCATCATTATTTAGTATTATTAACAACTATTTCAATGTGTTTTATGACTGTAATAATGCACCATCATAATGTGCGTTAATATTATAACTCACTTTTCATTTTATTTTGGTAGTATAAATAATGAACTATATGTATTAGAAAGTTTGATGATTTCATCACTAGTATTGGAATAAAAGCTCTCTACACTCTTATATCTTTCTTTACTCTATAATTTATCTAGTTATTTGATCATATTTTATAACACGTTATCAACACGACTCTACCATAGAGCTCTAACTCCTTATCACTCTTGTCATTTTCAGAGAAATATGAATATTCACAAAAGAAACGAGGAAGATATATGTTTTGCAGACATTGCAACAACACATAATATTTTTAATAATGAAAAATATTTTGCTTACTTGTCAATTGGAGAAGCAAATGTTAATACAATAATGGATAGTGCAAAAATGATTGAAAGCTCGGAAAAGCGAATATAGTATTACCACAAGGGACAATAATTACAATTAGCGATGCATTATTTTCATCCAAATCACCAAGAAATTTATCAAGTTTTAAGGATATTTGGTCTAACAGATATCATGTTGAAACAATTAATGATGATAATAAAGAGTATCTCAATATTACAAAAATGATATCGAGTAAGAAAAGTCTTTTGGAAAGATTACCCGTATTGTCCTCCGGATTGTATTATACAAATATTAGAATGATTCAATCTCATGCTATTGAAAATAAAAGGTAAGATAACACCTTCAAAGTTTGGCATGACTAGTTGGGCCATCCTGGATCAATTATGATGCGTAGAATAATTGAAACTTCAAGTGGTCATTCCTTGAAATACCAGAAGATTTTTCAAGCTAATGAATTGTCTTGTGCTGCATGCTCTCAAGGAAAATTAATTTCCCGTCCATCATTGAAAGTCCTAGTTTCTTAGAAAGAATTCAAGGGGATATATGTGGACCAATTCATCCGCCGTGTGGACCATTTAGATATTTTATGGTTTTAATTGACGCGCCAACTAGATGGTCACACGTGTGCTTGTTGTCTAGTCGTAATCTCGCTTTTGCAAGATTACTTGCACAAATAATCCGCCCAAGGGCACATTTTCCCGATTACCCAATTAAGGAAATTCGACTTGACAATGCTGGAGAATTTACATCGCAAGATTTTAATGACTATTGCATGTCGATTGAGATAAGTATTGAACATCATGTTGCACATGTTCATACGCAAAATGGTCTTGCTGAGTCGTTAAGCAAACGCCTTCAATTAATTGCAAGACCATTACTAATGCATTCTAAACTTCCTACATCGAAATGAGGACATGCAATTTTACATGCAACATCACTTTTACGCATCAGGCCAACTAGTTATCATAAGTTCTCCCCTATTCAACCGGTTTGCGGTCATGAGCCAAATATTTCCCATCTAAGGACATTTGGATGTGCAATTTATATACCCATTTCTCCACCCAACCGCAAATAAATGGGTCCTCAAAGAAGAATGAGAATTTATGTTGGATATGAATCTACATCTATAGTAAAATATTTAGAACCATCAACTGAAGATTTATTTACAGCTAGATTTGATGATTGTCATTTTGATGAATCGGTTTTTGCAACATCAGGGGCAGAAATAAAGAAGCCGGAAAATAAAATCTCTTGGAATGAATTATTATTTTCAATTTTAGATCATCGTTCAAGTTAATGTGAACTTGAAGTGAAAAAGATAATTCATTTAAAAAATGTAGCAAATCAATTTCCAAATGCATTTACTGACCCTAAGAGAGTAGCAAAGTCTCATGTACCTGCTGTAAAATTGATATCGCAGAAGGAAAAAAATACAAGTGCAAATGAATCTAAGGCACGCCTGAAGCGTAGAAGACCAACTAATTGCCAAAGATAAAAATCATCGAAAATGAAAGGGAGCAAAAATAATTGATGGTCCAAAAAAGAAAACAAAATCTCTTGAAAAGATTAGTGAAGCACTGAAAGAGCCCAATGACATAACAAAAGAAATCGAGGTACCTGAAAATTATGAAAAATGAAGAGATCTCAATAAATTATATCATGACAGAAATAATATGAAATCGAAATAAAACAGATGTCGACGATAATTCTCTCACCTATTACTTCCTTCTTCCCCAATCAACAACACAAATAATCCATATTTTTTAACCCTCCAAACCTACACAATATTTAAAAAAAATATCAAACATGATTTTTTTTGGGTTCGGTTTGGTCCCTAAATAAGGAATTTTTGTATTATTTATGGAATTTAAACCAAAAATGTTCTTTGTATTGCAATTTATTGTGAGCCAACATATTAGCTTTGAAGGGACATATTTATTTTTCTTCCAATGTCAACAAAAAAGTAATGGTCTAAGTTAAACCATACACATACCATCATATATTCATATACGTTTTTGTGAGACTATAATTACATATATAAGCCTTGAGGGGACATATTTATCTAATTTTATTTTAAAAAAATTACCAGTGTTACCTTACAATGGATTTCAACGTATATAAATTATGAAAATATCTTAATTTCAAGTTTCAATAACAACTAATATCTAATAATTAATTTCAAGTTAAAATTTTTTTTTACTGAAATCATCCTTGGTCTCTAACTTTTTTTTTTGCACTCGGATCGTCCCAATGGTTTGATTTTGTTGCGTTTTTCGTCCCTATGGTTTGGTCAAAATTGCACATTTGATCTCTAGCTTTATGTATGTAAGGGACGAAAAACGCAACAAAATCAAACCATAGGAACGATCCGAATGCAAAAAAAAAAAGTTGAGGACCAATAATGCAATTTTGACCAAACCATAGAGATGATTTCAGTAATTTACTTTAAAAAAAAACTTGTTTCAATAAAAAACAAATAATAACCAGGTGATAACCTTAATCAAATAAACCAAAATTTTAATTTTTAGTTTTCAAGAAAATGAGAAATAAATGAAATAACCGTAAAAACTTGTTTAATTGTTTAATGCTTACTTGTTCTATTCGTGCAGGTTGTTTCAAATCACAAACATCTAACTTTCTTTTGAAATATATACCAAAGGCAACCTGGAATGAAAGACTTCAACAAAAACTTTATTTCAAGTTTCAAAAAATATAACAATATATTTCAACAAAAACTTGAACACATTATAACTAGGGTACAATGCAAAAATGACATCAAGTTTTCAAAAAATAGTAATTTTAACACTATATTTTCATTTTGTTTTAACGTTGGCCATTTGACCGGGCATCCCAGTTGTCAACTAACATGACATGATAATGTGGTGCTCACATAGGATGATGATGATGTGACATTTTTGATGACATTAATTTTTGGGTGTCAAAATTAAATAATAAAATAAAATGTAGGGATTTAATTGAAAAATAAAGACAGTTTCAAAATCAACTTTTCTAAAAAATTATTATCCTTTGTGCAATTTTCCTTTATTAAACATAATAATCAGAACCTCTTAAAGGGTTGGAAACCTTTTGTGGGCAAGCTTTTGGAGAAAGACAACATAACAAAACTGACGTCTACACATGCACTGCCATAATCTCGTTGCTATTAGTTCGTATTTCAATATCCATATCCTGGATTTTCCTCGACAAATTCCTTGGCTATGAGCGTTTGATCTAAAATGAAGCACATAAATACTCTATCATTTTTATTCCATCTATATTTTCTAGTGCAATTGTCAACCCTCTAGTCAAATTGCTTCAATCATAGAGCCTCACGACGTTTAATTTTTCAAAATGGTTATATTTGATGTAGATGGTGTTATATTTTAAAATTTCATCGTTGTGTAAGAATGTTTGAGTGATTTTTTCCATGAACACACTTGTAAATATGAAAAACTTCTAGTTAGTTGCATTTCTTGGAAATATTTGAGGGATAGCACGAACTACCCCGAGCTCCCACTATCTTCCGCCCCTAGATGTATCTCAAGACTCAGAATAGCCTAAGAAATTGAAATGGTTGAAACTATGAAAGTTGCAATTGCTAGAGAGCCGAATATCGTTTCTTTGATTTAAATAATACATATCTATAAGTTGTATTAATTTTAGATCATTTACCAAAAAATAAAATGATTGATGTGTGTAACATGATTTTTGTAAAAAATTTAAAACTTATGCAAAATAACAATGAGATAGTTAGAATAAAAGTAACTTAAAAAAAATCAATGGCTTACAATCTTTAAATTATCTTATTAAAAAACTATGTTATTATTTTTATAATACTTTTTGTTAATAACGGAAAAGTTTGGAAAATGATGCAACCCACTTGATATAGTATTGATTCAAATCCAGTTTTACTTACACACATATTACATGTTTCTTTTATTTAAACAAAGGAAAAAAATGAAGTTTTTATAGAGTAAACTACTGTGGCTGTGCCCCATCGATCACATAATCGATGATCTGCGAAGAAGTTTTTATAGAGTAAACTACTGTGGCTGTGCCCCATCGATCACATAATCGATGATCTGCTGAGGTGTAAACGGGATGCATCGATGGTAGCCCCCTAACTCATTAAAAAATGATATATAGAAACACCTACTTCACATAACGAAGTTTTTATAAATATGTATATAAAATAAATATATATTTTTATAAATAGGTATTTTGAATATAAATTGTTTTTTGAATTTTTTTATATAAAAAAGAGGTTTTTTATGTGAATTTGTTTTGTATAAATATGATTTTATACGATGAAAAACCATATTTGAAACATGTACTTTATATAAAAACGTATATAAACACGTATTGTATAAAAATATATACAAACACGTTTTTATAAAAAAAATATACAAAAACCTATTTCCCATAACTACGTTTGATAAATAGGTATTTAAATTAAAAAATATTTTTTAAATAGGTATTTTGAAAACAAAAATGTTTAAAAAAAGGTTTTTATATATAAAAAAGAAGGTTTTTATGTGAAAATATGTTTTTTTTATATAAATACGATTTTAGATAGCAAAAAAACATATTTGACACAAAATTTCGAAAAAAAAAAGATTTAAAAAACAGAATTTTGGGTGAATTTGTAACAAAATTTTGAAATCTGGGCCAAAAGTGTAAATTTTGGACCAAATTTGTAATAAAATTTAAAATCTGGGCTAAAATTGTAATTTTTGAAAGTAGGATGACCTGTTGAGCGGTTAAAAGGGTCAAAATGAATATAATTGACGGTTTTTTTGGGACTTAATTGAATAAAAAAACGTATAAGGACTAAATCGATTATGAGGTCAAACATAAATGTTTTTGGAGTTTGCGTAATATATAATAATTATTTCATTTCATATGTTACCGTGTATATTACAATATATTTGTGACTAAGTATGTTACCATTTTCGTAGTTTTGAGAAACTTGTGTGTGTTTGTGATAAAGTATATTGATATTTCTTGCATTTCTTCCGAAACAGGGTCTAAATGCAAAAAATAGCAATGCACTTTCTTGTGCTTATCTAATATAGCCATATTAATTTAGGACAAAATTACAAAAATGGTATTTGTGGTTTACCAAAAGTCACAAATTTAGTCCATGCTTATTTCTTTTGATGTAAATGGTCATCGTGGTTTGCAAAACTTGTACGAATGACCCTTTTTACTCACTTCGTCCATTTTCAGCCGTTAAGGCATATCACGTGCTGGGCATGTGATGGTATTTTGGTCTTTTCACATATAACAAGGACTAAATTCGTGACATTTGGTAAAGCACAAGGACCATTTTTGTAAGAAAAAATTTTGTAATTTATTTATTATTTATGTTTTTTGCGATTTTACATAATATAATGTAGTTTTCGGAAATAAAATCAAGATTGTTTGTAGCCTAGTAGTATAAAGCTTAGGGTTAATAGTGGGAGGGGAGGAGGTCCCAAGTTCGAATTCTCCTCCCTTATTTTCTTGCAATTCTTTTAATTTAAGCCCAAATTAAAAAATGGTCCCTATGGTTTATCAAATGTCACGAATTTAGTCCCTGTTATAGGTGAAAAGACCAAAATACCCTCACATGCCCAACACGTGATATGCCTTAACGGCTGAAAATGGACGACGTGAGTAAAAAGGGTCATCCGTTCAAGTTTTGCAAACCACAAGGACCATATACATCAAAAAGAATTAGCATGGACTAAGTTTGTGAATTTTGGTAAACCACAGAGACCATTTTTGTAATTTTGTCCTAAATTTAATTTCACTTTCTTAGCGTTTTTCAATATAATTAAGTTTTATAGAAATAGAATGAAAATTAAATTAAATAAAGAACGAAAATGAAAGTAAAATGCTATATTAGACAAATATAATAAAGTACATTGCTATTTCTTGCATTTTTTTCCCCGGGGATGAATTCAGTTAGTACTTTCATGTATGTCTAATATTATAGCATTATAATTTCATTTTATATTCTTAGCTTTTTTTAGTATAATTAAAAGTTACAGAAATAGAACTTAAATTAAATTACATAGATGATGAAAATGAAATTACATTGCTATATTAGAAAAACTAGAAAGGGTGAGCTTACCCTGGTAGTCATTAGCGTACATCTGCATCCAAATATTATTTGGTTCTGCTGGTTCTGCTGGTAGAGGTGCTACTGGAATAGGACCAAACATTTCAGGGTTTATGTGATTAAGGAGCTGGTGATCATTATTCCTCAGACTCCACCATAAGCGGTATTGCCTTGATAGTGGCCTCCACCTCCTACGTATAATAATATAGTACACATTTAAAAGCATGTTTATTTGACGCTCTATATACATAAGGTACATTGCTATCAAACCAAAATTGCGTTGCTATAAAAACTTAAGATTGTATGAGGTTGCATATAGCATCAAAAGAAGGTGATATATGGTAATAACAAAAGGAGAGCATACATTGCTGTGAAAAAACAAGATTGTGGTAGCTTCATTTCTGACAATGCCGGGTTAATTTCTAACAATGCGGGTTGGAATGGAATTGAATTCCAATTCCGATGAACTCCCACGGAATCCGGTGAACCTAACATCATCTTATGTGTAAAGACAATTACTCCCAATACAATGTTTCCACTAATTAACTATTCATGAATATTTGCTTGTTGTCACTAAAGGGAATGTGGCACATCAGTCATCAGTTCTATACTTCTATGGCTATTAATTTCCATGTTTTTTTAAAGGAACAAGGCATCCAACATTAACTTACTACAAGCTACTCACAGGGGTGGCAGAAAGAAAGAATCGTGCATTAATTGAGACGGCAAGAAGCATGCTTAAGAGAAAAGGTTTATCCATCGAGTTCTGGGGATGTCTACCAGAAGTTTACCTAACTTGACTACTAACAACACGCATATGCAACCAAATTCCGGGTTGGAATGGAATCAAATTCAGTTACGGCCAAATCCCAGGGAATGCAGTGAACTTAATGTCATCTTATGTGTAAAGGAAAAATTAATGTTGCTTTATCATTCCATTACACATAAGATGGCGTTAGGCACACCTGATTCCATGGGATTTGGCCGGAATTGGAAATTCCATTCCATTCCAACCCGAAATTGTTAGAACTTCAGCTGATATTATGTCTATTATTTATATTTTCCTGTCTATGTACAAAATGAATGCTCTAAGCTATAATACGAGATGTTTGTTGGTTTTTCACAAACCTTGCAATGAACAATTAAAGAAGAAAAACAGAGTAATGGGGCAAAATGTATTCGTATATAGTCAGTAGTGGGGGATCACATTACAACGTACATTGTGCCTTGGTATTTAAACAGAAAAATTGCTGAAAATCAGGAACCTACCACTTACTTCCTAAAGACCAGGTTCATCACGATGGCCTTGATTTATTCTTCCTATGACTTAATCAAATAGAACGTGCATAAAGAAAATAATTAAAATTCTCTGAATTACTTCTACATTCTCTTCCTAATTCAGAGTTTTGTGACTGATTTCACACCAATCAAATCCCGCATTTCTTCAAATTTCACCCTCTCCATTGACTTAGTCAGGATGTCTGCTTTCAGTTCCGTACTACAAACATGGCTTACCACTATTTCTCCAACCTCAACACATTCACGAATAAAATGGTATCTTATATTGATGTGTTTACTGCGACCATGAAATACTGGATTTTTCATCAAATCGAGAGCTGAGCTGTTATCCACAAACAATGACACAGGTGGAACCTTTTGTCCAGTTACTTCAGTGAGCATTCTTCTGAGCCATATGGCTTGGCAAGCTGCTTGAGTTGCAGCCATAAACTCAGCTTCATAGGTTGATAATGCCACACTTCGCTGCTTCTGTGAGGCCCAAGTCACTAAGTTTCCATTCAAGTAGAAGGTTGTCCCTCCTGTGCTTTTGCCATCACTCATATCATTTCCAAAATCACTATCAGAGTATCCTGTGAGATTTACTCTGTTTTCTCCCCTGGTGTATGTCAACCCATAATCGAGTGTACCTTTGATGTACCTCAAAATACCTTTCACAGCTTGTAAGTGTTTCTCAGTGGGTTTGTCCATGAAGCGACTAACAACCCCAACTGAGAAGGCAAGATCAGGTCGGGTATGTGTTAAATACCTGAGTGCTCCCACGATGCTTCTATATTCTGTTGGGTTGACTGGTTCTCCTTCTTCGTCTTTTAAGAGTCTCGTTTTTGGTTCAAGTGGGCATCTTGAAGCATTGCAATCTTTCATCCGTGATTTGTTCAGCAAGTTCTTGGCATAGGCTTCTTGTTTTAAAGTTATGCCTTTTTCACTTTGATCGACTTCAATTCCCAGATAGTAAGTTAGTAACCCGAGGTCACTCATTTCAAACTTGGCTTTCATCTCTAATTTGAACCTGTTTACATCATCTTGGCAGCTACCTGTGACCAGCAGATCATCAACATACACACCTACTATCAGGACTCTTCCTTCTTCTTTTCTTGTGTACACCGAGTATTCTTGATAGCATCTTCTGAATCCAAGACTTTTCAGGTATGTATCCAGACACGCATTCCATGCTCTAGGCGCCTGCTTCAACCCGTACAACGCCTTTGAGAGCTTGTATACTTTGTCTTCTTTTCCTTTCTTCTCGAAACCTTCTGGTTGAGCTACGTACACTTCCTCTTCCAATTTCCCGTTTAGAAAGGCTGATTTTACATCAAGATGGTGAACCCACCACCCATTTGTACATGCAAGGCTTAGAATTACTCGGACTGTTTCAATTCTTGCAACCGGAGCAAAGACATCTTCATAATCGATGCCTTGTCTTTGTACATAGCCTTTCGCCACAATACGTGCCTTGAACTTCACAATTCTTCCTTTCGGGTCTCTTTTCACCTTGTATACCCACTTTAATCCGATCGGTTTTCGCCCCTTTGGAAGTGTAACTAGTTCCCACGTCTTGTTCTTTTCGATTGCAACCAGTTCTTCTTTCATTGCCTTTTCCCATTCGCTCTTTCCTTTTGCTTCCCTGTGCGTGCTTGGTTCATCCTGGATCAGCATCAGTTCTTCAAGAGGCAAATGAATTTCCTCTGTATTTTCGTACAGATCCGATAGCAATCGATACCGTTTTGGGGCGCCTCCTCCGGTGGAACTCGATGCGATGCTTGAGGAAGATGCTTGGATGGGGGAATTTGGGGTACTGGGTGAATTGAATGTAGCCGATGAGCTTGGTGAACTCGTTTTGTCCGTCGAACTGTCGTGTGGGCTAGGTTGCAAGTTAGTGGGCTCAGTTGGTTCAGCCCAACTTGGTTCATTTTGAGGTGACCCGTATTCGTTTTGAGGTGTATATGGTTCGGGTGTGTGTAATTCAGGGTCAATCTCTCCTTCGTCGATCTCTTCATCAAAATTGAGTTCAGCATTCAGATCAAATCCTTCTACCGTGAAGCTCATGCCGTGAATCGCTTTTATCTGTGCTTTTTCATCCCAATTCCAGATCTTTTGTTCTTCGAATACAACATCTCTACTTACATAGAGCTTTCCTGTATTGGGATCTAGTAATCGGTAAGCTTTCGAGCCCTTTTCGATTCCCAGATGAACCAACTTCTTGCTTCTGTCTTCTAACTTCTTCAAGTGCCCCTTCGCAATTTTCATGTGAGATACACAACCAAACACGCGAATGTGACCTAGGTGTGGTTTGCGACCAGTCCACATCTCGTATGGTGTAGGGTTTTTCAAAGCCTTTGTACTGATTCTGTTAAGAACATACACAACATGATTCACCGCCTCTCCCCACAATACATCTGGCACACTCATCGTCTTCAAGCTGCTTCTTACCATTTCAACCACCGTTCTATTCCGTCTCTCTACCACTCCGTTCTGTTGTGGTGAGTACGGTGATGTGTAATGACGTTCTAAGCCCGATTCATTGCAGTACGAGGTAAACTGATTTGACAAAAACTCCCCACCACGATCTGTTCTTAAAACTTTTACTTTTTCCCCTGTTTCTACTTCTACTTTTCTTCTGAAGATCTTAAACATCTCAAGAGCTTCGTTTTTGGTTTTTAACAGGTAAATCCACATCACTCTACTGAAATCATCAACAAGAAGCATAAAGTACCTGTTACCGGTGGGCGTAGGAGGTGTAATTGGGCCATAGAGATCACCGTGTATCAACTCGAGTCTCTTCTTTGCTCTGAAGGCTGCTTGAGCTGGAAAGGGGTTCCTTGTCTGTTTGCCTAGTAAGCATTCCTCACACGACTGTGTAGGGATAATTATCTTTGGCAGTCCTTCAACTATCTTCTTGTCGGACATAATCTTCAGGGCAGAGAAGTTTATGTGTCCCAGTCGTGTGTGCCAAAGCCATACTGGGTCTCCAATTTGAGCAATTAGACACATTGATTGGGTTTCTTCAAGTTCTATTTTGTACAGGCGATTCTGTGACTTCCTTACCTTCATTAGCAACCTTCCATTCTTATCATGAACCCACAAGTACGGTTCTCTGATCTTGATTTCATCCCCACACTCCGATAATTGACCAAGGCTGATTATGTTGCTGCAGAGGTCAGGTATGTAATAAACTTCTTGAAGTTTTCTTTGCTCTCCATTCTTGCACTTAAAGATTATTGACCCCTTTCCTGCAATTCTGACTCTGGACTCATTGCCAAACTTTACATACCCTTGTATTTCTCTGTTTAGGTTGCTGAACTTCTCTCTGTCACCAGTCATATGGTTGCTGGCCCCGGTATCCAAATACCACATCTTTGACTGGTTTGTTTCTCCACCTTTTGTTTTCAGTTTTGGACTTACGTTTTCTTCATTAAGAAACACCTCACCTTCTTCTTCTTTGTTTTCAAATGCTGACAGGAAAAGTGCAGGTTCATCATCGTCTTGAACGAGATTGCTCTCTTGGTTTCTTTCACGCCTTGGATTTTTGCATTCTGCAGCATAGTGCCCAAAGTCTTGGCAGTTGTAGCACTGGACGTCGCTTTTGTCACGGCTGTTATTTGCACCACTGGTTCCATCCTTTTTCTGGTAAGATCCACTCCTTCCACGTCCACCTCTTCCTCCTCCATTTCTGCCTCTACCTCGGCCCCTTCCACGTGAGCCACCAAATCCACCACGATTGGATTTGGACTTTGAGTCACCTTCATTCTTTTTCTTATTTCTTTCAGACCACTCTTTATGAGTTAAGAGTAATTTTCGATCATCAGTGTCACTTCTTCCCTTCATTCTTTCTTCATGAGCTTTTAGTCTTCCAACTACTTCTTCTACTGTCATGCTGTCCAGGTCTCCAAACTGCTCAAGGGCTGAAGCGATTTGAAGAAACTTATCTGGAACTGCCCTTAATAGTTTCTTCACTACGTAGGACTCATCAACGTTATCCCCCAAAGCCCGCATGGTGCTCACAATATTGCTCACTTTCACAGCGAACTCATCAAGCCCTTCAGACTCCTTCATGTTTAGTGATTCAAACTCAGCTTTCAAGGTTTGAATTTTCGCTGTTTTGACTCTTTCTTCCCCCGTAAACATGGTCTTTAAGGCTTCCCATGCATCTTTGGCTGTTTTCTTTTCAGCCAAGGACAATAGCAAGTCTTCAGGTATACCTTGGTAAATGGCTGCCAAAGCCATCTTGTCTTTCTTCACTTCGACAAGAGTGTTGAAGTTCTGGGCTCTACTGCATCCCACACACCTTGGGCCTGCATAAACACTCTCATCTTGATCGCCCAGGCAGCATAGTTGGTTCTTGAGAGCATCGGATAGTGAAGAGTGATCTGACCTTCTTTATCGCCATTGTCGTTGTTGCCTGTCATCTCTGCTCGAGACTGATACTTGGGCATGCACCAAGTTATGCTCTGATACCACAGTGTTGGTTTTTCACAAACCTTGCAATGAACAATTAAAGAAGAAAAACAGAGTAATGGGGCAAAATGTATTCGTATATAGTCAGTAGTGGGGGATCACATTACAACGTACATTGTGCCTTGGTATTTAAAGAAAAAAATTGCTGAAAATCAGGAACCTACCACTTACTTCCTAAAGACCAGGTTCATCACGATGGCCTTGATTTATTCTTCCTATGACTTAATCAAATAGAACGTGCATAAAGAAAATAATTAAAATTCTCTGAATTACTTCTACAATGTTATCAGTTAATTCTCAACATAACTATTGTACACATGTAGAATCAATGTCATGTAGATCTAAAAAAACTAACATCGATCAATGTAAAAAGATGAAACGATACCTGCAAACAGCTGTACAGTTCAATAGACTTTCTCTGTTTAGAAGTGCGAAGATCCTGGTTAAACAAAGGTCATCCATCCTCGCGGAGTGGTCTGAAATCAAACCGTAAACGTTTCATCATCGAGACTCAACACCGACACAGACACATAACGATAAACACACTTACCGATCAAGTTCTCTCTCTCAAGCCACCTGCTGTGTGCAACCATCTGGATCTGTAGCCGTCGAACTTGGCGACTGCACTACGTCACCAAGTCATGTATCATCATTTGTTGATTGCTGCCTTCAACATTTAAAATCCGGAGACTCTCATTCAGATATCGGTTTGCTGCTTCGTATGACTTCGTTGTTCGAATACTAACATATATACATTTAGATTAGAATTTAATCAAATCTCAAAATAAACAGAATGAATCCGAGATCACTAGAAGCTTAGTTACCTCGGAACGTTCTCAAAAACGCTGAAAATATCACCTACAAGTTCGTTTTTCACTCTCCAATGAAGTCTTCCGTACTCGTCAGTCAAATGACCGAGCAGCCTGCAAACGGCGGGAAACTTCTCCTCCTCGAATCGCTCGCGGATTTTCAATGCGATAACAGTATAGCGACCTACCGCAGCTGCCATGGAAGAAGAAAAGAGTATGAGGAGATAGTGATCTAGAGAGAGAATGAGTTGTTAACCGCCGATACACTCTCCGATTTGCGTGAGGTTTTATTATTATTACTATATGTTTTTACCTTGTATGAATATAAGTTTGTAGTAGACTAGTAGCAAGAATATTGTAAATTTCGGACAAACTACACTCCCTGTAGTTTGCTACCTTATGCAAGTTTGGTCCCTCATATTATTTTTTTCACTCAGAAATTCCTTGCCATACATGAAAGGGATATGAAACTTTTTGGTTTTAAATAAATGGTCCTTTTAATTAAATATATTTAATTTATATTTGATAATTACTTAATAATAATAACAGGAAATCAGTACGAACAAACAGTTTATATCAATTAGGAACCAAATTTGAAATAAAATCAAACTATGTAGACCATTTGTGTAATTTGTCCAAAACTTTATCATGAATTAATTAATTGTTATGTTATGTACATGCATGCTCTACGCACCTCGGACATGCATTATATACTTATATAATTCCACAAATAATTTTAAAAATTAAAAAGGTGTTTTTTTCTTTATTCATTTTAAATGAATTAAGAATCTCTTTTACTCGAATATATATATTTGCATATTGTATACTTAATTTTTTATGTACAAAAAACAATAATTTCCATATCAATATGTTAAAAACAGATGCAATGTTATCTTACTTGAATTAGTTGAGTCCAAATCTGTTTTTAACTAGCAACTAGTTCAATTTTTTTATTAAAATTATAGTATTGATTAACAAATTTCAGTTTTTATATAGCAAGTCTAAAAAAACGCACTACGAAGGGAATCATGGACTACAAGTCCATATCAAAATCAACTAGTGACCACTCCACAAGTCCACAAATTATCAAAAGGTCTTATGCCAAATATTTTCTTTTTCTTATTTTTTATTGAAAGCTAAACCCCCAAAAAATAGGCGCACAACTTAATAATCTCACGCACATGCATGCATAATTGCATATAACTCTCAGTTAAGCATATTAATTAACTATTTTAAAGTACTAGTTCATCATTTAGCATTTAATTGGATGCATACCTTTTTCAAAATGACCAATGACCGAAATTTTTGTTGCATTAATTCTTCCTGCCAAACAAACAAACATAAGTAATTAAGAAAAAAAATATTTACGGAATTAATGGAAACAAAGAGAAAAGAAAACTTGAGACTCTAGTCATCAGTCATCTACATCAGACACGGAGAAGGAAAGATAGTAAAAAAAAAAAAATTAAAATTTGATTGATCATATGTATAATTCAATTAATTACTTTTAATAACCGATGGATATACTCAATATAGTGACATGCATAGAATCATTATTATATTGACACGTACGGCAATTAAATTGGTTTAGGAACACCAAATATATGGTTAATTAGTAACAAAAAATGTATTTTTAGAGGTTGGTGCTAAATAAACTCTTGATAAGGAGTTTAAATTCGATTGTTTATTTGTAATGGATTAAATTTAAATAAAAAGTCTAATCAGTCAATATTAAATTTATCTAACTATTGTACTTCAATAGCTTTATGTAATTATAATGTTATTTCATGTAAAGTATTAATAATGCTTTACTTAAAGATACATTTTTGGTAAAAGAAGAAAAACCGATACTTATTTTTTTTGAACAACAAACAATAACGTTTAGAGATCCATTAACGAAATGCATATTAAGGTTGTATGTATTAATTTGTTTTGTATACTTAAAAATAAATTTTCTTAATTAATTTTAAAGCTGATTTTGTTAATTATGTATGATTATTTTTCTTACTAATAATATTATTAACATATTATTTTAATTAACATCGTCACCGATATAGTCGATCGATATTATAAAGAGTGTTACACTTCTATTAGTATCGTTTCTCTTATTATTCAATGATATATTAGATGTTTTGTTATTTTTTTATATTAATATTGTAATTAGTTTATTAAAATAAAATACATATCAATAATACTTAATACTAATATTGTTTTAAAGGTATTTACAAGATTATTTAAATCAAGTAGTTTGTTATCAACAAAATAATTCACATTTAATTAAATAATTTTCAAATATATTAAAAATATAACTATAATATATAAATTACAAGAAATAATAAATAAAATTTAAAAAGTTTATATTTTTAAAAGGGTACAGGTTATTAATATAGTTTTCACTGATTCTAATTAATTGGACTCATGAAAAAACAAGTAATATGTATCACAACATTGACATATATATCCGAGGGGCCGGCTCTAAACTTGCCATTTTTAACTGAAAAAGAATGGATTAATTTCATAAAAAAAAATGTATGTATGATTAAAGACATTAAAAAATAACGTTAATTCTGAAAAATATTAACAATAATAATAATAAACAAAAAATATTCAAAAAACAATAATAAAATTCTTGAACATAATAACTCATATGTTGATTTGATATCTATGTGAAAAGAGTACTTTGGGGGTTTATTTAAGAGTGTAGGTCCATCACCATTAAGGTTGGGTCCTATTGGAGTCTGATATTATCCTTGAGACTCGTGAGTCATCTACGTGACACTCGGAAGGAAGCAAAGAATTACAAAAACTGGTCACCTTGCTTTGGACTAGTTTCAACATGACCTTGAGACACCACCATAAGTCCATAACTTTACTTTCAATTTCGTTTGTATTTTTTTCAAAATTTTTAACAATAAAGTTAGTGGTTAGAAATATAACGAAATTGTTCGGTATAAATTAAAACTCAAACCTCCCATCTAAAAGGCTAGTCCCAAGTTGGCCTATTCTTTCAAATTAACTCCATAATCTCTCGTTCTCCCTGTTAATTTTTTTTTGGAAAGGGAACTTTCCTAACGAGGGTTTCCGGGCCAGCTTTCGCGCACCGACTAATCCCCCGCTGCAAACATGAGGCTTTGCCTCATGCCCTGGAGTCACTGCAGACGAACCTCCATGGCCACAAGGGCTGAGTGGTGCCAGGATTTGAACATGTGTCAATAGGTTATCCACCATATCTTTCACATGTCTTACCAAGTCACACACGGACACGGCACAATCAATGGTCTAAGTAATTTAAAAACTCATGGCGATAAAGAAGTATATCTTAACAATCATGTGCCATATATCTTCCTCAAATTAGTGCTTCTTAATTAGATAAAAATTCCCTGTATATTAAGAAAAATTAACCACATATATAACTAATATATTCTTATAGAAACGTAAAAAATAATAACCTTACACTTTCGTAAACTTAATGAATCCAATCCATATATACGTACCTTTTGATATATGAAACTTCCTCTTTGAGATGAATATTAAGTTCTTTTGACATGATCGGATCTTGGATAGGAGAATCAATGGGCTTCCAACCAGGCGTTTGAGTCCAGAAAGGATCACTAACTCCGGTGTCTTTCCTAATTTTAAGAAGATCAGCACTTTCAAGCCAATATTCCATTGCTCCGACAGCGTTGTGTGACCTTCGAAACCTCAAATCGCCACCTGGCGCCACCTTGTTAGCTAGTTGTTTCAGGAGGTGGTCTAAGAGACCAGTGTCCCTATCAGAAGACTGAGCTCCGCCGCCAGATAACTCTCCTTTGACCACCTTTATGTGGGATCTTTAATGAGCGCTAATTTCTTGCATTTGTTCATGGGTTTTTTTATTGATTAGCCATAACTGGTTGTTCGCTTGTTTCACACGCTTTCTTTTTCTCAAATTTCTTGTTTTTTTCAACCTTTCTGTTAAGATCATCATCATCTTCATCACCCTTCTCTTCGTCGTCATCAACTTCCTCCCCTCCTCCTCTTCCTCATATCCACCATTGTTAACATCTTGTCGATCCTTCATTTCTTCATCTCCATGAACACATACGTAGCTTGAAGAAACTGCGTCGTGTTGCTCAAATCTTTGGGTACGTCTACCAATAAACATAACTTGTCTTCTTACACCCCACCTTAATTACCAAAGCATTGTTCTTCAGTTCCTTTGCCAATCCGATCTCTTCAATCTTCATAGCAGCATGACCCAACCCGACTTGAGAGTTTGGGTTCACCAGCCAGAAATTCTGCAGATGCTTCTTCTCGTCGAATTCTTGAGATGGAACTTGCCGAAAAAGCACTTTGCCGGCCAGTTTTACTCCCATTACGAACTTCTCATCTAATGCAGGATACATCTCCGTGATTCCATGACTGAAATAAGTTCGTAATGACAGAATGCTCGGATATCTGAAAATAATCATTATCCATCAGTCAGACGAAAACATATTCAGATCTAATCAATAAAACAGTTTTTTGTCACTGATTCACGAAGTGATTGATTACCATGAAAACGCGAACGGTTCTCAGTTGAAGAGGAGTTCTAGGAGGAAGGCTTTTGTGGTACGTAGATCTCGTAAATGAAGCCTGGTTGGACCTCTTCTTCTAGGATTTCGTCTGCTTTACACATGAAATAACGAGAAGCCATTATAGATAATCGAGAAAGGAAGAATTGAAAGAAATAGTTTGGATCTAGAAGTATTATATGCTAAAAGGATAATTTTGAAATTATACCATTCCTTTGAAGCAGGAATTGCCTGGCCAAAGGTGATGTCTGTGTGCTTGTGCGCCGTCTAGTACGCTGGTTATTTCTTGCCTTTTCAAGCTCATTATCTCCTGCATCCATTAATGCTTTTTAGTACATCTCTAGTCAGTGATAAAGGACGATAGAGAGGAAAAAAAACAATACGGATTTCAGAAACAGAAAAGGCGAAATTCTGATTGTAATACATGCAATGCCATGCCCTAATGGCATCATCACAGGTTCTCTCTCTCACACACACAAGAGAGGGAGAGAGAGAACTTACGTTGTTCGCGCTAATGGTGGTTTTTTTTATCGTTTCCGATGGTAAGTTTCCATTTTCACGGTGAAGCTGTAAAAATTTTACTCAAGAATAAACGGGCGATGTTGCTAAATGCTAACATTACATAGTACACAATAGATATTCAACAGAAAATAATAAGCAGGAAAAACAAAAGGAATCAAGTGTTAAATGGTATGCATGATTGACTAAAAGATGAAGTTAGAAAAAGCAGTAATTAGAGCATTATTTAAGAAGCTCATGACTTCCGTGGATTTAAATGAAAACAGAACAATTACAATTAGCTACAGTTAATAGATTACCTTTTAAATCGCAGCAACTTTATCGATCGAAAATTAATACTTGTTCTTCAGGGGAAAATATTCATGGTTGAAGAATTGAAGAGAAATGGATTGGGGGTTACTTAAGTCGCCATGATCATAAAGATGAAGGTTCTGCGTATCTTTTCTCAGATGCTTCTAGGGAGAGAAAGAGTAAGAGAGAGAATACGCATTCCGTTAGAAAATATTGGAGAGAGAAAGTGAGAAGCATACGTACCGCACCTCACGTGTTCTTGCAACGGAAGGCCACATTTAAATTTACAGATACTCCCCTTCCCGCTATTATTGCATTTTTTGGCAAGCGGGTGATCTTTTTAGTTCTACATCAATGTACAAATCGAATAAGGTTTAAATCTTTAGAGCATTGGATTTGACATCTGTGGTTTTATAAATGATTGATGTGTTGATGTATTAAATATTTTTAAAATTTTATATTATTAAACAGTATATCTTTTTAAAAAATAAAGAGATTTATAGAATTATATAAAATTGAACATTACTTTTAGATGACTCTTTTATTTAAGAAAAATGACACAAAGAGGTTATAAAGGATCGATTGTTCCAATTGTGTTCAATAGCTTATGAGACAACTTCATTTTTCATTGCAATGTTAGCAACATCACCGGTTTTCTAGGGTTTCAGTCAATGTGGATGTTATGTGGCTTTATAACTTTAATTTGTAACCACTATGAGACGTATGAGAGAATTAAAGAGGTCAAAACATCAATTAAATTCAAAACCCTAAAGTTCGTTTGTAAAATCCAAAACCCCTTTGCATGTACGCTCGTACGTCTGCATGTTTAAGGTCAAATGTAGAGTGAAAAATGATTTGTAACAAGATATTGGCATTCGTATGTACGATACATGACACATATATTATATATACAAGACAAATACATGGATTAATTTGGACTAATTAGATAAGTATTATCTAGAGTTATTAATAACCAACAATGATGATGTTACGAGTGACTCATGGACGACAGTGCTACAAGCAAACCTTTTAAAATCCTCTAACCCTCGTTAGAAAATTTCAAATTCATAATTCCTGAAAATAAAATAATAAAGATACATGAATATAACTCAACGCATTTTAGAAGAGCGATTGTTTGGATAACTCATTAATTAAGATCAAAATTAATTGAAGCAATGACATATGATCACTCGTAATCCATTATATTGGTGACTTAGAAGACTCGAGACTGTTTGGTATAATGAAATAAGAGGAAAGAAATGATTTATTGTATTATAAAGGAGAAGAAAAAAATGTTATTTGTTTTGTTTAGGAGTAGAACATCCGAATGGCCATTTCGAAACCTTTCATCATGTTAATTTCTTAGAGAAGAATTGCAATGAAATCAATTTTTCTAAATGCAACTTACTATGAGCCAATTTTTTTTTTTATTTTATTGAAAATGACATGTTAGCTCTACAATTTTTTTGTATTTGTTTTAAGATGGCCTTAATGTCTTTTTTATAGTCTAGGGGCTTAAACTCAATTTTTGTGGGTTAAGAATGTCCTTATCGGAAAAGTGAAGGGATAACCCGGTTACTCTTGAATAAAAGTTAATGTTCATAGCTTTCATTTGTCTTTCACTATGACAATAAATGTTGACGAGAGCAAATTATAGAATATAATTGTTGTAGATAATTTCAAGTTCCTTTAGAATAGGCTGTACATTTGGTGAGTTTGTTACTTTCTTTCATGTATAAATGTAATGTACCTGTGATTGATGAAATATAGAAAACGAAAGATTCTTCCTCCAAATCTTGAATTCTTATTTCTATATGGTATCAGAGCATACCAATCACAGCTAAAAGAAAAAAATCTCGAACCCATTGATCGATGGGAACCGAAGGAGGATCAAGCGGAGCTTCAAACCATTCATATGGCATTATACAGAACGTACAAGATGCTACGTTTCCCACTAGAGTCATTCTGGATGATACAAATTACCCTTTGTGGTCCAACTTATGGAGATGCGAATTGGTGCAAGAAACAAATCCGGATTTATCACCGGTAAATCCCAGAAACCCTTAACAGATGAGAAACTTATCGAAACCTGGCTGATCGATAACACGGGTCAAAAGTTGGCTTATCGACTCAATGAGTCCAACCCTAATGCGCCGCTTCGTACGTCTTCAAACGGTTGCATAAATATGGGAAACGGTAGGAAAAACCTTCTATGATGGAACAGATGAAACACAACTCTTCAAATTAAATCGAAAATCATTCACCCTAGACAAAATGGACGATCGCTACCCACCTACTACAATGAACTTGTAAGTATATTTCAAGAGATTGATACTCGTCTAACAACACAGGAAGAAACGGTAGAGGACATTGTTGCTCTCAACAAAACTATGTCTCGGTTCCGTGTTCACATCTTCTTGGTTGGTCTAGATGCTGAATTTAACCATGCAAGGAGTGAAATTCTGAGAAAGGATCCACCCCTGAGTTTGGAATCGAGCTATGCTTACATCTATAAGGAACAAAACCAGAGACAAACTATGGAAGAACCAAAACTCGAGCCAGATAACATGGTACATATGGTCTCTCGAAATGTTCATCAGAAAGGGAAGAACTCAAATGTTAAGAAAAACACATTCACCTGTACCCATTGTGGGGAAGAAGGACATTCAAAGCTGAGGTGTTATGAAATCATTGGCTACCCTGAATGGTGGGGCTTCTCAAAGAAGCCAAGAAAGAAACCTGGTCAAGCCACAATAGCAACCTCTGGACAAACTCAAGAAGCATCCATTCCTATGGCAGCCTATACCACCATCGTCAGCTCTGGTATGTTACATCAAAACCAAAATCAAAATAACAGTTGGTTAATTGATATAGGTGCAACCGACCATATGACAAACAACCCGAAAAATTTAACAACTTCATATTCTCAAAAACAAAGTGTCATCCAAACCGCGAATGGAGAGTTAGAAAAAGTATCCGGTGCATGGTTTGTAAGGGTATCAAACTCCATGGACCTTGATTCAGTCCTTGTAGTTCCATCCTTATCGACTAACTTAATATTAGTTAGTCAAATTATAGAAGCACTTAATTGTTATGTAATTTTTTGGCCAAATGATTATGTGTTTCAAGATATGAAAACACATCAGATTCTTGGTTATGGTACTAGAAGGGGGCGATTGTACTATCTTGAAGACAATCATCGAAACAAGGCGTTTCATACAGGAATAAGATAAGCAAATAAATCGGTAGCAATGTTATGACACCGGCGTTTAGGACATTTTCCGTTCAGTTATCTCAAGAAACTCAAACCAAATTTGTTTTTTAAATTCTGTTGAGAGTGAATTCAAGTGTGGCATTTGTGAATTGGCAAAAAAATACAAGAGTTTCTTATGTCCCTAGCAATAATAAAACTACTATACCGTTTATGAAAATTCATTCAGACGTATGGGGACCTGCCCCAATCCCTACGTCTGGTGGTGCACGGTATTTTGTAACCTTTATTGACGAATGTACTATAATGATTTGGTATCTCTATTAAAAAACAAAGGAGAAGTATTGTTTGCATTTAAGGAGTTATACCAAGTTATCAAAACCGAATGTAGGAAGGAAATCCAAATATTACAGTCGGACAATGGGGGAGAATATATCGGTCATGAGATGACTAAGTTTTCTCAAGAAAAATTGATCCGCCATCAAACTTCTTGTGTTAGAATACCCCAACAAAATGGGCTAGCAGAAAGAAGAAATCGAAAGATACTAAAAATTGTACGAGCCTCCTTATTTGATATGAATGTCCCTAGAAAATTTTGGGGAGAAGCAGTGCGATCGGTTGCATACCTTATGAACAGGACCCCATACCGTGTGCTTGAATACAATACTCCACTCCAGAAGTTAAATGAACTGCTGGAAAAACCATTCAACATTGGACTTGAACATAGGAAAACTCGAACCAAGGGCTGTTCGATGTTTGTTTATAGGGTATGCAGATAACAAAAAAGGCTACAGATGCTATGATGGATATATATAGTAAAACTCAAACATGGGAACTTGTAACCCAACCTCATGGGAAGAAATTGGTGGGATGCAGATGGATATATATAGTAAAACTCGACTCGATGTAATGACCCAATTTTCAAAAGAATTTTTTTATTTTAAAACAGTCAATTTACTCTTCCATAAACCATGTAGTCACAAAACAATTGTTTTCAAATCCATATCAATTACATTATTAATTCCAAATCATCAGAGTGTCCCATCAAAACCAGTGAGAGAGTGCACACCGTGCCATCAATCCTTGCCCTTGCCTCTGGACTCAGATGTACCTGAAACAAATCCACAAACTGTAAGCTAATGCTTAGTGAGTCCCCCAGAGCATACCCCACGCACAATCCTCATAACACATGTCACATTAGCTATAAAATCTATCACTACACATATCCCTGCATAAGGATTCCATGGGATCCCCTACATGGTCTTACACCTATGTGCCATGGGCTCCCCCCATGGTCTTTCCCTGCTGGACAACCATGGGCTCCCCCACATGGTCTTACATCCAAGTGCCATGGGCTCCCCCATGGTCTTTCCCTGCTAGTATCACACACACATATATATATATATATATATATATATATAGCATATTATCAACATATCTCTACAACAAGTATACCACATGACTCTACAAAATGGGCCGACCTTGGTTGTAACGACCCAAAAATCAGGGTTAAAAATTTCATTTTAATCTAACCCAAACATAGATACCATTAATTCCAAACATTCCAAAACATTGTTAATTAAAAGCATTTATCATAGTTCGTCCCAAAATCATTCATTGAGGAAATCATAGGTGTGTGCATTGCGATCAATCCGAGCCTTTCTTTTTCTAAATCGATGATACCTGAAACCAAAACTGTAAACCGTAAGCACGAAGCTTAGTGAGTCCCCAGAGCATACCACACACAATCCACACAACACATATCAATTAGCTATAAAAGCTACCTCTACCTCATAATACAGGTCAATTAGCTATAAAAGCTACCTCTACTACATATCACATATCAATTAGCTGTAAAAGCTATCTTTACCACATATCACATATCAATTAGCTATAAAAGCTTTCTTTACCACATATTACATACCAATTAGCTATAACAACTATCTTTACCATTAGCCACGAAGGCTATCTCTACCGTTAGCCCAAAGGTTATCTCTACCATAAGCCCCAAAGGCTATCTCTACCGCATATCACTACATATATATATATATATATATATGTATATATATATATATATATATATATATATATATATATATATATATATATATATATATATATATATATATATATATATATATATATCACACCTCTACATAGCAAGTATACCAACTATCATAAAAGGGGCCGGCCTTGGTGCCTTAGACCCATTGGTATGGTGAGAAGACTCACCTGACACTACTGAAGTCCCGCGGATAAAACGCCAGTTGCTGGTTGACAGATTCCCGAACTGTCAACATCAAACAATACCCAATTAATAATTGGGTTCCAAGTCCAAGGTCCAAATCACACTCCAAAGGCCCAAAAGCCAAATCGATGATACCTGAAACCAAAACTGTAAATCGTAAGCACGAAGCTTAGTGAGTCCCCAGAGCATACCACACACAATCCACACAACACATATCAATTAGCTATAAAAGCTACCTCTACCTCATAATACAGGTCAATTAGCTATAAAAGCTACCTCTACTACATATCACATATCAATTAGCTGTAAAAGCTATCTTTACCACATATCACATATCAATTAGCTATAAAAGCTTTCTTTACCACATATTACATACTAATTAGCTATAACAACTATCTTTATCATTAGCCACGAAGGCTATCTCTACCGTTAGCCCAAAGGCTATCTCTACCACATATCACTACATATATATATATATATATATATATATATATATATATATATATATATATCACACACCTCTACATAGCAAGTATACCAACTATCATAAAAGGGGTCGGCCTTGGTGCCTTAGACCCATTGGTATGGTGAGAAGACTCACCTAGCACTACTGTAGTCCCGCGGATAAAACGCCAGTTGCTGGTTGACAGATTCCCGAACTGTCAACATCAAACAATACCCAATTAATAATTGGGTTCCAAGCCCAAGGTCCAAATCATACTCCAAAGGCCCAAAAGCCTAGTAATGGGCCAAAGCCTAACATATGGCCCAATTTTCCAAATTGGGCCCAAGCCTCTCTAACGGGTCCTATCCTAAGGCCTAATGATCTCCTTAGTCCATAACATGTTCCCAATTGGCCCATTAAGGCCCACAACAACTTTGTCTAATAAGTGGCCCAATAAGAACCCAAATCCAATTAGGGTTTTTCACATAAAATGCCGATTAGGGTTAAGTGTTCCTACTTAACCCATTAAGGACTTAATCTATTAAGTTCAATAATGCCTTTAGGTTATTTTTCCACTGTTTGTTAATTAATATTTTAGGTTTATTAAATAATTCCTGAGCGTGTCCCGATCAATCCCAAAATTAGGGTTTCATGGCATTTAGGGCTTTCCAAACCCAATACAATCCGACTAGGCCCAAAGTTAAGTCCTTAGGCCCATTAGGGCTTCATTGGGCCCATATTGTCCAACACCCCAATGAGTCCACACAACAAAGCACACCGCCACCCAACACGGCGGTTGGTGGCGGCAGGAGGTGACAGCCACTGCCTCATGATGGTGGTTAGGGTTCCTTTCTTTCATTATTTCACTTTCTATTACATTTTACAAGGCTATAGTCCCAAAATAACACACACACACAGCTAAGCTAAGCACACACACACACACAAAACCACCTCGTAGCGGCCGGCGGTGGCGAGTGGTGGCAGTGGGGTCTTTCCTGGATTTCCGGCCAAAAGCATTCCAACAGCCTCATACCATCACCACAATCGAACACAACACCACAAAACACTTCTGGCCGTGAACGAGTCCAGCCACCCCTCCTGGTGGCGCAAAACGACGACGACATCAGCGGTAACATATGCGTTTGACCGTAAACAGAGATGGGGATGTTGCTTGACACGACCTCAATGCTAATCACAACCTCAATAGCAGAAGTAGAAGAAGAAGAGCACAACGGTCGTTGCTTGACACGACAACAAATCACGGTCGAAATCCACTGTAGCGGACGATGGCGACGCGCCGTCAGCAGCAACATCACAAGGCAGCGACTCACATCGGAGGCGGCAACTCGTTTGGCGGTACCGGTGGTGTGGCTGACGACGGACAAAAAAGGAAGAAGAGGTTGAGTACGGCGGGGTGGCAGTGAGGGTACACAACCGCAAACGACCGCCGCGACAGTCTGTACGCTTCCTTGGCGTCTTTCTTCGTCGGTAAGTTGAATCAACAACAATGCTGGATGATCCGGTGCTTCCCGGTGGCTGGTGACTTGCACTCCGGCTTCAACAGGCGAGGGAACACAACTGGTGGTGGGGGTCGGGAGGCTTGCGGCCGCAAACGGGACAACGACAACCAATCACCCTTAGGTTTAGGGTTTCATATGCTTATATACTTGACACACAAACATATTGCCATAATGGCAGAACCGGTCCCTCCCCATAAACACTTTTGCAACCAAGGCCCAAAATTTACTCTTTATACCCCTGCTCCCCCAATTCTTTTCATTTTAAGTCTGAAATTTACCTGTTTAACCCAGCCTCCTGAAATACTTTACAAATTAAGTCTAATACTTACCAAATAGCCCCTTGACTTCTAAAATCCTTTGCGAGACAAGTCCTGAACTTACACTTTAACCCCCAATTAATCCAATTTATAACATTCGGCTCTCCAAAACCAATAATCCCCTAAATAATATGAATTTATTGCGACTATTCGTTCATCAAATTTTATCTATTTATTTATTTCATAACCATGATGTTACATTGGTGCCTTAGACCCATTGGTATGGTGAGAAGACTCACCTCTCGAATGCTGAACTGATAAGCTAAAGTCAGGTATATCCCACACGCTGCTCCTCCTTAACTGCATATAATAGTCAAGTAATAAACTTATCACAATCCCATAAATACCCTCAGAGTCAACCATGGTCAACCCTGGTCAAAGTCAAGGTCAACAGTCCGTGTTGACCTCGACTCGTCGAGTACAACCTGCTACTCGCCGAGTTCCTTAACGTTCTCGGCCGAAAACTCCAACTGAAAACTCAAACCGAAAACACCCTGAATCGGGGAAAAACCCACTCGACTCGCCGAGTTAGTTAAAGGACTCGACGGTTTCCTTCAGTCCTTTTTATGTTCAGTCCATTTTAGTGAGAGTTAAGGTCCCAAACTTCAGATCCAGGTTCTCTTGGTACAGATACAACGTAAAGTTGCAAACTTTACGTGCATCCAAGCCCTTTTAAGGCCATAACTTCGAACTAGGCTTCTTACAAGGTTCTTGTGCATGGAAAGTGATTGAACTGCCTAAAGAGAGCAACTTTATGGATTTGGAGACCTAAGGAGGTCCAGATCTGGAACCACATCCCTGTGATACGTCCAGATCCAAGTTTGACTCCATCTTGCACCACAAATGGCCATCTACTACCAAAAGAAGAGATCTAAGCAACAAGAGATTAAGATGACAAATTTTTACCTTAGGATGATGGCCAGTACATAGTAACTTCCAGATCTACTGCCCCTCACGTTGTTCCCTCCTCTTCAAGCTCTAGGGTCCTTCACAAATGCCCCAAAATCACTCACAAAAGCTCTTACTCTCACTCAAGGGGGTTTACGGCCGCAAATTGTTTTCTGAAGGGAGATAAGATGCCAGGGGAGGCCACAAGGGCAGATAATGATCTTTATATTGGGCACAAATCCTCAAATTAGGGTTTTCTCTCTTCAGCGCCTACTCGCCGAGTCGGGCCTTCCGACTCGTCAAGTAGGGTCGAATTCCTACGTCAACTTAAATGACTCCACTCGACGAGTCGACCACCCAACTCGCCGAGTCCACTCACAACAACCAAAATCTTAATCTATCTAAGTAGTAATAACTGAGACAGGTGTTACACTCGAATGAAAACATTGATCGATACAAGGCGAGGCTAATAGCTAAGGGATACACACAGAAATACATAATTGATTATGGAGACACATTTGCACCACTGGCGAAAATTAATACCATCCGTATACTAATCTCTATTGCAGCAAACGAAGACTGGCCCTTAAAGCAATTTGATGTAAAAAATGCATTCTTAAATAGATGCTTAGAGGAAGAAGTATACATGGAACCACCACTAGGTATCAATTGTAGAGTGAAAGTATGCAAATTGAACAAGGCGTTGTATGGGTTGAAACAATCTCCCCATGCCTGGTTTGGGCCATTCTTCACATTCATGAAGAAAGTTGGGTATAAATAAAGCGATGGTGACCACACGCTGTTTGTAAAAAACGTTGATGGGAGAGTAATAACCCTCATCGTGTATGTTGATGATATGGTAGTGACAGGAAATGATTCAGAAGAAATGAAGATACTTCAAGCACTACTTGCCAGAGTTTGAATTAAAGGATCTAGGATATCTAAAGTATTTCTTAGGTATTCAAGTTGCAAGATCACAAGCCAGAATTACTATGTGTCAACGAAAATATATACTAGATTTGTTAACTGAAACAAGAATGCTTGATTGCAAACCTGTAGATACTCCAATTGAAGTGAATCATAGACTAGCTATAGTTCCAAATCAAGTACCCACAAATAAGGAAAGGTATCAAAAGTTTTCCGGGAAACTCATATACTTGTCACACACGAGACCCGAAATTGCATATACAGAGAGTGTAGTTAGCCGGTTCATGCATGCCCCAAGTGAAGAACATATGAAGTCTGTGTACCGAATATTGAAGTATCTCAAAGCAACTCCTGGTAAAGGATTATTTTTAAAAAAAAATCAAGATCACAAAGTCATGGGATATACAAACAAAGACTGGGCAGGTGACCGAATGGACGGGAAAATCAATTTAGGTTATTTCACTTATGTTGGAGGTAACCTTGTAACTTGGAGAAGTAAAAAGAAAAAAGTAGTATCAAGATCCAATGTTGAGGCAAAATATCGAGGAATGGTGCATGGAGTATGTGAATTATTATGGATAAAGCAGATTTTACGTGATATAGGGATATCTATCTTATCTCCTATGCATCTTCGTTATGATAATGAGTCGACCGTGAAGATAGCAAACAATCCTGTTCAGCACGATATAACAAAACATGTAGAGATTGATAGACATTTCATAAAAGATCATCTCGAAAGGAAGACTATTGAACTTCCACATGTAAGCTTTGAAGATAAACTTGCAGATATGTTAACGAAAGCTGTATGTGGGAGAGTGTTTGAGTGCTCTCTTATCAAACTGGGAATGATAGATATACATTCTTTACCTTGAGGGGGAGTGTTGACGAGAGCAAATTATAAAAAATAATTGTTGTAGATAATGTCAAGTTCCTTTAGAATAGACTGTACATTCGATGAGTTTGTTACTTTCTTTCATGTATAATTTAATGTACATGTGATTGATGAAATATAGAAAACAGAAGATTCTTCCTCCAAATCTTGAGTTCTTAGTTTCTATAATAAAGACTCGGTTTCATCTTCTTAATGTTCACTTTCAGTATCATCCTCTTCGTCATCATTATCTTCTTATTATTATTCTTCATTAGAAACTTGTCTGGTTTTTTGCTTTTTTAGTTTCGGTTTCTTGATTATTTGATTGGCTTTGCTCCTTGACAGTGTACATCAAAAGTGTTGAAGCAATGCCTTCTTGAACCTTGATCGAAGACCCAAATACTCACCAAGAAACACTAGATTATCCATATCAGTTTTCTTTGAAAGATGAAGAAATCCATGAAATTTAGAAACAATCCATTTATCATATTCATCACTTTTCGCTTGTAAATGAAATTCATTTTTGTAAGGTGAAATGTAAAGCAACTTCTACCAATCATCAACCCATTTCTTAAATTTAGTGTCTGTCTCAAACCCACAAGAATATTGAAAATGGAATGAGATGATTGAGTTCTTCTCCATGACAGACGATGCTAGTTTATCACTCCAACAAACCAATTCGAGTTAATTTCCAGTGTTGACGAAATTGAGGAACAATGGTTTTGGTGTAATCATTAGGCAAACCCATATCCCATTTCAAGCGATCGATTAAAGAAAGATGGATTTATTGATTATGGTTATCATGAGTAGCTTTAAAAGTTGATCCGCTATATCTTGCTTATGAATCTCATTTTCGAAAAGGAGTTGTTCCTCGGAACTTATGCTATTCCACTTCTCTTTTGTTATAAGAAGCTTTTCTTCATCACTGGAACTAATATCGTCTTCTAATTTGATATTTCGTTGGTGTTATCCTTTTTCCGTTGATGATTTTTTAGGTGAGATTTATTTTAGATTTAGATGAAAGGAAGGTGGAGGAGGATATGTTACTAGGTCATGGGGGAACAACCTTGTTGGGTTAATCAGATTTATGAGTGCAAGGTCATTATAGGAAAGTTGCCATATATAAATTTTTATCTCCTGCATAGCTTTAGAATTCAATTAGGATACTAATTTGTCTAGTATAAATGGGATGATTGTGTGGCATTTTTTTATGCATTCGGAACCTTTTATCAATTTATTCTTGTTCAAGTAATTGTTTTGTTTCAATTCTTCCATTGTCACGTTTTCCCTTCTACCTATTGTATACTTGTTTTTTTTCTTATAATTGAAGCAAGTTCCAACCCAAGTAAACTTACACTTGGTATTAGAGCCTAGGGAGGTCGATTTGAGAGTCGACTTTTGATGGGGAGGAGCCTTCGGGTGCGGGGCTGCCATCGCATCGGAAGCACAAGTGGGTCGACTGGTTTTAGACGACATGGTGGTTGATATTAGCAGATTGTTTGGTTGATAATACGGGTCACAAACGGGACTGTTTACGGAGACGACAATGTTCCAGTTGGGAGTTGTCATTTGAGACGATGGGGTGACTGATAGTGAACAAAGGTGGTCTGTGGTTGTTAGTTATGATCAATGAATGGTTTGTTTCGATACATTTTCAGTAGGAGTGCTGCTGTTGGGATTTCTCAGTTCTTGATCAGTTTATTCGTGATAAAGGGATACCGGAACGGGTGCGTGAAAAGCGGGCAGGAAGGATCCGTCAAAGCAGGTGGCTTTGGATTTAGTTCGTTTGGCAGGATTGAAAGAAAATGTTGAAGCGGGTGGATTTGTTTTCTTGGTTGGTGGAGATGCCTATTTGAACAAAGGTGATCGAACAAGGAAAGAGATTGGAGAAACTACACAGTGTGAACATTATGGCGTTGGAGTTCAAATCGGGTGGCTTTGGATATGGCCAAGGAAGAGTTCGTTGATCCGGGAAAAGTCGAGATGGTAATGAACATGTCTAACATGATGCCATGATATATGTTACATGTGTTGTCAACAATCAAAGGGATTGAGAGAAGACTTTGGATGTGACCGAGGTGAAGTTTCGGTGTCCGGAAAAGTCAAGAATCGAGATGGTTCGAAAAGAAGGCGATTAAACGTTGTTGTGAATGAGTGGTATGACAATCCGATTAAGGGGGTGATTGTTGGGTTAATCGGATTTATGAGTGCAAGGGCATTATAAGAAAGTTGCCATATATAAGTTTTTATCTCCTGCATAGCTTTAGAATTTAATTAGGATACTAATTTGTCTAGTATAAATAGGATCGATCGCGTGGTATAATTTTTGCATCAAGAACTTTTTATCAGTTTATTCTCGTTCAAGTAATTGTTTTGTTTCAATTCTTCCATTGTCATATTTTTCCTTCTACCTGTTGTATACTTGTTTTTTTGCTTGTAATTGAAGCAAGTTCCAACCCAAGTAAACTTACAAACCTTCGCCGATTTTTTTTGACAACAAAAGAGAGTATAGAGGGTTCGACGTTACCAGGTGAGGGAGAATGTTGGAGGAGGTGATGTGGAATATTAAAACCTGTTAAAGCAGGTGAAGTAGCTTCACCAAAGGTGAAAAACAGACTTTAAGCCATTATACTACCAAAAAAACATCAAGGAGGTTTTAAAACAAACACGAAAAATTTGTATGGCTAAAATGATATTTTTTTTAAACTCAAAATTATATTTTCTAAAATAATTAATATATTTTGTTTTATTATAATTTAATTTGAAGTTTTAGTGAGCTCTTATTATTGTAACGTCCGTAAAATTCATAAAAAATTTAAACTTTTTCGAAAATCCAGAAACCACCGTTTATTACAAATTGTTTTCAACATAGTTTATCACAGTAATCCCAGAAATCATGAAATAAAATACGAGGAGGTGCACGATCAAGCCTTCGCCTTCCCACGATCATCCGAAGTACCTGAAACAACATACACGACTGTAAGCCCGAAGCTTAGTGAGTTTCCCCAAAGTAACAACACTCACAAATAACACATATCACAAACAGCACACTATGGGTCCAATCAACAATCGGGTTGGAATACCCCAGGCCCTTCAACCATCGGGTTGGAATGCCAACATACTATGAGTCCAATCAACCATTGGGTTGGAATACCCCAGGCCCCTCAACCATCGGGTTGGAATGCCAACATACTATGGGTCCAATCAACCATCGAGTTGGAATACCCCAGGCCCCTCAACCATCAGGTTGGAATGCCAACACACTATGAGTCCAATCATCCTCGGGATGGAATACTCTGGGTCCTCAACCATCGGTTTAGAATACCTCGGCCTGTTAGCTTACGCACAAAGCAGTGAAGCCTCATCCACCAATCAAACATATGCACATATAACAGATAATCATATAACGGTCTACAACCAGTCAAACATATCTAACAGATCACTAAGCATAACAACATCCTATCTACCAGGATACCGATCTAACGGATCATAACAGCATAGCAACATCCTATCTACCTGGATACCGATCTAACAGATAAAACAATACTCAATCATAAGACAAACCAGGATAACAATCTAAAGGGCCACCCTTGGTGCCTTAGACCCTGTTAGTACAGTGAGGAAAACTCACCTCACAAGCAGTACTGACTGACAAGATCAAACTCTCGAATCAAAGCTCTGAACTCAACTGCCTATAACCACCATGTGACTATCTTCATCAAAATCCCGAAATACTCAAAATACCCTTAGAAGTCAAACTTGTTCAACCATGGTCAAAGTCAAAGTCAAAGTCAACAGTTAAGGTCAACAGTCCATGTTGACCCAACTCGTCGAGTGCATCTATCAACTCGTCGAGTTCCTTCAGTGTTTAGAAAATCAGGAAAGATTCGACTCAACTCGTCGAGTTGTCAGAATAACTCGTCGATTCCCTGCAGTATCCAGAAAACGGGAAAACTCGATTCAACTCATCGAGTTGACAAGGCAAGTCGTCGAGTTTTCCTAGTCTTAGAGCATTCAGACACTTCTAAACGAAATCAAAGCCCCAGACAATAGATCTGGTCCCTTAGGACAGAAATACCACGTAAAGTTGCTAATTTTATGTCCATGCATGGCATCAAGAGGCTAAAACATTAAAACAAAGCTTCTTAAGGGACTTAGAGCATGAGGGAGGGCCAAGACTTGATAAAGTTGGTAACTTTAAGACCATGGAGGCCATGAGATGTCCAGATCTGAAGTCATAGCTTCATAACATGATCAAATCCAAGAATGGTCCCAAAATGAGCTAATATTGGCCATAAACTTTCGAATGAAGAGATCTTGCAAATAAATGGTCAAGGTATCGACTTTATACCTTAATATGGCTGCCAAAACAGAGAAATTTCCAGATCTAAAGCTTCTCCCTTCAACTATGCACCACCAACTTCAAACTCCTTCAAGAAGACACCAAAGAAACACTCTTTAAACTCACACACACTCAAAATGGAAGATGAGGCACGATTTAGGGTTTCTCTGGAAGAAGGAGGTGATAAGGGAGGCTAACAATGAGACTTAAGGTCATTAAATAGGGTGCAAAACCCTAAAATTTAGGGTTTCATACTCAGCCTTCCACTTTTCGAGTTGGAGCCTTCTAACTCGTCGAGTAGATCTTGAAAATTACGTGGCCATTATTTCTCAACACGACGAGTTGGCACCTCCCAACTCGTCGAGTTGCCCTGTAAAATACATATATAAAGTTTTAAGTTCATACCTGAAGATTGGGATGTTGCAACTCTCCCCCACTTAAAATTGATTTCGTCCTCGAAATCGCTTCTTACTATCAGTCACAACCAAAACACACTTGAGGAACGTACTGAACATTCTGCACACAAAACTGATGGGTTTTAGTATACTACAACATCCTATGGTGCACATACAACCCTGAATACCTTGGATCTATGTTTTCACTAATTATACATGCAAATGGTTTCCAAGGCATTAAACTTATAACTAGCATGCAATTTGTCATAAACTATACAAAATACTAGTTAGAGTAACATACCTTTTATGTGGCTTGAAGTCTTGATGTATTTGGTGTTGCTTGAAAGACTTTGGACTTTAAGAACTTAGTGCCCCAAGTGTTGCACCTCAAATGGAATCACAACTCACCTAGGACAAAGGTGACTCTTGAGAGAGAATTCCATGCACCAAAAACCACCATGAACTCCAAGAAATTCATGTACATTACAAGTGGCGGTTTTAGGTCATGATGTATGTATTTATATGTGTGGTATTTCAAGGGTCATGGGTATAACCCAAATCCATACCCATGGGTTTTATGATCCATGGTTCATGTGGCCCAACTCTTTATGTATCCATACATAAACTTGGTCCAACATGGATCATAAGTCCAACACATATAAATATAACTAATTACCATAATTAGTCCCCATAGATTTAATTAGTCTCTTTTGATCACTAAATTCATTCCAAATTAATTCTTGATCAATACTAATTAAAACATATGATTTCATATTAATATATTAGAACTTATAATATATTAATAAATAATATATAACCTTCTCTCAAGAGTCCATCCTAACACATTGTCCTGGTGTTATGCAACCCAAATGGACCATGCTACTCTCGGGTCGAGTACATACCAATAACAGTTATGGGCTTAGACATCTAATCCAACAGTCTCCCACTTGGATAAGTCTAAAACTATTATTGCGTATGACTCCAAGATCCCGAATAGCAATCGTAGCTCTTAAAAGCTGCTGTCGAACTTTGACCTAGTCAATGACGTGTCCATTAGATAAGGGATCATGTATTCCTCCATTCTAGATATCATATGGACTGAGACATGGATTATAATCATTCTCTCTATCCATTTGTTGTTTCCCGATTTTGATTTACGATGACTGACTAATTGAACAAATCAAATCAGTCCATGCCCGACCGAGCACTTAGGTTTGTCATCACTAAATCATCGAGGGGCCCACAAATAATGCTTTTATCCCTCCAAGGGTAAAAGGAATGGATAAACTTCGACCCAAATGTTCGCTTGTACTTACTCATCAAATTACACACAACGATATGTTTTATAACAACCAAGTTACCGGTTGCGTTTACATATGTCAATGTGCAACTGACGCGCAACTACAACTCACACGTCTCCATTTGAAGAATATAAGATATTATCGTCTCATGATCACTCATGATAAAATCCATGAAGTGAGTCAAATGAGCGTGGGTTTAATCCAATACTCAAATCTTATTCCAGGAGCACTCATGAATACTGCAGCTATGTCTAGGCCACCTAGACAAACTACAGACCCATTCATGACAGTCTTGATTCATACCTACTTCCAAAGTATGATTGAATGTGGAGAGTTTGAATAACCTAGTTATTCAGGAAGTCAAAACATGCAAAGTGAAACACAAGAATAATACTAATCTTATATGGCCCCAAGCACCTTTGAGAGTAAATAAAACACATTTTATTTAAACACCATATTGATTACTTATTATTCATTGTATAATGTTTCGAATAATCAAGTTTATACTTGAATCAAAACAATAGTCAGACCATGCTCCAAACATGCACACTATGTTTGTCCAAACAATAGTTATGCCATACTCCAAGTATACACACTATGTTTTTCTATGATCCTTACTTTGTAAAATAGACCAATTATTCCAATGATGCTCATTTCACAATCCCAAATCCTTACCGTAAATGTAAGAATACCAAATTCTTTCCATTTACTGAAATCTGTTAGATTCTAAGCTTATATGCATTGATCCTCTTGTAATGACTATGCACAAAAGTCACAAAGACTTGGCAACAAACATTTCAAAGTATTCCAATTGAGAGCAATTCCATGGAAACGAAGTCTCACATTCAAAGTACATTCCTTTGAACACCCTTCTTGCATTAAGTTTTCTGATCTTACACTGATTTGAAGAACAACTTCCACCTATGGAAACATTTTCAGATTCCCATTTTGACTATCACTTCTGAACAAGAGTTGCCTCTTTTCAGAATATGTCAATATGGTCCTTCCAAAATTAACACTATACTTCCAACTGTCCATGAGCAACCAATATTTGGTAAACCTCATATTGTCCTCAACGATTGCTTAATCATTTTAGTCATATCCAATTCTAGACCTTTTCCCCTCTTAATGCCCTAGGCATTTGGAAAATTTAGAAAGGATAAGTATTATAACACATGTAATCGATCCTATACCCGAAGCATATGGGACACGATTCATAATGTCTCACATAAAGACATGATCCTAGACTAGTCTTTTGCTACAATATTTTTTATTTGCCATGTTTTCATAATTCGACTATGAAGAGGGATGCCGTAATCATAATCGATTTTTGAGAACCCAATATATATAGAATTTCCTTATGTTGAACCATTCCAACATAAAATTCATATATATATATATATATATATATATATATATATACACATATATATATATATATATATATATATATATATATATATATATATATCCTTGACTAAAGGTGTTTAAAATCTCAATCTAAGCTTTTAGAATTGAAATGAAAGTATAATTTCCTCTGCCTTAATTATAGCAAAACAAATTTTCAAACCCTGCAAAGTCACGAATTGAGACTTTTGTTTTCTATAATTAAGACTTAACATAATAGTCATGCTCCTACTAACATGATAATTATTAACATAACACTTAAGCTCCCACTAGCTTTGACATGTATTTAGAAATCAGCTGGACTTCTAGAAATCAATAATTTATTGACTTTCTTACCAAAGTTCAGATTTCTGATACAAGATGCTTTGATAAAACTTTATCAAAGTCATACACCTTTCCTTAGATAGCTCACATGTGTGTCTAAACAATTTTTAGAACTATGAAAAGGGATGCGTAATCATAGTCTCAATTGTTTAGACCTTTGCCATTTCTCACAAGTCCATGTTAGTGTGCCGGTTAACCACACACGCTCCACTAACGACTTTGAGAATGCAAATATCATAATTGCTATCTACTTAAAATCTTTTTAGTGAAAGCGTTTCCTCACCATCATTTTCATGAATCGGAGAGAAACCTTATGACACTTAGATTTTATGGTGTATGTGGTCCTATCCATGTAAATTTGTCATAACCATAATCACAAGACAGGATTAATGACAAATCCAAACTATATGGACTGAACTTGTTTAATCTTAACTTCTTGCCACCTGAAAGCACAAGGCCTACCTTGCTTCCAAGTAGTTATGGAAACAACTGAGAACTCATAGAACTCACATGCATAGTCAACTTTAATTAGAATGGGCACAGGAAAAAGAATATGTCAACACGATAGGTTACAAACCTCAAGTCGTGTGCTAGTGATAAACAACAGGTTTTATTCGTGATTAGTTCTTGAAACTTTTCCAAGATCTTTAAGACTCCCACTGACCTCTTGACATATAAGATTCTCTTGTCAAGAACCATTCCTTGACAAAGCAAATATTCAAGAGTTAGTGCGGATTCTTATCAAGGTAACACTTCACACAATTGGTCACAGTTGGTCTCTGTCTTATCCAAGACATCACAGCTTGCCAATTTCAAATGTACAATAATAAGAAACATCTCATTCTACATTTGACAAGTGTTTTAAACCTTATTAAGATTATGTCACTCAAGTTACAATATTGGAGTATTACTCTAAGACTTGTTTTTGGAACGAAGTATGATTTATCTTTTGATTCAACCATTTCAACAATTCACGATTCCTCTTCTTAGTCAAACAAATGCACTAAGATGTCCTTAGAGGATCGATTGTGATATGGTTTCATAATCACTAAGATAATCATAAGACAAGATACTCAAGTACTCTCCCATCTTTTCAGATTGGAGAAAATTTTATCTTTCTGCCTAATTTGATTCTTCTCATTCGTCCTGCCATACAATGAAACTTTTCCAATGTTTCAGAATTATGCTTAAACTTGTAAGCACAACCATATTTACTAAACTTTAGTAAATCATAACGAATAGCCTTATCGATCTTTGTGGTGGACCTGATCAACGTACAGCCAAGAGTACCCGATCTCCTAGTACTTCACTTGACTCACATATACACGTGAACAAGGAATTAGTCTTAATTTCCCAAAGATGAAAGTTCTCATTCATCACCCAAGTTGCACGATTCCAAGTTTCTATCCAACTGAAACTTGGGTGATGAGAATCTTTCCTTATTTGGTAAATTATGACACTACCACAAACGAAAGAATCAAATCCATTTTCCAATATTGCTATCAATGGAATCATGTAAACAACAATTTTCCACAAATGCCACTGTAAGGATATTTAAAATAAATAAAATTAAAACCTTTTCTTTTATTTTAAAACTTGTGGAAAAACTTATCCTTATAATGAAAATGCGTATGAAACATGTTGTTATCTATTCCTAAGCAATATATCATAACTCTTAAGTAGCAGCTCAAAACTTTAATCACCGAACCATGCGATCGAAATCCATCTTCGTGATCAGAATCAACACATTCTTTCTTTAAGCTTCCTCTCTTTTCGATGATTCTTAAAACATCAAAATGAGACCTAGTCACATCATGTAATAAGAATCTCAAAATAGGAACTTAATAGAGTTAGATATTGGAGTTTACCCGAAGTAGAGTAAAAACTTTTTGACTTTACCATCCTTATGATCTTTCAGGTAAATAGGGCAGCTTCGCAACCAATGCCCCTTCCTTTAGTAATAGAAACATATGGACTCTTTGGGAATGGTACACGGGACTATCTCATACTTAGCCTTTCTCTTTACCATTTGGTCAACCGAGTTGACTATGGCCGATCCCTGTCCATTGGGAAGAGAAAGCTTTTCTGGATTTCCAATGTTACCATTGTCAATGTCCATGGAAGTTTGGGAAGTCGATCTTCCAATCAAATTTGCTTTACCAGTGTTCCAAATCATTGCTGATTCAGCAGCATCAAGCAAATAGGTAAGATCATTAAGGGTCATGTCATGGTCTGTCATATAGTAGTCCTAAAGGAACTCACTATGTGACTTAGAAAGTTATTGAAGAACCTAGTCAAAAACCAACTTCCTCAAGACTTTGACACCCAACTCTCTCGGCTTGTCAATATGTGACTTCATCTCCAAGATATGAGCACTCATAGACTTTGCTTGCCAATTGGGCTTGAGTGACCTTGAACTTTTCAAGAACTTGTGGGTTAGGGAGAATAATCGGAGGAGGTGGAGGAAGTGAAGTATGATTTCCATGATCCAACCACGGGAAAGCTTATTTCAAGAGATTTGGGAAGATCATAGTTTTCTGAACCAGGCATCTACAATGGGAGAATTCAAGTTAGTTGATTTAAGTCCTTAATATAACAACCAATATGAAATATTAAGGCTAGGACCCAACACAATATTTTATAACTTGGAAGAGGGATGCCGTAATCCAAGCTATAAACTATTTGAAGGTAGGCGAATGACGATTCACCAATTTCCACTATGAAAAACGAAAAAGTATTAGGTTTTAATTGGTTTGAAACTCCTAGATCTTTTGAGATTCATTGAACTTTTCAATGGCATGTTTAAATCTCGGTTGTGCCCTCTCAAGTTTGTGACTGGGATGTCGAGGATCACAAACAAGATGTGAATAACCATGCAAATTAACTTGGTACCCTTAATCTTTATCACCTAATCGATGTGCCGGTTACCCACACGCGCTCCACCGATCTATGATAAACATTAAGTTACCCTTTGCCACTCTTACTAGTCCATGTTAGTGTGCCGGTTACCCACACACGCTCCACCAACGACTTGGTAAGGTACAAAGTGTAATTTCATGGGTTAGCACCAAATTCACATTTTCCTAAGTAACTAAGATTGAGAATTTATAAGTGTTTAGTTACTTAGTATTTATCATTATACTTTTAATGAAGGGAGAATTAATGTCCTGTCAAACCCGTTCGGCTAACGACCCTCCACCAGTCAAGGAAGCGGTGGGTGAGAGTGGACACCCATCAAACTGCCATTTTATAGGCAGTAGCCTTATACCCCCCCTTATAGACCGACTTTGTGAATGAGGCCTACTAACGGTAAGACTGACTTACTCTTATACACACACACACACATATATATATATATATATATATATATATATATATATATATATATATAACTATTAACTATTAATATTATAATAGTATAAGGGTTGAATTTTAACCTTTAAAACTCTAAGGGTTTAACTTGGAATTAAAGTATTCATGGGGGGAAACTTTACAAATTCCAAAACTTGAGGGCAAGTTTTGAACAATTCAAAAACTTTTGGTTTCCATAACTTATGAGTTTAAAGTAGTTTTAATGAAAAAACTCTTCAAGTTCCATAACTTGAGGACAAGTTATGGAAGACTTTAAAACATTTAAAAATAAGACTCTTCATTTTCATAACTTATGGAAATTTTTATGAGTTTTAAAATTCATAAATGAGACTTTTCATATAACTTGAGGACAAGTTACAAAAACACATTTTTGAACTATTTTTAGATCAATTTGGATTGAAAACAAATTATCACATAATTTTTCTATTAATCTAAACTAACTCATAAGAACAAGATAATTCAAATCATCAATCTTCAAGAAATTAGCATGAACATATAAACTAATACAAATCTTGAAATTATGACAATTATCTTTGAAATTAGCATGAACATTACCTCATCAAAAACAAGTTTATAAGTTCAAAAACATCTTAGGTTAATGTTCCTAGTCCAATTCCAGCCAAAAAACTCGAAAATATGCTGTCAGAGGGTCCAACCCGTCGAGTGCATGAACCAACTCGACGAGTTGGATGAATTTGTACATGGACTCGTCGAGTCCCTTCATGGACTCGTCGAGTCCCCTATCCAGACAACAAAAAACTTCAATTTTTTTAGCTTTTTTCAGCAACTTGCATCAAGTATAGTTGAAAAATAACCCATGGCTCTGATACCACTGATGGGTTTTAGTATACTACAACATCCTATGGTGTACATACAACCCTAAATACCTTAGATTTATGTTTTCACTAATTATACATGCAAATGGTTTCCAAGGCATTAAACTTATAACTAGCATGCAATTTGTCATAAACAATACAAAATACTAGTTAGAGTAACATACCTTTTATGTGGCTTGAAGTCTTGATGTATTTGGTGTTGCTTGAAAGACTTTGGCCTTTAAGAACTTAGTGCCCCAAGTGTTGCACCTCAAATGGAATCACAACTCACCTAGGACAAAGGTGACTCTTGAGAGAGAATTCCATGCACCAAAAACCACCATGAACTTCATGTACATTACAAGTGGCGGTTTTAGGTCATGATGTATGTATTTATATGTGTGGTATTTCAAGGGTCATGGGTATAACCCAAATCCATACACATGGGTTTTATGATCCATGGTTCATGTGGCCCAACTCTTTATGTATCCATACATAAACTTGGTCCAACATGGATCATAAGCCCAACACATATAAATATAACTAATTACCATAATTAGTTCCCATAGATTTAATTAGTTTATTTTGATCACTAAATTAATTCCAAATTAATTCTTGATCAATACTAATTAAAACATATGATTTCATATTAATATATTAGAACTTATAATATATTAATAAATCATATATAACCTTCTCTCAAGAGTCCATCCTAACAAATTGTGCTGGTGTTATGCAACCAAAATGGACCATGCTACTCTCGGGTCGAGTACATACCAATAATAGTTATGGGCTTAGACATCTAATCCAACAAAAATGTCCTCCCCGAATAATCAAACCCAAACAGAAACTGCCAACCTGAAGAAAGTAGTCCACGATCCCCTGCAAGGACCCAATCCTTATACATCAAAACTTGGGTATCAAATTGGTCTGACTCCCTGACAAACCGTCCATACTAGCCATCGCTGATGCCATTCCCCTTATCCCTTAAACTGACTACTCAACCCTAAGAACCTGAGGTTCCTACCAGAAAACGAAATCACAGATCATTCCCTGCTGCCAATAATTCTTTACTAGACAAAGGAGATTAGACATTCTTCCAAGAGGAAGCTCATTAAAATGACCAATTTCCCAGGGATATAATGAATAACGGAAGACCAACCGGGAGATGAACCCTTTGAGCGCTGACCGGAAATGCTTCCTTAAACTCCTGAACCAACATACATATAACAACTAGCTCACAACACACGAACACTCATACCTGGACCAATCAACCTCGGGCTGGAATACCAGGCATGTCTACGATGGGTCCAGTCATCCTCAGGATGGAATACCCTCTTATCACGCACATGTTTGTCCCAATCAACCCTCGGGTTGGCATACCAAACGTGTCAGGTCCAATTGATCATAGGGTCCGGTCATCCTCGGGATGGAATACCCTAGATTGGAACACTATTATATACACAACTCGGGGCTAAGCTCATAACCCGACATCCAAGGACTTACCCTTGCATTTCAACCAAAATCTACTGATTCATCGCAACCCTTCACCAAACCTGGATACAAAGATTTTTTAACCGCTGCTGAGTCTACCAGTCTTACACCCGGTCTAGCCACCAGGTTTCCAGAACCTGGAAGACAGGGACATTCTAATCCCAAACAACCCTTCGATTACACCATCATGATGACATTACACCTTCCGCCCGGAACTCGCGTCTCACATCACAACCAAAAGATCCTCCATTTACGTCACAGACTTCCAGAATACAGACCTTGCACGTATATACTCGCGATTCCCAACGCGAGTTTCCACTAGAGCCCCCCTCAAAAATGGCCGCACAAAACTTTCTCGATGAACCTTCCCTAAAACTGATGAATACCCATTATTTTCTGCCCCCAGTCCCCAACTGGGGCGCTACCAGACCCATGAAGAATAATCCTCACTACACACCGACCGCGAACGTAACCCCAAACCGAATCATGAACTTCTGCGATACACCCAACCCTTACCTGCTCCGGTGCACCCCTACCTAGGCATGTACTCGATACAATTACCAAGAACTCGATGACTTACGGCTGCATATGAAATTTCCAACTTGGGAATCACAGATCTAACAACAGCTTGCGAACAACTGGAATTATATTGCATACCACCTGCTGAGACTTTCTGATACCTGAATGATACTTCTCCCAATCCTTACTGATTCTCTTATCCCACCAACCGATCTACGACTCGCCCGACCCCCATCAACATGTCCACACCGAAAGCACTCCAAGCAAAAGAAATGAACCATAAAGATCACTAGGCCCACAACCCATGACTAAAATGCTCTCGATAATCTACCGACACTATCGTCGTCACATCATTGGCCCAATGCTCCGGGCCTGAAGGTACCCTCCTCATCCCATTACCTTGAAGGGACTTAAACAACTCCCTTACAATGCCAATTAAGCACCACAAGACAGCTACCAGGCAAAACCTTGTGAAAACAAAGTCGCATACAACCTACATATAGGATAAAGGTTGCACTCTTGATCCCAATTGGAAGCTGAACCTAATAGAACCATACATATAATTTGAACCAAGAGCCCCATTGCCCTCTTGCTCTGCTCACAAGGAGCATTCTCATACACATACTTAAGAAATCCCTAATCTCATCCGAAAAGAAAACAACCACCAGAGATAATCGAAAAGGCCGCCTTACTTAAAACAGGAATGTCCTCATGATTGGTCAAGCAAGACCCCATAATTGTGAGATTGAACGGATTCTATCACTACACAACTAGCTCGAGAAGACTCCCAGGATGATCCTGAAGATTACTAAAACTTGTGTCTGCTATGAACCAAGCTCCCACTCTACCATTGAGGGTAAACACATGGAGACCGAAGTCTTGGGTCTCTCTTCAGGACCCTCTACTATATGCACCTGACACGACCCTCTCTTCTCAAAGTGATCCACATCGATCTTGCATCTGCAAACTCTTGGAAGTCATATCCTTCAGGGTTTGACACCCTGTCACGCTCACTAGCTCACTTGCCAAAGGCTGAGCTGCAACAACTGGAACACCCTCTGTCCCCAAACCGGGTCACAAATTCCTCCCCGAAGCTTCTCAGATTCTCCAAGACTCTCACCGATTCGAGTATGGATCCTGTGCTTTCAGTAGTACGGGACCAATACTACCTTCTACACCTATCCATACTTTCCTTAGCAATCCTCCCGAATCATCCAAGTCACTTCCTCAAACTGATGCACCCAAGTCTCATTAATCCTCATTACTAACCCACTGAATCATATCCTAGGCTTTCCTAGGTTCCCGAGCCCACTCAGTCCTCATCTGTTGAAAGATTCCCAGTAATGTCAACTAGCTACCTCATAAATATAGCCATATGTAACAGAGATCAGATAATCCTTTGAGTAAAAGACCCATCCCTAGAATAGTTGGACTCAAACAAGAGCTGCGCAATAGGGTCAAGTCCATTACTTTGAGATTATTTGGCCTGTGTCCCATGTGACTTAGCATATTCACTTAGTAGCTAACTCACATCACTAAGAGTCCCACAAAGCACAAAGCAAACAACATTCAGACAATGGAAAATCTAACCATCATAATCCAATCAATCGCTGTATCCTCTAATCAGGAATCTGTACATGCAATTCAAAGGCTCATACAATCAGGCATAACCTAAACAGGCTATCCTATCACTAACTGATCAGTACTAGCATGCAAGTCTACAAGCACATACAATAGGCATATAAGGCATCCTCATAGATCCTCAACCCTAATCTAGCATGCAGTTCTCATAATCATATCATATCATAACATAAATTTGTATGGGTAATTTGGGAGTACTTACTTGAGCTCGGCTGATTGCATGCACCACACCCTTTTCTCCTTTTCAAAATTCTCTTGCTTTTCTAAAACTCTTTTCTTTTCTCAAAATCCTTTTACAAACATGGTTTTTATTTTGAAAACTTTTATACTAATTTCTTAGTTTAAGTTCAGACATACCCGAAAGTGTGCCTGAATACCTCAAACCAAGGCTCTGATACCAACTTGGAACATCCCAAAAATACAGTCTAAAAATTTCGTTTTAATTTAATAATAAAACCATAGTCATCGAACATCATATAAAAATCATAAACAGTGTATGTCAAAATATCATAACAACTGTCAAAAATATCAGAGTATAAACATCCCAGGCTGAACAGATGGTGTGTGCACTGTAATCATCCTGAGCTCCTCTTTTGAAAACCGAAGTACCTGAAACCAAAACTAAAAAGCGTAAGCACGAAGCTTAGTGAGTCTCCCCAAAATACCACATATCATACACATAATCATGCTACTGAGAGGTACGGGCCCCGCCCACACTCAAGGAGATACGGGCCCCGCCCACACTCCGCTAACTAGGAGATACGAGCCCCACCCACACTCCGCTGACTAGGAGATACGGGCTCCACCCACACTCCACTGAATAGGAGATACGGGCTCCACCCACACTCTGCTGACTAGGAGATACGGGCCCCGCCCACACTCAACCAATCATGAGATACGGGCCCCGACCACACTCAACTACTATGAGATACAGGCCCCGCCCACACTCAGCTAGTCATAAAAATACATATAAGTACCACACAAACAACAAGAATCACTAAGCATATAAATCTGTACCATATCATCTATCTATGAGAAACGAGCCTCGCCCACACTCAGCTACTATGAGGTATGGGCCCCGCCCACACTCAGCTACTATGAGATACGGGCCCCGCCCACACTCATGTTCCTAACAACACATACAGGTATCACACAGACAACAAGTATAGCAATCCAATAATCTGACTGATATCTATACTCAGATAATAATGAGGTACGGGCCCCGCCCACACTCAACTACTAACGTATCACATATACGGGCCGACCTTGGTACCTTAGACCCGTTCCTACTAGAAGAGGACTCACCTCACAGTGCTGAAGTCCCGCTGACAAAACCATAGCTGCTGGATGACAGATTCCTGATCTGTCAATATCAAAATAACACCCAATTAATAATTGGGTTCCGTCACATATACCCATAAGTCTAAGCTTGGGGTAAAAGACTGCTTTACCTCTATCTTAGCTTGATTCAATCCTAAGGCCCAATCCAAAGGCCCAAAAGTCTAATAATGAACCAAGGCCCAACCATGGCCCATCTATGGCCTAATTTTCCCAATTGGGCCCAAGTCTCTACATGGTCTTGCCTTAAGGCCCAACCATTTATTCTTGGTCCAATACTTGACACTCTGATGGTCCAATATCTCATGCTCATCAGCGCCCAAACTATGGCCCATCTATGGCCCAATTTTCCAAATTGGGCCCAAACCCTCATATGGGCCTTACCCTAAAGCCCATCTAAGTATTCTAGTCCATATGATCATTCTTGGATGGCCCATTATTGGCCCAATTACTAAAACCCAAAAGAAATGCCCAAGTGAAATTAGGGTTTCACATAAAATGACAATTAGGGTTAAGTGTTTCTCACTTAACCCATTAAGGACTTAATCCATTAAGTCCTTTACTTTACTAGATAAATGACCTGGAGTGATATGTGCATATTTAGCCATATATTTAGTATAGATTTTTATCAATTATTAGCTAATTATTTGCATATTATGGACAAAAGGTACTTAATAATGTTTAAATTGTATTTTCAGTCCAGAAGTCATGTTCGGGAGCAAAAAGGAGGAAGGAGATGCAATTAGAAGCTGGAGAATGAAGAAAGAAGTACAAACCTGAAGCTACTCGGCGAGTTTCCACGAATGTTCGCGAAGCAATACATAGAGTCCTTGCCGTACACGGATTTTACAAAGAAACTCGGCGAGTTGGGTATCTACTCGACGAGTTGCCCCTGTTTTGAGGATCTTATAAATAGAGGTCAAATTCCGAATCCACTATCTTTTTCTGGCTTTTCTGGAAGATACTTTGCGACTAAGGAAACCCTTGGAGACCTGAAGAACGTGAGAAGAACCCTAATATCTCATTCTTAGAAGATTCAAGGCAACTTAGGTTTAATTTTCCACTTTATCTTGAATTGAAAAATGTTTGAGTTGATTACTTTCGTTTTTAGCTTTTTGACTACTGTAATCATGAGCTAAATTTACTAGTTTTTGTTTAGGGAAGACGATTTTACTCCTATGGATTGATTTTATGGTTTGATTAATTGTTAATTGGTTTGTTTGTTAAATTAAGCTTGTTAAAGATCCTTATGCATTAACCATAACTATTCTCTGTTAATAGGAAGACAATTAGGCTGCATGAACATCTCTTAATTGTTTACCTCATATGATTTATGTGAACACTTTGTTATGTGCCTAGGACTAGTGAATATGAAACTAGGATTAATTAGAGAATGGGTAACTTAATGTGTGAGCTTGTTGATAAACCAACAACAAGAGGCTAATTGAATTAGTAATTCGATTAACCAATTATAAGTCTTATTTAATCCGAATAATTGAACTAGGGAATTAATTAGCTTAAACACTTGATCACTGCTTAAATTAATTGATTTTCTAAGGATTGGTAATAGCGAATGCGAATCTAATCACTTTAGTCGGTAACCAATAATAATTAATCTATTGCTTTGCCATAAAATTAACCATAGGAGTGAATGAGTTGAACCTAAGCAGAAACCTTTTATTAAAATTGGTGAATTTTTACTTGGTTTTAGTTGATTAGTTAATTGCGTGTTAGTTAGTGTGTCTAAGTTTCTAGTCTTGTAAAACTAGAGAAAACCCTTTTACTTTTATTACTTGTTGGTTAAAATTAGTTATTAGGTTAATTTCCGTTCCTCGAGTTCGACACCCTACTTATTCAACTATACCACTAAAAGACAGGTTCACTGACTTTGTGTGTTTAAATTATATTTTTAGAGTAGGAATAAAACGAGTTGGTTTTACACACATCAAGTTTTTGGCGCCGTTGTCGGGGAACGGTTCAAAAATTAATTCTAATTTCTAGTTTTATCGATCCTTTGTGTGAGCTTATCTTGCACAAAGTTATTTTTTCAGTAATTTAGTAATTAGGTTAAGTTTTAGTTTTAATTGTTCTTATTTGTTTTTTATTTGTTTTTAGGCTTTTAGGCAGTGTACTCGCCGAGTGCAGTCGAACCTACTCGGCGAGTTCAGTGCTGATTTCCAGTTTCGTTTTTATTTTCTTTTTGTTTCGTTTTTGTTCTTTTTACGCGTTTTTCTTGCTTTTATTGCAGAGTGTTTATGACCAGAGGAGGCAATATACCTTTAACTCCACCACTTGAAGACCCGGAAGCTACTTTAAGGAAGAACAAAGGCAAAACCGTTGGGGAATCCGCATCTTCAAAGAACTCACCTTTGAAGAATCTCAAATCCGTTTTTAGCAAGAAGAAGAGCAGTAAATCAGGAGCATCCAACGCTTCTTCCTTGGCAAACTAAGACCCAATCAAGGAAGACATCGTGTACGAATCCGAAAAAGGAAGAAAGCGAATTTGAAGAAGGTAGCGATCTAGAAGGCGGATTCGGCGGCACCATGGCTAACATCGATGAAGTTACCATGGGCGAGTGGAAGAAGAGGATGCGTGAAGATACCGGTCCGGGACTCGTGCAACCCGCGATTCCAGAAAATGCCAACTTCGAACTTAAAGGCCACATACTCGCCCAACTTAAAGAAATTCCGTTCTATGGAAAAGATCACGAAGACGCGTACAAGCACCTAGAAGAGGTCAATGATATAGCCGATTACTTTAACTTTCCTAATGTGACCCGCGACACCGTTCTGCTTCGCATGTTACCGGTCACGTTTAAAGGCGCTGCAAAAGATTGGCTAAAATCACTCCCTCCAGGATCCATCACCACATGGGCTAGAATGAAAGAAGAGTTTATTGATCAATTTTGCCCGCCATCAAAGATAGCCAATTTGAAGAAAGCTACAGCCAATTTTGAGCAACAAGCCGGAGAATCACTTTATGAGGCGTGGGAGAGGTACAAAAGCTTACTAAGGAATTGCCCACATCATGATCTTAATAGTCAACAAGAAGTCTCCATTTTTTATGATGGAGTAAACGTGACAACAAGGCAATTACTTGACTCACAAGGACCGCTCACAAAGAAGGCACCCCCGGTGATAAAGCAACTAATTGAGGAATTTTCTAAGCATTTTAGAGAATACCACAATCCAAGGAATGATGTGACAAGGGGATCAACTTATGCAGCTTCAGAAGATTTGTCGGCAGTTATGGCAATCTTGAAAAACATGGAAAGGAGGATGGATAAAATGGATCAAACAATCCATGCTATTCGGGTAGGATGTGAGAATTGCAATGGGCCTCATCTAACTAGAGATTGTGATTTGGACGAGAACGAGAATAAAAAAGTGCAAGTATGCTACTCTAGTGGTGATAAATTTGATGACGATTGGCGAAAACCTAAGAAAGAATGGCTTCCTTATGATGAGTACAAGAAGGCGAAGGAGGAGAAATATAGACAAAAGGCAAGGGGTTTTTACCAAAAGTAGGAGCCGGTACAAGAAAAGAAACCAAATTTGGAAGAAATGCTCACTAAATTTGTAGCTGCATCTGAGAAAAGACACAATGACCACGATGCTGCAATACAAGATACAAGAACAATATTAAGGAATCAACAGGCATCTATTCACAACATTGAGAAGCAGCTGGGGCAACTTGCCCAACATAAATCAAAGAGCACCGGGAGAACTTCCTAGTAATACCGAAAACAATCAACGAGGCGCACATATAAATATTGTGACAACTAGGAGTGGAAAGATAATTACTCCTCTGGCCCCTATTCAGAACGAAGATCCGAAGCTGGTACAAAAGGAGGAGGCAGAAGAGCAAAACCAAAATCAGACCCAGCTGAAGCCAAACACTACTCGCCGGGTCCAGGATATGGACTCGACGAGTCCGACACCTGATCAGAAAATCAAGCCTCCTGTTAAGCCATATCAGCCTCCACTGCCATATCCAGCCCGAGCTAGACAAGAAAAGAATGAAGAAGACTACCAGAAGTTTCTAGAACACATAAAGGCTCTTCAAATTAATATACCATTCATACAAGCGGTTGCACAAATTCCAAAATACGCCAAATTTCTCAAGGAGCTTCTAACTAATAGAAAGAAGATGGAAGAAGTGAAGAAAGTGGTTCTAAATGAGAATTGTTCAGCTGCCATGTTGAACAAACTACCGAAGAAGAAGGGTGATCCGGGAAGCTTAACCTTACCTTATCAATTCGGAAATTTAGCTACCATCTATGCATTGGCTGATTCAGGGGCGAGTGTAAATCTCATGCCATACTCATTTTTCAAGAAATTAGATCTCCCGGAGCCGAGGCCAATTCGAATGGGAATTCACCTAGCAAATAAAACGGTTACATTCCCAAGGGGAATATGCGAAGATCTATTGGTGAAGGTTGATAAGTCCGTGTTTCCCGCGGACTTTATAGTTTTAGACATGGAAGCGGATCCTCAAGTCCCGATCATTCTTGGAAGACCTTTCCTTAACACCGCAAGCACTATAGTTGACATGCGAGATTCCAAACTAACTCTACGGGTGGGGGATGAATCAGTCACTTTTGGGGTTGATCAAGCCATGAAGGACGCAAGGAGTAGTGATGACACAACATTTTCGATTGATATGTTGGAAGAATTAATGGAGGAATGGAATAATGAAGAACCAAACAAGTCCACCATCACCTTTGATGAAGAATTCGATGCTGAAACCGACCTACTGGAAATAGAGAGACTGCTTGAGGAAGCTGATTATAATGAGCTGATCAAAAGTACTGAACAGTCTACTCGCCGAGTAGACTCGACATCCTCGACGAGTCTATCCACAGAATCCCGATCAGTCGCGAAATTTGCCTAGGACTCGACGAGTCCCCTCACTGGACTCGACGTGTGCAACATCCAGAACACGAAAACTGAGCTGAAAGCACTACCAGGTCACTTGGAGTATGCATTTCTTGAAGAGGGTCAACAAAAACCTGTAATTATAGCTGCTGATTTGGCCAAACATGAGAAAGAAAGTCTTGTGGGGGTACTAAAGAAGAGGCAAGGTGCTATAGCATGGAAGATAACCGACATCAAGGGAATTAGTCTAGCTTATTGCTCTCATAAAATTAACTTAGAAGATGGGGCTAAACCTGTAGTTCAACGCCAAAGAAGACTAAACTCGAACATGCAAGAAGTTGTGAAAAAGGAGGTGGTGAAACTATTAGATGCCGGGATTATTTACTCAATTTCCGATAGCCCGTGGGTGAGTCCGGTGCAGGTGGTACCGAAAAGAGGAGGAATGACGGTGGTAGCAAATGAAAATAACGAATTAATTCCAACAAGAACGGTGACGGGGTGGCGTGTTTGCATCGACTATAGGAAACTAAATGATGTCACATGCAAGGATCATTTTCCATTGCCATTTATTGATCAAATGCTCGAGAGGCTGTCCGAGCATCTATTTTATTGCTTTCTCGATGGTTTTTCGGGGTATTTTCAAATTCCAATCGACCCACAAGATCAAGAGAAAACTACTTTTACATGCCCGAGTGGAACATTTGCATATAGACGCATGCCTTTTGGGTTTTGCAATGCACCGACAACTTTCCAAAGGTGTATGATGGCCATTTTCCACGATATGATCGAGAAGTTTATGGAGGTTTTCATGGATGACTTTTCAGTTTTCGGGTCCTCTTTTGAAGATTGTTTGTCCAACTTGGATCTAATGCTAGCAAGATGTGAGAAGACCAACCTTGTCCTTAATTGGGAGAAGTGTCATTTTATGGTGAAGGAAGGAATTATGCTAGGACACAAGGTCTCAAGGATGGGGATAGAGGTGGATAGAGCGAAGGTGGACATTATAGCCAAATTACCACCTCCAACAAATATCAAGGGGGTAAGAAGCTTTTTAGGCCATGCGGGGTTTTATAGGCGCTTTATTAAAGACTTTTCGAAGATCACAAGACCCTTGACTCAACTTCTTTTGAAGGATGCCCCATTCAACGTTTCTAAAGAATGTCTTGAGGCATTTCAATTGTTGAAGGAAAAGTTGACTACTTCACCTATTAAGGTAGCTCCAAATTGGAATCTTCCTTTTGAGCTCATGTGTGATGCTAGTGACTTTGCGGTGGGAGTTGTTTTGGGACAAAGAATTGACAAGCATTTTCAGCCGATCTACTATGCAAGTAAGACCCTGAACCAAACACAAGAGAACTACACTACTACAGAAAAGGAGCTACTAGCAGTGGTGTTTGCATTTGATAAATTTCGCTCATATTTGGTTTTGTCAAAAACCATAGTTTTTACCGACCATTATGCCCTTAAGTATCTTTTTGCTAAACAAGATGCTAAGCCAAGGTTGATTCGTTGGGTGTTGCTGCTACAAGAATTTGACATTGAAATACGAGATAAGAATGGGATGGAAAACGTGGATGCCGATCATCTATCGAGATTGGAAAACCTGCACTTGGAAGAGTTAGAAGAAAACAAGATTGGAGATGAATTTCCCGAAGAATATTTATTGGTTATAGCAGGAGAGATTCCATGGTTTGCAGATATAGCTAACTATTTAGCTAGTGAATACATCCCAAAAGACTTGACCCGCCAACAAAAGAAGAAGTTCTTTTCAGAAATTAAGTATTACTTTTGGGATGAGCCATACCTCTTTCGTAGCTATGCTGATGGTATGATAAGAAGATGTGTATCCGGGAAAGAAAGTCGGGAAATCTTGAAGCATTGTCATAGCGGGCCCACCGGAGGACATCATGGAGCGCAATATACGGCCAAGAAGGTTTTTGATTCGGGTTTTTATTGGCCTGCTATGTTTAAAGATGCTACAAAGTTTGTCAAAGAATGCGATTCATGCCAAAGATCGGGAAACATTTCATCACGAAACGAGATGCCCCAAAATAGCATTCAAGTTTGTGAAATATTTGATGTTTGGGGAATTGACTTCATGGGACCTTTCCCAATGTCAAAGGGAAATAAATACATTTTGGTAGCAGTCGATTATGTATCCAAATGGGCGGAGGCACAAGCATTACCTACGAATGATGCTCGAGTAGTGGTACGTTTTCTCAAGAAATTATTTTCAAGATTTGGAGTTCCAAAGGCTCTAATTAGTGATCGAGGCACCCACTTCGCCAATGATCAATTAGCTAAGGTGTTGCAAAAATATGGTGTCCACCATAGATTTTCAACATCCTATCATCCTCAAACGAGTAGGCAAACTGAAGTTACAAATAGGGCGTTGAAGAGAATATTAGAAAGATCGGTTGGAAGCAATAGAAATGAGTGGTCGGATAAGCTTGATGATGCACTTTGGGCGTTTAGAACAGCTTTCAAAACACCTATTGGTACTACACCATATAGGTTGGTTTATGGGAAGAGTTGCCACTTGCCAGTTGAGATTGAGCATAAAGCATTTTGGGCTTTAAAAATGTGCAATTTTGATTTGGCTGAACTTAGAAACAACCGATTGATGCAAATGAATGCCCTTGAAGAAATAAGGAATGAGGCATACACTAGTTCCTTGATTTACAAAGAAAAGACCAAGAATTGGCATAACAAAAGACTCAAGGGTAATAAGGATTTTTACGAAGGACAAAAGGTGTTACTTTTTAATTCAAGGCTCAAACGTTTTCCGGGCAAGCTTAAGACACGATGGGATGGTCCATTTATAGTGAATAATTTTTTTCCACATGGGGCTATTGAGCTAATATCAAGAGATGGAACTCCTTTCAAAGTCAATGGTCATAGGGTGAAAAGATATGAAGAAGGAATTCCGAGAAATGAAGAACTTGAAGAAGGGCTGTTGCTGGAAGGGATTATAGAAACGTAAGCGGGAAGGAGTCCAACTAATGACTCCTTAAAAAGAAGCGCTTCCGGGAGGCAACCCGAGTTTAGAGTTTGCATTCTTTTCCTTTGTTTTTTTTTATTTTTTTTTCCACTTTTAGGATCTATTTTTATCAATCTTCTTCTGAAATTATGCTTAAAATGATTGCTTGAGGGCAAGCAATGCTCAAGTGTGGGGTGGTGGCTTAAAAATCAAATTTTAGTTAAACTGATTAAGCTACTCGTCGAGTCTTTCAATCCTGCTCGACGAGTCTTTTCTGAAATTCATGAAAAATCGCAGATTCGCGCTCCTACTCGGCGAGTCCACAAATTTAACTAAAAAAATTTTATTTTTTTTACAATCTGTAAATAGGGTTCTCTTTTACCCTAATCACTTTCATTCAGCCGCCTCCCAACCCATACTCGCCGAGCAAAGTTCTCTCTCAAGCAACTTCTTCAAATTTTCGCTAGTTCTTCCTCTTACAAGCAAAAAGGTAACATTTTTCTACTTTATTCTTGCTAGCGATCATTACTTTGACAGATTGTAGTAGGTATTTTGCAGAAATTCGGATTTGGGGGTTTTCTCCAAATCTAGGGTTTTGATTTTAGGACAAATTAGGAGGTTTTGGACAAAATTTCTTGTGAATTTATGCTTAATAGACTTAGAATAGCAAACCCCTGTACAAATTACAATGTTTGGATGGATTAATCTGGACCGACTGGAAAATGAACTCGCAGTTCATACTACTCGCCGAGTAGTTCATGAACTCGGCGAGTACATCTCACAGGTGACCTGTTTTGCTTATGTTCTGGGTTTGGTTTGTTGTTTTCTTGATTTTGTTTTGCAAGAATTATGTCTAGACGTGGCCAGAGCTCGAGAGGAGGTGGATATGGAGACATTCCATGGCTTAACTTCCCACAAATTACCTCAAAATCTTCACAAGTCCGTGCAAAAGGCAAGCTTGAAACACTGAAATAGAAGGAGATATACGTTCCCAATGCAATTAATTGGGATTGGATGAATCAAACGGGGCTGGAGGAGGAACTAACTCCTTACTTGGTAAAGTCCTATGTAAATGGGAGAACAACAATCATTTGTGATGGGTGGATTCGACTATTCAAGATGCAAGAACCCGTGTTCCAAGAGCTATGCTGGGAGTTTTTTGCTACCATCTCATTCCGGGGTGGTAGTGATTACTATAGCCCGAATATTATAAGTTTTTGCCTTGGAGGAGAGCTGCGCCAATGCAGCATGGCGGAGTTTGCATGGAGGATTGGGATTTATGATCAAAACGTGATAATGTCGGAGGATTTCGAGGCATTTTTGGAGCAATGCCATAAGGATCTACCCGAGGGAGTTGTTTCCTCTACGTGGTGGAATACTATCGCCAACCGGGTCTATATTCCATCTTCCGCCCAAGAAGGCTTTATCTGTTCACCCACCCATCGTCTTATCCACCGTCTCGTTGCTAGCACCATCAACATGAGGAAGGATGATGACAAAGTCCCCACTCTTGACATTTTTTATTTGTGGAGTATTATCACACCGGACGTCTTTTGCAACTTGCCTTATTGCATGGCAAAGTACCTTGCGGAAGGAGCGGTCAAGGAAAAAATTACCTCCAAAATTAATGGGGATATGTTTGTTACGAGATTGGCAAAGTCTTATGGGATTTTGGATAGGCAAGAAGCAAGGGCATTGACAATGATTTCTCCCCCTCCGTTTAGCATTACATTATTTAGGAGGGCAATGATTGTTGAGAAGTTTGGGGATGCATTTGGGATCCCAAATGAGGACGAGGTAATTGTACCCGAGGAGCCGGGAAGGAGAGTTAGGCATAGGAGGGATCGACCCCGAGAAGACCCACCGGTCATCCCGGTGGAAGAGGAAAACACAGAATGGGATAATGTGGAATTAAGGAGGTACTTGGATGACATTGGTCGAGGCATTAACTACAGTAATGAATCATTTGTTTATCTATTTGAACAAACGAATATTGCGCCGAGGCCTGGGCCCGGATTCCCGTATGTGATGAGTTGGGAGGAGCGTGTGTAGAGGAGGAACAATCAAGCAAGTGGGAGTGGAGCAGGAGGAGATGATATTGAAGAAGATTGAAAGTTTATGTTTTTTTAATTTGGATGTTATTTTATTTTGTTGGTTTTGTGTTTTGAACTTTTATGTATTAAGACTTAATTAGGAGTGTGCTTGTTTTCTTTTACTGTGGTTGCCTTGTTTCTTTTCAGGATTGAAGATTAGGATGCAATATAAGAGTCTCATTGGTCAAGGCTAGAGTGAGGGTCGGGTCTAGATGAGAGTATGCAATTTCAAGTTTAGGATCGAGTCCGTTAGGAATAAGGGTGACAAAATGTGTTATTTACTGAAGAAATCAAAGAAGAGTCACTGAATTGTCATATTCCAGCAGATTAGCAAAGGATCAAAAGCAGAACATTATTTTTTCCACTCAGCGCTCTACTCGCCGAGTGCACATATTGGACTCGACGAGTCTATCTGCAACATCACGATTTTCTGCTTGAAGTCAATTTACTCGCCGAGTTCCCGTTCTACTCGACGATTCAATCAAGATTACACTCACATGATTCGGATTTTGGGCACATTCGCTGCAGTTTTTACTCATGTTATCATGAAGATTAATTCCTGGAGATTTCCAAGAAGCTTTTTCCTCGATATTTTGGAGCTGTCAACCACACGAGACGAATGACACCCAAGGCATGGATGAGCTGTTCCCATGTCTAAAGTCAATTGAAGATGGAGCGGAAAAGAAGAGATATCAACCTCGCCACTACTATCCCAGGGGAGTCTGTTCCAATTCTCTCTTTACTTTTATGTTCTTTATCATGCATAACATGCAATGAGGACATTGCATGAATTAAGTGTGGGGTAGGGGGTTGGTTATGTTAGCTAATTAGAATCCTAATTTTAGTTAAATTTTAAAAATTTTGCATTAAAATTGCTAGGGTTAATTTAGAAAATTTTGGTAAAAACAATTAGGATTCCATGCTAGCGTTATGTTTGATGATTGCATGAAAACCCAAATGTTTAGTTGAGCCTACATACGTTATAGTGCATTTGTGGCCCCCTTTATTCTAGTGAAATCATGGGACAAAAACATAACCTCGCTTAGTTTGAGGGATGCAACATGTTTAGCATCGTGTACTTGAAATGTATCCAGGAAGACTAATGTCTTAACCAATAAGGGTTGAAGTTGAGCGCTCCTGCTTAAGCATGTAGGTTTTGAGTGATAAAAAAGTGAGGTACATGTAATAAAAAAAAGAGAGAATTACAAGAAAAGTTTGAAGAATTTTTGGAGTACAAAGTATGAAAATCAAAGATCAAAAATTCTAAAGAAATTCCAAAAAGTTGAAGATACCCAAAAATCAAAGAAAATCAAAAAGGTGGCAAATTTGAAGAATTCAAAGAAATCAAAGTTCAAATTATCAAGAAGGTGAAGAATTCCAAAAAGCTCCATAGTGGTATCAAAAATTGTAATTGTCTAGATTATGTATGCTTGGGTTGCTCAACCAAAAATACATTGACGTTAAGGGAGTTTTCTGAGGATGGATTTGGAGGGATGCATAAAATGAGCGTTGTTCGAAAGAAGTGGGCAAATGTTTATGAGGATTGTGAGTATTTAGGATGAGGGGGGTCGTTTAGGAAAATTTTAGACACAAATGCATGCGTTGCGGTTTTGGCATAATGGCTGGGTTTGATTGGGATTGTCTCATGTGATTCTAGTGTGCAAAAATTCAGTTTTGCTTGGGGGCAAGCAAAAGTCAAGTGTGGGGTATTTTGATATGTGCATATTTAGCCATATATTTAGTATAGACTTTTATCAATTATTAGCTAATTATTTGCATATTATGGACAAAAGGTACTTAATAATGTTTAAATTGTATTTTCAGTCCAGAAGTCATGCTCGGGAGCAAAAAGGAGGAAGGAGATGCAATTAGAAGCTGGAGAATGAAGAAAGAAGTACAAACCTGAAGCTACTCGGCGAGTCCAGTCGTCTACTCGGCGTGTTTCCACGAATGTTCGCAAAGCAATATGTAGAGTCCTTGTCGTACACAGATTTTACAAAGAAACTCGGCGAGTTGGGTATCTACTCGACGAGTTGCCCCTGTTTTGAGGATCTTATAAATAGAGGTCAAATTCCAAATCCACTATCTTTTTCTGGCTTTTCTGGAAGATACTTTGCGACTAAGGAAACCCTTGGAGACCTAAAGAACGTGAGAAGAACCCTAATCTCTCATTCTTAGAAGATTCAAGGCAACTTAGGTTTAATTTTCCACTTTATCTTGAATTGAACAATGTTTGAGTTGATTACTTTCGTTTTTAGCTTTTTGACTACTGTAATCATGAGCTAAATTTACTAGTTTCTGTTTAGGGAAGACGATTTTACTCCTATGGATTGATTTTATGGTTTGATTAATTGTTAATTGGTGAGTTTGTTAAATTAAGCTTGTTAAAGATCCTTATGCATTAACCATAACTATTCTCTGTTAATAGGAAGGCAATTAGGCTGCATGAACATCTCTTAATTATTTACCTCATATGACTTATGTGAACACTTTGTTATGTGCCTAGGACTAGTGAATATGAAACTAGGATTAATTAGAGAATGGGTAACTTAATGTGTGAGCTTGTTGATAAACGAACAACAAGAGGCTAATTGAATTAGTAATTTGATTAACCAATTATAAGTCTTATTTAATCCGAATAATTGAACTAGGGAATTAATTAGCTTAAACACTTGATCACTGCTTAAATTAATTGATTTTCTAAGGATTGGTAATAGGGAATGCGAATCTAATCACTTTAGTCGGTAACCAATAATAATTAATCTATTGCTTTGCCATAAAATTAACCATAGGAGTGAATGAGTTGAACCTAAGCAGAAACCTTTTATTAAATTTGGTGAATTTTTACTTGGTTTTAGTTGATTAGTTAATTGTGTGTTAGTTAGTGTGTCTAAGTTTCTAGTCTTGTAAAACTAGAGAAAACCCTTTTACTTTTATTACTTGTTGGTTAAAATTAGTTATTAGGTTAATTTCCGTTCCTCGAGTTCGACACCCTACTTATTCAACTATACCACTAAAAGACAGGTTCACTGCCTTTGTGTGTTTAAATTATATTTTTAGAGTAGGAATAAAACGAGTTGGTTTTACACACATCATGGAGTAATCGGGCTTAATACATAGTCCAATTCCAATGGCCCAAAAGTGGGTCCCAATAAGTCCAAGCCCATAAATCCAATGTTAGGGTTTTCTAAACCCTAATTAGGGTTTCCACCCAATCATAGCCCAATAGGCCCAAAACTAAATCTTTAACCCCATTAGAGTTTCAACATTTCAATTAGGGTTTTGCTAGTCGGGCACCACCCACTACCACCTCGGGTAGTGGTGGTCAACGGCGGCTCACGGCGGAGGCCACCACTTCACGGTGGTGGTTAGGGTTTCTAGTCCAATCGAGCCCAAGCACTCCTAAAGCAACCCAAGCACAACTAAGCACACCGTTACCCAACCCGATGGCTGGTGGCGACAGGAGGCGGCAGCCACCACCTCACGGTGGTGGTTATAGTTTTCTATTATTATTTCGGGCACGATATACAATTTACTACTCAATAACACACACACACTAATATAAACATACACACACACAACCACCCTTGTGGTGGCCGGTGGTAGTACATGGTGGCAGCCACCATGGCTGGCGGCCATGGTGGTTATCTCCTCAGTTTCCGGCCTACAGAAAACGCACACACACTTCAAACGAGAAGTCGGACCCCAAGAGAATACACACCAACACAACCTTCGTGTGGCGGCATACGACAGTCAAAGCAGGTGCGTACGAGGATGGCGACACGCAGCTTGACGTCGTCTTCAACAGCTTGGCATCGTCCATAGAGATTCTTCCGTGCGCTCACGACATCACCGACAGTTAGGGTGACGTTGGTGCTTCAGGGGCAAGGTACCAGTCAGAAAGGCAGCGGCTGGAGCTCTAGGATGGTAACGGGAGAAAGAGAAGGTGAAGGAGAACGGAGGAGGTAACAGTCGCGCCCGGTAGTCACGTCGTCGACCCGTTCTTGTCGGAAGAAAATAGCTGCGACGTTCGGCGATGGCGGTAACATGAGGTTGGCGGCGCCGGAGATCGTGGGGGGGGGGGGGGTGAGGGTGGGATGATGGCGGCTGCACTCCTTTAGGGTTAGGGTTTAGGGACCGGTGGGTTATGGTTATATACCCGGTGCCCTCAAATCTTATTTCCATAATGGCATAAAGAGTCCCTCTCCATAAAATTCTTTCCAAAACAGCTCCCATATTTACCTATTACACCCTTGATCTTATAATTCTTTTCATAATTAATCCAACAGTTACTAAACAGCCCCTACCCAACAATTTATTTTCAAATGAAGTCCATAAGTTACCATTCAACCCTTAGCTTCCAAACTCTCTTGAAATTAAGTCCCCATAATTTACCAAGTAGTCCCTGCCTTCACAAATATTTACAAAGCCAGTCCGGAACTTACACTATTAACCCCCAACTTCTAAATTATGCCAGATAACTCTTCGAAATCAACACCTTGCTATATAATTATTGATTTTAGGGCTATTATACATTCATTAATTTGTTTATTTATTTACTAAATAAACGGGGTGTTACAACTGCACTCACGCCACGTCAATTCTTCTGCGCACATCGACTCTGACGCACTGCCGCCAACGACCGCGACCAACAGACCTCAAACTGGGAATCCAACCTTTACTTGGGAGGTCACAAGCCTGCCTACTCCTTCGAACTCGGAAATATGAAGGGCAAGATCCTTGCCACAGATACTGACAACCTAATCCGACAATCTGCCACTTAATCCTAGATGCAAACACCGAGCCGATCATAACAACCACTTCCTCTTCGTGTCTTAAGGTCTGAGGCACAACCTTGAAAAAACCCTCGAGACTTCCAATCAACATACCAATCCGGGTCGGAACCATTTAACTCGCATCAAAATCACCACAGTGGCCTGAACAACACAACACCCATCCTCGCGTGAGCGGCCCAAGCCAAAAGATCAACGAATACGGAACCATTGTCTCGAACCATGGTGTCCAACTATGTTATCTACCCTGACTAGTCCTTAGAATCTCTGAAATGCTCCTCGACTTGAGTATGGATCATGTGCTTTCAGTATTACGGGCCAAATACTACCTTCCACACCTATCCATACTCTCCTCAAGAATCCTCTCGGGTCCTCTAAGACCTGATCATACAATACTCCTAAAATCTGCTCAACAGCGAAACAACTGCACTAGAATACACCCTAGGCTATCCTAGGATTCACCCACTTCTCTACCATCAACTGCTGAAGAATTCCTTACAATGTCAATTAAGTATTCCATGAATACAATCACATGCAACAGAGCTCAGATAATCCTTTGAGTAATAGACTCATCCCTATAACGGTTGGACTCAGACAAGAGCTGCGAAGCAGAGTCAAATCCGTCACTATGAGATTATCCAACCTTTTTCACATGTGATTTGACATATTCACTCAATGGCTAACTTATATCACTCATGAGTTCCACAAGGCATAAAGCAAGCAACATTCGAGCAGAGAAGCCAACTGACACTAAAATATAATAACATTTGACAGATCCTCCTACAAAATCCTCGATCTCAGACTCCCAGCATCTCGCATGCATCTTCGCCCTGCCCTCACTCCCTCAAGAGTGACTAATCCTTCCTCAGGCCGACCTGCTATGAACCGTTCCCCTGCCAGGGAAACCACCACTACCTCATCCAAAACGCGACTGGCCGACTGACCCCATAAGATACACGATACCCCGATTGCCACACGACCCTCCATTGATGCCAGACGACTATCACATGAATACAATCACATGCCCCATAACGTAAACAATCTTAGGCTAAAAGATTCAATCCCACAACGATTGGACTTAGACAAGAGTTGCAAATCAGGACCAAACCCCTCAACCTAAGATTCTTTAAATCATGTGGCATGTGACTTAGCGTACCCACTCAATAGCCATTTCACACGCGGAAGAGTCACACAACGGCCAAATAAGGGAACTCTATGGGAACTAAGGCATCACATAATCAGGCAATTCTATCAAGCAATCCCTGAAGATCTCTAGCCTATCACTAGCATGTTGTTCTAACATATCACAAGATCAATAACAATGTGGTAATCTGGGGTCTACTTACTGGCTCCGACTGATCGTAAACATCGTATCCTCTTTTGTATTTTGAAAACCATTTTGAAAATCCTTTTGAAAGTCTTTCCTTAGTTTGAGACTGGATTCACATGAGTGTTCATCCAATTCACTCAAACCAAGTCTCTGATACCAACTTGTAACATCCGTAAAATTCATAAAAATTTTAAACTTTTTCGAACATCCAGAAACCACCATTTATTACAAATTGTTTTCAAGATAGTTTATCATCAGAGTAATCCCATAAATCATGAAATAAAATACGAGGAGGTGCACGATCAAGCCTTCGCCTTCCCGCGATCATCCGAAGTACCTGAAACAAAATTCACGACTGTAAGCCCGCAACTTAGTGAGTTCCCCCAAAGTACCAAAACTTACAAATAACACATATCACAAACAACACACTATGGGTCCAATCAACCATCGGGTTGGAATTGTTGGGTTTTGAGCATTCTAACACTCCTATGGTGTACATGCAACCCTAGAAACCTTGGATCTATGTTTGACTAAGATACATGCAAAATGATTTTCCAAGGTTCATAATCCTATCTAGCATACATAGGGATCTTTTATTCTAATAGTTAGTAAGAATTACATACCTCTTTGTAGCTTGGATTCCTTTGAAACCTTGTGAGCCTAGCACCTCAAGTGTGATGCCTCAAATGCTTCACACAACACCAAGTACACTTGGAATAAACTCTAAGAGAATAAGAACACTTGTATTTTCGGCTAGCCCTCTTTGATTCACTCTAGTGTCCAAAAATGGTGAATAATAGCTCCTTTATATAGTATGTTACAATTAGGGTTACACCATGTAAACCGTAATTGTCATGACCTTTCATTTCCATGACCCATGGGTTATGTAACTCCCATGGAGCATCCATGGAGCATCTTATGGGTTTAACCCAACTTGATAATCCATGGAGCCTTGGCCCACTATATAAGTTATGGATGATTGACACAATCAACCCATATATTTAATTAGTCTTCTTTTGATCACATAATTAATTCTAAATTAATTATTGATCAATACTAACTAAATATTATTATTCTTATTATTAATATATTAGAACTTATAATATATTAATAAACCATAAGTGTCTTATTTCTCTCATTTAGTCTATCCAAGTGCATGATGCCATGCAACCCAAATGGACCATGCCGGGTCGGGTCAAGTACATACCAAATATAGTTATGGACTTAGACACTATATCCAACTGTCTCCCACTTGGATAAGTCTAATAACTATAGTTGCAAGTATGACTTCGGGAACCGATCAACAATCGTAGCTCTTTCAAGGTCTCTCGGAACTGAGAAGATGATGGTGTGCCATTTTAGATAAGTGATCATATAATCCTCTGTTCTAGATATCAGCCGGACAAACACATGGAACAATGTCTTTCTATTGTCTAGCAGTTGTTTCCCGATTTCCGATTTGTTTGACATAGAACTTAATTGAACACATCAATTTAGTTCTGACCGGGCCCGGTACATGGGTCAAAACAAAATCATCGAGGGGCCTATATATCGCTTCTAATCCAAGAAGGAACAGATAAACTTCGACTCATATGTTTGCTCTACTACTTGTTGAATTACACACAAAGGTACGTTTTATAACATCGAGTTACCAATGCGTTTTCGTACAATCAATGCATAACCAACTCATAGGTAACAAATCATATGTCTAGGTTTGAAGACTTATATGATATTACTGTCTCACGATCACTCGAGATAAATTCCATGAAGTGATACCAGTGAGCGTGGGTTGAATCCAATACTCAGAACTTATGAGCACTCATGAGTGTTGTAGCCCCCTTTGTCCAACATCTTGGACCTCTACAAACCAACCCATGACAGTCTTGATTCATATGTACTTCCAACATATGATTGACTGTGGAGAATTTGAATAATATGATATATACCATAACATAATTATTCTGGAAGTCAAAACATGCAAAAAGAAATACTAGTAAATGATTGACAAGACATAGCAACTCTTTACTCATAAATAACAACTTTTATTTATCATCAAATGTCAATTACATTTTACATATTTCAAAATTATCTAACTTCTAAAAACTAATATCATCTCTTAGCCCTATGCACCTAGCATGCTGAAGATGCTTAACCCTACTCAGTCCCTTCGTGAGGGGATCTGCCGGGTTCTCATCTGATGATACCCTCTTTGCCACGAGGATTCCTTCTTCTATTCGATGTCTGATGAAATGATATTTTCTGTCAATGTGCCTGGATCTCCCGTGATCCCTTGGTTCCTTTGCTAAGGCAACTACACTTTCACTATCACAGAAAATTTCCATGGGCTCCTTAATAGCTGGTACAACTCCAAGGTCTCCGATGAAGTTCCTTAGCCATATAGCCTCCTTTGCTGCTTCACTTGCTGCTATATACTCTGATTCACAAGTGGAATCAGCCACTGTATCTTGCTTGGAACTTTTCCAAGTAATTGCCCCTCCATTTAGAGTAAAGACCCAGCCCGACTGAGAGCGAAAATTATCCCTATCAGTCTGAAAGCTAGCATCACTATACCCTGCTACTTTCAAGTCATCACTCCCACCAAGGGTAAGGACCCAGTCCTTAGTCCTTCGCAGGTACTTGAGAATATTCTTTACTGCAGTCCAGTGAGCCTTGCCAGGATTACTCTGATATCTGCTAACCATGCTTAAAGCAAAAGCAACATCAGGACAAGTACAAGTCATAGCATACATGATCGAGCCTACAACGGAAGCATATGGGACTCGATTCATTTCAACTATCTCTTCATCTGTACTCGGGCTCTGAGTTTTACTCAGTCTGGCATTACACTGAATAGGTAAATCTCCTTTCTTGGAATTTTCCATACTGAACCTCTTCAGCACTTTGTCCAAGTAGGTACTCTGACTAAGTCCAGTTAGTCTTTTACTCCTGTTTCTCAAAATCTTTATCCCGAGGATATAGGCAGCTTCTCCTAGGTCTTTCATAGTGAAACACTTCCCAAGCCAGGATTTCACCTCATGCAAGGTTGGGATGTCATTTCCTATGAGCAGTATGTCATCCACATACAGTACCAAAAAGCTAACTATACTCCCACTAGCCTTGACATATATACACGATTCATCTTCACATCTTGAAAAGCCAAACTCTTTGACTTTCTCATCGAAGCAAAGATTCCATCTGCGAGGCGCTTGTTTTAATCCATATATGGATTTTTCAAGCTTACACACCCTATTAGGGTATTCTGTACTTACAAAACCCTCTGGCTGAGCCATGTAAACATCCTCAGCCAACTTTCCATTAAGGAAAGCGGTTTTGACATCCATTTGCCATATTTCATAATCATGAAATGCAGCAATGGCTAACAGAACCCTAATACACTTAATCTTGGCTACTGATGCAAAGGTCTCATCATAATCAACTCCCGGAGTTTGAGAATAACCCTTTGCAACCAGTCGTGCCTTATAAGTGTGTACATTACCATCCATTTCGGTCTTCTTCTTGAAGATCCATTTGCACCCAACTGTCTTACGACCTGGTACATTGTCAACCAAGTTCCAAACTTGATTGTCATACATGGATTGTATCTCGCTATCCATAGCCTCTTTCCGTTTAGCTGACTCAGGGCCTGCCATGGCTTCCGTGTAGCTGTTAGGCTCTTCCAGATTTATTAGTGTATTATCACTGATAAGGGTATCACCTTCTACAGTAATATGGAAACTATAATAATGTTCAGGTGCACTCCTAACTCTGGTGGAACGCCTCAGAGGTATGGACTCTTCAGTCGGCTCAACAGGAGTTTCCTCCTCAGGTTGAGGGCTAGGGTTTGAGGTTCCTTCACCGCTTGACTCTTGAATTTCTTCAAGGTCAACTTGCCTCCCACTGTCTCCTTGGCTTATGAGTTCTCTCTCTCGAAAGACTCCTCTTCTTGCTACAAAGACCACATTATCACTGGGTCTGTAGAAGATCTAACCAAAGGATTTCTGTGGGTAGCCGATGAAAATACACCTCTCACTTCGAGGTTCGAGCTTGTCATGAGTCTCGCGTCTCACGAAAGCCTCACAACCCCAAACCTTGATGTGGTCTAGATTTGGAACTTTTCCAGTCCACATCTCGTGAGGTGTTTTGGCAACCTTCTTTGTAGGGACTAGATTAAGGATATGGGCGGCAGTTTCTAAGGCATACCCCCAAAATGAGATTGGTAGCGAAACTCGACTCATCATGGAACGAACCATGTCCAACAAGGTTCGATTGCGCCTCTCAGCTACACCATTCAACTGTGGTGTTTTGGGAGGTGTCAATTATGAGACTATCCCACATTCCTTAAGATAGTCAAGGAACTCGGTACTAAGATACTCACCACCTTGATCGGATCGAAGCATCTTAATGTTCCTGCCCAACTGATTTTCCACTTCTTGCTTAAACTCTTTGAATTTATCAAAGGTTTCCGACTTATGTTTGATTAAGTAGACATATCCATATCTACTAAAATCATCAATAAAAGTCACATAAAAGTGATTAGCATCTCTAGTGGCGGTTCTGAAGGGTCCACACACATCTGTGTGTATGAGATCCAACAAACCTTCACCCCTAGCACAAGTGCCAGTAAAAGGTGACTTTGTCATTTTTCCAAGTAGACAAGATTCACAACTATCATCCGACTTTAGGTCAAATGATTCCAAGACTCCATCCTTTTGGAGTTGGCCTATGCGTTTCTTGCTTACATGTCCAAGACGACAATGCCATAAAGATGCTTTATCTAAGCTAGTGGAAGAATCAATACACAATACATTATTTCCTAAGTTATCTTCAATAGATACAGTTTCATACACACCATCACAAGGTAATGCTTTAAAATAAAGAACACTATTATAGAAAGCATCAATACCCCCATTTTTATTATCAAAATAAAAGGCGAAACCTTGTTTATACAATGCATGAAAGGAAATAACATTTCTTGCCATTTCTGGCGAATAACAACATTTATTCAAGTCTAATGTAAACCCACTATCTAGTAACAAGGAATAAACTCCAATCTTGGTGACAGGTGAAACTTTCCTATTCGCCATGATGAGGTTTATCTTTCCATGCTCCAAATCCTCACTTCTTCTTAGTCCCTGCAGATAAGAACATATGTGAATTCCACAACCTGTATCAAGGACCCAAGACTTAGAATGAGGTGAGTTATTAGACAATATTGTGTATATACCTGCATGTTTGGGTTTTACTTTCCCATCCTTAAGATCTTGCTGGTATTTAGGGCAGTTTCGCTTCCAGTGCGACTTTTCATGGCAATAGAAGCATTCAGCCTCATTAGGGTTAGCAGAAGGAGTGACAAAACCTTTCTTGGTTTTGCTTGAAGAGGTGCCTTCAAGGTTCTTACCCTTGGTACCCTTAGAAGAGTTCCTTCTCTTCTTACCTTTGCCATGCCCGATTGCCAAGACATTAGCCGCAGTAGGAGTAGGAGGAGTAATAACACCCGACTTACCCTTAAGACTACTTTCTGCAGTCTTTAAGAGTCCTTGAAGTTTACTAAGTGTAACTTCTTCCTTATTCATGTGGTATGTCATTCTAAATTGATCATAACATGAAGGTAAGGAGTGCAAAATAATATCTATTGCTAACTCCTCAGGAAAGTCAACATTCAGTTTCTTCAAGCGATCCACAAATCTTTGCATTTTCTGCATGTGGGTCGTGAGGGACTCATTGTCCTTCATTTGGGTGGTATCATGGAGGAGATTATTTCATACCTCTCTTGACGAGCACTTTGATGGTATCGCTCCATCAAGTCCATGTGCATCTCAAAAGGGTAATAGTCCTCATAGGACTTTTGGAGGTCGGCTGTCATTGTGGCAGTCATGATACATGCTACTTTGGTAGCATCCCTTTCATGTGCCTGAAATGCAGCAATCTCCTCTGGGGTAGCAGTTGACTCATCAATCTCCTTCAGCTCCCTATCAAGGACATATTCTTTGTCCTCATAGCGAGTGACCATCCTGATGTTTCTGATCCAATCCATAAAATTGGATCCATCAAAGATGACTCTCCCACAAAGGTTCATGAGAGAGAAGGAGCCAGTAGGGTTTGAGCCAGAAGCATTGTTTTTGGAAGACATCTGAAATGAAAGAATATGTTTAGATTAGATTTCAGGATAGTCCTTAATAAAGCACCCAAATGCTATATTAAGGCTAGGACCCAACACAATATTTTATAACTTAGAAGAGGGATGCCGTAATCCAAGCTATAAAATATTTGAAGGTAGGTGAATGACGATTCACCAATTTCCACCATAAAACGGAATAAATCTTATTAGGTTTTGATTGGTTTAGAAATTCGTAGGTTCTTTGAGATTCATTGAACTTTTCAATGGCATGTTTCAATCTCGAGTGTGCCCTTCAAGTTTTGTGACTGGGATGCCGAGGATCACAAAACAAGGTGTGAAGTAACCATGCAAATTACTTGGTACACTTAATGTATTACCCCTCAATCGAAGTGCCGGTTAACCACACACGCTCCAACGATACTATGATAAACATTAAGTCACCATTTGCCTACCTTGATAAGTCCAAGTTAGTGTGCCGGTTAACCACACATGCTCCACTAACGACTTAATCAAAGTGCAAAGTGTAATTTCATGGATTAGCACCTTATTCACATTTTCCTAAAGTAACTAAGATTGGGAATTAATAAATGTTTAGTTACTTTAGTATATGCATAATACTTATTATGAGAATTTATAAGTCCTTGTCCTACCCGTTCGGCTAACGACCCTCCACCGATCAAGGAAGCGGTGGGTGAGAATGGACACCCATTAAGTTGCCATTTTATAGACAACAACCTTATACCCCCCTTATAGACCGGCTTTGTGAATGAGGCCTACTAATGGTAAAATGACTTTTATCTTATACATATATAATTAAAATTCACTTATAATATTATAAAGTATAAGGGTTGAATTTTAATATTTAAAATTCTAAGGGTTGGAACTAAAGTTTTAATTATGACTTTACTTGTTCCAAAACTTGAGGGCAAGTTTTGTAAACTTTCAAAACTTTTCATTTTTCATAACTTATGATTTTATTAGAGTATTAAAATGAAGACTCTTCATTTTCATAACTCTTGTGTTCTTTTAATGGTTTTAATTCAAGTGTGACTCTTGGTTTTCCATAACTTGAGGACAAGTTATGGACTCCATTAAAACACATAATGATCAAGAATTAACTAACATGGAGGTTACTAATAATTCCAATGATCATCTAAATTCATAAGTTCAATAACATGATTATCAAGAATTTCAAGAATCATAACAAACTTATATAAAACTTGTAATTTTTGATAATAGCCATTGCAAATGGATTAGCATAAACATTACACCAACTAAAACAAGTTTTACAACACCAAAACAGTTTAGGGTAATGTTTCTAGTCCATTTCCAGCAGCAAAACTCGAAAATCTGGACAATGCAGCCTCTACTCGTCGAGTGCATGAACAGACTCGACGAGTAGCATGCATTTCTTCATGGACTCGTCGAGTCCCCCCATGGACTCGGCGAGTTCATACGTGCAGTGAACAAAAAAATTCGTTTTTCAGCTATTTTGCATCAAGTATTAAACAAACAAGCCTAGGCTCTGATACCACTGTTGGGTTTTGAGCATTCTAACACTCCTATGGTGTACATGCAACCCTAGAAACCTTGGATCTATGTTTGACTAAGATACATGCAAAATGATTTTCCAAGGTTCATAATCCTATCTAGCATACATAGGGATCTTTTATTCTAATAGTTAGTAAGAATTACATACCTCTTTGTAGCTTGGATTCCTTTGAAACCTTGTGAGCCTAGCACCTCAAGTGTGATGCCTCAAATGCTTCACACAACACCAAGTACACTTGGAATAAACTCTAACAGAATAAGAACACTTGTATTTTCGGCTAGCCCTCTTTGATTCACTCTAGTGTCCAAAAATGGTGAATAATAGCTCCTTTATATAGTATGTTACAATTAGGGTTACACCATGTAAACCGTAATTGTCATGACCATTCATTTCCATGACCCATGGGTTATGTAACTCCCATGGAGCATCCATGGAGCATCTTATGGGTTTAACCCAACTTGATAATCCATGGAGCCTTGGCCCACTATATAAGTTATGGATGATTGACACAATCAACCCATATATTTAATTAGTCTTCTTTTGATCACATAATTAATTCTAAATTAATTATTGATCAATACTAACTAAATATTATTATTCTTATTATTAATATATTAGAACTTATAATATATTAATAAACCATAAGTGTCTTATTTCTCTCATTTAGTCTATCCAAGTGCATGATGCCATGCAACCCAAATGGACCATGCCGGGTCGGGTCAAGTACATACCAAATATAATTATGGACTTAGACACTATATCCAACAGGAATACCCCATGCCCTTCAACCATTGGGTTGGAATGCCAACATACTATGAGTCCAATCAACCATTGGGTTGGAATACCCCAGGCCCCTCAACCATCGGGTTGGAATGCCAATATACTATGGGTCCAATCAACGATCGGGTTGCAATACCCTAGGCCGCTGAACCATTGGGTTGGAATACCAACATACTATGAGTCCAATCATCCTCAGGATGGAATACTCTAGGCCCTCAATCATCGGGTTGGAATACCTCGGCCTTTTGGCTTACGCACAAAGTAGTGAAGCCTCAGCCACCAATCAAACATGTGCACACATAACAGATAACCATATAATGGTCTGTAACCAGTCAAACAGGTCTAACAAATCACTAAGCATAACAACATCCTATCTACCAGGATACCGATCTAATGGATCATAACAACATAGCAACATCCTATCTACCAGGATACAAATCTAATAGATCATAACAATACTCAATCATAATACAAAACAAGATAACAATCCAAAGGGCCGACCTTGGTGCCTTAGACCCTGTTAATACAGTGAGGAAAACTCACCTCACAAGCAGTACTGACTGACAAGATCCAACTCTCGAATCATAACTCTAAACTCAATTGCCTACAACCACCATGTGACTATCTTCATCAAAATCCCGAAATACTCAAAATACCCTTAGAAGTCAAACTTGGTCAACCATGGTCAAAGTCAAAGTCAACACTCAAGGTCAACAGTCCATGTTGACCGAACTCATCGAGTGCATCTATCGACTCGTCGAGTTCCTTCAGTGTTTAGAAAACCGGGAAATATCCGAGTCAATTCGTCGAGTTGTAAGAATAACTCGTCGAGTCCCTGCAGTATCCAGAAAACGGGAAAACTCGATTCAACTTGTCGATTTGACAAGGCAACTCGTCGAGTTTTCCTAGTCTTAAAGCATTCAAACACTTCTAAGCGAAATCAAAGGCCCAAACTATACCCTTAGGACTGAAATAACACGTAAAGTTGCTAATTTTACGTCGATGCATGGCATCAAGAGGCTTAAACACTAAAAGAAAGCTTCTTAAGGGACTTAACGCATGAAGGAGGGCCAAGACTTGATAAATTTGGGAACTTTAAGTCCATGGAGGCCATGAGATGTCGAGATATGAAATCATAGCTTCATAACATGCTCAAATCCAAGAATGGTCCCAATATGTGCTAATAATGGCCATAAACTTTCGACTGAAGAGATCTCTCAAATAAATGGTCAAGGTAATGACTTTATACCTTAATGTGGCTGCCAAGACAGAGGAATTTCCGGATCTAAAGCTTCTCCCTTCAACTATGCACCGCCAACTTCAAACTCCTTTAAGAAGGCACCAAAGAAACACTCTTTAAACTCACACACACTCAAAATGGAAGTTGAGGCACGATTTAGGGTTTCTCTGGACAAAGAAGGTGATAAGGGAGGCCTACAATGAGACTTAAGGTCTTTAAATAGGGTGCAAAACCTAAAAAATTAGGGTTTCATACTCAACCTTCAACTCGTCGAGTTGGAGCCTTCCAACTCGTCGAGTAGATCTTGAAAATTACGCAGCCATTATTTCTCTACACGACGAGTTGGCACCTCCTAACTCATCGAGTTTCCCTGTAAAATACATATATAAAGCTTTAAATTCATACTTGAAGATTAAGATGTTACAATTATGTTTAATGATGATACTCTTTTGGTATAGAAAAGCATTAGATTTATCATGTAATATATAAAAAAGAATCAATACAATAAATTTATAGCATCTTGAATTTTACTTTTTATAATAAAAATCAATTTTAACAACACTTACTATTGGTAAATAATTACTAAGCGTACGAATTATTATATATAATATTAAAAACCGCGTCCTTATGAATAGTAGACGTTTTGCATTTCGGAATTTGACCACAACATTTTATATAGTTTGTTAATTTTGGTCCCTGTCCTGCTATCACCGGCCACTGCTTCCAATTAGATGGTTACAGATAGATTATCCACGAACTTCATCATTATCACTTTTAAACAGTAGAAATACTATTCCGATCAACAAACTACTCCCCTATGTACCCCAAACTCCATCGAACCCTTTATTATATATAATATTAAGTAAATTGGTCCTTATGAATAATATATTTTTTTGCATTTCATAATTTGACCACAAAATTTTATGGAGTTTGTCAATTTTGGTCTCTATGTTGCTATCACCGGTTACTGCTTCTAATAAGATGGCTAGCGATAGATTCTCCATCTACTTCTTCATTATCACTTTTAAACAATAGAAACACTATTTCGATCGACAAGACACTCCCCTGATATTTCCCCCAAACTCCATCGAAACCTTTAAAAGTGAACGCATCAGGTTCCTGTCGCCCGTCCGACCCTTTTTTCATTGGAGCGTTGCCGTAGCCACTTTTTGTCAAAACTCTTCTGTTTCAGCTTGACTTTTGAACCTTAAGGTGTGCTTACTCTTCATTGTTTCATGATTTCGATGTCCTTACGTGTTGAACCTTCACTAATTGTTATATGAATACTTGATTGATTGAAACTGCACAAACAATCTATTAAGAAAAATTGATGTGTGTTCTTACATTGTAAAGTCATGCAATATATTTGTTTGATCAAATGCCTTTGAGAACTTTTCGTAGCTTATGCAACTTTTCGATCTAAGAAAATAGCAACGCTTTGATACCAATTGGATCCTCTCTTACACATGTTATACTTTTATTTGGAGTTCTAGTTTGTCCATTTTTGTTTTTATTTATTCTGATGGGTGGTTTTAATATATACTAGCCTGATTTGTACTATCTTTTGAATTACAGCTAATGTTCATACAAAAGTCAATTACACGTCAACTCCTTTTCCTACATTCCTACAAAAGTCAATTACAACTTCACCATTCACAATTTATAGGTTTTGGCTACTATGGAGTTCATTTGCATGTTGCAACAGGCTATGTGGTTTTATCTATATTCGAAAGTGAAAGCATAAGCATAAGTATTTAGGTTTACTGAATTTGGACGATTTATCATACTAGCTTTATTAAGGTATAATTGCAGTATTGAATGAACACTGCATCGCCTCTCAATGTAACCAAATATAACTCCAATCACTTACTTTGGGTTAAAAGGAAGAAATGACATTTTACTTTAATTTATTTATGTTTGAATTTTTTATAGGGGATAAATGAGGATAAATGGGGCCAGTAGATTACAAGGAAATAAGGAAAAAAATTCAATTGAAGAGGATGTTGTGCTATATGTCGAGGTATACTTTCCATTTTACTTTGAAAAATCCATGTGATATAGCATCCTACTTTGGTTTATTTCTTTTACAACAATGTACTTCCACTTATAGTATTAGGCGAAATGTATTCATTACAAGTTCTCTATGTTTAAATTTTTACAAGAGGGATAAATAGGACCAACATATTACAAGAAATTAAGGAAACAATCAGTTCAAGAGGCTATTGTGCTGTATGTGGATGTATATTTTTCATTTTACTTTAAACAATCCATAGAATACGTCATCCTAATTTCATTTATTCCATTTACAACAATGTACTTTGACTTATAATATTCAGTGACATGTATTCTACAACAAAAAGATTTGGTCAAATATTTAAATCTCATATATTTCTCACACCGGGACAAAAAAAACATTCATTTTTTATTCTGATTATCGTATGTTAGAGTAAACTACATTTTTTTTTTGAATTGACCATTTTTCACTTGGAAAAAAATGTACAAAACCGGATAAAAACATTATACTATAGAAACCAAAATTTTCGTTTATTCATAACTAGAAGTTGCCCACTCCCAGCTACGCATGGGGACACAAACATGTTCGTCCATTGTCGATAGAGGTTTGGTTTTGGGAACCTTTTGCTTCACCATGCTATTGCTTATGGTTTACATAACTAGGCCTGACAATGGAGCGGGTTTTGACCATGATCCGATCCAAACCATCAACAATTATATGGGTTTTGAGCACAAGTTTTGATCCATTTACCCGTTAACGACCCGTACCCGCTAACCCTTTTACTAAAAGGGTCGGGTATGGATCATCACCGATCCGATCCGTTTATAACCCGCCCTATATATTTTAGAATTATACATTTATATTTGATATTTCCTAAAGTTTACTCTTAATTCCAATCGAACGTCCAAAGAAAAAAGGCTAGAGACTAAACTGTTTTTACGTAGGAATCGAGGACTCGACTTCTATACTTCCAATCTTCTACCAAGAATAATGATATCATTTCATTTATATTTCATAAAGCAATCACAAATTTCATCTATAAATCAATAAAATCATTTATCAACCAGAAGAAAGATTACAATTGTTATTCTCTATCAATGCAATCGACGGTCAAAAACCAATCGGAGGTTACTACAATAGTGATTTTAATTCCAATCGAAAGTCATCTAGCACGTAATGTGTTTTCTAAATCAACATATGTTTTAATTAACAAATGTTATGGTAAGATTTAAGTAAAATGTGTTTGATTATTAAACAAACATATGAGTTACGGGGCGGGTTTGGATATCTGTTGATTCGGTGGATAAAGGTATGAGTTTGATTATTCAAAACCCTGCGGGTTACGGAGCGGGTTTGGATCAAATTTTGAAATTTGTTAAAAGGGTTTGGATCAGGGTCGATGCGCTCCAAACCCGCCCCATTGCCAGGTCTATACATAACTAACTTCAGTTTATACTATCGTATGAAACGTATTATATGTGAGCAATTTTATATGTAGGAAACATACATAAAAATAAACACCAAAACCTACACAAAATTTACATCGAAATGTAAAGAAACTCGAATTTACAACATACATAAAAATAAGTTAGTCAGTTTTTTTAAGTTTATGAACGAAAGTTCAAGTAATAAAAAACGCATTATATATGACCTGACTCATACGCAGAAAGCGTACATAAAAAGAAACACGAAAACAGAAAAAAAAGTTATGTCAAAATGTAAAGTAACTTGAATTTATATATATTACAGGGAATAAACACGAAAATTTAGAAAATGAAGGGGGTGAAAATGATATTTTACAAAGTTCAAAGTTGACAATGTGAAAATGATATTTTTAAAACATAGACGGTTGGAAAATGCTATTTTATAAACTACAGAAAAATTACATGGATAGAAGAGGTCATTTTACAAAATTGATGGTGCAAAACTGCAAATCATGTGATTGAAACGTCTACCAACATTGCCTTTTATCCCACATTTCTAACAAGTTATAGTTCTTGTTTAAATATAAACAGCAAAAATATATGAAATTTAAAAGTACAACCAAACTCAATATATCTATCCATTAGGTTTCTTTTTTAGGAATTTATCCTCTCTTATATTTTCTAACGATTTCGATATATAGAGATGGTGTGATGGTCGTTGGTGACATGGGTGCCGTTAGTTATACCTCATTCGGTATGTTAAAGATGAGAGCTCATTTTTCCGTTTATAAGGGCTTAACAATCCAATGGTTAAGTTATATGGTTGATGGATGAAAATGGTGATAAAAAAAAGGTTTTAGGTGCAACTGCCACTAAAACTGGAAAATAGATATTATGAAAAAAAAACTCACAACTAAAGTAACCCATTTTGTAATTTACGCTTATGACATAGTAGTTACAAAATAATAATAGTAATTTACCCACAATGTATCAACGCCATTAACATTAACATTAACATATATATATATATATATATATATATATATATATATATATATATATATATATATATATATATATATGCCTAAAACCGCTCTCGAAAAAGAAAAAATAGTTGGTTATTAGCTCTAAATAATGGTTTTCATATATGCAACAAAGGCTTCTAGTCTATAGAGTCATAAAACTCCACGTACATGCTAATAATCTAACACCATCGTCATAATTAGGGGTGCAAACGAGTCGAGTCGAGCCCGAGCTTGAGCTCGGCTCGATTCGAGCTTTATTGCACCGAACTCGGCTCGATCTCGTAAAGAATTATACAAGCTCGACTTGGGCTCGAGCGCGACTCGTTTTTTTTAACATTCCTAAATAAGCTTAAACTCGGTTCAAGATCATTAAGAAGCTCGTTTACTAATACCCTAAATAATTTTTCAAGTATTTTTCATTTTAATATATAAAAATAATAATAAACTATATTATATATAGGCTCGTTTAGGCTCGCGAGCCTAATCAAACTTAATGACATTTGTAAAGAGTCATTCCTCTAATTATTGTTATAAAAGTCCAACTTCGTATCTGGGGATCATCATTTGGACCGAAAAATAGAACGGGGCCCAGATCCACATCGGACCGAAACCGGATTAGGACCGAATAAGCTATCCAGTTCGGTTCTTGGTTTAGCTCTCGGTCCAACCGGATTAGGGCTTAATATGTTCTAAATAGAACCGAAACCGGCAAATTGTAAAGTCTTTTTTTCCCCTGATCGATCAAATACACACGATCAAACCGGCTTAATCTTTTTATAAAAAAGTTTTAACTGTGATCATACACGATCACAAGAAAAAGAAACGGAGAATGAGATCGTATCTTACTTTGTAGACAAAAGAAGTGTAGTAATAAATAATAATATATCATACAACTTGCACAAAAGGACATAATAATATAAATATTGATTTACCAAACAAATATAAAAGTATTTTCTTTTATATGATACACAAAAACACTTTCCTCTCTCGCATAGTAAATCAGATTAAAGAAAAAAAAGTTGAGAACTTTACCCAAATTAGCCCGTCATGATTTTAAGAAACTTATATAAGCCAAGGTCATGAAAGAATTTTGGTTGTTCTTCACTTTGTAGCCACTCTATTTTCCCAGTTGGTTATATATATACTATAATATGAAGATAAAAGGTAGACTTGCACAATCAATAGCCAATTTGCCTTGACCTCCATTGGAAATTGCTCCGTCTCTCATAATCTTTTCAGTTTGATGTACATTTTGCTAATTTGTTGAGCAATATGGTTAATATATATATATATATATATATATATATATATATATATATATATATATATATAGAGAGAGAGAGCTAGGTTCAAATGTTTTTAACAAGTATTGTGTGTCTAAATGCACCAATGAGAATTCAAGAAATAATAAACAATTAAATAAATCATTTAAGGGTATTTTGGACCTTTTATACTTTTAATTAAGGAAATCATTTAATTGAATCTTGCAATTAAGGAAATAAAATAAGTATATTTGACCTAGTCTCTCTCTTAAATCCTGTCTAATAAAACCTCCAAAATCCTCAAACCCTTTTCACTCCAAGTTCACCAACCGGACCACCAGGTTCAATCCCCTACCCACTCTGCCGCCATGGAAACGTCTCCTACAAGAAGCTCACAACCACAAAACCGCTTCCCCAAATGTTGAAATCCACCTCATCCCTCTTATGCTGCTCGTATTCTTCAATGGCGGAGACCGATGATAGAATTGCAATTGAAAAATTCTTCAATGGCGGAAGATGCGAAGGAAGGCAATCAACGGTTCTTCGTTCCTCTCCCGTCGTCGGCAGCAAAGAAGATCAAGGGGAAGATCCCCCGGTACTCATCTTCGTCGGATTAAGGAGGAGAAGCACGATTGGAATCAGAAATCGGGAAGCAGCTCCAGTGCTTCACCGATTAGAAGGAGGAGGAGGAAATTATCGATTCCCGGTGAGCCTTCCTTGACCGTTATCGAAACACGAGTGTGAAGGGGGTGGCGGTTCACGTCTTCAACAGCAGCTTCGCAACACCGGTGGTGGAGGCAAAAGGCTAGCAGCGGCGGAGGAAGTAAGAGGGGTGAAGATGGCGGCTGGGTAAAATCTGAATGGATGGTGGCGGCTAGAGAGAAGACGAGTTAGGGTTAGGGTATGGGAGTTGTTACCTTAAAACGGGAGGGAAGATCATCGGGTTCAAGTCCCGTGCTCCATATCAAACTTTCATCCTTTTTAACAAGTTTAGTCCCTCCCTCACCAAGCCTTTCCAACTTGAATCCAATATTTACCCTCTCTACACTGGCTTTGGAATTCTTCTTCAAATTAAATCCGGTAATTACCATTCTCTATTATATCGTTTCCGATAGAATATGTTACAAATTCTTTAAGAATATTCAAAACCATTCTGCAAGAATAGTTTATTCTATAAGAATATTTATTGCTGTATTCTATTATAATGCATTGAATTGTTTAATTTTTGAAAATTGATTATCTTTTCTTTGTGAATTTAGGTTTTGAAGAGGCTAACATTAATGTGGAGAAGGAAGAAAACATATAGAACGAGAGTGTATTATACCAGAATATGTTATGCTACAATGTATAAAGTGTTTCTTAAAAATAATATTCTTTCAGAATAGATAAGTATTTTTGTTAGATTTTGATGTTTTTTTTTATTTTTTCTTTCAGAATGTTGTTATTATTCAATGAATCACAATCATACAATGTAATTATTGTTATGTTATTAGTTCAAGAATTGATTTGTGTATTCTTTCAGAATGTATTTACTAGTTTATGGTTGGCATTCTGCCATTCTGACAGAATAAAATCGAAAAATATATTTACTAGTTTATGGTTGGCATTCTATCATTCTGGCAGAATAAAATCGGATTTTTAAATTTGAATTAATTTAAAATATTCAGATTTTTAAAAAATAAAAGAATTAATCATCCCTAAAAATCCGAAAATTTCCTTTTTTAATATAGGTTAATTGACTAAAATGCCCTTATGTTGAAATTTGTGTGATTATATGGTACATGTTATCATATTCTACTATCATAGACCCTCAGATCATGACCTTTGATTATATTCCATCCGATGGTCCAGATCTGTGCATTCTGGCACACAATAGTTAGCAAAAACAAAATAACCTAACCCTATATATATATATATATATATATATATATATATATATATATATATATATATATATATATATATATATATATATATATATATATATATAGAGAGAGAGAGAGAGAGAGAGAGAGAAAGTTCAATAGAGAACCAATATGGATCAAAGAACCAAGGAACCTATCTTAACCATCTATTTTCTTTTAATCTTGGCCATTAACCATTAGTTAACCAAAAAAACATGGAGGGGCATTTTGGTAATTTTAGGCTCTCATTTAATAGTCCTATTTGTCTTCGTTGGCTTCTTCTGTTATTGTCCTTCATCTTCAACACCGATCGATCCAAAATCTCGCATGTTCTTCGAAATCTCAACCTTTTTCATCCAATTTACTAATAGTTTTTTTTTCAGATTTCAGCTAATAATCATGTATTTTTTTAACATCTATTCATCTTTCGTTTATGATTATTAGGTCAATTATAGATTTTCATCATGTGCATCTTCGACATTTAAGTTATCTCCAAACATTAGTGATTTTGAGAATCTTATCTTATATTGTGCATATATTTTAAAGTTTTGTGATTATCTTGTTTATTTGTTTCCTTTTTTGTATCATTATCAATTCTAATCTCTATATAAACTCCACGTTACCGATTCATTATGAGTTCTCTAAGTTCTTGTTCAGATTTGCATTCAACTACTAATGAACAATCACGTAAGTTTTTTTTTTCTTAATATAAATTTCGCATTTTCTATGTAATGTAATAAAATAGATGTTTTTTTTTCTTTTGCAGTTCATGATCAATCATCTTCAAGTATGAATATTGATTATTCAAATAGCAGTAATTATTGTTCAGATTTGCATTCAACTATTAATGAACAACCACGTAAGTTTTTCTTCTTAATATAAATTTCACATTTTCTATGTAATGTAATAAAATAGATGTTTTTTTTTTTTTTTTTTTTTTTTTTTTTTTTTTTTTTTTTGCAGTTCATGAGCAATCATTTTCAAGTATGAATATTGATCATTCAAATAGCAGTAATTCTCGTTATAGTTTTGATTTTGAGCTATACAATACTGAGTCTTTTAAGCTTGTTCATTATGATAAGTTGATACATAAGAAGCCTTTCAAAGGATTGTTGTTTGATTTGTTGGACATTGGTCTTGACTTTTACAAGACATATGGTCAAGAATCTGGTTTTGATGTGAATATGTCAAGTCTAAAAAGATACAATGATGTTCAAGAATGAAAATATTAATGTGAACTTTTCGGATGTTAAGAGAAGGAGAACTTCTTCTAAGAAGAACGGATGCCCTGCTGTTTCAAAGTTCAAGAATCTCCGATGTTCTTTAATGTTCTACATTTATGTGTTTGTTGAAGATCACAACCATGAACTTGTTGCTCAAGATCAGTTGCACTTATTAAGTATTAATAGGAAAATTGATTTTCTTGATGAATCCTTTATACATAAGGTTGGTACTTGTAACATTGGTGCTTCAAAATCTTATAACTTGGTGAGTAGTATGAAGGGTGGCTTTGATTCTAGGGGAGGGACTGCAGTCGACTTCAAATATTTTCATAGAGATTTGAATTCTAAAATTGGTGTCAAAGATTCCCAAATGGTTGTGGATATATTTACAAACAGAAAATTGTGTTTCTCTAATTTTTCATTTGAGGTCCAAAAAGATGTTGATGATCATCTTACTGGACTTTTTTGGCCTGATGATACTTCAAAAGCCAACTATAAGGAATTTGGAGATGTACTATCTTTTGATGCTACTTATCAAACAAACAAGTAATTCCTAATCCTTATTTGTTCTTTTTATGGAATTTATTCTTTTTAATAATATTTATCAAAAATAAATTCAGGTATTCTATGGTATCTGTTCTTTTTACTGGAGTTGACTACCACAAGCGTTGTGTTACTTTTGTTGCTGGTTTACTAGCTCGTGAGACAGCAGATGCATAAGTGTGATTGCTCAAAGAGTTTCGTAAAGCATTTGTCAAGCCACCCATGATGATTGTAACAGATCAGGATTCATCAATGAAGAAAGCTGTTAATTTTGTTTTTCCTGAATCCAAGCATACACTATGCATGTGGTATCACGCAAAAACTTGAGGAAAAGGTATATTATTTGTTTCTTGATTCTTATATATGTTTATAACCATCTAGATCATAAAGCACACTGTGAATTCACAATGTAAATTTGCATATGATGAAAGAAACAAATCTAAATCATAAATCACATTGTGAATTCACAATGTGAAAAAAATGTTATGTTACTATGAATTACATCGAATATTCAACTTATGTAATCATTCTTATGTGTTTCTTTTTTTTAGATTCCTATCGATGTTTATAACTATCCGAACTTCCAAAAGACGTTTTTTTGATATTATATGGAATCTTCAATGTTCTACACAAGATTTTGAAAGTTCCGGTCAACAATGTTAGATAAGTTTCATCTAAAAGAAAATGATTGGTTAAAGATTGTTTTTAAAATAAGGGATTTATGGATTCCGACTTTTATGAGAGATCTTGAACTTTCTGGTTTGATGTGAACTATGTGAACTACTTCAACATCAGAGAGTCTGAATTATGCTTTCTCACATTTTTTGCATCATAAATCAAATTTAGTGAAGTTCATGATGTCATTTGATAGTGAAATGGAGAATCAAAGACGTCATCAATCTTTATTAGATTATCAGTCTACAACTACTACCCCCAAGCTAAGGACTCCTTTGGCTATTAAAAAACATGATCGGAAAGTTATACACATAATATTTTCTTGGACATTCAGAAAGAGTTATACAAATCTATGTTTTATTGTGTTCAAGAATTTGTAGTTATTGAAGATGAAAGTGAAGTTTATGTTTTAAGAGATAAGAAGAAAAAAAAGTTGATTGATAAAAACGTGAATGAGGATGCAAATTCTCATGATTTTTATTGGAATAGTCTTCCTTCTCATTGTCCTAATACTCGTTACAATGTATGTCTCTTTGTCTTAATAGAGTTTATTAAATATAAAGTGTAGTTTAGAAATTCACACTGTGAATGTAGGGTGTTTTTCCAATTCACAGTGTGAATTCTCATAGAGTTATAAATTGGTTTGTACTTTTCATTAGATTGGTATGGAATATGTATTTTTTGTGAATTTGATTTGAAGTACATATTTATGTTATAGTATTATGATTTTGTAATGTCCTGTTGATTAATAATGCGAGTCAATGTTAATTTGTATAATTTTTATCGAATGGTATGAGATAGAATTTCTTATTCATATATTAATTTATTTATTAATGATAATTTTGTAGGTTGTATTAAGTAGAAGGGGTGATAGAATTAACATCAGTTGTATCTGCATGCTTTTTTTTTCCAGGAAGGAGTGTTATGCCGTCATATGTTTTTCATATTAAATATGAAAGAGTATGATGAAATCCCATCAAATTTCATTTTGAGGAGATGGGGAAAAGATATCATAGCTGATGGATTGTTGAGAAAAAAGTACTCGTATCCTCATAAAGGCAGTAAAAATGAATGTTTGATTCAAGATGTGTATTCTATTCTTCGTTTGTCCATTAACAAGATAACAAGTAATGAGGATGAGTTGGCTAAATATATAAAGCAACTTCAGGAGGTTGATAGTGGTATTTCTTTATGTACCTCATCAAGGTCATCTTCGAGTATATCAGCTCACATTGAAAAAATTATTGGAGCTTCAATATCTAATGTTATCAACATTCATAATCCACAGGGGATCAAAAACAAGGGATGAGCAGTGGTAAAAGAATCAAGGGCACTAGAGAGAAAGCGAATGAGACATCTAAAAAGGGTTCTAGGTTTTGCAGTTTATGTCATAAACCAAATCACAATGCTAGGAGTTGCATTCTGAGGTTAAAGAAGTCTGATTTAGAATATGAGGTTACAAAAGGCTGATTGTTTCTAATTTTTTTAAGACTACTAAAATAAGATTTGATTTTTCTAATGATCATTCAATGGATAGAAATGTTAAAATATTCATGTTAATTGTCACAACTAGAATTTTAGGGCTAGGATTCCTATCCATGTACAAGATAGTTCTTTGTGTAACTATGTAACACTACGTTTATATGTGAACCGAACTTCAATGCTATATCAGTTTATACATCCAAAACTTGAATCAAGTCGAAACTTCCTCGTGAAAGCTCTAAACCTAACCCAATAAGCTATATCCACTCAACTTTGGGCCTTAACACAAATTTCTCGGTCCAAACCTCTTAATGGACCAAAACCTTCTCATTGGTCCCCGATGGGTTGGTAACCTCTCAACTTGGTCCTTTTGGGCCGAGAACCAAAATATGGGCCCTAATGGATCAAAAATCTCTTTTGGGCCCTCTCACTAAACCAAAAATCTTTATTGGGCCTAATCCATTTATTATGGAATTATTATTGGGACAAAACCTTCCTTGGGCCGAGCCAATCCTAAGAACATGCATAAGTCGAAAACTCTTAATGGGCTCGAGGTGTTTTCGGCCATTCAAGAAAAACGAAGCCCAATCTCTTCCCCTCCTATGTCCAATCGGTCTTCATTAAAAAAATGAAAAATGAAGATTTAATCTAAGCATGCCAACACACCTTTAACCACCATATTTCTAGGCCTTAAACCCCCATATAACAAAGCAATCCCATGCATCTAGGAAGTTTATAGTCCCACAAATATCAAGACACAAGCCACTCTCTTCTCTTCTCTCTTAAACCGGCCGAACACACCACCACCATCCTCACTTCATTTTCATTTTCCTAACTTCCTATCAATCTCAACTCCTCTCAATTCTCAAAAAACTTCTTCATTCCACTACCTCTAAAATCGTGAGTTTGTGTGTGCTTACAAGAAGATTGTCTTCAAGCATTATACACTTGGTAAGTTCTTGACAAACTCTTTAGTCTTATTCCATATTACACTAAGAATCATTCCTCATACAACTTCTTTTTCGTGTTCATGCTTCTTAGAACCATCTCAACATCGAAAACCTCCTCAAAGAAGCTAGCTAAGGCCGAAGACTCACTCCATTCTTCCTCTTCAAAACCGAAGAAGCCCAAGTTGAGCTTCATACCCCTTGTTTTCGTGATTTTCTATCTTTAGGGGGAGAATACAAGCTTAGTTTTGTGTAAAATCTTAGTATTTATGCTAGCATGTGTATGTTTTCATGTTATGGTGTGTGAAATGTTATGAAATCTTGATAAACATCCATGAACTCGAGATTTCATCCAAGTGTTGAAGTTATTGGTAAATAAGTTACCTTATGTAACTTCTTACGATGGTTGGATATGTTAAGCATATTAATAAATTTACCATGAAACTAAAGAAAATATAAAAAGGAACCATAATTGTCAATAGAGTGAAAAATGGGCTAAAATAATCATTTTTGATAAAAAAAAGGGTCTTTTATGTCATTTTCGGTATTAAAGGGCAAAAATAATCATTTTTGATAAAAATGGGCCTTTTATGTCATTTTTGGTATTAATGGGCTAAAATGGCTATTTTTGATAAAAATAGGCCTCTTATGACATTTTCGGTATTAAGGGGTTAAAGTTGACATTTTTGATAAAAATGGACAATTTATGACATTTTTAATTAAAATGGGCCGAAAAGGAACTATTTAATAAACTTGGGCCAAATGTGACATTTTATGTTAATTTGGGCCTTATAAGACAAATCTACCTAAATTGGGCCTCATATGACAAATTTTAAGTAAATTGGGCCTTAGTGACAATTGTAGTAAATTAGGGATCTCATGAAAATTTCGTTAACAATAGGCTGTTTTGATAACAACAGTAAAAACGGGCTATTCCGACACTTTCGATAAAAATGATTATATTTTTGTTATCTATGAATTTTAGTCAAAAATATACACTCGTAACATTATTTTTAACGATAAATAATGAAACACACTATTCGCGTAAATCTCATTAAGGCTCTTGTGAGACAGTCCTTCACTCGTACCTACCTAGTGTACATAGAAAGTCATGTAGTTATAACCAGCGTCTCCTGGAGGGAGAGTGGGAAATTGTGTATAGATCTATACGGGGTTGACACCCCACACCTGAGCTGTTCGCTACAACTAGACATGCCAGTCTAGGGCGACAATTATCTTTAGAAACCGACGCCTGAAGAACGATAAGACAGACGCTCTCGTCATAATTAGCATGGTTATAACGACTCACATAGAGAATAACAATATAATAAATTTACGCAATACATATACCTTACTCATGTACGAAGTACGAACTATGCATTCACTATTTTACATCTAAAGTCACCACTTGGGTCTTAGGGTTAAGACCACACTTTTTCATATAAAAGAAAATACAAGATTTTCTGGGATTCACTCTTTATACACAATCAACAAGAATACACATGCTATAATACAAGATTTGAAACAAAACTCACAATCTATTATTACAGAAAATATCTTATTTTCTGGAGTTTATAAACTAATGTAAAGTTTTCATATAAACATGCTTATGAACTCACCAACATTCTATGTTGACGCTTTTCAAAATAACTTGTATTCTTAGGAACTCACTAAACAGGTTGGCAACTAAGGAATTTGGATATTTGTTGTATTTTTGTTTTCACCATACACTTGATATTTTTGGTATGTAATTTTATGAACAAACACAATGATGTAAACCATGTATGTTGTTATCTTATTTGTATGGTGATGATGATGCTTATGTTTCATTTATATACACTTGTTATGATATTACAAAATGAAGTCTCTCACCCCCGGACGTTTCCGTCGTTCTGGTTCGGGGGTGTGACAGATTGGTATCAGAGCAATGTTTATAGTGAAATAGCATATCTAATCCTACAAGATATGCAACTAAAAAAACATCGGGACTAAAATACTCTGAATAAAAATAAACTGCATATCTATGTGTACATACTAGGAGTATTGTTACAATAAGAAACGATAAAAGTCTTTAGAGGAGTTGAACATCGTGGTTAAACCCAGGCAATTATGTAATCGTATTGGGGATAAGTATAGTTTGATCAACTATATTTATTCAAAATACGACCAACATGTGCTTGAGAGTGATCGTGGTGGGCAACAAATCTAAAACTTACCAACCTTGTACCCAAAATTTTTAAAGAAATCAAACCTAAACAATTATAATACTATATGAGTATTTTCACATACTATCTATTTTCTTGTATTTATATATATTCTCATGCAGACAATATGGCCGAATTTCACCTTCCCGGAGACCCCTACTTCCCCAATCAAGGGAATGGGGGATATCTTGAGGAAGAGCCAACAGAGGATCCTGAAGAAGTTGAGGAGGAGCCCGAGGAACACGTAGGAAACCCCACAGAACCTACCGCGGATTTCGAAGAAGAAGAGTTAGATGATAGCGATGAGGAAGATGAGGAGGATGACTCGGACCCAGAACCCGATGTCATCAATCCACCCTACGTAGTTAGGGTACCCACACACAGGATGGGCCCTAATGGCCCTACGCCCCCGTGGGCTCATGACCTCTGGAGATGGAGCAGACAGCAGGGACAACGTCCCCCATTTGGCATGGAGCAAATATTCTACGATCTTCGTGAGGGAGGACCAGCGGATCGAACTCTCCCCGTTATAGTGAGGCGGACCCGAGACATCGGCAATCAGGCCCAGGCCACCGCCGACCAGATGGCCCAGATGAGAGCCGCCGTGGCGCTGGCCAAGAGACAGACTCAGGAGGTGGTGAGAGACTACCAGGAGATCCAGGCGGCATTGGAGGCTAGGATGCGCGTCACGGAGCGCCAGCTGGGCAGACTCCATGGCGCATCTACATCGTCATTAGCACCACAGGAGACCTCCCGCTGTGAGTAGGGCCATCCTACTCACCATTTGCTCCTGATGTTATCTTCTTTTCCTTTTGCTTTATGTAGGTAGGGCAAACCCATCGATTAAGTGATTACACTACTCGATTGGGATGTTATGTTGTTTGACGTTTATCCATGATGTACTGTATGCCTCGTAGAGGCAAATTTTCACATGATATGTACTAAACTTCTACTAGTAATGAAACGAGTATGTTTTATTAGTGATGTTGTTATCTGTTATGTTTTCTATTTTCACTATTTCATGATATTGTATGATTTCACTTATAAGCACAATCGAATCACCGCAACCGCTAGACAATAAAAGATATCCGAGATCGTTATATACTCATCATCCTTATATTCCATGACATAAGATGCCTAGAAGATACGTTCACAGAAACAACAACACCGCTGCACCACCGCCACCACCGTCGCCACAACCGAAGATAAACTCTGTTGCATTCCAGGCAGCAATCTCGGCTGCAGTTACCGCAACATTGGCTCACATCCACAACGGTAACAATGGGGGTGAAAATGGTCAAGGAATAGGAAAATCTAACCATGGAATTAATAAAGGACCTACAAAAACATGCACCTATAAAGATTTTTCAAATGCGAAGCCCAGAACATTCAACAGAACCGGTGGGGTGATAAATTTGAAACGCTGGATCGAGAAGACCGAGTCCGTCTTCGAAATATGTGAATGCCTAGAAGAAAGTAAAGTGAAGCTCGCAGCCTGTACGTTTGTTGATCAAGCCCTATCATGGTGGAATGGCCATGTTAAGGCCTTAAATCTTCCAGTCGCAAACGCTATGTCGTGGGAGGAACTCAAGGAAATGATGTTGGCTGAATACGGTTCCCATGGAGAGGTACCAAAATTGGAACAAGAGCTATGAAACCTTACTGTGCAAAACTCGGATATTGAAGCTTATATCGCTAGGTTTAGTGAACTGGCACTCTTGTGCCCGAGGATGATAACCTCTGAAGGCAAGAAAATCAAACGTTTCCTTTGGGGGTTAACTCCTCCAATTTAGGGAAATGTGATTGTGGCCAACCCTGAAACGTTCGACAGTGCAAAGCGTTTGGAACAAAAGCTGTATGATCATGGGAGCAAGAAGGGCATCAAGAACACAGAGGTCGAAGCCAAGAAGGAAGGAGGCAACAAGAAGAATTGGGAAAATAAAAGGAAGGGGCGACAAAATCAGGGATCATCCAAGAAACAACAAACTGTAGCAGTCCACGCTGCTACCACTCATATCGCACCAGCTCCAGCTGCATCAGCCTCGATCACACCAACACCTACAAAGCCTTACGCCGATACTTTGCCCAAGTGTGGTAAATGCAACTTCCACCACAATGGCGCCTGCCGAGACTTGCAGTGTACCAAATGCAATCGCAAAGGGCACACCGCCCGGTACTGTAGGTCTCAGCCTCAACAAAACAACCCCAACCTAACAACGTCGGGGTCAGTCGGGAATGCTATGGATGTGGAGAGACTGGTAATTTTAAGCAAGACTGCCCCAAAGCCAACAATCAGGGTGCAGAAGGATTAGGCAGGATCCTAGCAATGGGGCAGGGGGAGGCGGTTCAAGACCCGACTGTAGTCACTGGTACATTTCCCCTCAACAATACTTACGCATGCATTTTATTTGATAGTGGGGCTGAGCGGAGTTTTGTGAGTCATAAATTCAAACACCTACTAAATCAACAACCCCAAAAGCTAAGCGAAGCCTTCACGGTGGAAATGGCTAATGGGAAAACTGAAACAACCAAAGACATTTTCATAGGATGCATATTAACGCTAAATAACCACTCGTTTCAAATCAACTTGATGCCGGTAAATATTAGAAGTTTTGATGTGATTATTGGTATGGATTGGTTAAGCCCCCACCATGCTGATATTATGTGCCATAAGAAGGTCGTTCGCCTTCACCTACCCACCAACGAAACACTAATCATTTACGGTGATAAACCTGGTGCAAATCTTCGTCTTATCTCGTGCATCAAGGCACAAAAGTGCCTGCATAAAAAGAATCATGCCTTTCTTGCCCACGTAGTAGACAAGCAGAAAGATGAAAAGAACATCAACGATATTCCGGAAGTGCGCGACTTTCCAGATGTATTTCTGGAATACCTCCCAGGAATACCCCCTGAGCGACAAATCGAGTTTTGAATTGACCTAATACCTAGAGCCACACCAATTGCCAAGTCACCCTATAGGTTAGCCCTTGCCGAAATGCAAGAGTTATTTATCCAATTAAGCGAACTCCTAGACAAAGGATTCATCAGGCCGAGCTTCTCACCATGGGGAGCTCCAGTCTTGTTTGTCAAAAAGAAGGACGGATCTTTCAGAATGTGCATCGATTATCGGGAGTTAAACAAGCTCACTATCAAGAACCGATACCCTCTCCCTCGGATTGATGATCTATTCGACCAGCTTCAAGGAGCCCGTTACTTTTCCAAGATAGATCTACGGTCCGAATACCACCAACTATGGGTCCAAGAAGAAGATATCCCCAAAACTGCTTTCTGAACCCGCTACAGACATTTCGAATTCGTGGTTATGCCCTTTGGTCTAACGAATGCACCCGCAACCTTTATGGACCTGATGAACCGAGTCTGCCGCCCATTCCTCGACAACTTTGTAATTTTTTTCATCAATGACATACTTGTTTATTCTAAGAGTAAGGAAGAGCACAACCAGCATCTACGAAAGATTTTGGAAACTCTAAGGGCAGAGAGGTTATACACAAAATTCTCCAAATGCGAGTTTTGGATTCGCAGGATGGATTTCTTAGGACACGTAGTCAGTGAAGAAGGAATACATGTAGACCCTACCAAGATCAAAGCTATTGAGGGCTGGGCAACCCCGAGAACACCAACGGAGATAAGACAATTCTTGGGCCTTGCTGGTTATTACAGAAGGTTCATTCAGAATTTCACCAAGATCGCCAAGCCCCTTACCACTCTAACCCATAAAGGCGTACCCTTCAACTGGAATGACAAACAAGAATCTGCTTTCCAAACCCTGAAGCAAGCCCTCTGCAGTGCTCCGGTGTTGTCTTTTCCAGAGGGAACGGAAGATTTCGTAGTATATTACGACACTTCAAATCAAGGGTTAGGATGTGTACTTATGCAGCGCGGAAAAGTGATAACATACGCGTCCAGACAATTGAAGACCCACGAAGTAAACTATACCATCCATGATCTCGAGCTGGGAGCTGTGGTCTTCGCCCTAAACATTTGGAGGCACTATCTCTACGGTACAAAGTGCATCATCTTCACAGACCACAAAAGCCTCCAACATATCCTGAATCAAAAAAGAACTGGACATGAGGCAGCGGCGATGGGTCGAGCTGCTAAACGACTATGAATGCGAGATCAAGTACCATCCATGCAAGGCTAACGTGGTGCCCGATGCCTTAAGCAGAAAAGAATATTCGGGTTGCCGAGTAAAAACACTAACGATAACTATCCATTCTCACCTGTCTACACAAATCAAGGAGGCTCAACTGGAAGCCTTGAAGCCGGAGAACGTCGCAGACGAAGCGCTGCGTGGGATGGACAAGAATCTCGAAATCAAAGAGGACGGAGCTTACTATCTCATGGGTCGGATCTGGATCCCAAATTTTGGAGGGTTTAGAGACGTAGTCATGAATGAAGCACACAAGACACGATACTCCGTCCATCCGGGTTCCGATAAAATGTACATGGATATCAAACAACATTATTGGTGGCCAAATATGAAAGCAGAAATTACTACCTACGTGGGTAAGTGCCTGACTTGCACCAAGATTAAGGTAGAATATCAGAAGCCCTCAGGATTATTACAACAACCTGTGATACCCGAGTGGAAATGGGAAATAATAATAACAATGGATTTAATAACCAAATTGCCTAAGTCGGCAGACGGACTGGATGCCATTTGGGTGATTGTCGATCGATTAACTAAATCTGCCCATTTCCTACCAATAATAGAAACATATAAGATGGAAAGACTGACACAGATCTACATAAAGGAAGTGGTGAGACTACATGGAGTACCAATATCTGTTATCTCTGACCGGGATTGTAGGTTCACCTCTCGATTTTGGCAGTCACTCCAGAAAGCATTGGGAACTCAGCTGGATATGAGTACTGCCTACCACCCCCAGACTGACGGTCAGAGTGAGCGAACCATTCAAACACTAGAAGATATGCTCCGAGCTTGTGTAATAGATTTTGGCAAGGCATGGGATTCTCACTTGCCCCTAATCAAGTTCTCGTATAACAACAGCTACCACATAAGCATTAAAGTCGCTCCCTTCGAGGCCTTGTACGATAGGAAATATAGATCACCACTCTGTTGGGCTGACGTAGGAGACACCCAGCTGACAAGGGGACAGGTACCAAACAACACACTCACAGGACCTGAAATCATTCGGGAAACAATTGAGAAAATATTCCAGATCAGGGCACGACTCCAAGCATCACGAGACCGACAAAGGAGCTATGCAGATAAAAGACGAAAGCCTCTGGAGTTTCAAGTAGGAGATCGGGTGATGTTAAAGGTTTCTCCCTGGAAGGGGACAGTACGATTTGGAAAACGAGGAAAGCTAAACCCACGGTACATCGAACCATTCGAGATCCCTGCCAGGATCGGTCCGGTGGCTTACAAACTGCAGCTACCGTCGGAGCTCAGCAATGTACACCCTGTCTTCCACGTATCGAACCTGAATAAATGCCTATCGGACGAAACCCTCATTATACAACTCGAAGAAATTGAATTGAATGAGGATCTCCACTTCATTGAACAACCCGTTGAAATTATGGATAGAGAAGTGAAGCGTACGAAGCAAAGCTGTATTCCTATTGTGAAGGTTCGACGGAGTGCCCGCCGTGGACCTGAATTCACATGGGAACACGAGGATTTGATGATGCAGAAATACCCTCACTTTTTCTCTCGTTAATAAGGATTATGTTCGAATGAATTTCGAGACAAAATTCCCTCTAACGGGGGGATGATGTCACAACTAGCATTTTAGGGCTAGGATTCCTATCCATGTACAAGATAGTTCTTTGTGTAACTATGTAACGCTACGTTTATATGTGAACCAAAATTCAATGCTATATCAGTTTATACATCCAAAACTTGAATCGAGTCGAAACTTCCTCGTGAAAGCTCTAAACCTAACCCAATAAGCTATATCCACTCAACTTTGGGCCTTAACACAAATTTCTCAGTCCAAACCTCTTAATGGACCAAAACCTTCTCATTGGTCCCCAATGGGCTGGTAACCTCTAAACTTGGTCCTTTTTGGCCGAGAACCCAAATATGGGCCCTAATGGATCAAAAATCTCTTTTGGGCCCTCTCACTAAACTAAAAATCTTTATTGGGCCTAATCCATTTATTATGGAATTATGATTGGGACAAAACCTTCCTTGGGCCGAGCCAATCCTAAGAACATGCATAAGTCGAAAACTCTTAACGGGCTCGAGGTGTTTTCGGCCATTCAAGAAAAACGAAGCCCAATCCCTTCCCCTCCTATGTCCAATTGGTCTTCATTCAAAAAAAAATGAAAAATGAAGATTTAATCTAAGCATGCCAACACACCTTTAAGCACCATATTTCTAGGCCTTAAACCCCATATAACAAAGCAATCCCATGCATCTACAAATATCAAGACACAAGCCACTCTCTTCTCTCATCTCTTAAACCGGCCGAACACACAACCACCATCCTCACTTCATTTTCATTTTCCTAACTTCCTCTCTATCTCAACTCCTCTTAATTCTCAAATAACTTCTTCATTCCACTACGTCTAAAATTGCGAGTTTGTGTGTGCTTACAAGAATATTGTCTTCAAGCATTATACACTTGGTAAGTTCTTGACAAACTCTTTAGTCTTATTCCAAGTTACACCAAGAATCCTTCCTCATACAACTTCTTTTTTGTGTTCATGCTTCATAGAAGCATCTCAACATCTCAACATCCTCAAATAAGTTAGCTAAGGCCGAAGACTCACTCCATTCTTCCTCTTCAAAACCGAAGAAGCCCAATGTGAGCTTCATACCCCTTGTTTTCGTGATTTTCTATCTTTAGGGGGAGAATACAAGCTTAGTTTTGTGTAAAATCTTAGTATTTATGCTAGCATGTGTATTTTTCATGTTATGGTGTGTGAAATGTTATCAAATCTTGATAAACATCCATGAACTCGAGATTTCATCCAAGTTTTGAAGTTATTGGTATATAAGTTACCATATGTAACTTCTTACGATGGTTGGATATGTTAAGAATATTAATAAATTTACCATGAAACTAAAGAAAATATAAAAAGGAACCATAATTGTCAATAGAGTGAAAATGGGCTAAAATAATCAATTTTGATAAAAATGGGCGTTTTATGTCTTTTTTGTGTTCATGCTTCTTAGAAGCATCTCAACATCGAAAAAATCCTCAAATAAGTTAGCTAAGGCCGAAGACTCACTCCATTCTTCCTCTTCAAAACCGAAGAAGCCCAATGTGAGCTTCATACCCCTTGTTTTCGTGATTTTCTATCTTTAGGGGGAGAATACAAGCTTAGTTTTGTGTAAAATCTTAGTATTTATGCTAGCATGTGTATTTTTCATGTTATGGTGTGTGAAATGTTATCAAATCTTGATAAACATCCATGAACTCGAGATTTCATCCAAGTTTTGAAGTTATTGGTATATAAGTTACCATATGTAACTTCTTACGATGGTTGGATATGTTAAGAATATTAATAAATTTACCATGAAACTAAAGAAAATATAAAAAGGAACCATAATTGTCAATAGAGTGAAAATGGGCTAAAATAATCAATTTTGATAAAAATGGGCGTTTTATGTCATTTTCGGTATTAAAGGGCAAAAATAATCATTTTTGATAAAAATGGGCCTTTTATGTCATTTTCGGTAACAATGGGCTAAAATGGCTATTTTTTATAAAAATGGGCCTCTTATGACATTTTCGGTATTATGGGGTTAAAGTTGACATTTTTGACAAAAATGGACCATTTATGACATTTTTAATTAAAATGGGCCGAAAAGGAACTATTCAATAAGCTTGTGCCAAATGTGACATTTTATGTTAATTTGGGCCTTATAAGACAAATCTACTTAAATTGGGCCTCATATGACAAATTTTAAGTAAATTGGGCCTTAGTGACAATTTTAGTAAATTGGGCCTCTCATGAAAATTTCGTTAACAATAGGCTGTTTTGATAACAACAGTAAAAACGAGTTATTCCGCCACTTTCGATAATAAAGATTATATTTTTGTTATCTATGGATTTTAGTCAAAAATATACACTCGGAACATTATTTTTAACGATAAATAATGAAACACACTATTCGTGTAAATCTCATTAAGGCTCTTGTAAGACACTCCTTCACTCGTACCTACCTAATGTACATAGAAAGTCATGTAGTTATAACCAACGTCTCCTGGAGGGAGAGTGGGAAATTGTGTATAGATCTATACGGGGTTGACACCCCACACCTGAGCTGTTCGCTACAACTAGACATGCCAGTCTAGGGCGGCAATTATCTTTAGAAATCGACGCCCGAAGAACGTCAAGACAGGCACTCTCGTCATAATTAGCATGGTTATAACGACTCACATAGAGGATAACAATATAACAAATTTACGCAATACATATACCTTACTCATGTACGAAGTACGAACTATGCATCCACTATTTTACATCTAAAGTCACCACTCGGGTCTTAGGGTTAAGACCACACTTTTTCATATAAAAGAAAATACAGGATTTTCTGGGATTCACTCTTTATACACAATCAACAAGAATACACATGTTATAATACAAGATTTGAAACAAAACTCAAAATCTATTTTTACATAATATATCAGATTTTCTGGAGTTTACAAACTAATGCAAAGTTTTCATATAAACATGCTTATGAACTCACCAACATTCTATGTTGACGCTTTTCAAAATAACTTGTATTCTCAGGAACTCACTAAACAGGTTGGCAGCTAAGAAATTTGGATATTTGTTGTATTTTTGTTTTCACCTTACACTTGATATTTTAGGGATGTAATTTTATGAACAAACACAATGATGTAAACCATGTATGTTGTTATCTTATTTGTATGGTGATGATGATGCCTATGTTTCATTTATATACACTTGTTATGATATTACAAAATGATGTCACCCGCCCCCGGACGTTTCCACCGTTCTGGTTCAAAGTAGAAATATACCCACCCCCTACCCACACACCAATAGCATATCTTTAATAAAACATGTAATTGTATAACATACATGTAGACATTCACATGAAAATATAAACATATTTGAAGTATTAGTAAAGTTCATTATATTTGATATAGAAATTCACATGAAATTGTAACATAACAAGCATGTATATGTTCTTAAAGAAATTAAAGTGCATCTAAACTTATACCAATTATGAATAGAAAACTAAAGTTTTAAGTTTTACACTTCTTTTTCCAATCCTTGAAGTACTATATACTTTCTCCCCTTTTTTCCCATCCCTTGTTGAGCAAATCTTGTATTTCTTCATTAGCCTTTTCTGACAACCATCAAAATTCGAGTCGGTCCATGACTTGACTAAACTTAGTTGCACATATAGGCATGACACATACTAGACTTAGTAAGTAGAAGCTAAGTTATAACCTACTAGAAACTTGGAAACAATTAGAAACAATGGATAGTGTACTTAGATTTCACATTGATATGTGAATTCTACATCTACTTAACTGTAGTGACTATCCATATTCAGGTCACTCTTTGACTCGAACACCTTTTCATGAATCATATACACACATCGTACACTCGACCTAGTAGTAGAAATTAGGTCTGAGTCTCGTAGGAAACACAAAAATAATTTTAAGTCTCAAAGTTGAACTAGGACTAGTATGCCAATAAACCGATAAAAAAATAAATTGCAAACATTTTTTCTAACTTGAATAAGAGTTAGGAAACACAAAAATAATTTTAAGTCTCAAAGATTCAATTTATTTTGATATTCAAAGTTTTGCAAAATCCGAAAAACCCTAAAAACCCTAAATACCTACTTTTATAAACCTTAACCTCAAAAATTATATGAAAATAATTATGAACCTTACAATATAAATTTAAAATAATTAAATTCAGGGAATATAATCAAGGAAAATAAAATTTTAAGTCATTACCAGTTACCCTTAATTTATAAGACAAAAATAAAATTAAATCTTGTAAATGCACTAAGAATTTTTATAAAAACTAAAGACGATTTTATAAAAAAGATTAAGAGGCTGTATTTATTCAAATTAAAGTTTTCAAAGCCTCTTAAAACCCTCTCTCCATTCAAAAAAGTCGGACCTCTTCCTCATTTCACTCTCATTCTTCAACACACACACATCTCTTCTTTCTCTCTCTAGAAAACATCTCTCCTACTTCTCCCTAGAAAATACGATGTTAGATGCAGAATCCATGGGAGAGATTTTTCCCGTCGATAATTCATGAGTCTACATGCATCTATGTATTTTGGTGGAGAGAAACCCCAAAGTGATGACGAGAGAGATTGGGTATCCAGAGAGATGAAATCTTTCTTTTCTCTCTTTTCCTCTCTCTAAAACCCCCATTCCTTCTCTTCCTTTCACCCACGAAAATTTCCAGCAAAAACCACCATTTTGCATAAGAATATCCATTATCCATAAGGACGCATCAAGGTAAAAACACCTAACTAAATCATGCATGCAAGTTTCTACTATTTTCTTATGATTTTATGTGCATATTACTTCAAAAACCAACTTCTACTTCTTCATCTTCTTCAAATTTGTTTTCTTTTGGTTAAAATGGTTTTTAGAACATCATGGATGTGTTTTAACACAATGAATGTATGATAAACAAGGTTGCATGTTCATGATCTTAGTGCAAAAATCGATTTTAAGGATTAAAACATCAAACTCAAGTTAAGAGTTTTTGAGAAACAAAATTTTGTTCATAAATGCATGTATGCATTTTGATAAGTTTTAATATTTTGATCTCTAGAAAAATGACTATAATATGAGTTTATCACGATATCTTTAAAATATTTCAAAGGATTTACTTAAAGTAATGATGAAAACTCACTTTTCTAACTAATCATCATACATGCAATCTGCGAGATTATTTTGCCTGACTTTGAACTGCCATATCACCCTCATTTGATAACCAAAAATCGTGATTATTTTCCTGAATTATACTGATATGAGTTAGCTTTCCAACCCAAATGGTCTTACTACAAAACATTAAGATTTCGATTTTTAACAATTTTTACAAAACTGTTGCTCAAACAACACCTTTTTGTGAATATTAGTTTTTTGTTGCATGTTCAAAGGACTTATTCATCACTAAAAATCCTTCAAAAATTATTTTGAACTCCTAACACCATAAAATCAAAGGAACAAAAAGATATTGATTCAAAAGTCTTTGGAACATGCTGCAAAAATGCTCAAAGTGACATCAATAACTTTTACCAAAATCACTAAAACAAAGTTTTCTCTATAATATATTGAGCCTTTAGGCACGTTTTTCGACATCCAAAATAAGAAAACGATTTTTCACTATTATTAAATTGTATGAAGATGCATTCTGGAAATTTTTAGCTCAATATATATTTTCTTTATTTTTACATGAAAATAATAAGAAAATAGGGTGTTAAAGTATATAAAACACTTACACTAGTAAATAAATTCTGGAAACATTCATGAATGACCTATACTGTAAACCAACATCTCCCAAGAAGTTTGAGAAATGTTTATTACAATTTACCATTAGTTTTTATTTTATTGTTATTAATGTAAATAAATAACAAAAATAGGGTTCCAAGTTATAAAAATAACATTTATTATTTTTCAAAGCTTCTATATATTATATAAGCTTCACAGAAAAATTTGATGAATTTTCCATAACCTTTTACTATTTTTTCAAGATTTAATGTATATGACAAGAATTAAATTAGTGAAAAATAGTTAGCCTTATCCAAAATTCATCAAAAGTTATCAGAAAATCTTTTGTTACGTTATAACCATAATGAAATATTTGGAGGATTTATCTTAACTATTTACTATTTATTTCTAATTTCTTAGTACTAAACACACTTAAATTCCAAAAATAGGGATTTACTGTTCAAAAATGACTTTAAATAATTTTCCAAGATTATGTATACTTTAAACAGTTGCACAAAAATTATAAGAGTTTTTCATGATAGTTTACTATTTTTCCATGATTTTATGATTATTCAAGGAATTAAAATAGTGAAAAATAGTTAGACAAATCAAAAATTCAAGAAAATTTATCTTAACATCTTTGACTTCATTTGAAACTGAAATACAAAGTTTGAGAAATTTAAGAACTAAATTGATTTAGTTTTTGAATATTTAATCATTGGAACACCTCTTAAAATGTTAAATATTAACATTTCAATAATGAGAACTTTCCATTTAAATTGTTATATAACAATTAATTCATGGAAATTTAATTTTCACAGAAAAATGTTTATAACTTATAAATATTAAAATTTTGACACATTATTGGCATAATTCTTATGTAGTAGTAAGTATACTAGTATTAGATTTCAATTAGAGACTCATTAGTGTGTAACATCGTTGTAGGAATCGATAGTGGTATGAGTGGAGTGTAGTTCAAGGCACCATTTGCATTATCTCAAAGCATTGTGAGTATTCACGACTTCCCCTATTTTCAGTTTTAAATGTTTTGGGTGGAAAAGGATGTCCTAAACTATTTATGTTTGTTGTATTTATTTTGACTTGTATCAAACTTGGTTGCTATATTTTGTATGTATGTGTATGTTACTTTATTTCATGAGGACTGTATCGCAGTTAAGTCCCGTGAATCGTTCGACACAACTCGTTAACTCATTTGAGCCCATGGTCATTATGGATAGCGCTATCAGGAGGTAGACAACTCCTCACTCGCACGATTCGCTTGAGTGCATTTTACCATTTTATTCTCTATGTTTGCGATACATATAGTAGTCAATAGGGCACGATTCGGTCATTAGGCTTGGGTAGTGAACTCATGAATGGAACTTGATGCACATACAAAGCTTACATCATATTTTAGCAACAAAAATTGTATACTCATTTTAGCGATGAAACTTGTATAATCATTTAATCAACGAAACTTGAATACTCATTTTAGCGATGAAAATTGTATACTTATTTTATCAATGAAACTTGTATACTCATTTTAGCAACGAAACTTGTTTAATCGCTTTACCAACGAACTTTATATCCCATGAGAATATGAACTTTGCATCTCATTTTGGCAACATACTTTATTTCTCATGATGACAACGAACTTTGTTTATGCAAACTTATTTACTCATTTTAGCAATGTACTTTTATTTATGGAAACTTCTATTAAAACTTTGATTACGATTCATGAAACCAATATTATTTTTAACCTGTGAGTACTCACCAACTATTTCAGTAGTTGACCGCTCATTTTACATGCTTTTTCAGGAACTCGTTTATAAGATAGCGCTTAGGGACATATCACAAACACCAATTGCATTCACATGGGTTGTATTTCAATTGCATTGTAATTTCTTTTAAAATATGTTCAAACATATTGTAAATTGTAATACTTTTTAATACTATGGTTGGTGTTGTCTTTTAACTTTTGCTATGAGAGCCTTTATATTTTCGTGTCCCGTGTTTCTGCTTTAGCGGCTTGTGACAGAAATGGCATCAGAGCCGAAGGTTATAGAGAATACCGGTTTTCCTTTAGAGAACCATAACTATAGCCAAAAAATTTCAAAACATTTTAAAATACTGAACATACTACTGGTATAACTAATTCAAGTACGCATTATTGGACTTTAATTAAGTATAGCCTGGCCAACTATGCTTTTTTAAGGAAAATTAATGCAAGGCTGGAAAATGTTATAATAGAATTATGTTCAAAACGATTTTCAACTTAAAATTTTGAAAAACAAAATTTTTCGGTGTGCGTACAGGCATTGCATATTATAGGCATTCATTTAGGTACACTTAGAAACTATGGTCACTTTCACTACAATGTCTTATTTAGAAATATTCTTATCCCTTATCAAGTGCTAGGTTAACAACTTAGGTTATATGTAACACCCGGTTTAGAAAGTGTTCGGTTGTGACTTCGGAAGCCTAGGGTATAAGCATAATCTGACGATTCGGTCTTTTATGGTCTCGGGTCTTATTCGGAAAGTTGTAGGGCTCGGGTGTGGAGCTGGGAGCGTAGGGTTTCTGTCCACCTTTTCGTGGATATAAAGATCGTCAGAAACAGACTTAGAACGAAGAAGTTATAGTACTTTGAAGTTGTTGGCAGAATTGGTCCCTGGATGGAAAAGCTTGCATTTCAGCCCACACATGCAAGGTGGCAACTAGATGAGTACGACCAGCGTAATCTGGGGTACGCCCAGCGTAGTGCTGGATAAATGAAACGTGGGTGTGAGAGACGTACGCCCAGCGTAAAGGGAGTATGCCCATCGTACGCACATGATCTCCAAACCCTAATTTTTAGGGTTTGCTCGCTATTTAAAGCACCTTAAGTCCAAGGGGGTGTGCCTCTCTTTCATTCTCAGAGCCTTAAACCCTAAATCCGATTGGTAGCTTCATCTAAGAGTATTGTGAGCTTTGTGGGTGCATTTTTGGTGGTTTTTGGTGAACTTCAAGAAGTGGAAGCTCATTGCAAGGTGGTGGTTCAAGGGAGGACTTGTGCATATGGACCTCTTGCTACATTTTCAGCTCAAAGAAGGTAAAAAGTTATGAGATTGACCACTATAAGTTTATATTTATAAGTATGAGGGTTTTTGGTCCCATTTTGACCTCATGAGCAAGATCTAGTGGTTAGACACCACTCCAGAAGCTTTGGGTTGCCACTCTTAGCAGATCTGAGATTATAAACTCATAAAAATGCTTGCTTGATGTTTAGATATGGTTCATTCACGTTCTTGTTGAGTTCTAATGGATTAAAATGGCTATTAGGTCCCTTTGAGTCTTGTAAATGCATAAAGGTGCCGACTTTATGTATTAGAAGCTTAGATGGAAAGTATTATGAGGTTTTCATGGAAGGACTTAATGGATTAAGTCGTGAAATAAGTTTTGCAGAAATGGCGAGTACGCCCCGTGTACCAAGTCATCGGCCCCGTAGCTGGTCAACGCAAGGCGAGGGTACGCCCCGCGTAAGCCTCAGTTTGGAGTTTTGGACTTTGGGCTTCGGGTTTGGGCCATCTGTTTGGGTCGGGATTCTTGGGCCCTAAAGGACTATCATAGTGGTTGTGTTTTGGACTAATTGAAGGATTGGACCTTAGGATGAGGCCCAATAAAGAGTTTGGGCCCAATTTGGAAAATTGGGCCATTAATGGGCTTTAATGGATCTTATGGTTGTGGACCTTATCTTTTTTGGGCTTGGAACTTAGTTATGGGTATTGTTGGACCAGGGGTAAAATGGTTATTTTACCCCAAGATTGGATTATAGTTCATGGACTAGAACTTAGTCACTAATTAAATATTGTGTTGGTGACTGTTAGTTTCGGAAGCCGTCATGGCAGCAGCTAGGGAGTTGGGCAGCGAGATTCAGCATTCGAGGTGAGTCTCCTCACTGTGTGAATGGGTCTAAGGCCACAATGCCGACCCATGTAGTTTATGAGTAGGAAGACCCGGGGGTTAGCCCTAGGCAATATGCATGAAAGACCAGGAGGAGGCTCCTGGCACTCAATATGTTATTATGTATGGTAAGAAGACCCGGGGGTTAGCCCTTGGCAGTATGTATGAAAGACCAAGAGGTGGCTCCTGACACACTGTATGCTATTATGTATGAAAGACCAGGAGGTGGCTCCGGGCTCACTGTATGCTGATTAGCCTAGTAGAGTAGTATGTATGCTAGTTGTCTTTGTGATGCTTGCATGGAAGACCAGGGGGTGGCCCTTGGCACTTGTCTGTAAGACCCAGGGGATGGCCCCCGGCTTGGCAAGAAAGACCACGTGGTGGCCCGTGGCATTATGGCAAGACTATGTGCGGCACATATCACCTTATTTGGTTATGATATATGTGTGGCTCATGGTTATGTATGGCATGTATGATCAGTTGATATGTATGGTATGTGGTATCTGGGGAACTCACTAAGCTTCGTGCTTACGACTTTCAGCTAATTATTTTAGGTACTTCGTTTTCAAAGGAAAGGAGTCGGCGATCGCAGCACATCACACTATATTTTCCGCACTATATGATCTTGGGGATTAATACTCTGATAATTGTTTTATGTAGAATGTTTTTTAATGTTTTGAGCAAAGTTACTAAGTGGTTTTAATTAAATTTAAAATTAAATTTTTGGCCATGATTTTTGGGATGTTACAAGTTGGTATCAGAGCCTTGGTTTGAGGGATTCAGATACACTCTTGGGTGTGTCTAAACTCAAACTGAGGACTTGGTATAAAATTTTTTCTAAAGAGAATCATTTTTGTAAAAAGAACTTGTGAGAAAAAATAAAAAGAACTTTGAAAAGGGGAAAAGAATTTTGAAAAGAGAAAAGAACTTTGAAAAGAACAAGGTGTGTGATGCGTGCAATCGGCCAAGCTCAAGTAAATGGTTCCCAAAATACCAATACATGTTTGTTATGTGATATGATATGATTATGTGGTTCGCATGCTAGATTGGAGCTAAGGATCTAGGAGAGATGCCTTTGTATGCTATATGCGCCTGTAGATTTGCATGCTAGAACTGATCAGCCAGTAGTAGGATGGCATGTTTAGGTTATGCCTAATTGTATGAGCCTTTGAATTACATGCTAGTATAGATTCCTGATAAGAGGATACAATGGCTTGTTTGGTTTGATTTTTTTCCGTTTGTCTGAATGCTGCTTGATTTGTGCTATGTGGGACTTCGAGTGATGGGAGTTAACTACTAGATGAATACGTTAAGTCACATGTGACCAGGGTTGAATAATCTCAGAGTGCTGGATTTGACCCTATTGCGCAACTCTCGTTTGAGGCTAACCGTTGTAGGGCTGAGTCCTTTACTCGAAGGATTATCTGAGCCTCGCCACATATGATGGTATTCATGTAGTGGTTAATTGGCATCATAAGGAGTCTTTCAGCAGCTGAGGACTGGGTGGGTTCGGTGTCACACCCCGCTAAAGCGGAAACACGAGGTGTGGCAGTATAAATGGTTTCATAGCAAAAGTTAAAAGACAACACCAACCATAGTATTAAAAATCATTACAAATTTACGATGGGTTTGAACAACTTTTAAAAGAAATTACAATGTAAATTGAAATACAACACATGCGAATGCTCCTAAAAGTGAAGTGTCCCTAAGTGCCACTTACTCGATGATTCCTGAAAAAGCATGTAAAACGAGCGTCAACTATAAAAATAGTTGGTGAGTACTCACAGATAAACAAAATAATATTGGTTCCATGAATTGAAATCAAAGTTTTGATAAAAGTTTCCAATAATAAAAGTATATTGTTAAAATGAGTAAATAATTTTGTAAAAACAAAGTTCTTTGTCATCATGAGAGATAAAGTATGTTGCCCAAATAAGATGCAACATTCATATTCTCATGGAAGATAAAGTTCGTTACTCAAATGAGTAAACAAGTTTCATTGCTAAAATGAGCAATCAATTTCGTTGCTACAAGGAGCAAATAATTTCATTGCTAAAACATGTATATAAGTTTTCAGTAATAAAAGTTCGTTGTTGTAATGAGAAACAAAGTTCATTGCTATAATTAATAACAAGTTTATTGCTATAACGAGAAACGAGTTTGTATGTGTATGAGCAAACAATGAGTCTCAACCAAACCTATGACTGAAGCCCTATCAAGATCTATGCTTATCGTTCCATAGATGAATATGGTATCATGCACTCCAGCAATAGGGCGAGTGAGAAGTTGTCAATTCCTAATAGCGCTATCCATAATGACCATTGGCTCAAAGAGTTAATGGTTAGAGATAAGGGAAGGGCCTTAGTACGATAAGTTCTCATGTTCCGTGTTGCATAGACATATATAGAGAGACATAGCAATAAAATAGCCATCATGTTTGATACAAATCAATTTAAATACAACATTCAAATAATAGTTTTTCGGGACATGCTTTTCCACCCCAAAACATAAAAACCGCTGAAAATAGGGGAGTGCGTGAATACTCACAATGCATTTAGATGATGCAAATGGTGCATTGATCTACGCTCCACTCGTACCACTATCGTTTTCCTACAACGATATTACACACTAATGAGTCTCTAATTGAAATCTAATACTAGTATACTTACTACTACAATAGAATTATGTCAATAATGTGTCAAAATTTAATATTGATAAGTTACAAATATTTTTCTGTGGAAATTAAGTTTCAAAGAATCAATTATTATATAACAATTTAAGTGGAAAATTTCCATTATTGGAATGTTAATATTTAACATTTTAGAGGTGTTCCAATGATTAAATATTCAAAACGAAATCAATTTAGTTCTAAACTTTCCCAAACTTTGTATTTCATTTTTAATTGAAGTCAAAGACCTTAAGATAAATTTTCTTGAATTTTTGATTTGTCTAACTATTTTTCACCATTTAATTCCATGAATAATCATAAAATCATGGAAAAATAGTAAATTATCATGAAAAATTCTTTTAATTTTTGTGTAACTATTTTACAGTGTACATAATCTAGGAAAAATATTAATATGTGTTTTCAAAAAGTTTAACACAATTTTTCTGATTTTTGTACATTTAAGTGTATTAAATCTTGGGAAAATAGAAGAAAAATAGCATACAGAAGATAAAAATCATCCAAATTTTTATGTATCATCCTAACATATTATAAGAGGTTCTGGTAAATTTTCATGAATTTTGGATGAGTAAAACTATTTTTCCTGTTTTTAGTTCATTTTAAACACAAAAATTCAAGAAAAATAGATATACATTTTCAAAAATTCCCAAAATATTTTTAGGAGTCTGAAATATAAGGTACAAGCTGCGAAAAATAAGAAATAATATTTTCACATTCCCTAATGTGGTTTTATGATTTATTAGAGCTAAATAAAAAGAAAATTAAAAACCATACTAAACAGTAACAAAAATCGATGAAACTTCATGAGAGATGTTTATTAACTTAAAGGGTCATCCACAAATATTTCCAGAATTTATTTACAAGTTTAAGTATTTTATATGCTTTAACACTCTATTTTATTATTATTTTCATGTAAAAATAATGAAAATATATATTGAGCTGAAAATTTCCAGAATGCAACTTCAAACAATTTAATAACAATGAAAAATTCTTTTCTGATTTTTGATGTCGAAAAACATGCCTAAAGGCTCAAACAATTATAGAGAAAACTTGATTCTTGTGATTTTGGTAAAAATTATTGATGTTACTTCGAGAATTTTTACAACATGTTCCAAAGGCTTTTGAATCAAGATATTTTTATACCTCTTAATACATGGTGTTAAGTGCTCAAATTAATTTTTCCTTGATTTTTAATGATGAATAAGATCTTTGAACATGCAATACAAAACTAGTATTCACAAAAAGGTGCTGATTGAGCAACAGTTTTGTAAAAATTGCTAAAAATCGAAATATTTGAATTTTCCAGTGAGGTCAAATGGGTTTGAAAGCTAACTCAAAATATTATATTTCAGAAAAAGAATCCCGAATTTTGGTTAAGAAATGAGTGAGATATGACAGTTTAAAGTCAGGTAAAGAAATCTGGCAGATTGCATGCATGGTGATTGGTTAGAAAAATGAGTTTTCATCATTTCTTTGAGTAAATCTTTTGAAATATTTGAAAAGATATCATGATAAACTTATATTATAGTCATGTTTCCAGAGATCAAAAGATTAAAACTTATCAAAATGTATACATTCATTTATGAACAAAATTTTGTTTCTCAAAAACTCTTAACTTGAGTTTGATGTTTTAATCCTTAAAATCGATTTTTGCACTAAGATCATGAACATGCAACCTTGTTTATCATACATGCATGGTGTTAAAACACATCCAGGATGTTCTAAAAACCATTTTAACAAAAAGAAAATAAGTTTGAAGAAGATGAAGAAGTAGAAGTCGGTTTTTGAAGTAAAATGCACATGCATGGCTTAAATCATTGTTGTGGATCTTCAATAGATGTATGTTCTTTACCTTAAATTTATTTGTGGCTTGAAAAACCCTTATGAATCTCCATAATTTCGTGGTTAAGAGGCTGTGGTTGTGGTGTTTGGAGAAAAAAAATTAGAGAGAAGGTAGAGAGAGTTTTCTAGAGAGAGAAAGAAGAGAGATGTGTGTGTGTTGGAGAATGAGAGTGTGAGAGAGAGATATGGGAAGAGAGGGGTCCGAAATTTTGAGTATAATAAACCTTTCTCATTCATTTTGTTTTATAAAATTTAAGTTATTTTATAAAATATCTAAATTTTATATAAAATGTGCACTAAAATCAAGTTTTTATTCATGAAACCTTGATTTTTGACTTATAAATTAAGGATGAATGTTAATGACTTAAATTTATTATTTTCCTTGATTATATTTCCCTGAATTTAATTGTTTTAAGATAATATTATAAGTTTCATAACTATTTTTATAGAATTCTTGATGTTAAACTTTATAAAATTTAAGTTTTAGGGTTTTTAGGGTTTTTGAGAGTTTGTAAAAATTTGGATATCAAAATAAATAGAATATTTGAGACTTTAAATTATCTTATGGTATTATAACTCTTTTATAGTTATAAATAATGTTTGTAATTTATTTTTATCGGTTTATTGGCATTCTATGTAGTGATTCCGAGATTCAAGCGAAATTGAGGAATCAAGTATACTAGTCCTAGTCTTCAACTTTGACTTAAGTTTCTATGAGACTTTGACCTAATTTCTATTTCTAGGTCAAGTTCATGATGTGTGTATATGATTCATGAAAAGGTGTTCGAATCAAAGAGTGACCTGAATATGGATAGCCTCTACAGCTAAGTAGTTGTAGAATTCACATATCAATGTGAAATCTAAGTACATTATGCATTGTTTCTAGTTGCTTGCAAGTTTCTAGTAGGTTATAACTGAGCTTCTAGTCACTAAGTCCAGTATGTGTCGTGCGTATATGTGCAACTAAGTTTATTCAAATCTAGAACCGACTCGAATTTTGACGGTTGTCACATTCTCCCCCAGTTGAAAGAATTTCGCCCTGAAATTCAATTCGTGACGTATTCTATTAGAACTCAGTCGAATACAATTATATAGTTGGAGAGGTGGTGACTTGCAATGTTCTTTGATTATTTCGGGTTTATTTCCTCAAGGGAAAAGCCCAATTCTTTAGCGATAGTCAAATTAATGTTTCCTTAATTCGAGTTCTACAATTTAGATTGCGAGAAATTAGGATCATGGAAATCATGATCCAAACATGGCGACCTAGTCGAAAAAGATCATCTAGTTAGATATTATCTGAATTAAGAGAGCAATAAGTTTTGCTGAAGCACTAACTGCACTGAGCGTTAAATCCGCATTGATCCTTAAGTCGCGTTCTAAATTAGCACTAAGTGTAAATTCGCCGCCTAATAAAGAAGAGATTAGGAACAATTTGTTCACTTCCGGGTTGGCTACTACATCTGGAAAGGGTATATTTTGAAATAAGAAGGGGTAGCACGAATGAAAGAGAAGCATTTGAGGGTAAGTTCCTAAAAATACGTACTAAGGGTAGGCAACGAAGTTTTGGTACATCTCAAATGTAAAGGCTAATTAAGTGTGTCGACAAAATAAATTACGAATGATTGAGCATCTCCGAGGCTATAATTACTACTACGGTTACTCTTACAATAATAAAACCTTATTCGAAGAATAAATATATTTAGAGAGTCATTGGTGCAAATGGCGGCGATGAAAATTTATGATAAATTAAATCACATTGTGTATATAGCATTTTAAGTGTTTAGAAGTGATTAAAAATCTCATTGTTATCAAAATGTTTGTTTAGAAATGATAATTAATCTCACTATTATCAAAATGTGTAATAATTCCAAGATAATGAAGATACATGTTTGGCGATCCAACAAAGTAGTAAAATAATATAAAGATTAATTAAAGTTAAAGGTTTAAGTCGTCATTAAGGGAAAAAAAATTTTTTATTGAAATTATTGATATTACGCTATTTGAAAAATTGACTAATTGTCTAAGTCAGGACAAATCTAAGTTTACGAGGAGTCAAAATACTTATGAAAACAAGCTTGAGAGTTTAGGAACTCACTGAAAATTGCAAAGTAAATTACTATTTTAAGAAAGGTGTAAAAATGTCAATCTTCAAAATAGGGCATTCATAGTTTAGTGTTTCTACAAAAACAATCATTTAGAGAATAGATAATCGTAAAATTCAAAATTCTTGATGTATTTAAAGAAAAGAAGAAACATAAGGATACATATCCTTCACATATATTTTCCGGATATAGAAAAATTATAAGCATAAGAGTATTCATCTTGTGTATTAATTATAAGGAAAAATACAATGAAAATTGCATTTTATATCAAGTTTCTGAATTTAGAACGAAAGAGCAAATGTAAATAAGGATCACTTGTTTATAGAGATTTCAAAATAAAAACAAGATGTATATGATAAAAAGGCGTAATTGAATATATCAAAGTTGACTAAATAAAAATTATTCCTCACGGCTATACATGTATTAATCGCTCAAAACGAAAGGATAGACTTCTAGTATGTATGTGTACAAACATGATACCAGGAGAAGCAAAATAGACAGAAACAAAGTTAGACAATGTATTATGTTACTATTATGGGTGTGCGAGATCTAAAGTCATAAGGAGAGCAAGAAATCAAGTGCGGGGGAAGGAAAAAGGAAGGTAGCGGCGACAATGATTGTTATTGTTAAAATTATAAGAACAATACCTATAGGTAGATTAAAACCAGGTTGAGATATATTTCAAACTTTAATATATGATGTATATTGATGATTAAATAGACATGTGAGAGTCTTAGAATGTTTGCTAATAATCACGAGTTACCTTATTAAGTTAAACTCCATTTGTGAAAAAGAAGAAGCACTACAAACGGTAGTTGAAAATCTGACAATTTGACTTTTTAGAATGGAGTTCAATAATAGTTAAAACATATAAGGTAAAGACTCAATAGATTTAGAAGAGTAATTATACATTGTTGAAGGTGTCACTGGAAATTTAAAAGTGAACACTAAGTTTTGCAATGTTGTAAGTTTTATAAACACAGATTATAAAACTAATTTGAAATAAAATAAACAAATAAGGTGTGTTTTGAAAAGTAGGCATCAGTGATGTCTTGTAAACACATTTGGATTAGAAAGTTGTAAAAATACCATGTTGGGTTTCAAGAAAACACATTTAAGTAAAGTACGATGCCTAAATGGGGAAGTAGTCAAAAGTCTTAAAACAAAAGTGGTTTGAAGATCCGATGAAGCTTTTACACATAATATGAACTTTAACGTCATATGTTTAAGTTTTATATTAAAGAGTTTAAACACGATTATAAAAGAAAATGTTTCTAGTTTTTCGAAGACGTGTCAAAATGGTAAGCAATGTTTAAAATGGTTTATATGCCCTTAAAAGCACATCAATCCATTGAAATGAATTTGAAATGAAATTGAAATAGCAAGGTTAAAACCAATATTGGTTAAATTGAGTTTTGAAGAAAAGTGTTAAGTTAAAGCAAGTTGTCAAAAGATTTTTAGCGAGAATATGGCTTACATTGTTAGGAAATGTCTAGTAAGTTGTATGAAGTGGTTATAAAGCATTTTATCGATGATAAATAAAACCGATGAAACGAAATAATTTTTCGATGGAAGATTAAGAAGTAAGGAATAAGTATATTAGTGTAGCTGATCGTACCTAAATACTAAGGCGAGTACAAGGCGAGTATAAGACGAGTACCGATGTCTTTTTCCCTAAGATAAAGGGCAAGAAAAATTGTTTGAAAAGCGTTTTATGGTGTCAATGCAGTTTCGTGGCCTTTTATAGAGGTCAAAGGGATATCCTATGTTAAGTTTTAACCTGAAGGTGGAAACAACCTAAAGCTAAATCGTAGCGTAGTAATAAGGTCTCACGTATTAGTAACAATAGGTTAAACCTTTGTGTCTCCTTGTGAGTCGAATCCGGAATGGCCGCCAATGGTATCCAATTGATTACTTAGTGGTGACTCATCTACATCCTTACGCGATGCTCCAATTATCATTCGTGTCGGTATCGAAACGCTTTTTCCTAGTTGTAACTCTAGTACGAAGACGATGAAGAGGTATTGAGGGATAATTGGTATTGGTTTCGACTTAAGATTATTACTAGTGTATATCTAACTACTAACCTTATATCTAAAGTCAATAGCTACCGAGGAATACCTATTATCAGTATTATGTGCATTGCTCTTAGAGTGGCTAGTGATATAACCTAAGTGGTTAACCTAGCACTTGATAAGGGATAAAAATATTTCTAAATAAGGGCATTGATATAACAGTGAACTTAGTTTCTAAGTGTATCTAGATGAATGCCTATAATATGCAATGCCCGTACGCACACGAAAAATTTTGTTTTTCAAAAGTTTAAGTTGAAAATTGTTTTGAACATAATTCTACTATAACCGTTTCAAGCCTCGCATTAAGTTTCCTTAATTAAGCATAGTTGGCCAGGCTATACTTAGTTAAAGTCCAATAATGCGTCCTCGAATTAGTTATACTAGTAGTATGTTCGGTATTTTAAAAACATTTTGAAAATTTTTGGCTATAGTTGTGGTTCTCCAAAGGAAAACCGGTATTCTCTATAACCTTCGGCTCTGATACCATTTCCTGTCACACCCCACTAAAGCGGAAACACGAGGCGTGGCAGTATAAATGGTTTCATAGCAAAAGTTAAAAGACAACACCAACCATAGTATTAAAAATCATTACAAATTTACGATGGGTTTGAACAACTTTTAAAAGAAATTACAATGTAAATTGAAATACAACACATGCGAATGCTCCTAAAAGTGAAGTGTCCCTAAGTGCCACTTACTCGATGATTCCTGAAAAAGCATGTAAAACGAGCGTCAACTATAAATATAGTTGGTGAGTACTCACAGATAAACAAAATAATATTGGTTCCATGAATTGAAATCAAAGTTTTGATAAAAGTTTCCAATAATAAAAGTATATTGTTAAAATGAGTAAATAAGTTTGTAAAAACAAAGTTCTTTGTCATCATGAGAGATAAAGTATGTTGCCCAAATAAGATGCAACATTCATATTCTCATGGAAGATAAAGTTCGTTACTCAAATGAGTAAACAAGTTTCATTGCTAAAATGAGCAATCAATTTCGTTGCTACAAGGAGCAAATAATTTCATTGCTAAAACATGTATATAAGTTTTCAGTAATAAAAGTTCGTTGTTGTAATGAGAAACAAAGTTCATTGCTATAATTAATAACAAGTTTATTGCTATAACGAGAAACGAGTTTGTATGTGTATGAGCAAACAATGAGTCTCAACCAAACCTATGACTGAAGCCCTATCAAGATCTATGCTTATCGTTCCATAGATGAATATGGTATCATGCACTCCAGCAATAGGGCGAGTGAGGAGTTGTCAATTCCTAATAGCGCTATCCATAATGACCATTGGCTCAAAGAGTTAATGGTTAGAGATAAGGGAAAGGCCTTAGTACGATAAGTTCTCATGTTCCGTGTTGCATAGACATACATAGAGAGACATAGCAATAAAATAGCCATCATGTTTGATACAAATCAATTTAAATACAACATTCAAATAATAGTTTTTCGGGACATGCTTTTCCACCCCAAAACATAAAAACCGCTGAAAATAGGGGAGTGCGTGAATACTCACAATGCATTTAGATGATGCAAATGGTGCCTTGATCTACGCTCCACTCGTACCACTATCGTTTTCCTACAACGATGTTACACACTAATGAGTCTCTAATTGAAATCTAATACTAGTATACTTACTACTACAATAGAATTATGCCAATAATGTGTCAAAATTTAATATTGATAAGTTACAAACATTTTTCTGTGGAAATTAAGTTTCAAAGAATCAATTGTTATATAACAATTTAAGTGGAAAATTTCTATTATTGGAATGTTAATATTTAACATTTTAGAGGTGTTCCAATGATTAAATATTCAAAACGAAATCAATTTAGTTCTAAACTTTCCCAAACTTTGTATTTCATTTTTAATTGAAGTCAAAGACCTTAAGATAAATTTTCTTGAATTTTTGATTTGTCTAACTATTTTTCACCATTTAATTCCATGAATAATCATAAAATCATGGAAAAATAGTAAATTATCATGAAAAATTCTTGTAATTTTTGTGTAACTATTTTACAGTGTACATAATCTAGGAAAAATATTAATATGTGTTTTCAAAAAGTTTAACACAATTTTTCTGATTTTTGTACATTTAAGTGTATTAAATCTTGGGAAAATAGAAGAAAAATAGCATACAGAAGATAAAAATCATCCAAATTTTTATGTATCATCCTAACATATTATAAGAGGTTCTGGTAAATTTTCATGAATTTTGGATGAGTAAAACTATTTTTCCTGTTTTTAGTTCATTTTAAACACAAAAATTCAAGAAAAATAGATATACATTTTCAAAAATTCCCAAAATATTTTTAGGAGTCTGAAATATAAGGTACAAGCTGCGAAAAATAAGAAATAATATTTTCACATTCCCTAATGTGGTTTTATGATTTATTAGAGCTAAATAAAAAGAAAATTAAAAACCATACTAAACAGTAACAAAAATCGATGAAACTTCATGAGAGATGTTTATTAACTTAAAGGGTCATCCACAAATATTTCCAGAATTTATTTACAAGTTTAAGTATTTTATATGCTTTAACACTCTATTTTATTATTATTTTCATGTAAAAATAATGAAAATATATATTGAGCTGAAAATTTCCAGAATGCAACTTCAAACAATTTAATAACAATGAAAAATTCTTTTCTTATTTTTGATGTCGAAAAACATGCCTAAAGGCTCAAACAATTATAGAGAAAACTTGATTCTTGTGATTTTGGTAAAAATTATTGATGTTACTTTGAGAATTTTTGCAACATGTTCCAAAGGCTTTTGAATCAAGATATTTTTATACCTCTTAATACATGGTGTTAAGTGCTCAAATTAATTTTTCCTTGATTTTTAGTGATGAATAAGATCTTTGAACATGCAATACAAAACTAGTATTCACAAAAAGGTGCTGATTGAGCAACAGTTTTGTAAAAATTGCTAAAAATCGAAATATTTGAATTTTCCAGTGAGGTCAAATGGGTTTGAAAGCTAACTCAAAATATTATACTTCAGAAAAAGAATCCCGAATTTTGGTTAAGAAATGAGTGAGATATGACAGTTTAAAGTCAGGTAAAGAAATCTGACAGATTGCATGCATGGTGATTGGTTAGAAAAATGAGTTTTCATCATTTCTTTGAGTAAATCTTTTGAAATATTTTAAAAGATATCATGATAAACTTATATTCTAGTCATGTTTCCAGAGATCAAAAGATTAAAACTTATCAAAATGTATACATTCATTTATGAACAAAATTTTGTTTCTCAAAAACTCTTAACTTGAGTTTGATGTTTTAATCCTTAAAATCGATTTTTGCACTAAGATCATGAATATGCAACCTTGTTTATCATACATGCATGGTGTTAAAACACATCCATGATGTTCTAAAAACAATTTTAACAAAAAGAAAATAAGTTTGAAGAAGATGAAGAAGTAGAAGTCGGTTTTTGAAGTAAAATGCACATGCATGGCTTAAATCATTGTTGTGGATCTTCAATAAATGTATGTTCTTTACCTTAAATTTATTTGTGGCTTGAAAAACCCTTATGAATCTCCATAATTTCGTGGTTAAGAGGCTGTGGTTGTGGTGTTTGGAGAAAAAAAATTAGAGAGAAGGTAGAGAGAGTTTTCTAGAGAGAGAAAGAAGAGAGACGTGTGTGTGTTGGAGAATGAGAGTGTGAGAGAGAGATATGGGAAGAGAGGGGTCTGAAATTTTGAGTATAATAACCCTTTCTCATTCATTTTGTTTTATAAAATTTAAGTTATTTTATAAAATATCTAAATTTTATATAAAATGTGCACTAAAATTAAGTTTTTATTCATGAAACCTTGATTTTTGACTTATAAATTAAGGATGAATGTTAATGACTTAAATTTTTTTATTTTCCTTGATTATATTTCCCTGAATTTAATTGTTTTAAGATACTATTATAAGTTCATAACTATTTTTATAGAATTCTTGATGTTAAACTTTATAAAATTTAAGTTTTAGGGTTTTTAGGGTTTTTGAGAGTTTGTAAAAATTTGGATATCAAAATAAATAGAATATTTGAGACTTTAAATTATCTTATGGTATTATAACTCTTTTATAGTTATAAATAATGTTTGTAATTTATTTTTATCGGTTTATTGGCATTCTATGTAGTGATTCCGAGATTCAAGCGAAATTGAGGAATCAAGTATACTAGTCCTGGTCTTCAACTTTGACTTAAGTTTCTATGAGACTTTGACCTAATTTCTACTTCTAGGTCAAGTGCATGATGTGTGTATATGATTCATGAAAAGGTGTTCGAGTCAAAGAGTGACCCGAATATGGATAGCCTCTACAGCTAAGTAGTTGTAGAATTCACATATCAATGTGAAATCTAAGTACATTATGCATTGTTTCTAGTTGCTTGCAAGTTTCTAGTAGGTTATAACTGAGCTTCTAGTCACTAAGTCCAGTATGTGTCGTGCGTATATGTGCAACTAAGTTTATTCAAATCTAGAACCGACTCGAATTTTGACGGTTGTCACATTCGGGAACGTAGGGAAGCCTAGGATATGCTTCAGGGGGTTAGTAGTATGGTCCAGTGAGTACTGGCATTATGGTTTGAGAAAGTGACTTGGAGGATTCGGGATGATTGCTGAGGAAAGTATAGATAGGTGTGGAAGGTAGTATATGGCCCGTACTACTGAAAGCACAGGATCCATACTTGAATCGGTGAGAGTCTTGGAGAGTCTAAGAAGCTTATAGGAAAGGACCCTTGGTTATGTTGATCGTTGGCATGTTGTATTTTAGATTGGGGATGAGCCCTCAAGGAGATGGTACAGGTCAGGGTTTTGGCTCTGGTGCAGATGCTAAGCCGATTAGCGAGCAGTTGCGAGAGTTTATTTCATCAGAGGTTTCTCGCTGTGTATCAGAGATAGTGGATGAACGCTTGGCCGCGTTTCGTATTGAGGTTATGGCTATCATTGGAGCTCGCACACTGACTTTCCGGGAGTTCCGTGCTTGTGGAGCTCCTGCGTTCCATGGGGAGAGGGACCCCATTGTCAGTAGGAGGTGGTTAGCAGATATGGATAACACGTTCAGGACGAGTTTTTTCCCCGAGGAGGCAAAGGTCAGATATGCTTCCTGCCTGTTGAAGGATCGGGCAAGTGACTGGTGGGAAGAAATTGGTAGTGAGTTGGGGGATGATGCAGTCGATGTCATGTCGTGGGATGATTTCTCGACCAGGTTCCGAACTGAGTTCACACCAGCTATTAAGGTGCAGCAGTTGGCGTGAGAGTTTTTGGATCTGCGCCATACCACTGAGACTGTGGAAGAGATTACTGCCAAGTTCTGGGAGAGAGCATTATTAGTACCCTAGTATGTGGAAGACGAGGAGATGAAGAAAGTGAGATACCATGACATGTTGCGGGATGACATTAGGAAGTTTGTGAGTATTTCAGGGTGTGAGACCCTGAACGATATGATCTCTAGAGCCCGAGAGCGGGAGATTGATTTGGAGCACATTGAGAAGAGGAGATCAGATCAGGTGTATACTTTGGAGGGTCCCGGGAAGAGGTCCAAGACTTCATATTAGCGATTGGTAGGCCGGCAGGGCCGAAGTCAGTACGACACATGCGGGAAACTGTACGAAGGAGTTTGTCGTTCCATGGGTTCAGGCTACTACAAGTGTGGCAGGGATGATCACGTCAGCAGGGACTGCCCGCGGGGGGCAGACCCATTATCTTTTCACTGCGATCAGGTGGGCCACAAGAAGGTCGACTGTCCGACGGTGAGGGGAGGAGCAGGGAGCGCGTTTGTTCCATACACTTTGAGGATCGCCGACGGACGAGATGGTAGGGCAGGAGCTCCAGCAGAGAGGAATTGAGTTTTTCAGGTACGCATCTTTTACCTCCTTTCAGGCTATTTACAATTGTGTTTATGGTTGTTAGAGTATAGCATCAACTTGGGTAAGCATATAATCAGTTTATTCTCTGCTTGTGCTTGGATTGTATTTGCAAGAAAAGTCATATGCCAATTGCATACCGTGAATTATTAGTGGTTAGTGTAAGGTCGTTTCCATCTTGTTGGTTCGGGGTGTTCAACATTATCTCAGCTCGTAATCAAGATCGGTCCAGGAGCATCATGTGAAGGTGTGCGGTCGGGGTCCGCAAGGTGGTTATCTACCATCGTCAGGATTCGATGGTTTCAATCTTGTTGTTTGGGATAGCTTTTGGAAGCATCAAGGGAAGTGGTCTATCACTGAAGAGGTTGCTCTGAGCATTGGTTATTTGGACTTAAAGGACGTCAGATCGAGCATGGGATCATCAGTAGTGGGAATCGGAAAACATTCATCTAGTCTTCAGTAATTGTGCGGTCTGTGGAATGGAGTAGTGGATCACTAGCAGGGTGGATCGTTGATTATTAGCATGATGGTCATGTAAGGAAGGAAGGAATGAGGATCTAGCGAGTCTCGCATATTTTAAGGATTTAGTCGAATCTAAGTGAGGGAGAATCGTCCAGGGATTCAGAAGTAGAAGCGGCTGGGAAACTAGGATGAGTATTGCATTCTTGTCATGAGGAAAGACAGCCCCAACGGCTGTATGGATTGGGTGTAGTATGAGTTGGAAGTTCGAGGAAAATTGCCAATGATGAGATTGCGTCCTCGGAATGTTCGATATTAGGTATTAGGAAATCCGATTGTGGTTTCCATTCAGGATATGAGGTCAGTATGGAAGGTGTCGTTAGACTACGGGATAGCCGTAGCATTCGTCAGCGGTTAGATGGCATGGGGATTTGGAAAGACTGCGGGGTGGCCCGTAGCACTAGTCAGCGGTTAGTATAGAAGTGTTGTCAGACTGCGGGGTGACCCGTAGCATTCACTAGTTAGCAGGTAGTGTGGAAGTGTTGTAATACTGCCGTGTGGCCTATAGTATTCACTAGTTGGCAGAAAGAGTAGAAGCACCGAAAGACTGTGGGGTGGCCCGTAGCATTCGTCGGTCCCTAATCGGTAGTGAGAATATGGCAAATGCGTGATTCACTCACAGATTTCTTCAGAGGATTTGAGCCAAGGTGGGTTAGCCGCACGGGTGTGAGTAAGCCACAATATGATTAGATTCGGAAGGCGGTAGGTCGTTGGAGACCCGGTGTGATGTAAGACTACATCGGTTTTGGTAGCGTTCACCTTTTTATAGTAGATTTGTTGGAAATGAGTAGTCAGACGGTACGATCGTGAGGACCAACAGGAATGCTGGAGCCGTGTGTGAAGGTGTGGATCGAGTGGTTTCGATAGCCGAACTTCCTTTGGAAGTCGCTGGAAGCGACTGAGAGATTGTGCTTGGGTTCAGTAACCGGTGGGAGTCCGTTACTCCAAGTAATGACAGATCAGTTGGGAGCAAAGTGGTCTCGGTTCATCCAAAAGTGGTTAAGAGACAGCATGATGTTCGGATAGAAGGGAGTAATGTGAGGAATCTCGTGTGAGGATTAGCTCACTGAACGAAGGGATGGATCTGCTACTCGAAGGATTATCTGAGCCTTCTGTCAAGTATCAGTATGCTACAGCTAGTTATGGACAAGGAATTTGTTTTGGTGATAGCATTGAGATAATCAGTATCGGGGAGTGTGCATGTAGTCAGTTGCTGATGAGGTGTTGGCACGGTAGTTAGTGAGCATAGGCGGACCGTATGGAGACAGACTATTATGGAATTCAGATCTTGGTAGATCTGAAGTAGTTCTCGTCATGGCAGTAAGGAATGACTCTCGTCGGTTTGGAAGGTCTTAGTAGTTGGTTTCAGCTACCTTGGGAAGGCCGCAGATCACGGGTGTTGCTCCCATGGAATCCATCAGATGGTTCAGGATAGGTAGGAGTTAAGCCGCGGGTGGAGTGCGTGAGATGTTTCTGAGATGCAGGATTGCATAGGATTTCGAGGATGAAGTCTAATTTAAGTGGGGGAGAGTTGTAACACCCGGTTTAGAAAGTGTTCGGTTGTGACTTCAGAAGCCTAGGGTATAAGCATAATATGACGATTCGGTCTTTTATGGGTCTCGGGTCTTATTAAGAAGGTTGCAGGGCTCGGGTGTGGAGCTGGGAGCGTAGGGTTTCTCTCCACCTTTTTGTGGATATAAAGTTCGTCAGAAACGAACTTAGAACGAAGAAGTTATAGTACTTTGAAGTTGTTGGCAGAATTGGTCCCTGAATGGAAAAGCTTGCATTTAAACTCATGCATGCAAGGTGGCAACTAGATGAGTACGCCCAACGTAAGCTGGGGTACGCCCAGCGTAGTGTTGGATAAGTGAAACGCGGGTGCGAGAGACGTACGCCCAACGTACTGGGAGTACGCCTAGCGTACGTCCAGGATCTCCAAACCCTAATTTTTAGGGTTTGCTCACTATTTGAAGCACCTTAAGTGCAAGGGGGTGCGCCTCTCTTTCATTCTCAGAGCCTTAAACCCTAAATCCGATTGGTAGCTTCATCTAAGAGTATTGTGAGCTTTGTGGGTGCATTTTTGGTGGTTTTTGGTGAACTTCAAGAAATGGAAGCTCATTACAAGGTGGTGGTTCAAGGGAGGACTTGTGGATCTGGACTTCTTGCTACATTTTCAGCTCAAAGAAGGTAAAAAGTTCAGAGCTTGACCACTAGAAGTTTACATTTATAAGTATGAGGGTTTTTGGTCCCATTTTGACCTTATGAGCAAGATCTAGTGGTTAGACACCACTCCAGAAGCTTTGGGTTGCCACTCTTAGCAGATCTGAGATTATAAACTCATAAAAATGCTTGCTTGATGTTTAGATATGGTTCATGCATGTTCTTATTGAGTTCTAATGGATTAAAATGGCTATTGGGTCCCATTGAGTCTTGTAAATGCATAAAGGTGCCGACTTTATGTAGTAGGAGCTTAGTTGGAAAGTATTCTGAGGTTTTCATGGAAGGACTTAACGGATTAAGTCGTGAAATAAGTTTTGGAGAAATGGCGAGTACGCCCCGCGTAGGGTGATGGATGCCCCGCGTACCAAGTCAGCGACCCCGTAGCTGGTCAATGCAAGGTGATGGTACGCGCAGTGTACCAAAGGGGTACGCCCCGCGTAAGCCTCAGTTTGGAGTTTTGGACTTTGGGCTTCGAGTTTGGGCCATCTGTTTGGGCCTGGATTCTTGGGCCCTAAAGGACTATCAAAGTGGTTGGGTTTTGGACTAATTGAAGGATTGGACCTTAGGATGAGGCCCAATAAAGAGTTTGGGCCCAATTTTGAAAATTGGGCCATTAATGGGCTTTAATGGATCTTATGGTTGTGGGCCTTATCTGTTTTGGGCTTGGAACTTAGTTATGGGTCTTGTTGGACCAGGGGTAAAATGGTCATTTTACCCCAAGATTGGATTATAGTTCATGGACTAGAACTTAGTCACTAATTGGATATTGTGTTGGTGACTGTTAGTTTGGGAAGCCGTCAGGGTACCCCGGAGATACCCCAAGATTGGATTATAGTTCCTGATTGGACCGCAGCCGAGGTCCACTAAGAAGCGAACAACCTCGCATCGGATACCCCGGAGACACCCCCTTCGCATACGTGTCAGTCTTCTATTGGATCGAAGTCCGGTCCAATCCGAGCCTCCCATCTGTGAGCCTGCGGTCCGAAGGAAGCCAGAAACCTCGCCACCTGTCCGACGCGTGTCAACTTCGCACAGCTTTGGGTCCGAACCTTCGGACTATATATAGCATGCGAGGGCTTCCGAAGTTTTACACTTTTTCACCCCAATTTTCATTCTCTTTCACATTCTCCACTCCCATAAGCTCATATACAACCCCTAAAGCCCCAGTATCAAGTCTCGAACCCTAAGCAAGCCTCGAAGCCCCGAGATTCCTGAGAAGTAACCTCTCTCCTGTCGAAACTCTGCCCAATTTGAGCCGGTTTCCCGACAAATAAACTCCTTTTCGTGAAACGAAACTCTGTCCGGTTCACCATCTATCAAGTGAGTACATACCCCCGTATTTTCATAATTTCTACTGTTTTAAGGGGGGGGGGGGAATACAAGCATAACACAAGAACTTTGTGTTATAAATTCATGATTTCAAATCATGATAAAACAACATTAAATCATTAAAAATACTCAAAACATTAAACTCTTTTATCATCTTATATTTTTCCCCAAAATTCATGTTTGTATATATATATATATATATATATATATATATATATATATATATATATATATATATATGTATATAACTAAGATTTAAAAGGCTTAGGACTGATAACTCATTCCGGGTCCTTTTCCTTGTTTGGATGTGGGCTTATAGTACCGGTTATTTGTCCGAGTGTCGTTTAAATTTTACTTATAGATAAAATTGTATATGTATATAAATATAATAGTTATTTCATCAGTTTAACTACCTTTGTAACATGCTGAGCAAGGGATTACATGCAAACATGGTTAAATACACATTCAGAAAGTACAGATAAATTATAATAGGTATAATTTATACATAGAACAATAATTCATGATTCAAGTATACTAGAATACACAGTCTTACAAGAAACAAGAGTTTTGATACAAAACAAATCAAGGGTTTACACTTATCAAATACATGTTAGAAATTCAAATTCAAGAACATACTGTCAATCATTTATTTCAGAATGATTGGGTTTTGATTCAAGAACATACTGTCAATCATTTATTTCAGAATGATTGGGTTTTCATAACTAATATACATGTAACGTTTATATGCTTTTTATGAGACATTCAGGTTGTTTAATTCATTTTAGACAACCAAGGTAAAGCCCTGACATTATAACCATAATTTCCAGCCTCGGGGATCGAAACAAGTTGTGTGTAGATCTATATCGGGATTGACAACCCCGCACTCAGGCTGCTAGCTACAGTCAGGCATACACGCCGATGAGTGGCAATTGTTATCAACAGTTTAAACGCCCACAAAGCGTTTGTTTCAGGCCATCCGTCATAGTATGGTTATAAGAACTCATTAAAAAGATATTAACAATACGTTAGTGTATAAACAAGTAAACGAAAGTACATCTTCAAAGTACCAGTTTTCAGAATACAAACTACAATGGTTCAATACAGTTTTCAATAACAGCTGGCGGAGCCAGGCATACTCTCAGTTACAAGTTTTCATAAAGGAATACAAATACAAAAGATTGATACAAAGAGAACGGTTTTATGAGAATAAAACTACTTTTCATATACAACAGAAAATATAGGATTTTCTGGAACAGTTCACATATACAAGATACAGAGATACTCTTTTAAACATAAACACTTATGCACTCACTCAACTTTATGTTGATACTCTCTTTTCAAATTACTTGTATTCTCAGGGAAATAATACACAGCTACTCCCCGAGCTTTTGAGAAAATGGAGCTTTGTTGAGTCATATCTTCTTTTGTATAACTATATTTTGGTTCAATATACAATGATTGAACACATATAAATACTTATACTTTTTAAATACAATGGTTGTTTGTACTTTGATTACTATGATGCATGTGTTGTGATACTACAATTCAAGTCCTCCACCCCCAGACGTTTCCACCGTCTGGTTTGGGGGTGTGACAGATTGGTATCAGAGCATTGTTTATAATGAACTCAGTATATCAATCAATAAAAGATATACAAACTATAAATACATCGGGGCAAGGAGCTCTGACTACAAGTATACGTTTATAGATTTAAGTATTTTTATAAGAAGTATACTAACATTCGTACCTACAAGTACAATATCACAGTCATAAGAACACACTCATACTTACAAGTACATTATCACAAGAAGAACAAAACTAAAGTATTTGGATGTTGGACATTGCAGTTAAACCTAGACAATGATGTAATCATATCTGGGATCAATATAGCCTGATCAACTATATTCATCCGAGATATGACCAACATGTGTTTAGGGGAGTGATTGTAGTGTTGCAACTGGTCTAAAACTTACCTAAGCACCAGAAGAATTCTAGAACCAAAGACTAAAATACTATGAGAGTATTTTAGGATGCTATAACAAGAAAACTGAAAACTTGTCAAATTCTTATATCCAGAAGTCCAAGAATCAAACTCATGACTAAAATAACATCAAGGTATGTTACATACCTTTGGGGAAGTGTTAAAAAGATCTTTTCTGATAGGTCTATAATTACTAAGTGGATACGTTAAGGTTATATATAACCGAGATTTTATGGACTTAGAATATGTGATTCTCACTCTACTTCCTTTTCCTTGTTTGGATGTGGTTTTAGAGTAGGATTATTTATTCAAAGGTCTATTTGATCTGGATTATATATAATCGGTACACACCATGTGACTATAGAAGGACCAGGAAGGATCACCTTCGTAAAAATTCAAATTTTCTCATAGATTCTTTAGACATTCCCATTCTCGTATAAACCCGTTAGGTAAACATAGTTACTCCCGCAATCAATAGAAGAGTCAAGGAGGATCCAACAGAATTTCATTAGGATAATCCCAAGAAAGAAACATAGGAGAAGTAAACAAACTATAGAAATCATTTAGTGCCCTTACCCTATTAAGGAAACCAATGAGAGATTCGCATGAACTTCCGAGATTCAAAGTCTTCATTACGAAGTAATGGGGACCAGTGTTAGAATCGGAAGTGAGACAGCCCGGGAATTCAATATATCTACAGAAGAGAAGGACACCCTATAGATACCAGGAGAGAACAAATCATTACCACCCAGAATAGAACAAAGGAAAACCACGCATGATTCATGTGAAGTGCTCGAGCACCTTTTCATCTAAGTAATAACTAGTAAATCCGTTCAACCTAGTGAGTTAGTGATTTCATTACTCACATTAGGTTTTGAGCTTATCCGCTTTTCCTGTCACGGCTAATAACAATAAATTAGATCATGGAATCTTAATTGATAGTGATTACTTCCCAAATTCATAAGTCTATTTTATGTAGACACTGTTATGAATTATTTTCGAATATTTTCGAAAATTGGGAAACGATATCCACCAAACGAAGGTAACTTAGTTCGGATGATACTCGGTTCCTAACTATTCTAGAAACTTATTCCTGTTCCTCACCAGGACTGCATCATAGGGATGCAGGTCAAATCATTAAGAACAATATAACAAAACGAAAGATTAATACATAGATACAAATGGTTAGAATACATCTAGAGACACGATAGTCGTTCACGAGCTCATTTTCTTGTCATGAAACAGAATCATGCCTCCAAAGAAGTGTAACCAACCCACCAGCGAAACATCAATCCTTCATATAGATGCGGCTACGTTTCAAGTTGCGGTCACAGCAGCTGTAGCAGCTGTCATGGCACACCTTAATACTAACAATACAAAGGTTAGTAGTAATGTTATCGGTAACCCCGATCGTGGTGTCCCATGCGAAGAGTACCATGCCATTCTAGCTTACTCAGTAGACAGAAAACTTCAGACGAAAAGCACCGAAGTAGTCGTAGAAGTCAGTAACTACCAAAGTACCTCAATAGATCCCATAGGAAAATCATCTAACCATAGGTCAAGTTCAAGAATAGAGACTAAGAACTCATTGAGTTAATCTATCGCTGCTAACTATATACACGAGAGTGGTATATAAGTTAGACTTAACAAGATTAAGGATGTGTGATTCCGCCCTATCTCCTGTTCCTTGTTTGGTTGTGGACCTGGGGCAGAGTCACCCATCCGAACGTTTTGTGAAATCTAAATTATATATGACTTGTATACACGAGGTGAAGGTAGGTGAACCAAGTATGAGTTTTATCATGAACTTCGTAGCAAAAGCCAACATCATGTATTCTACCAGGTGGAATTCAACATGAGACCACGACAGTGGGTTGAGCTACTAAATGACTACGAATTTGAATTTCGTTATCATCTCGACAAAGCCAATATAGTAGCTAACACCCTAAGTCGGAAGGAGTACCCAGGTCATAGTGCCAATCATGGACTATGATAACTCATTCAAATCTGTCCACACAGAGTAAGGAGGCTCAACAGGAAGCCTTGAAACCTGAAAATGTGGCAAGTAGAGAAGATAACGAGAACGTGTGAGTGCACGGTATGCCAATATCTGTTATCTCCACTGAGATAATAGAATCATATCCCAGTTCAGGCCGTCACTCAAAAACCTCTAGGAACCAGAGTAGTCATGATTCTATGGGATCGACTATGGTAAAAAAATGGGATACCCATTTACCAATTAGTCGAGTCCTTTACCACACTAGCATTCAAGTTGCTCCATTTAGAACCTTTTGTGGTCACAAGTGCAGATCCTATCTGCACTAGACTAAAGTAGGTAATACGCAACTAGCTAGAGATCCAATTTCCACGCAGCACCCTAGCTGATCTGGAATTCATCCGAGAAACTACCAAAAACAAAATACAAATCAGGAAGCGACATAAAGCTTCCAGAGTTAACCAGAGAAGCTACGGATTCGATAAAATAAAACCCTTGGAATTCCAGGATTGATGACCTTGTCATAGGAAGGTCTCACTCAGGAAGGACAAGATGCGCTTGTGACAACGTGAAATACAAAACTCAAAGTACATAGGACCATTTGAAGTTCTTACCAGAATCGGTCTTGTACTTTTAAACTTAAACTACCACCAAAAACTTAATAACATTCATCCCATCTTTCACATATCTAATCTAAAGAGGTGTCTACCCGCTGAAACACTTGTTATTTCACTCGATGAAATCAAGTTAAATAAAAGTCTACACTCTGTAGTAGAACCAATAAAAACCATTGATAGGGAAATCTAAAGAACCACGCTAAGTCTCATCCCGTTAGTGAAGGTTCGCTGGATTACAAACCAGGGACCTGAATTCACTTGGGAAAGGAAAGATTAGACCTAGTCCATGAGTATCACTTTAGACTAATTTCGGGACGAAATTCCCTCTAACGGGGGGATAATGTGACACCAGTCAAATTTTGGTCAAAATTAAATTGATCAATAATCATAATTGGGATGAACCAAGTGGTAGAGTTTGTAACAAGGTTTCCAAAAACATAAAGAACACTGAAATCCGAGTTATAACGAAGAAGTTATGACCAATCGAAAATCCGCGTCAAAACCGGCAAAACACTGTTCAGTGTAAAAATTGAATTTTTGATAAAAGGCTTTTTAGCCTTAACAATCTAATTGAAAGTTGTAGTTTATGTTAAACCGAGAAATTTGATAAAAAGAACGGAAAAATCTGACTTCGTATGAGGAAGATATGATTTTTCTAAGTTTCAGTATAGCAGTGTACAGCTAAAAACTCGAAATTAAGATTGAGCGATTTTTAGCCGACACAACCTAAACGAGAATTGAAGGTCTCGTCGGTAGTAGTACAACGGTAAAAAGACAGACGAAAACGGACGTCGGATGAAGAAGTTATGAATTTTTAACGGATTCCCATCCCGGTCTGTTTAAAATAATAATATTAAAAATAAAGTCAAAATTAGCCGACAAAGTCAAAACGAAAGTCGTAGAGTATGATTTTACCTACGCGTGCATATAAAGAACGCCAAAATCGGAGCTCGTATGCGAAAGTTATGATTTTCGCAAGTTTTGGCACAAAAATAAAGAAAAATAGGAAAACCGGGCAATTTCGCAAGTGACACGTCACCTCGCACGTGGCAGCTGCTGAGTGGACCGAAGCAATGCGTGGCACCTCCTGATTGGACCGCAGCCGAGGTCCACTAAGAAGCGAACAGCCTCGCATCGGATACCCCGGAGACACCCCCTTCGCATACGTGTCAGTCTTCTATTGGACCGAAGTCCGGTCCAATCTGAGCCTCCCATCTGCGAGCCTGCGGTCCGAAGTAAGCCAGAAACCTCGCCACCTGTCCGACGCGTGTCAACTTCGCACAGCTTCGGGTCCGAACCTTCGGACTATATATAGCATGCGAGGGCTTCCGAATTTTTACACTTTTTCACCCCAATTTTCATTCTCTTTCACATTCTCCACTCCCATAAGATTATATACAACCCCTAAAGCCCCGGTATCAAGTCTCGAACCCTAAGCAAGCCTCGAAGCCCCGAGATTCCCGAGAAATAACCTCTCTCCTGTCGAAACTCTGCCCAATTTGAGCCGGTTTCCCGACAAATAAACTCCTTTTCGTGAAACGAAACTCTGTCCGACTCACCATCTATCAAGTGAGTACATACCCCCGTATTTTCATAATTTCTACTGTTTTAAGGGGGGGGGGGGGGAATACAAGCATAACACAAGAACTTTGTGTTATAAAATCATGATTTCAAATCATGATAAAACAACATTAAATCATTAAAAATACTCAAAACATTAAACTCTTTTATCATCTTATATTTTTCCCCAAAATTCATGTTTGTATATATATATATATATATATATATATATATATATATATATATATATATATATATATATATATATATATATATATGTATATAACTAAGATTTAAAAGGCTTAGGACTGATAACTCATTCCGGGTCCTTTTCCTTGTTTGGATGTGGGCTTATGGTACCGGTTATTTGTCCGAGTGTCGTTTAAATTTTACTTATATATAAAATTGTATATGTATATAAATATAATAGTTATTTCATCAGTTTAACTACCTTTGTAACATGCTGAGCAAGGGATTACACGCAAACATGGTTAAATACACATTCAGAAAGTACAGATAAATTATAATAGGTATAATTTATACATAGAACAATAATTCATGATTCAAGTATACTAGAATACACAGTCTTACAAGAAACAAGGGTTTTGATACAAAACAAATCAAGGGTTTACACTTATCAAATACATGTTAGAAATTCAAATTCAAGAACATACTGTCAATCATTTATTTCAGAATGATTGGGTTTTGATTCAAGAACATACTGTCAATCATTTATTTCAGAATGATTAGGTTTTCATAACTAATATACATGTAACGTTTATATGCTTTTTATGAGACATTCAGGTTGTTTAATTCATTTTAGACAACCAAGGTAAAGCCCTGACATTATAACCATAATCTCCAGCCTCGGGGATCGAAACAAGTTGTGTGTAGATCTATATCGGGATTGACAACCCCGCACTCAGGCTGCTAGCTACAGTCAGGCATACACGCCGATGAGTGGCAATTGTTATCAACAGTTTAAACGCCCACAAAGCGTTTGTTTCAGGCCATCCGTCATAGTATGGTTATAAGAACTCATTAAAAAGATATTAACAATACGTTAGTGTATAAACAAGTAAACGAAAGTACATCTTCAAAGTACCAGTTTTCAGAATACAAACTACAATGGTTCAATACAGTTTTCAATAACAGCTGGCGGAGCCAAGCATACTCTCAGTTACAAGTTTTCATAAAGGAATACAAATACAAAAGATTGATACAAAGAGAACGGTTTTATGAGAATAAAACTACTTTTCATATACAACAGAAAATATAGGATTTTCTGGAACAGTTCACATATACAAGATACATAGATACTCTTTTAAACATAAACACTTATGCACTCACTCAACTTTTTGTTGATACTCTCTTTTCAAATTACTTGTATTCTCAGGGAAATAATACACAGGTACTCCCCGAGCTTTTGAGAAAATGGAGCTTTGTTGAGTCATATCTTCTTTTGTATAACTATATTTTGGTTCAATATACAATGATTGAACACATGTAAATACTTATACTTTTTAAATACAATGGTTGTTTGTACTTTGATTACTATGATGCAAGTGTTGTGATACGACAATTCAAGTCCTCCACCCCCAGACGTTTCCGCCGTCTGGTTTGGGGGTGTGACACCAGGAGGAGGCTCCTGGCACTCAATATGTTATTATGTATGGTAGGTGTTGGGCTTATAGTGTTGCGTCATGGGCTCGATCCTTAGCCCAATTTTGATTGCCGGTTTGGGCCTGTCCAACCGTGCATGTTTTTCTCTAGGGTTTAGTATTTAAGCTGCATGCATGCAGTCTTTGAACACAACAGACGCTTTGCTATTTATTCTTTTTGAGTATTGTAAACCCGAGCTCGCCTCTACAGTGGAAGTTCTTCATAGAGCTCTGCTGAGGCGTGACTATATTTGAATCATAAGCATATTGTTGATTCTGTTATTGTGTTTGTTTTGTTTGATCTTTATCTTTTACCTGTGAAAGATCTAATCGATCTGAGTTTAATCCTCATCAATTGGTATCAGAGCAGGAGACTGTGTAATTCATACACATCTCTTCTGTTGAAGAAGTTATCAGGGTTTTTCCGCATTGATTGATATTAATTGATCCGTCATTCCATATTGGCGTGTCTCATTAATTGTCAATCTTACCCTAACGATAAATTACAAGTCTGATCTGAAACAGGTTATCGATCAAACTTCATCACAATGTCCATGGATGATTCGCAAACCAATCCAATCAACATCTCCAATAGTATCGGATCAACGACTAGGATTCCAATCTTGTACACTCAAGATTATGAGGTTTGGACACATCACTTCGAAGATTATGTGATTGGCTCAGAAGATGATGGGTACTTGATCTGGGAAGCTATCACTGTTGGCCCGTTTGCTCATACAAACAGCTCAAGGATTGTCAAAACTCAAAAGGAGTACAATCAGCTTGTGAGTGATGTGAAAGACATTCCTCAAGATGAGAAAGATAAGTTTAAATGTAACATTAAAGCCTTAAGAATGATTAGGTTTGCATTGCAGTCAGATACGTTTCGTTTGGTGAATTCTTGCACTACAGCTAAAGAGATATGGGACAGGCTAAAAGAATTGTATTCCACCGACGCAGATCTGGAACATTCGATTCAAACTCTTTTGCTTTCAGAATTTGGTGATTTCAAACAAAAGCCCGAAGAGAAACTGGTTCAGGCTTTTGATCGTTTTAATCATCTCTTGAGTAAGATGATAAAGCATGGGATCGAAAGGAAAGTTATTGAACAGAAAGTTACCTTCATGACCGGTCTTAGACCCGAATGGATGGCGGTTGTGTCAACAGTAAAGGCACATGAACAATTTAAATCGTATTCTCTGGCAAAACTGGTGGGAATTCTGAAATCCCATGAAAGTGCTCTGACTAAGGAAACGAGTGTGGTGTCTAGCTTGGGTTCGTTAGCCCTTGTTTCTAAAGGAAAAAGTTCTGTTGAAGAAGAGGAGGAATTAGATTTTTCTGACTATGATCTAACCAGTGAAGAGTATGCCCTGATGGTGTCTAATCCTAGAAAGTTCATTAAAAGGAAGTTCCCAGCCAACAAAAACCGAAATTGGCAGGGAAGTTACAGCGCTGAAAAGGTCAAGGAGGAACCGAAGACAACATCAAAATCAGAAGAGTCCAAGAAAGAAGTAAAAATTGGTGGAGACTCAGGATTCGATTGCCATTATTGTGGAGGCAAGAATCACTTTGCCAAGGACTGCATGCTGAAAAAGAGGGCAGAAAAGACAGATGATGACGATGAGGAAGCAAGCCTCTTGAGACGACTGGAGGAAATCAAGAAAAGAAAGTCTGCTGCTAACAATAAAACTATGAATGCCTTGATTGTGCAGGATACAAACAACCGTGATGAATTCGGTGGTGTGGAAGTATGGTCCACAGACTCAGAGGATGAAGAAGTGAGAAAACCCACTCATGGCAAGGCGATGCTGGTAAAAGAAGAACATGCTACTGGAAGGTGTTTAATGGTGACCGAAGGTGTATCCCAGATGAGAGAATATACCACTGATGGAGGAATAGAAGGCGAGAAGGAGCGAGAGGACATGTGTTTTGCTGCGAAACCTGTTAGTGCCCATATCAATGAATGTGATGAGTTGATCATGAAGGTACAATATATTCTTGCTTCTCTAAAAATACCTGTTAATGACTATGAAAAGGAACTAAATAACTTAAAATCAAAATTCTCTAGTATAAGTAGCAGTCTCTCTCAAACCCGTGTCACAAACTCTAACTTGACTGATGAAATTAGCAGGGTATCGTCGAAGAGTGAGGAAAGGAGGATGTGGATTGAGCTGAAGGAAAAAGAGTTGATTAGGTCTAAGGATGAGTCGATTTATTTGCAAAGAGACAATCTTAAACTTTTAAAACAAAGAAATGTGTTTTGTTTGATTGCTAAAAGGCTTTATTTTAATATCACTCAATTGCATCTCAATTGTGAAATAGGAAAGAAGATACATCGCATGATTTTGCCCTTTCTTGAGTTAAAGGAGGATGAAATTGATGCTGAAGCATACAAATGTGAAAGCGTTGTATCATCTGATGAGATCTCTCCTGCATACAAAATCGGTCTTGATAAAATTGAATCCTACATAAAGTCCAAGGAACATAAGGACATGCTCAAAAATCTGTTAGATGAGAATGATAGATTGAAGTTAAGAGCCGAAACTGTACAGAAATTTGACTCATTGAATGCCAAATTAAGTTCAGAAAATAAAATTGATGTTAAAAATGCATCTGAACTTAATGAGGATGATGATCTGAGTGAAATCTCGGTAGAGGATGTGGTGGACTGTTCTGAATTTGTCAAAAGCGAAACTAAAACCCACAAAAATCTGATTTCTGAAAATTCAGTGGAAGTCGCTCGTTTGTCTAAAAACAAGACCAAAGTCCTTAAAGAAAAAGCAGTTGTGTATCAAACGGTACAATCCACTCCAAATCAGGTATACAAAGTTAATGGAGTAACTCAGCAACAAACAGCCGAACTGACGGCGATAGTAGCCGAAGATAATGCTGACAGATGCGATGAATTTTTCTGGTCAGCACCTATTGACAATGCTGATGAAACAGTAGGTCTGTCACAGAAAACCTCATGGAGAGTGAAAGGCAGATATGTAGCCGAACCACTTAATGATCCTACTCGTTTTGACAAGCCGAGCACAAGTGGGACTAAAATGTACTCAGACGAGCAAGTAGTAATTTCAAACGAAACTAATACACCTAAGTGCAAAGCTAATATTCAAAATTCTGAGAAAAAGGCTAACATTCACAGAAACCCAAAACAGGTGAGAGACAGAAAGCATCAAAGAAATGTGAGGTACAAGAAAAACCTTACCGAAAGGAAGCTGTTCTGGAGATCTCAAAATCCTAATTATGTTCGCTATGAAAAATCTTCTAAACAAAAGGAGGTAAGGAACAAAAAGGAAAGCACCGGTTCGCAGGAAGTAAGGAACCGAAAGGGTGGTTTCGGTCCCTCGACTGAAATGAACCGAAGGGAGAGCTTCGGTTCTCAGAACCACATCAACCGAAAGAACGGTTTCGGTCCTCAACCCAATAACAACCGAAAGAACGGTTTCGGTCCTCAACCCAATAACAACCGAAAGAACGGTTTCGGTCCTCAACCCATTAACAACCGAAAGAACGATTTCGGTCCTCAACTCAATAGCAACCGAAAGAGCGGTTACGTTTCTCAACCCTGCAAGACCAATGAAATGAACAGAAGATCCAATGTCACTTCTAAAACTAACTCTTCTCGTTCTAATTCTTTCAAGGATTTAAAGGGGAAAGGAAAACTCTTTCCAGAAGATGACAGACGTCCAAAAGAAATCCAAAAGAATGCAGACGTCAACACCTCAAATCATACGCCTGTCAAATTTAAGTCAAACAAAATTAAAGTTTTCACTATAAAACGAAAAGATGAAACAACTTTAATTAAACACACTTATTTGATTGATATTTCTCTTACTATTCCCTCTCCTGTAAAAGGCTCACAAGGACCCAAGAAACTTTGGGTTCCTAAATCTGCTTAATATTTTGCAGGTTATGCGTGACGAGCAGTTTGACGAAGAATGGTATATTGACAGTGGCTGCTCACGTCACATGACAGGCAGGAAGGAAGAACTGAGGGAGTTTCGGTCTCTCAAGGATGGTGGTATTGTGAAGTATGGCAACAACTCGTTTGGAACTATTAAAGGCTATGGAATGATTACGAATGGTGATTTCTCAATTAGAAAGGTCGCATATGTTGAAGGGCTTCAACATAACCTTATCAGCGTATCACAGCTAGTCGTTGGGACTGGATTGAAGGTATCATTTGATGATGAAGGCTCAGAGATAGTCGAGAAGAAGTCAAATAACATTCTACTGAAATCGAAGCGAAAAGGGGAAATGTACCCTTTAAACCTCAATCCAATTCGAGGTAAACCAGCAGTTTGCTTACTCACGAAGGCTCATTCAGATGAAAGCTGGTTATGGCATCGACGTCTCTCTCATCTTAATTTCAAGGATATAAACAAACTGGTTTTAGGAGATCATGTTCGTGGTCTTCCAGTTCTAAAATTCGACAAAGAACATCTATGTGCAGCCTGTAAATTGGGAAAACAGAGTAGACAAAGTCATCCCTCCATTATCAATACAAAAGTGATAGAGCCATTGGAATTATTGCACATCGATCTGTGTGGTCCCTCTTCCATTGAAAGCATTGGTGGAAATAAGTACATTTTGGTCATTGTCGACGACTTCTCTCGCTTCACATGGGTATTTTTCTTGAAGCAAAAATCTGAGGCTACTCCAAGGCTCAAGCTCTTCATAAAGCAGGTTGAAATTCAACTAAGGAAAGTTGTTCGTAACGCAAGAAGCGACAACGGCTTGGAATTCAAAAACAAAGATTTCAAAGATTTTCTTGTTGAGAAGGGAACGACTCATAATTTTTCAGCCCCATATACTCCACAGCAGAATGGTATTGTTGAAAGAAGAAACCGATCTCTGTGCGAAGCAGCTCGCACTATGCTAAGCAGCTCGCACTATGCTAAGCTTCGCTTCATTGCCTCTGTATTTTTGGGCTGATGCTATCGCTGCCGCTTGTTACACTCAGAACCGATCATATCTAAACAAGCGATTCTCTCACACTCCTTACGAGATCTTAAACAATCGCAAACCGAATGTGAAATTCTTCCATGTGTTTGGTTCCAGGTGCTTCGTCTTCAATTCTAAAGAGAAGCGAAATAAGTTCGATGCTAAGGCTGATGAAGGTATATTCCTAGGTTACTCCCTGAATTCTAAAGCATACAGAGTTCTGAACAAGCGTTCTAAGAAGATTGAAGAAACATACTATGTCACTTTTGACGATAGATATGTTAAGAAGATGAAGGCAACCGAAAGTACAACTCAGGAAATCTTTCCAAAGACTGGTCACGTAACAGCCCCAATTTCAAATCTTTTCGAGCAATACATGCTTCTTTTTGATGAGCCTCAAACGACAATTAATTCTGAATCAACAGCGAAAGACAACAAGGTTGACAGTCTAAAGCAAATCATTGATGATGCTGCTCAAAAGATGGCTGCTGATCATCCTAAAGCAACCGAGAGGCCAGTCGAAGGCGAACCTTCAAATGACTGCCCTTCAGTCCAGGGGGAGGGTCCGAATCCACAACAAGCTCAAGGTCCTTCATTCCAGGGGGAGAATTCAACGTCACAATCATTTGGCTCAACCGAAAGTCCAAACGAAGGGGAGCATTCTGATCCAGAATTCGTGTCATCATTCGAGGGGGAGAGTACACATGTCAATGATGATACTTTATCAGAATTGGAAGAAGAAATCAATGCAGAATTGGATCGCTCTTGTGATCCAAATTATCCTCCACTTATTAAATGGACCAAAGATCATCCTCAGAGTCAAATTATTGGAGAATCTTCAGAAACGGTGTTAACTCGATCACAGATCAAAGCGAAACAAGCTGCACTCTTTTCTCAAGTAGAATTTTGCATGTTCAACTCCTTTGTTTCCAAAGTTGAACCGAAGACCGTTAGCTCAGCTCTTGATCATTCTGACTGGGTTCAAGCCATGCAAGATGAGTTGAATGAGTTTGAAAGAAACAAAGTATGGCGTCTTATTCCAACTCCAAAGGATGCTTCGGTTGTCGGTCTCAAATGGGTATTTAGAAATAAGATGGATAAGGAGGGGAACGTGATTCGCAACAAAGCTCGTTTAGTGGTGAAAGGCTACTGTCAAGAAGAAGGTATCGATTATGACGATACTTTCGCTCCAGTTGCTAGATTAGAGTCTGTTCGTATCTTTCTTGCCTATACTGCACACAAAAACTTTGAAGTCTATCAGATGGACGTCAAGTGTGCCTTTCTCAACGGTGAACTTGAAGAAACTGTGTACGTTGAACAACCGCCGGGCTTCGTGAACGAAAAGTATCCAGGACACTGCTACATACTTGACAAAGCGGTATATGGCTTAAAGCAGGCTCCCAGAGCATGGTATGAAACTCTCACTCGGTTCTTAAAAATGTCTAGATTCAAACAAGGCTCGGTTGACCCAACCTTCTTTCGAAAGAGAGAGGGTAACCACCTTATGATAGTCCAAATTTATGTTGATGACATCATCTTCGGCTCCACGAATCCCAACTTAACAGCTGAATTCAGGAAATTGATGGAAACTAAATTTGAGATGAGCTCAATGGGTCCAATTAACTTTTTCCTTGGCTTAAACATTAGACAGGGATCCGAAGGCATCTTTATTAACCAGGAGGCATACACCAAGACACTGCTTGCTAAGTTTGGAATGATGGGAGACTCCAGAGTCAAAGTTCCCATGGCTTTTGGGACAAAGCTTACACCTTCATTGGAGAAGCCAGCCGCTGACATGACACTTTATCGACAAATGATTGGCTCACTAATGTATCTCACGGCCAGCAGACCTGACATCATGTTCTCAGTTTGCTATTGTGCCAGTTTTCAAGCCAACCCACGCGAACCTCATCTGCAAGCTGTGAAAAATATCTTTCGATATCTGAAGCGAACCTCCTCTCTCGGTCTTTGGTATCCGGCCAATTCAGGATTCTTTGTTCAAGCGTTCTCAGACGCTGACATGGGCGGATGTGGATTAGATCGTAAAAGCACCATAGGAGGATGCCAATTTCTCGACGGTAAATTGGTCAGCTGGCAATCGAAGAAACAAACCTGTGTTTCTCTTTCCACGGCTGAAGCTGAATACATCGTTGCTGCCTCATGCACATCTCAGGTGATATGGATACAGAGTCAGCTTAGAGATTACGGGCTAAATATGAAGAAAATCCCACTGTATTGCGACTCTGAAAGTGCAATTAGGATCTGTCACAACCCCGTGCAACACTCCAAGACTAAACATATCGCACTGAGGTATCACTTTATTAAAGATCACGTGGAAGATGGCAACGTCGAAATTCACTTTGTAAGGACAACTGATCAACTGGCAGATATATTCACTAAGGCACTTCTTGAAGCAAGTTTCACCAAGATTTTGCAAGGCCTAGGCATGATGGAATCGGAGTCAGTACCAAAATCGCCTTCGTTTCAATAAAGGTAAGAGACGAAATAGAGTGAACCGAAATGAACCGAGCGTTCGGTCTATTTCGGGTTCGGGTCGATCATGAACCGAAATGAACCAAGCGTTCGGTCTATTTCGGGTTCGGTCTATTTCGGGTTCGGTCCATCTGAACTCGTTTGCTTCTTCTCATAACAAGGCGTTTTATTTCTTTTCAGAAACTTTCCAAAAATTCAAAAACATTTCTGTTTATTTGTTGGTTGGTTTGTGTAGTCTGTTTCTTTGTTCTTATTAGGTAATAAGAGAACCAGTCAATCAGAATATGGAACTAAGGCAGGTATATTTCTTTACTTCAGTACTAGTTAAGTGTCCCTAGAAGCATGCTGCTGTATGTTGACCAAAGCCTCGACAGATTCTGAGTAAAGCCTTAATGACTTGATAAATACAAATCTTGTCTCACCAATCAGGCTATAACATTTACTCTAATCATGAGCTGCCATACTCCTCTCAAATTGAGTTAAGAGGTTTTCTGCTTTGTCCATCAGTTCTAGCAGAAGCACTTTCGTTTCTTTTACCCACCTTATTTTTCTCCATCACTGATTCGTTTCACATTTTGTAACCCTTGAGACTCTCAGCCATCACCACTGAGGTTTATGGTTATACCAATTCTGTGTTGATGATCTTAAGTTCGTTCACCACGACTTAAGTAAAACCCAAAATCCAACTCCCTTACTGAATTGACGGCGAATACTTTAACGTTTGATCTATATTATGCACTTCTATGAAATCTTAATTTTCGTTTTGCGCGATCCTAATGAAAGTGCTTATTACCAAAGCTTTTCTTCCAAATGGATCCATGTTTTAATTTTTTTTTCCAATTACGATTTCACCAAGTCACTGAATATGTTCCCTACCTACTTGTTCAATAGATTACATTGATCTAACAAGTACTTCATTCAGTTTCGGTCTTATATCAAGTCTCGAATTCATGAATTGAAGCGAAAGCCACCTGTTAGGAGCCTTAGATTTAAAAGATGCCTTTCAATACTTCTTAACAAGTATTTGATCGTTATTTAATGGGAAGCCATACAAGCACTTTAAGGTCTCTCTTGACTTTGAAGGAAGAGATTCGTGTCCAGAATCAGTTGCTTTATGTTTTTTTTAAGACATCACAAATTATCTTGCACAAGTCACTTTATTTCTTTATCTTTTACACTCTATGCACGAATTTTCTTTTCTCCAACAACTAATTCTATTGGTGGTGCTTCAATGATCGATAAACTTAAAAAGCGATGACGATTCATGTGAAATATGGGGTGACGATTGGGATAGAGTCAATCTGCGTCATACAGTCAATGACCGCTTAACTCAACTGGAGGCAGAATTGGCAGTTGAAAATCGAGTCATGGATGAACTCGACAAGCGAACCTCTCAACTGAAAATCCAGAATCTCAAACTTCGCACTGCAACAGCTGAACTCAATGACTTGAAGTCTGAGAGGGAAGTTATTTGAGGCTCAGTTGCTGATGTTCACTCCATCTTACTTCACCTCCTTGAAGCCCATGATCCTATCATCACCATCACCACTCGTAGGCATTTGGCTGATAAACTTCGACGTGCCCTGGCCATTCTTAGTCGTATTGAGGGTGTTACGGTGCCTGGTGTCCAACCGAAACAAGGGGGAGAGAAGAAGAAGGTTAATGAAGCTTCGGTCAGTGATAGATGCAAGAAGAAGAAGAAGAAAATTGGTGACGATGATGATACTGATGATGATATTGAAGATATTTTTAAACTAGATCCCTCTAATCCTTTTCAGAAAACAAAGGCATCTGATAAGGAACTTGAAGAAAAACTGATGAAGGAATCGTTAGAGCTTGAAAAAGAGCTTAAAGAAAAAGAGCTCCTGGAAAAGAAGAAGTCCATTTTTCCTGTGTGGACTCTTGATTCGCTTCAAAAGTGTGCTATCGATGAACCTTGTACACTGTGGCTTGAGCCTGTGATGTCGTTTGGGCTTGAAAACTCCAAGGATGCACAGTTTGACATGCCGATCACGCAAAAGGCATTCATCTTTCACTGCTTTAACTCAACTGTTTCTATTCCCTCTCCAGACCCGAAGGTTGATCGGGATCTTTTGGAGTTCTATCTGGAGTTTGCTCAGCCACAGCACCTGACATGGAGCTTACAGAAGATTAATATTGTCAAGGTTCTGAAGCCTTACTCAGCAGGGAAGTTTGTCAATGTGAAATTCAAAGTGACTCGAGGCTCTGAAGGCTCGGTTCATAACTTCACCCTCGCTGATCTACCGAACCTCAATCCCCACGACTGGATACTTCTCAACAACATCCTGATGTCAAATCCACAGGAGTACCAGCCGATCATTGACCATATCAAGCGAATGCTTGTGTGCTACATTCACGAAGTGGCAAAAATGGACCAAGAGATCGCCGCTGCCATTCACAAGCGTCCAACGATCAAACCTTCCGGCAGAATGGGCGATGTGAATGTTATGGTCAAGGGTAGAATCGACCCACAGTCTCACACAGTAATGTTTGTCAGAGGCGAAAAGCAAAAATGTATCTTCGCTCTGTGTGATAAGCACTTATTCTCAACTACTTGCTTGGAACATATCTTGGAGATTATCCACAAGTGCAATCAAAATTCTACAGCTGATAAGAAGTTGTTTACTGACATGCTATGATGGTACATTCAGTTTCGGCAAACACTTCTTGCAGTCATCCCTCGGCTGTTCAAGGTTGTCAAGACTGTGAAGCCTACTCAAAGAAATTGATCTCTCGCCTCATTCGACGCAAAGGGGGAGATTGTTGGGCTTATAGTGTTGCGTCATGGGCTCGGTCCTTAGCCCAATTTTGATTGCCGGTTTGGTATTTAAGCTGCATGCATGCAGTCTTTGAACACAACAGACGCTTTGCTATTTATTCTTTTTGAGTATTGTAAACCCGAGCTCGCCTCTACAGTGGAAGTTCTTTATAGAGCTCTGCTGAGGCGTGACTATATTTGAATCATAAGCATATTGTTGATTCTGTTATTGTGTTTGTTTTGTTTGATCTTTATCTTTTACCTGTGAAAGATCTAATCGATCTGAGTTTAATTCTCATCAGTAGGAAGACCCGGGGGTTAGCCCTTGGCAGTATGTATGAAAGACCAGGAGGTGGCTCCTGGCACACTGTATGCTGATTAACCTAGTAGAGTAGTATGTATGCTAGTTGTTGTTGTGATGCTTTCATGGAAGACCAGGGGTGGCCCTTGGCACTTGTCTGTAAGACCCAAGGGATGGCCCCCGGCTTGGCAAGAAAGACCACGTAGCGGCACGTGGCATTATGACAAGACTATGTGCAGCACATAACACCTTATTTGGTTATGATATATGTATGGCTCATGGTTATGTATGGCATGTATGATCAGTTGATATGTATGGTATGTGGTATTTGGGGAACTCACTAAGCTTCGTGCTTATGGCTTTCAGCTAATTGTTTCAGGTACTTCGTTTTCAAAGGAAAGGAGTCGGCGATCGCAACGCATCACACTATATTTTCCGCACTATATGATCTTGGGGATTAATACTCTGATAATTGTTTTATGTAGAATTCTTTTCAATGTTTTGAGAAAAGTTACTAAGTGGTTTTAATTAAATTTACAATGAAATTTTTGGCCATGATTTTTGGGATGTTACATTATATCACTAGCCACTCTAGGAGCAATCCACTTAGTACTGAGAATGAGTATTCCTCGGTAGCTACTGACTTTAGATGTAAGGTTAGTAACTAGATAGGGACTAGTAATAATCTTAAGTCGAAACCTATACCAATTATTCCTCAATACCTCTTCATCGTCTTCGTACTAGATTTACAAATAGGAAAAGCGTTCCGATACCAACACGGATGAGAATTGGAGCATCGCGTAAGGAGGTAGATTAGTCGCCACTAAGTAATCACTTGGATACCATTGGCGTGCATTCCGGATTCGACCCACGAGGAGACACGGAGGTTTAACCCCTTTATCACTAACATGGGAGACCTTCTTTCTACGCTACGATTTAGCTCTAGGTTGTTTCCACCTTGAGCTTAAAACTTAACATATGATATCCCTTTGACCTCTATAAAAGGCTACGAAACTGTATTGACACCATAAAACATTTTACAAACAGTTTTTCTTGTCCTTTATTTTGGGGAAAAGACATCGGTAGTCGCCTTATACTCGCCTTAGTATTTAGGTACAATCAGCTACACTAATCTACCTATATGTATTGCTCTTAAAATTTTATCAATAGCAATCATTGCTGCTACCTTCGTTTTCTTTCCCCCGAACTTTATTTCTCGCTCTCTTTCTGATTTTAGATCTCGCACGCCCATAATAATAATAATATAATACATTATCTAACTTTTTTTTCTGTCTATTTTGCTTCTCTTGGTACCATGTTCGTACACATACAGACTAGAAGTCTACCCTTATCAACCTGAGCGATTAATGCATGTATAATCATGAGGCATAATTTCAACTTGGTCAACTTTGATATATTCAGTTACGTCCTTTATTGTATACATCTTGTTTTTATTTTGAAATCTACTATAAACAAGTGATCCTTATTTACATTTGCTCTTTCGTTCTAAATTTGGAAACTTGATTTAAAATGTAATTTTCATTTTTTTCCCTACAATTAATACACAAGATGAATACCCTTGTGCTTATCATTTTTTTCTAAGACCGGGGAGTATGTGTGAAGGATATATTTACTTATGTTTCTTCTTCTTAAAACATAAAAAGTTTAAATATTACAATTATCTATCCTTAAAATGATTGTTTTTGGTAGAATCACTGAATTAAGAATGCACTATTTTCAAAGATCGACATTTTTACACCTTTCTTAAAATAGCATTCTACTTTGCAAGTTTTAGTGAGTTCCAAAACTCTCTAACATGTTTTCATAAATATTCTGACTCCTCGTAAACTTGAATTTGTCCTGATTTAAACAATTTCACAATTCTTTAAATATTGTAATATGAATATTTCTGTATAAATTCCCACATTGACGACTTAAACCTTTAACCTTAATTAATATCTATATTATTTTACTACTTCGTTGATCGTCACTCATGTATCTTCGTTCTCTTGGAACCACTACACATTTTGATAACAGTGAGATTAATAATCATATCTAAACACTCAAAATGAACACTATCACGAACTTGTCTAGGAAAGGGCGGCACACCCGATTCATCAGATCCATGAATATCGCCGGTGCGTTGGTTAGACCAAAGGGCATCACTACAAACTCATAGTGACCATATCGAGTCCGAAATGTTGTCTTAGGAACATCACCCTCATGGACTCGTAGATGATGGTACCCTGATCTTAGGTCTATTTTCGAGAAGTAGCTGGCTCCCCGAAGTTGATCGAAGAGGTCTTCGATTCGGGGAAGAGGATAACGATTTTTGATAGTAAGCTTGTTCAATTCGCGATAATCAATACACATCCGAAAAGATCCATCCTTCTTTTTCACAAATAAGACCGGGGCTCCCTAGGGTGAGGAACTCGGTCTGATGAATCCCTTGTTGAGTAGCTCATTGAGTTGGCTGGATAACTCTTTCATTTCTGCCGGCGCTAGACGGTATGGGGATTTAGCTACGGGGGTAGCTCCGGGGATTAAGTCGATTCGGAACTCGACTTGGCGCTCAGGAGGGATTCCGGGAAGCTCTTCGAGAAAGACACAGGAAAGTTGCAGACTTTGGGGATGCTCTCGAGATCTTTAACTTCTTGCTTCTCATTAACGACATGGGCTAGGAATGCATGGCACTCCTTTCACATATATTTCTGGGCTTCGATGCATGAAATGATACGGAGATTTGAGCTGAGTTTATCACCATAAATAATGAGGGCTTCGCCAGAGGAAAGATTGAGGCGAATGGCTTTTTCATAACAAAGGATATCAGCACGATTGGGGCTCAACCAATCCATACCAATGATGAAGTCGAAGCTTTTTATGGAAACCGACATAAGGTCGATTGGAAAGAAATGGTCGTTTAGGGTAAGGGTACAACCTATGAATATGTCGTTAGTGCTCTCTTTCTTTCTGTTCGCCATCTCAACGGTGAATGTTTCGGTTAAGGGCTGGGGTTTATGCTTGAGAAGATGCTTGAATGCATGACTAATAAAACTTCTCTCCGTAACAGAATCGAAAAGAATGCATGCATAAGAGTTGTCAAGGAGGAACGTACCCGTAACAACGGTGGGATCAGCAACTGCTTCCTCCTGGCCTATAGCTAGCACTCTCCTTGTGCTGCCAGCTGTTGTTGCCTTACGACAATTCCTCTTGAAGTGCCCGATCTCCCCACAGCCATAATAGGCTTGACTAACGCCCGCTCTAGGAGCCTGATTGGTTGGTTGGGCTGGTGTCTTGCAAACTCGAGCTGTGTGCCCCTTCTTGCCACAGCTGTTGCACAGCATTTCACGGTATGGCCCGTGATGATGATAGTTGCACTTGTCGCACAGAGGAAGGGTACCAACATATCTATTGGTAGGTGCTTGAGCTGCAGGGACGGTGGTGGGAGTGGTAGCAGCATGAACTGCCACTACTTGCTGTTTCTTGGAGGGCTCCTGTGAAGACTGGCCCTTACGCTTATTCCAAAACTTTTTCTTCCCACCACTCGCCTTCTGTGGTTTGGGAATAGTTGCTGCTGCATCAAGATCAAACCCGTGATCTATGAGAGTTTGCGCTAACCACTTGGCGTTGTCGAATGTGAGCGGTTTAGCAGCCAAAACATTTCCTTGACTTACGGGCGTCAATCCCCAAATGTACCTCTTTATCTTCTTGCTTTCCGGGGTGACCATTCCCGAACATAGAAGAGCCAGATCGCATAATCTAGTTGTATAGGTGGCAATATCGGAACCCTTCATCTTCAGATTCCAAAGCTCGTGTTCCAACTTCTGCATCTCGCCCCTTGGGCAGTACTTAGCAAGCATAAGTTCCTTTAAACTCTCCCAACCCATGGCATTGGCTACTGGCAGAGTTAGAGATTTGACCCGACTATTCCACCAAGTCAATGCTCTATCGGTGAAGGTGCAGGCGGCGAACTTCACTTTGTTTGCTTCGGAGCACGCACAGATCTCGAAGACTGATTCGATCTTCTCGATCCATCGGGTTAGGGCAACGACACCTCCATTATCGTTGAAAGATTTGGGATTTGCGTTCATAAAGTCTTTATAGGAACACTCCTTCTGATGTCCCTGACTACCATCAAGATTAAGGGGATGTGTACCACTTCTTGACCCGCTAGAGCCGCTAGAATTAATCTGCGACATCGCGGCAGCCACAACGGCTGTAATTGCTGCCTGGAACATGGCGGGATCAAACTGAGGAGGTGGTGGCGTTGGATCCGTCGGGGGATTGTTATTCTTTCTGTTGGGTCTTTTCTTTGGAGGCATCTTGTTCTAAAAATAATCAGGAAGAAGAGGATGGTGAGTCCCCTAGATTTTTGGATCAAGAGATATGAAACAAGATATATCTCAGCCTGAAAGATAAAGTGTTCTACTAAGCGATAAACAAAGAAAAGCTACCAATGCAAATAAACTATCGCTAGGAAGAAATAAGTAGCAACACTTGGAATGAATCTCTACACTGTATTCGGCTCTAGCTAAAATACTCCTATAGTATTTTAAGTTGTATGCTCTGTTCTATCGATATCTTGTTGTATATAGCTTGGTAAGTTTTAGGCTTGCTGCAACACCACAATCACTCCCAAACACATGTTGGTCATGTCTCAAATAAATATAGTTGATAAGGCTATATTGACCCCAGACATGATTACATAACTATCCAGGTTTAACCGCAGTGTCCAACATCCAAATACTTTTGTTTTGTTCTACTTATGATATTGTTTCTGGTACGTATGTATGCTTGTATACTTCTTATAAAATACTTATATTTTTAAAAGTATACTTTTAGTTCAGAGCACTTCGGCCCCTTAGCGTTTATAGTTGTATACCATGTAAGGTTCAGTATACTTAGTTCACTATAAACAATAGCTCTGATACCAATCTGTCACACCCCAAACCAGAACGACAGAAACGTTCGGGGGTGGATGACTTCATATGTAGTATCACAACAATTGCATCATAGTAATCAAAGTAAACACAACCATTACATTAAGATATGAATATTTACATCTGTTTGTTTGATTATTTGTGTACATCAAAAGCATAACGAAATAAGTATAAGATGTGTCTTTATACGCTCCGTCTTCTCAAAATGCTGTGGAAGTACATGTCTACTGATTTCCTGAGATTACAAGCGATTTTGAAAGAGTATTAGCATAAAGCTGGTGAGTTCATAAGATGTTTCGGTAATGAAAATCCTGTCAATGAATCTGAAAAATGTATATATGTTTCCCAAGAAAATCCAATATTTTCTTACATATATGATTGTTACGGTGTTCTGTAGTAGTGTATCAAGTAATGGTTTGTATGCCTGGCTACCACCAGTTTTATCGAATCATTGTTTTGAATGAAAACCTTTTGTATGAACACCCTGGTTACTACCAGTAAGTAATGTATGTTCTGTTTGAAAACCCTGGTCACCACCAGTATGTATAGTAGTTTTATTAATTAAAATAAAATCGAGTATTGTATCCCTGGAATCCTCCAGTGTAATGTATAATAGTTCTATTAGTTAAAATAAAACTAATGAAGAATGAAATCCCGTAAACAAAGGTTAGTTTATACTATTGTGAGTTCGTATACCCATGCTTGATATGACTGATGACCTCAACGACGTTCTTCAGGCGTCGTACGGTATGATATTTGTCACCCCAAGCATGCCTGCCTAACTGTAGCTAGCAGTTTAGGTGTGGGATTGTCAGTCTCGAATAGATCTATTTACAAATCTCACGCTCTCCCTCCAGGAGACTCTGGTTACACTAAATGTTGAGGATTTTACCAGTACCCCGAAGGGTACAAATGAAGAGTTGTCTCACAATCCTGTATTAACTAGTTTACGTGTAGTTATGTATCGTCTTCTCGTAATTGAAATCATTTGTATACTTGGTAGAGTATTAATAATTATACTTAAATAATTATTTAGTGTTATACTCTTGTTATCCGAACGTAGTAATGAATATCATAAACTAAAGTTGTCATAGTTTATATGTTTTCCCATGTATGTGTTGGATTAGTGTCTAAGTCCATAACTATTTTGGTATGTACTTGACCCGATGGTGCATGGTCCTTTTAGGTTGCCTTCACCAAAGCAACTTGATAGGATGAATTATGGAGAGAAAGGATTAATTATGATTTATTAATATATTATGAGAATAATATATTAAAGGAGAAATCATATTGTTTAATTAATATTAGTCAATAATTAATTAAGAATTAATTTTGTGGCTAAAAGAGATTAAATAAACTTAGGGGACTAGAACTATCAATTGTGTGATAGTTGAATATTGAGCTAATGGACTTCTTATTAGAGGGGTGGACGAAATCTATGGGGAAACCCATTAGAAATCGTCCAAGGCCTCTAAAGGAGGAGTCCATAGGTTTCTTAGGGCCTAAGCAGTCAAATTAGGGTTTCCTTGTTAGATAACCCTAATAGCCTCACTATTTAAGCACCCCTAGGGCACCAAAAACGTGGCTAAGGATTTCCTTAGGGTTTCTAGACGTTTTTGAGTGCCTCTCCTCTTCTCCTTCTTCATCCTCTTGCTCTTGGTGTTTGTGAGCCATTAGAGGAGTGACATTTGTGACTCTAAGCTTCTAGAAGCCAATTACTAGAAGGAATAGATTGTTATTGCTATATAACAATCAAGGTAAGATCTAAACCCTATTCTTATGTTAATATTGATTATCACATGCTAGATCTAGGGTTTATGGCTTTGGATGATTATTGCATGTTCATTAGACAAACTAGATCCAAAGCTTTAGGGTTTGCATGTACACCATAGGAATGTTGTAGTCCTCAAAACCCATCAGTGCTATCAGAGCCTAGGGCTGTTTGTTGATGAATTGATGCTATATTGATCATTTATTGCTTAAAAAATCGAAATTTTTTGCTTCTGACTTCATGAATCGCCGAGTCACTTGGTGAACTCGCCGAGTCGGCTGTACTCGACGAGTCCAGGCCTGGACTCGACGAGTCAAAGGGTCTGTCAGCTAAATTTCACGATTTACTTGCTGTTTTGGCTTGGGATACTTACCATAAACGTTTTTAATTAGTAAAATCCGATTTTTATTGATTTTGGGTGAATATCCTTGCCAAAATAGTAGATAATTACCAATTAATCAATTATTTGTTGCCTTATAAGATAATGTTTAATTATTTTAGTTATTTGGTGAATTATCCTGCAAGTAATTGGACTAGGTCAAAATTAGATAACCACAAATTAATTGTTATTTGCCTTATTTGAATTGTTGATCTAGAATGTTCTTGATAAAGTTTGGAAAAGTTTCAATTTTCACCCTTTAGGTTTTATAGTTTAAATTTGAACCTTAAAAGTTTTAGTTTTGAAATTTAAATAGTAAAACCCGAATGTTTTGAAATGTTTCAAAACTTGCCCTCAAGTTTTGGAATTTAAATTTTGATTAAAAGTTTGATTTTAAAATGTTAAATTCTAAAACCCTAGTTTTGAAAAAGTTCAAATTACACCCTTATGGTTTTATTAAGTTAATTAAAGGTATAATTAAAAGAGAGTTAATAGATCCATAATGATATGGTTTATATTTAATTAAATTAAGAGTTTAATTTATAAAATTAAACCACCTAGTATTTTAAAAGTGTAAAATACACCCTATACTATATATAACATTAAAAGTCTAATATTATATATGTATAACTTAAACTGCTAGTCTTACCGTTAGTAGGCCTCATTCACGAAGCTGGTCTATAAGGGGTGTTTAAGGAAATTGCCTATAAAATGGCGATTGAATGGGTATCCACTCTTACCCACCGCACTCTTGACTAGTGGAGGGTCGTTAGCCGAACGGGTAGGATAGGGCAAACCCTCTCCTCATTAAAAGTATAATGAATGTTAAAGTAACTAAATGTTTTACAAAATTCTCAAATCTTAGTTACTTTAGGAAAAAGTGAAATCGATGCAATTCCATGGAATTACACTTTGTACCCTTGTCGAGACAATTAGTGGAGCGTGTGTGGTTAACCGACACACTAAGTTGGGGTTGGCATTGGTAGCAAAGGGTGACTCGATGTTTGTCATAGATCGATAGAGCGTGTGTGGTTAACCGGCACGTCGATTAGGTGACTGTAACATGGAGGGCACCACGTACATTCGCATGGTTATTCACACCTTATTTGTGATCCTCGGCATCCCAGTCACAAATGAAGGGCATAATCGAGATTAAACATGACATTGAAAAGTTCAATGAATCTCACCAGATCTAGGAGTTTCAATTCATTTAAAACTTAACCTTCTTTTCGTTTTTCATGGTGGAAATTGGTAAATCGTCATTTACCTACCTTCAAATGTTCTGCGAGTTGGATTACGACATCCCTTTTCCAATTTGTAGGATATTGTGTTGGGTCCTAGCCTTAATATCTCATTGGGTGTTTTATTAAGGACTCAATCAACTAAACTTGAATTTTCTCCCGTTTCATAGATGTCAAAGTCTGACAACTATGGTCTTCCTAAATCCGTTGAAAAAAGTTTTCCACGTGAAGATGATGTTCCACGATTATATTGTGGAAATGGAAATCATGCTTCATTTCCTCCACCTCCTCCAATAATTCTCCCTGACCCACGTGTTCGAAGACTTGAAAAGTTCAAGGTCACTCAAGCCCTGTTGGCAAAGGACATGAATATGGAAAGTCTATGTGTGCTCATGTCTTGGATAAAAGTTTACATATTGATAGATTGGGATTGTTAGGTGTCGATTCCAGAATCATATGGTAAGTTCGTTAGAGAGAGTACTATATGATGGACCGCGACATGACCCTTATTGATTTGACTTATTTGCTTATTGCTGCTGAGTCAGAAATGATTTGGCGAACTGGTCAGCAAATTTGTCTGGTGAATCAATATCCCAACCATCTATGGGCAATGGTAACATTGGAAGTCCAGAAAAGTTTTCTCTACGCAAGAGAAAAACTGAGTCTGAGATAGTCCCGTGTACCATTCCATAAGAATCCATGTGTTTCTACTGCCAAAAGAAGGGGCATTGGTTACAAAACTGCCCTGACTACCTGAGAGATCTAAGAGATGGGAGAGTCAAGATGTATGACTCTGCTTCAGGTAAAATCCACTATATAACTCGATTAAGTTCCTGTTTGGAGATTCTTAATACATGATGTGATAAGATTACATTTCGATGTTTTTGAAGGATCAAAGAAAGGAAAGGAAGCTTAAAGGAAGGAGCGAGCTGAGTCTGATTGCGAAGAAATGGATTTCGATCGCATGATTCAAGGATCATACATTTAAGCTACTACTTTAGAGTTAGAATATATTGCTAAGTAATGTTTACATAGTTTTCATTTGTAATCGCATCATAAGGACAATATTTTTCCGCAATAAAATAAATTTTGATTTATCTTATTTATGTTTCCTTGCGATGGATTTTATGAAAATTGGTGTTTGAATGCTTCTATTGTTAGCAATATTGTGAATGGATTTGATTGTTAGTTATGTATTTATGGTAGTGTCGCAATTTTCTAAGTAAGGAAAGATTCCCTTCGCCCAAGTGTCAATTGGACAGAAGCTTGGAATCATATGATTTGAATCATGTGATGTATGTAAATCTTGGTACTTAGAAATTTTGAGGCCAATTCCTTGACAAAGAGTCAAGTGAAGGACTAGGAGATCGAGTTCACAATGTTGTGCACTCGTCAAGTCCACCATAAATAAAATGAGATTATTCGCCATGGTCTACTAAAAGTCTAGTAAATATAGTTATGCTTACAAGATTAAGTGTAATTCTGAATCATTGAAAAGTTTCAATGAATGGCTGAACGAATTAGAAGAATCAATTAGGCAGAAAGATAAAAGTTTCTCCAATCTAAGAAGAAGGGAGAGTACTCTTGTATCGTGTTTTATGATCGTCTTAAGAACCATATTACAATTCATCCTCTAAGGACACCTTAGTGCACTAGTATGGCTAAGAAGAGGAGTCGAGAATTGTCAAAATGGGTTAAGTCAATAAGATAAATTATACTTCGTTCCAAAATCAATTCTTAGAGTCATACTCCAAGATTGTGAATTGAGTGACATAAACTTAAGTAGGAATGTTCTTACACTAGCACATTTTGGAAAGTTATGATGTCTTGGATAAGACAAAGACCAACTAGTACCAAATTGTGTGTAGGCTTGTCTTGATAAAGACACACACTGACTCTTAAATATTTGTTTTGTCAAGAAATGTTTCTTTATAAGAGAATATTATATGTCAAGAGGTCAGTGGGAGTCTAAAGATCTTGAAAAGTTTCAAGAACAAATCAAGAAGTAAACCTAATAAACACTAGCACACGACATGAGGATTGTAACCTATCGTGTTGACAAAATTTTATTTCTGTGCCAATCCAGTCGAGTGATTATGCATATGAGTTCTCCGAGTTCTCAATTGAATGCATAAGGGCAAACACCTTGATCAATGAAAGTACATTGACTGGCATAGGTGAACTGCTAAATAACTTGGAAGCAATGGTGGGACCCTTGATGGCAAGAAATTAAGAATGAACAAGTTCTGTCCATAAGAGTTTGAATTTGTCACAAACATTATCTTACGATTATGCTTATGACAAATTTGCATGGATAAACACACATGCACCATAAAATCTAAGTGGCATAAGGTTTCTCTCCTTCATGAAAATGATTGTGAGGAAACGCTTTCACTAAGAGAGATTTTAAGGAGATAGCGATTATGTAAATTACATTCTCAAATTCGATTATGATTACGACATCCCTCTTCATAGTTCGAATTGTGAGATCTGGTAGTTAGTCTGAAAATTTAGGACTTAGTAATATAAGTTTTGAATTAGTTTAGACACACATGTGAGCTATCTAAGGAAAGGTGTGTGAATTTGAGAAGCTTAGATAAAGGCTAATCGAAGCACATCGTATTGGAAATATGAACTTTGAAAAGTCAATAAGTATTGATTTTTAGAAGTCCAACTGTTTTCTGAATACGTGTCAAAGCTAGTGGGAGCATAAATGTTATGCTGGTATGGATATAATCATCATGTTAGTCGGAGCATGATTATTATTGCAAGTTAGCAATATTAATTATATAAAACAAAAGTTTCACTTTGCAAAGTTGCATAGGTTGAAAAGTTGTTTTGCTATAATTAAGGGAGAGAATGTTATACTTCTTTTCAAATCTAAAGGTTTAGATCGAGAAATTTTAATCAAATTTAGTCAAAAAGATATATGAATGTTATGTCGAAAGGATTCAACGTAACAGAATTCTATATATGGAAATATTTGTTGCGTTCTCACACTCGAATATGATTACGACATCCCTCTTCATAGTTCGAATCGTGAGAACATAGCACATAAAAATATTATAGCAAAAGACTGGTATAGTATCATGTCGTTGTAATATTCGACCGTTCTAAAATTTTCCAAATGCCTAGGGCATTAAGAGGGAAAGAGGACTAGAATCGGATTTGACTGAATTAGTTAAACAACTGTCAAGGATAATCTAAGGTTCGCCAAGGATTGGTCACTTGTGAACAGTTGGAAGTATAGTAATGGAAGGACCATATTGACATTATTATTATTAGATATGATTCTATTAATAATGAGTTGTCATATGGAAAATATGGAAATGTTTCCTTATTGGGAGTTGGACGTTAAGGATCTATGTCTAGAATAGAAACTTTTATGCAAGAAGAATGTTCAAAGGAATGTACTTTGAATGTGAGACTCCACATCTATGGAATTGTCTTGTAACAATCTCCAATAGAGCATTTTGTAATTTCATTGGCCGAGTCTTGGTGACTTTTGTGCCATGACATTACGAAAGGACTGTTGCATAAAGTGTTAGAATCTAACATATTATATAAGTGGCAAGAATTTGGTATTCTTACACTTGTGGTAAGGATTGGGAATTGTAAAATGAGTGTGATTGAAAATGTTATTCAATTATACTATTTCACAGAGTAAGGACCATAAGTAAACATAGTGTGCATGCTAAGAGCATGGGACAATTGTCGTTATAATTCAAGTAAGAAGTTGATTACCCGAAACAACAAATAATGAGTAATCAATATGGTGATTAAATAAAAGTGTTTTATTTATACTCAAAAGTTTGGGGCCATATAAGATTAGTATTATTCTTATGTTTCAATTTGCATGTTTTGACTTCCTAAATAATTGAGTTATTTGAGAATAATCAAATTATTTGAACGTTCCACAGTCGCTCATACTTTGGGAGTAGGTATGAAAGAAGATTGTCATGAATTGGTGTGTAGATTGTCTAAAGTGTATTAGACATAGCAAAAGTTTGCTACAACGTTCATGAGTGCTTATGAATATGATTTGAGCATTGGATTAAACCCAGGCTCACTTGGATCGCTTCATGGATTTTTATCACGAGTGATTGGTGAGACGATAATATCTTATATTCTTGAAATCGAGATGTGTGAGTTGTATCTTGCGAGTCGGTTACACATTGATAATATGTAAACGCACCAGTAACTTGGTGTTATAAAACATATTGTTGTGTGTGATTCGGTGAGTGAGTACAAGCGAGCATTGAGTCAAAGTTTATCCGTTCCTTTTACCCAATGTAGGATAAAAGCGATATCTGTGGGCCCCTCGATGATTTAGTGATGACAAAGGAAAGTGCTCGGCCGGGCCATGACTGATTTGATTTGTTCAATTCGTCAGTCGTCATAAATCGGAAATCGGGAAACGACACATAGACTGAGAGAATGATTTCAATCCATGTCTAACGTCTATATGATATCTAGAATGGAGGAATATATGATTCCTTATCTAAAGGACGCGTATCTGATAAGATCAGAGTTGACAACGAGTTTTGAAAGCTACGATTACGGATCAGGATCTGAAGTCATACGCAGAATAGTTATTAGACTTATCCAAGTGGGAGACTGTTGGATTAGTGTCTAAGTCCATAACTATTTTGGTATGTACTTGACCCGGTGGTGCATGGTCCTTTTGGGTTGCCTTCACCAAAGCAACTTGATAGGATGAATTATGGAGAGAAAGGATTAATTATGATTTATTAATATATTATGAGAATAATATATTAAAGGAGAAATCATACTGTTTAATTAATATTAGTCAATAATTAATTAAGAATTAATTTTGTGGCTAAAAGAGATTAATTAAACTTAGGGGACTAGAACTATCAATTGTGTGATAGTTGAATATTGGGCTAATGGACTTCTTATTAGAGGGGAGGACGAAATCTATGGGGAAACCCATTAGAAATCGTCCAATGCCTCTAAAGAAGGAGTCTATGGCTTGCTTAGGGCCTAAGCAGTCAAATTAGGGTTTCCTTGTTAGATAACCCTAATAGCCTCACTATTTACGCACCCCTAGGGCACCAAAAACGGGGCTAAGGTTTTCCTTAGGGTTTCTAGACGTTTTTGAGTGCCTCTCCTCTTCTCCTTCTTCATCCTCTTGCTCTTGGTGTTGGTGAGCCATTAGAGGAGTGACATTTGTGACTCTAAGCTTGTAGAAGCCAATTACTAGAAGGAATAGATTGTTATTGCTATATAACAATCAAGGTAAGATCTAAACCCTATTCTTATGTTAATATTGATTATCACATGCTAGATCTAGGGTTTATGACTTTGGATGATTATTGCATGTTCATTAGACAAACTAGATCCAAAGCTTTAGGGTTTGGATGTACACCATAGGAATGTTGTAGTGCTCAAAACCCATCAGTATGTAGTCTGAATCGGTAAAAACTGTGTAATGAATTCCCCAAACTATACCCATTATAGTTTACCTGAAATGTTATGTAATTGGTTTATGAATTGTTCTGAAAACTATGCAATTATGTTTTCAAGTTGAAAGTGTTCCTTATGCTCCACATATTACAAAAGGGATAAAATATCTAAATATTTTATAAAAATGTGGAAATCGTTTGACTGTATCAATTGCATAAGTTTTAAAATTGTTGAAATCCTTTTGTTTTAGTTCACAAAATCATTTGTGTTTGGCTTGTATTCCCCTTGAAAACGTTAAAAACCATAAAAGCGTAGGGGTATGAACTCACCGTTGGTTGCTTGGAATGTCGAACAATGAAACTGGAAATGAAGACCCTCGGGTTGATATACGCGGCACTCAACGGGATCCTAATCAACAATTAAATACATAATTGTATTTTATTAGAGAAACCATTTATTATAGTGTTGGAAACCACTTGTTATTGGTTTAGGAATGTTACCGAGACTCGATCAAGGTGTAAAAGTGGGTTTGCGGCCAAGATTCACGGTGTGAAGGAGTTTGAGGCCGTGAAGGGGGTTTACGGTCGTGAATAGCCTCTTGAAGGGTTTACGGCCGTGAACTGTGTTCTTGAAGGAATTATGAATTTTTGAAGGGCTTACGGCCGTAAACAGTTTGCGGTCTTTGAAGATTTGAAGATTTGAAGGGTGTACGACCGTAAACTCAAGAATAGTGATGTTGAATTCGATGAAAAACACGTTTTAGATGTTCCAAAACAACCTCCAAAGGTGATTGTTGATGATTTTCGGAAGAAAAGAGGGTGTTTTTGGTGTTTACGGTTGAGAGGTTAGAGAGAGAATGAGGGAGTTTTCGGCCAGAAAATTGTAAATGAGGGGTAGATGCTTATATTTATAGGAGGGGTTCCATGGTCGGTGGTGGGGGCCACCTGTCACTGGCCGTAAACGGGTTTACGGCCGTGAATATCACTCAGGCTGAAAACTTTTGATTTTTCAAAGAAAATTCGGGTTTTTCGCCCGATTTTGGTTCCGACTCGTATATAAAATTCAATTATATATAACTAAATGATTTTCCAAACCAAAGGAATTTTACGGAAACCCAATACAATTCAAATTTTATTAACGGAAATCGGCTAACGGTAACGGAAAAAGGTTCGGGCTGTCACATCATCCCCCCGATAGAAGGAATTTCGTCCCGAAATTCAAACATAGAATACAAATCATGGACTCGAAAAAAGATGAGGATGTTTCTGTTTCATTTGATCTTCGCGCTCCTAAGTGAATTCAGGTCCCCGCTTGGCATTCCAACAGACCTTCACTATCGGTATGCGACTTTGTTTCGTTCGTTTGATTTCCCGATCCATGATTTCGACTGGTTCTATCTCTCGAAGCCTTTAGTCGTTCTCGGATTTGTACGATCTTTTCTGTGGTTTCACGGATGATTTTTGGGCCTGTGAGAGTGCTGTCGGGGACTTGCCCCTTGGCTAGCTGCGTGTCGCCCACCTCAGTCCAGCACAGAGGGGATCTGCACTTACGGCCATAAAGGGCTTCGAACGGCGCAACCTTGATACTGGTATGATAACTGTTGTTGTAGGAGAACTCGACCAAGGGCAAATGGGTATCCCACGACTTACCAAAATCTATAACGCATGTCCTCAACATGTCTTCCAAGGTATGAATGGTTCTCTCACTCTGCCCATCGGTTTGCGGATGGTAAGCGGTGCTCATATCTAGCTTAGTTCCAAGACCTTTCTACAGTGACTGCCAAAATCTCGAGGTGAACCTGCTATCCCGATCGGAGATAATGGACACAGGCACACCATGCAGACGAACTATCTCTTGAATGTATATTCGAGTCAGTCTCTCCATCTTGAAGGTTTCTTTGATTGGTAGGAAGTGGGCGGATTTGGTCAATCGGTCGACAATTACCCATATGGTATCGTACCCACTCGGAGATTTGGGTAATTTAGTGATAAAATCCATCGTAATCCTTTCCCACTTCCACTAAGGTATTTATGGTTGTTGAAGTGAAAATCCATCGTAATCCTTTCCCACTTCCACTAAGGTATTTCACCTGGGCGCAAGTCAAGCACTTGCCCACGAAAGTAGCGATCTCTGCTTTCATGTTTGGCCACCAATAGAGCTTTTTGAGATCCATATACATCTTGTCCGAACCTGGGTGAACGGAGTATCGAGTCTTATGAGCTTCGCTCATGACAACCTCTCTGTAACCACCGAACTTTGGGGTCCAGATTCGGTTCATGAAATAATAGACTCCGTCTCCCTTGATCTCTAAGTTCTTTTCCATTCACCTCAAGGCTTCATCCGATCTATTCTCTGGTTTCAAGGCTTCCAACTGAGCCTCTCTGATTTGAGCGGATAAATGGGAATTGATGGTCATTGTCAGTGCCTTCACTCTACGACCTGAATACTCTTTCCGGCTGAGGGCATCGGCCACCACATTGGCCTTGCCTGGATGATAGCGTATCTCACACTCATAACCATGGAATAGCTCCACCCATCGCCGTTGTCTCATGTTCAACTCTTTCTGATCAAAAATATGTTGCAGGCTCTTATGGTCAGTGAAGACAGTGCACTTGGTTCCGTAGAGATAATGTCTCCATATTTTTAATGCGAAGACCACTGCTCCCAACTCCAGGTCGTGAGTTGTATAATTGACTTCGTGTGCTTTCAGCTGTCTTGAGGCATAAGCAATGACCTTACCTCGCTTCATGAGCACACAGCCTAGGCCCTGATTGGATGCATCGCAATAGACAATGAAGTCTCCTGTCCCTTTCGGCAGGGACAAGATAGGTGCACTGCATAAGGCCTGCTTCAATGTTTGGAACGCATTGTCTTGTTTTTCTCCCCAACTAAAGGATACACCTTTCTGAGTCAGGGTGGTCAAAGGCTTAGCAATTCTGGAGAAATTCTGGATAAACCTGCGATAATAGCCAGCGAGGCCCAAGAATTGACGGATTTCTGTGGGCGTCTTCGGTGCCAACCAATTCTCTAACGCTTTGATCTTGGAAGGGTCCACGTGTATGCCTTCCTCGCTAACCACGTGACCAAGGAAAGTTACCTTTCTGATCCAGAATTCGCACTTTGAAAACTTTGCATAGAGCTTCTCCGCCCTTAGAGTTTCTAGCACTAGCCTCAAGTGCTGTCTATGGTCTTCCTCACTTTGGGAATAGACAAGTATATCATCAATGAACACTATCACGAACTTGTCTAGGAAAGGGCGGCACACCCGATTCATCAGATCCATGAATACCGCCGGTGCGTTGGTTAGACCAAAGGGCATCACTACAAACTCATAGTGACCATATCGAGTCTGAAATGCTGTCTTAGGAACATCACCCTCATGGACTCGTAGCTGATAGTACCCTGATCTTAGGTCTATTTTCGAGAAGTAGCTGGGTCCCCGAAGTTGATCGAAGAGGTCTTCGATTCGGGGAAGTGGATAACGATTTTTGATAGTAAGCTTGTTCAATTCGTGATAATCAATACACATCCGAAAAGATCCATCCTTCTTTTTCACAAATAAGACCGGGGCTCCCCAGGGTGAGGAACTCGGTCTGATGAATCCCTTGTTGAGTAGCTCATTGAGTTGGCTGGATAACTCTTTCATTTCTGCCGGCGCTAGACGGTATGGGGATTTAGCTACGAGGGTAGCTCCGGAGATTAAGTAGTCTGAATCGGTAAAAACTGTGTAATGAATTCCCCAAACTATACCCATTATATTTTACCTGAAATGTTATGTAATTGGTTTGTGAATTGTTCTAAAAACTATGCAATTATGTTTTCAAGTTAAAAGTGTCCCTTATGCTCCGCATATTACAAAAGGGATAAAATATCTAAATATTTTATAAAAATGTGGAAATCATTTGACTGTATCAATTGCATAAGTTTTAAACTTGTTGAAATCCTTTTGTTTTAGTTCACAAAATCATTTGTGTTTGACTTGTATTCCCCCCTGAAAACGTTAAAAACCATAAAAGCGTAGGGGTATGAACTCACCGTTGGTTGCGTGGAATGTCGAACAATGAAACTGGAAATGAAGACCCTCGGGTTGATATACGCGGCATTCAACAGGATCCTAATCAACAATTAAATACATAATTGTACTTTATTAGCGAAACCATTTATTATAGTGTTGGAAAACACTTGTTATTGGTTTAGCAATGTTACCGAGACTCGATCGAGGTGGAAAAGTGGGTTTGCGGCCAAGATTCACGGTGTGAAGGAGTTTGCGGCCGTGAAGGAGGTTTACGGTCGTGAACTGTATACGGCCGTGAACAGCCTCTTGGAGGGTTTACGGCCGTGAACTGTGTTCTTGAAGGAATTATGAATTTTTGAAGGGTTTACGGCCGTAAACAGTTTGCGGTCTTTGAAGATTTGAAGGGTGTACGGCCGTAAACTCAAGAACAATGATGTTGAATTCGATGAAAAACGCATTTTAGATGTTCCAAAACAACCTCCAAAGGTGATTCTTGATGATTTTCGGAAGAAAAGAGGGTGTTTTTGGTGTTTACGGTTGAGAGGTTAGAGAGAGAATGAGGGAGTTTTCGGCAAGAAAAGTGTAAATGAGGGGTAGATGCTCATATTTATAGGGGGTACCATGGTCGGTGGTGGGGGCCACCTGTCACTGGCCGTAAACGGGTGTACGGCCGTAAACAGGTTTACGGCCGTGAACATCACTCAGGCCGAAAACTTTTGATTTTTCAAAGAAAATTCGGGTTTTTCGCGCAATTTTGGTTCCGAATCGTATATAAAATTCAATTATATATAACTAAATGATTTTCCAAACCAAAGGAATTTGACGGAAACCCAATAAAATTCTAATTTTATTAACGGAAATCGGCTAACGGTAACAGAAAAAGGTTCGGGTTGTCACATAAACCGATAAAAAAAATAAATTGCAAACAATTTTTCTAACTTGAATAAGAGTTAGGAAACAAAAAAATAATTTTAAGTCTCAAAGATTCAATTTATTTTGATATTCAAAGTTTTGCAAAATCCGAAAAACCCTAAATACCTACTTTTATAAACCTTAACCTAAAAAATTATATGAAAATAATTATGAACCTTACAATATTAATTTAAAATAATTAAATTCAGGGAAATATAATCAAGGAAAATAAAATTTTAGGTCATTACCAATTACCCTTAATTTATAAGACAAAAATACAATTAAATCTTGTAAATGCACTAAGAATTTTTATAAAAACTAAAGATGATTTTATAAAAATGATTAAGAGGCTATATTTATTCAAATTAAAGCTTTCAAAGCCTCTTAAAACCCTCTCTCCATGCAAAAGAGTCGGACCTCCTCCTCATTTCACTCTCATTCTTCAACACACATGCATCTCTTCTTTCTCTCTCTAGAAAACTTCTCTCCTACTTCTCTCTAGAAAATACGACGTTAGATACAGAATCCATTGGAGAGATTTTTCCCGTCGATAATTCATGAGTCTATATGCATCTCTGTATTTTGGTGGCCAGTTTTTCTGGAAAGAAACCCCAAAGAGATGACGAGAGATATTGGGTATCCAGAGAGATGGAATCTTTCTTTTCTCTCTTTTCCTCTCTCTACAACCCCCATTCCTTCTCTTCCTTTCACCCACAAAAATTTCCAGCAAAAACCACCATTTTGCATAAAAATATCCATCATCCATCAGGACTCATCAATGTAAAAACATCTAACTAAATCATGCATGCAAGTTTCTACTATTTTCTTATGATTTTATGTGCATATTACTTCAAAAACCAACTTCTACTTCTTCATCTTCTTCAAATTTGTTTTCTTTTGGTTAAAATAGTTTTTAGAACATCATGGGTGTGTTTTAACACAATGAATGTATGATAAACAAGGTTGCATGTTCATGATCTTAGTGCAAAAATCAATTTTAAGGATTAAACATCAAACTCAAGTTAAGAGTTTTTGAGAAACAAAATATTGTTCATAAATGCATGTATGCATTTTGATAAGTTTTAATCCTTTGATCTCTGGAAACATGACTATAATATGAGTTTATCATGATATCTTTAAAATATTTCAAAGGATTTACTCAAAGTAATGATGAAAACTCACTTTTCTAAACCAATCATCATACATGCAATCTGCCAGATTACTTCACCTGACTTTGAACTGCCATATCACACTCATTTCTTAACCAAAAATCGTGATTTTTTTCCTGAATTATAATGATATGAGTTAGCTTTCCAACCCAATTGGTCTTACTGCAAAACATTAAGATTTCGATTTTTAACAATTTTTACAACACTGTTGCTCAAACAGCATCTTTTTGTGAATACTATATTTATGTTGCATGTTCAATGGACTTATTCATCACTAAAAATCCTTCAAAAAATTATATTGAACACCTAACATCATAAAATCAAAGGTACAAAAAGTTATTGATTAAAAAGTCTTTGGAACATGCTGCAAAAATTCTCAAAATGACATCAATAACTTTTACCAAAATCACTAAAACCAAGTTCTCTATAATATATGGACCCTTTAGGCATGTTTTTCGACATACAAAATAAGAAAACGATTTTTCACTATTATTAAATTGTATGAAATTGTATGAAGATGCATTCTAGAAATTTTCAGCTCAATATATATTTTATTTATTTTTACATGAAAATAATAAGAAAATAGGTTGTTAAAGTATATAAAATACTTACACTAGAAAATAAATTCTGGGAAAATTCATGAAAGAACTATAATGTAAACCAACATCCCCCAAGAAGTTTGAGAAATTTTTATTACAATTTACCATTATTTTTTATTTTATTGTTATTAAGGAAAATAAATAACAAAAATTGGGTTCCAAGTTATAAAAATAACATTTATTATTTTTCGAAGCTTCTATATATTATATAAGCTTGAAAAAAAAATTTGATGAATTTTTCATAACCTTTTAGTATTTTTCCAAGATTTAATGTATATTACAAGAATTAAATTAGTGAAAAATAGTTAACCTTATCCAAAATTCATCAAAAGTTACCTTAAAATCTTTGCTTACATTATAACCATAAACAAATATTTTGAGGATTTATCTTAACTGATTACTATTTATTTCTAATTTCTTAGTATTAAACACACTTAAATTCTAAAAATTGGGATTTACTATTTAAAAATGACTTTAAATAATTTTCCAAGATTATGTTCACTGTAGAACAGTTACACAAAAATTATAAGAGTTTTTCATGATAATTTACTAATTTTCCATGATTTTATGATTATTCAAGGAATTAAAATGGTGAAAAATAGTTAGACAAATCAAACATTCAAGAAAATTTAGCTTAACATCTTTAACTTCACTTGAAACTGAAATACAAAGTTTGGGAAATTTTAGAACTAAATTGATTTAATTTTTGAATATTTAATCAATGGAACATCTCTTAATATGTTATATAACAATTAATTCATGGAAATTTAATTTTCACATAAAAATGTTTATAACTTATCAATATCAAAATTTTGACACATTATTGGCATAATTTTATTGTAGTAGTAAGTATACTAGTATTAGATTTCAATTAGAGACTCATTAGTGTGTAACATCATTGTAGGAATCGATAGTGGTATGAGTGGAGTGTAGTTCAAGGCACCATTTGTATTATCTCAAAGCATTGTGAGTATTCACGACTCCCCCTATTTTCGGTTTTAAATATTTTGGGGTGGAAAAGCTTGTCCTAAACTATTTATGTTCTTTGTATTTATTTTGACTCGTATCAAACTTGGTTCTTTTTTTATGTATGTGTATGTTACTTTAATTCATGAGGACTGTATCGCAGTTAAGTCTCTGGAATCATTTGACACAACTCATTAACTCATTTGAGCCCATGGTCATTATGGATAGCGCTATTAGGAGGTAGAAAACTCCTCACTCGTACGATTCGCTTGAGTGCATTTTACCATTTTATTCTCTATGTTTGCGATACACATAGTAGTCAATAGGCACGATTCCGTCATTAGGCTTGGGTAGTGAACTCATGAATGGAAACTTGATGCACATACGAATCTTACATCATATTTTAGCAATGAAACTTGTATACTCATTTAATCAACGAAACTTGTATACTCATTTTAGCGATGAAACTTGTATACTTAATTTATCAATGAAACTTGTATACTCATTTTAGCAACGAAACTTGTTTAATCGCTTTAGCAACGAACTTTATATCCCATGAGAATATGAACTTTGCATCTCATTTTGGCAACATACTTTATTTCTCATGATGACAACGAACTTTGTTTATGCAAACTTATTTACTCATTTTAGCAATGTACTTTTATTTATGGAAACTTCTATTACAACTTTGATTACGATTCATGAAACCAATATTATTTTTAACCTGTGAGTGCTCACCAACTATTTCGGTAGTTGACCGCTCATTTTACATGCTTTTTCATGAACTCGTCTATAAGATGACACTTAGGGACATATCAATTTTAGGAGCATTCGCATGAGTTGTATTTCAATTTCATTGTAACTTCTTTTAAAATATGTTCAAACACATTGTAAATTGTAATACTTTTTAATACTATGGTTGGTGTTGTCTTTTAACTTTTGCTATGAGACCCTTTATATTGTCGCTTCCCGTGTTTCCGCTTTAGCGGGGTGTGACACCTTTTTTGCAAACTTAGCTGTTTGTGCAATGATTTTTGACATGTATGTATTTGCGTCACTCAATAGTATCTTTGTTACGTAATTCGTTTAACACACTTTATTGCTGTTTTGATTCTTTTGGCAACCCACATGTCCAATTTAATGTTTTATCTCCCATATATGTCTCCATATGACGCATGCAAAAAACTCCATAGTCAACATGATTATCCCTTGTGCGCCAATTCATGTTCACCCTTTCTAGTTCAACACCCTCCAAAATTAAAGCTGATTTGTGATTGACCCTCATCAAGTACCTACTAAAAAGTATTTTCTGCAAAAAAGAAATTGTCATTTTCTATAATTATTATTTTATTTAAATTATCAGTCTATTAATATTTATATTTAGAATGTAAATTTACTATTCTTACCAATTCATTAGGTGCATCACGATAAGCTCTTGAAAACTTTGTAACTGAATTCCTATTGTCAATGACATCAACTGCTGGTTCCTCTAAGTTTATGCAGATGATGTAAAAGTGATTTTTTTGATGAACTGGGAAAAACACCTTTTTTAATATTTTAAATTGTTAAACTTTGTTTAAAAGATGTAATATATTCAGCAAAAAGAACAATTTATTACCAAGTGAACTTTTTCAAATGTCAGAAGTTCTTTGTCCTTTTTCATTGCATCTTTGATATTTGACTCAAATTTATCAGATCTTTCAATGAAAGGGATATTTTTGTCAAATATGAAGTGTCTCTGCAAAAAATTTAAATATACATCAAACTTTAAAGACTAAATTGTTAAATTCACAATAAGGTAAATTTTAAATTTAAAATTATTCACACTGTGAATTATAATAGGATTCATTGTGTGAATTTTATTAGTTATTTAGAACTATTGAAAATTTTATTTATTATATGATCAACAATATCATGATATATATTTTTTAATGAGCTTACCACCATTGATGTATCAAAGAAATACTGATTCACTGCAGAATTTGATTTAAGCTTTTCTTCATGGTTCAAAACATCAATCCAAGCATCAATGACATGTGCATGTATCCATAATCATGTCTGCATGGTTTCAATCATTCCTCTTCCAAGCACATAACCTCTCTTAGTTTGAAATACATTCTCACTTAATTTTGTAATAAAATAAAACAAAAAGGCAATAAATGGAAAATTAATTTATATTTGTATTTATATACTATTGTATTTAAAGAAAAGATAACATGAATTATTACCTGCTATTACCAATTCTAGAAAAAATTCTATCTGATACTTTTACTTCATCCGGATCTACAAATTTCGATGCACAAACCTTTTTTTGCTTATAAGAAGATACCTTCAGTGATGGTTTTTTTAATCTTTTTCCTACATCTCTTCTTCCCACGTGATGATCTTCAATTCCCAAGATATTATTGTCACATTCTGTTTCTTCTGAATCATAACTTTCTTCTTCATCAAAATTTTCATCTTTTCTTTCTTTCTTCTCTTGTTCATCTTCACTACTTTCATCTCCTTCTTGAAACTCTTGTGTTAGACCAAGACCACGTCCAAGTGAAAAACTAGGCATTGATGATTTTATAGTATTTTTTATCATCTATTATTGTTTTTTATTTATTTGTTCTCTACAAATTTTTACATTGACAAAATCATCATAATCATCAAAATTTAAAATACATTGAATAGAATCAGCAATCTCATGCACTATTGGATCATTGTACAAATTTCCTGGTGTTACCATGATTGGTTGATTCTTTATTTCATGTTCATTCAAATTCTCATCGCTTTTTTCTTCATCTTCATTCTCGTCACTTTTTGCATCATCTTCATTCATCACATTTGTTTCATCTTCATTTTGACTTTTATAAATGAATTCTTTTTCAAAGACTTTCTTCATATCTTTCAACTAATCGCTTTTTGTGAATTTTGTTGTTGAAAACTCAATTAACTTTCCAAACTTCATTTTATCATTCACTAGTTTTTTATAATTCTTTTTTGCTTTAAATAGCAATTCCTACAAAATAAAATAAAAAATGTCAATAATAATGATTTTTTTAACTTTTTCTGTGATAAATTATAGTTTCACAATATAAATGCATTGATGAGGTATCACACTTTTAATGCATTTTAATAAATTACATATTCACTATTTGAATTTATTATAGAAAAAGTAATAAAATAAACCTTTATATTCACAATGTGACTCACTTTATGAATTCATCTTAACTACAATTTTATAACATATATCTGTAATACAGCTTCATAATTTTTTTAATTATATAGATTATTAACTTACATCGAGTTTCATATTTTCATTTTCATCGGTGTCGGATTCTTCATCATTCTCTATAACATCATCATTCCATTCCAAAGTTCCAAAGTCACCACTCTTTAACTCAACTTTTTCCATTTTCACCATCATCTCATAATCCCAAAAATGTAGTGTATGTATTTGTATTTATTCACTCTTATCATTTCTCACAAACTCCAAATAAGCTAGTTGTTTATGTAAACAAAATTATGATTAATTAGTTTTCTTATAATAATATAAATAAAAGTGTTAATTATAAAAAAATTCCTTACCAATAATACAAGAAGTGGCCCACAATAGTAGTTTACTCTATCGGTTTCATCCCACGTCGTCTTAGACATTTTCAAGCAATTGGTTATAAAACCACACCAATAAATTTCTCTCATAGGTGTTTTGCCTAACAAATGTGGCAATACTATTATTTTACAAGTTACAGGCTTATTCTGTTCACAGATGGTATTAACAATCAGTAATAGAAAGTTTGTTCTGAAAATAATCCTTGAATATGATGATTCTTTAATCCTCTCTTGAACATCTAATGGTCTCATAGCCTTGAAATTATATTGTTGCTTCCAATCCATTAATTCTTTTCCTTCACATTGATCAGTGTTATATATATCTTTTCCACCTAGAGGAATTCCAAGCAAATCATGAACAAGAGTTGGTGTTATATCTATCTTTGCATTAGGTAGATGCATTTTCATATCTAATGGATTGAATGAATTCACAACAAAACGTTCCAATTTCCCAGAAATTCCATTGGTTGCAATTCTCAGCAACGATCCCAATCCCATTTCTCTAACACCTTTTTTTTCTGTTCTTTGTTTAAAGATTTAACGATATAATAAAACTTCTTTGGGCTCATTGTTGTTCTCAAAGATACTTTGTCATTTGGATTTATTGGCACTTTTTCCTTTTTATATTTGACTACTTCCAGAGTCTTTGTATTGACAATCTTCATTTTTATCTCTGCTTCATTTGTTTTTGTTTTTGTTTTTCCTGTTAGTCAATAATTTTCGTAAGCTTTTCATACTATAACATATATACTATAAAATAACTAACAATACAACAAATTCACATGTGAATTTGTTTTGAAAAATATAATATAATACATAAAATAAACATGTAAATTTGTTTATAACTTTGTAAATTAAACATGTGAATAGTAATAAAAAACCTATTGCTTTTTCATCAGATTCTTTCTTTACAAGGCTATCATCAGCTTTAATAGGAGTCACAGATTTTTTGTATTCAATCATTTTAAGTCTTGGACCCTGTCTGATTTCTGTTCATGTTTTAACAAAATTAATGAGAATTTATTTTATAATATCAATTTCAATTATAATTTTATAAATACTAACCTTGAGTTGTTTTCTTTTCAGGTGTCTTGAAAATAGATTTGTCTTGCTTCATCGACTTTTTTGTTTTTGTTTTTTGAAATCTTGGACTCTGTCTGATTTCTGTTCATTTTTAAAAAATAAAATTAATGATAATTGGTTTTATATATTAAAGTAAATTATAATTTTATAAATACTAGCCTTGTGTTGTTTTCTTTTCAAGTGTCTTCAAAACAGATTCATCTTGCTTCATCAATATTTTTGTTTGCTTTTTTTTTAATCATATCACCTTCTAAAGTTTTTTCTTTTTCAACGTTTTCATCACGAGTCTTTTCATCTTCATTTTTTCTTAATTTATTAACAATTTCCACCTCGGTTCTCCTTGCGGTGTTTTTCGTATATTTTTTTGAACCTTCAATTACACAATGTGAAATTTTTAATGTCAATGTCAAAAATATAAGTAATATTATGAAATAAATGTCAAAAAATATATAATTCAACTTGTGATGATCAAATTGCAAAAAAAAAATTAGAAATTCACATTGTAAATCTGTGAGAATGTGAGATATACATCGAATATTCACAATGTGAATCTTTACATTTCATACCAAAACAGTTTGAGGTTCACCAAGTGATGTACACATACACATGGTGAATCTTTTCACTTATTTTGTTCATAGTGAAAACAAACAAAAGTGTTAATCAACTTGCAATTTTTTTAAGAAATTCACATTATGAATCTGTGAGGCTATGAGTTACATCAAAGATTCACATTGTGAACTTATGCATTTCATACCAAAACAGTTTGAGGTATACCAAGTGATGTACACATACACATGATGAATCTTTTAACTTATTTTGTGCATAGTGAAAACAAGCGAAAGTGGTAATCACCTTGCAACTTTTTTTAAGAGATTCACATTATAAATCTGTGAGAATGTGAGATATACATCGAAGATTCACAATGTGAATCTCTACGTTGTTGGGTTTTAGTATACTACAACATCCTATGGTGTACATACAACCCTAAATTCTTTGGATCTATGTTTTTCTCTAATTATACATGCAATATTGTTTCCAAAGCATTAAGCCTACGAATAGCATACAATTGACATATACAACATAAAAATGATTTATAGAATTACCTCTTTGTTATAGCTTGTAGTTTTGGCCTTTAAGAACTTAGTGCCTCAAATGTTGCACCTCAAACGGTTCACAACACACCTTGGACAAAGGAGAACTTGAGAGAGAGTTTCTTGGCTTCAAAATCTACTCTTATGAACTCCTAGAACCCATGTAGGCCGATTTTAGCTATAGGGCATCATATATATGTTCGATTAGTGTCTAAGTCCATAACTATATTTGGTATGTACTTGACCCGATTGGCATGGTCCATTTGGGTCGCATGGCATCATGCATTTGGATAGACTAAAATGAGAGAAATAATACTTAAGGTTTATTAATATATTATAAGTTCTAATATATTAATAAGATTATTTAATTAGTATTGATCAAGAGTTATTTTGGAATTAATTAAGTGATCAAAAGGAGACTAATTAAATATATGGGTTGATTGTGCAAATCATCCATACTTGTATAGTGGGCTAATGCTCCATGGATTATCAAGTTGGGCTAAAACCCATAGGATGCTCCATGGTGTTTTTGTACCCATGGATCATGGAAATGAAAGGCCATGACAATTAGGGTTTACATGGTGTAACCCTAATTGTGACACACCATATAAGCATCTTATTATTCCCAAAAATCAGCCACTATGAAGGAATGGTGAGGGCTAGCCGATTTCATGAAGTGTCTCATTTCTCTCAAGTTATTCTAAGTGTATTTGGTGTTGTGTGAACCATTTGAGGTGTCACACTTGGGGCACTAGGCTCTTAAGCTCCATGGAATCAAGCTACAACAAAGAGGTATGTATTCTATCTAGTTTTGTTGTCCTAGTACATATGATTGTATGCTAGTTAGGATAATACCTTGGAATATTCATATTTCCATGTATAATAGAGAAAACATAGATCCAAGGTATTTAGTGTTGCATGTACACTTAGGAGTGTTAGAATGCTCAAAACGCAACAGTGGTATCAGAGCATAGGCTTGTTTTCTTGTTATACTTGCAAAATTGGCTGAAAAATCGAAGTTTGTTGCTGTCTGAACAGCAGACTCGCCGAGTCCATGACGGGACTCGACGAGTCCAAGGCTAAACTCATCCAACTCGCCGAGTTGGTTCATGCACTCGACGAGTTGGACCCCCAGACAGCGTATGTTCGACTGTTTTGGCTGGAATTGGACTAGGAACATTACCCTAAGCTGTTCTTCTACTTATAAACCTGTTTTTGATGTGGTAATGTCCATGCTAATCCAATTTCAAAGATAATTGTCAATAGATTCATGTTTTGTATTAGTTTAATGGTTAGGCTAATTACATCAAAAAGTTTAATTGAATTATCTTGTTCTTATGAGTTGCTTAGATTAATAGAAAAGTTATGTGAAATTGTTGTTTTTAATCCAAATTAATCTAAGAGTTGGTTCTAAAATGTGTTTTTGTAACTTGTACTCAAGTTATATGAAAAGTCACATTTAAGATTCATAAAACTCATAAATATTTCCATAGGTTATGGATAAAGAAAAGTCACATTCTTTTAATGGTTTAAAGTCTTCCATAACTTGTCCTCAAGTTATGGAACTTGAAGAGTTTTTTTTAATTAAAACTACTTTAAACTCATAAGTTATGGAATTGAATAGTCTTTGAATTGTTTCAAAACTTACCCTCAAGTTTTGGAATTTGTAAAGTTTTCCCCATGAATACTTTAATTCCAAGTTAAGCCCTTAGAGTTTTAAAAGTTAAAATTCAACCCTTATACTATTATTATAATTTTAATTATATAGATATGTATAAGATAAAGTCAATCTTACCATTAGTAGGCCTCATTCACGAAGTCGGTCTATAAGGGGGTATAAGGTTACTGCCTATAAAATGGCAGTTTAATGGGTGTCCACTCTCACCCACTGCTTCCTTGACTGGTGGAGGGTCGTTAGCCGAACGGGTAGGATAAGAACTATAATTCTCCCTTCATTAAAAGTATAATGATAAATACTAAGTAACTAAACACTTATAAATTCTCAATCTGAGTTACTTAGGAAAATGTGAATTGGTGCTAACCCTTGAAATTACACTTTGCACCTTTGTTAAGTCGTTAGTGGAGCGTGTGTGGTTAACCGACACACTAACATGGGACTGACAATGTGTGGCGAAGGGTAACTTAAGTTTATCATAGATTGGTGGAGCGTATGTTGTTAACCGGCAAATCAATTAGGTCATAAAGTTGAGGGTACCAAGTCAATTTGCATGGTTATTCACACCTTGTTTGTGATCCTCGACATCCCAGTCACAAACTTGAGAGGGCACAATCGAGATTCAAACATGCCATTGAAAGTTCAATGTATCTCAAAAGATCTAGGAGTTTCAAATCTAATTAAAACTTAATTATATTTCGTTTTCATGGTGGAAATTGGTAAATCGTCATTTACCTACCTTCAAATATTTTATAACTTGGATTACGACATCCCTCTTCCAATTATAAATAGTTTGTTGGGTCCTAGCCTTAATATTTCATATTGGGTGTTATATTAAGGACTTTCAATCAACTAACTTGAATTTCTCCCTCATAAATGTCTATTTCAGACAACTATGGTCTTCCCAAATCTTTAGGAACAAGCCTTCCTAATGAAGATGATATCCCACATGGCAATCAAGGTGAAAGATTAATCCCTTTGTTGTGAATTAATGGGACTGGAAATCATGCTTCACTTCCTCCACCTCCTCCAATAATTCTCCCTATCCCACAAGTTTCATGACTTGAAAAGTTATAAGTCACTCAATCACTATTGGGAAGCAAAGACTATATGTGCTTACATCTTGGAGGTTAAGTCACATATTGGCAAGCCGGGAGAGTCGGGTGTCGAAGTGTCGAGGTAACTGGCTGTTGACTTGGTTCTTCAATCACTCCCTGATGACAGATCACGACATGACCCTTAGTGATCTTACCTATTTGCTTGATGCTGCTAAATCAACAATGATTGGAGCATTGGTAAAGCAAATAAGATTGGAAGATCTACTTCCCAAACCTATTTGGACATTGACAATGGTGACATTGGAAGTTCAGAAAAACTTTCTCTTCCTAATAGAAATGGATTGGCCATGGTCAAGTCATTTGACCAATGGTAAGGAGAAAGGCTAAGTCTGAGACAATCAAGTGTACCATTTCCAAAGAGTCCATATGTTTCTTTTGCCAAAAGAAGGGGCATTGGTTGCGAAGCTCGCGAATTTACCTGAAAGTTCATAAGGATGGTAAAAGTCAAAAAGGTTTTACTTTGCTTCAGGTTAAAGTCCATTAATCTAACTCTATGAAGTCTCTTTTGGAGATTCTTAATATATGATGTAATGTAATTACATTTTGATGTTTTGGAAGAATCAAAGGAAGCTTAAAGAAAGAGTGTACTGATTCTGATCGCGAAGATGGATTTCGATCGCATGGTTCGATGATCAGAATTTTGAGCTGCCGCTTAAGAGTTATGATATGTTGCTTAGGAATAGATAACAACATGTTTTTCATGTGTATTTGCGTTGTAAGGATAAGATTTTTCCGCAAAGTTAAAAATAAAATAAAATTTTGATTTATTTATTTTAAGTATCCTTACAATGGCATTTGTGAAAAATTGTTGTTTATATGTTTCCATTGATAAGCAATGTTGGAAAATGGATTTGATTCTTTCATTTGTGGTAGTGTCATAATTTACCAAATAAGGAAAGATTCTCATCACCCAAGTTTCAGTTGTATAGAAACTTGGAATCATGCAAGTTGTATTGTATGATGAATGAGAATTTTCATCTTTGGAAAATAAAGACCAGTTCCTTGTTCACATGGATATGTGAGTCAAGTGAAGGACTAAGGGATCGAGTACACATTCTTGTGCACTGGTCAAGTCCACCACAAAGTTCGATAAGGTTATTTGTTATGATTTACTGAAGTTCAGTAAATATGGTTATACTTACAAGTTTAAGTGTAATTCTGAAACATTGGAAAAGTTTCAATGTATGGCAGGACGGATAACAAGAATCAAATTAGGCAGAAAGATAAAAGTTTCTCCAATATGAAGAGATGGGAGAGTACTTGAGTATCTTGTTTTATGATTATCTTAGTGATTATAAAACCATATCACAATTGATCCTCTAAGGACACCTTAGTGCATTTGTTTGACTAATGTTGGGTTTAAGTGTTGCGTCTTTGGGCTCGATTAATAGTCCATTTTGTTTACCCGGTTTGGGCCTGTCCAACCGTGGATTATTATTAGGGATAGCGTATATATTATGCATGCATGTATAGCTTTTAGGTTCTCGTTCTCATTAATTACTTCTGCATTGTAACCCTAGCACACCTCTACAGTCGAAGTTCTTCATTGAGCTCTTCTGAGGTGTGAGATATTAATCATTCGACACCATTTGAACCATTCCTGTGTTCTTTACTTGATTAATATTGTTTTTCTGTTTAGAATCTATCGATCAATAGCGCAATATTCACAACATTTGGTATCAGAGCAGGAGCTGTGTAATACATACACATCTCTTCTGTTTGAAGAATCCTTTAGGGTTTCCACTTTTATCAATATATAGAAGCTGTCCTCTTCTTGTCGACAGTATCTCTTGTGTTTGATAAAACCCTAAGTTCAACTTTACAAGTCTGATTCTAACAGATCAAAAGAAAAAGGTTCATCATGTCTCACAACGACTCTCAAATCAATCCGATCAACATATCCAACAGTATAGGATCCACTACAAGGGTTCCCGTTCTTTATACTCAAGATTATGAAGTATGGGCGCATCACTTCGAAGACTATGTGGTTGGATCTGAAGACAATGGCTATCTAATCTGGGAAGCAATAACTTTGGGTCCGTTTGTTCACTCTAGGACGAACAGAACAATCAAAACTCAAAAAGAGTATAACCAACTCCTGGATGATGTAGATAAGATCCCTCAAGATGAAAAAGACAAGGTTTTATGCAACGTTAAAGCCATGAGGATGATCTGATTCGCTTTGCAATCCGACACTTTTCGTCTGGTTAGTTCATGCACAACAGCTAAAGAAATATGGGATAGGTTGAAAGAATTATATTCAACTGATGAAGATCTAGAGCACTCGATCCAAACCCTATTGCTCTATGAATTTGGTGCCTTTGAACAAAAACCTGAAGAGAAGCTCATTCAAACATTCGATCGTTTCAACCATCTGCTCAGTAAGATGATGAAGCATGGCATTGAAAGGAAGGTGATTGAACAAAAAGTTACCTTCATGAATGGTTTAAGGCCCGAATGGATGGCAGTGGTCTCGACTATGAAGGCTCATGAGCAATTTAAATCATATTCACTGGCGAAAGTGATGGGTATACTCAAATCTCACGAAAGCGTGGTGACTAAGGAAGCGAAGGTAGTTTCGGGTGTGGGTTCACTGGCCCTTGTTTCTAAGAGCAAGAATGTAGCAGACGAAGAGGAGGAATCTGATATGTCAGAGTGTGATCTGTCCAGTGAGGAATATGCAATAATGGTTACAAACCCAAAGAACTTTGCTCGTAGAAAGTTCCCGATCAACAAGAACCGAAACTGGCAGGGAAGCTACAGTTCGGAAAAGGTGAAAGAAGAAACCAAGAACTCCTCTCAAAAGGACGACGAGAAGAAGGAGAGTAAGATTGTGGGAGACTCTGGGTACGATTGCAACTACTGACACGGCAAGAACCACTTTGCCAAGGATTGCATGCTAAGGAAGATGGCTGACAAGAAGGATGGTGAAGATGACGAAGCTTACTACATGAGAAAGTTGGAGGAGATAAAGAAGAAGAAAGCAACTAACGTTTCTATGAATGCTTTAATTGTGCAGGAAAATATTATTGATGATGAGTTTGGTGGAGTAGAAGTCTGGTCTACAGACTCTGAAGATGAGGAGGTACGCAGACCCTCGAATGGAAGAGCTTATGTTGCGAAAGAAGGAGTTACTGAGTCGGCTGGGAGATGTTTAATGGTTACAACCGAAAGTAAGCATGAGGAAGCGAAGCTTAAGGAAGACAAATGTTTCGCTGCCAAGCCTGTGAGTGAAAAGATCAGCGATTGCGATCAGTTGATCAAGAAGGTACAATCTATCCTAGAATCACTTAAAGTACCAGTAACAAACTACGAAAAAGAATTAAATGAATTAAAATTCAAATTTTCTAACTTAAGTGGTAGTCTTATGCAAACTCGCTTAGCAAATTCTAACCTAACTGACCAACTCAGCAGGGAGTCTTCCAAGAGTGAGGAAAGAAGGATGTGGATACAGCAGAAGGAGTTAGAGTTAGTTAGGGCTAGGGATGAACTTATTTATGTGCAACGAGACAATTTAAAGTTTTTAAAACAAAGAAATGTTTTCTGTTTGATTGCTAAACGCTTATATACTAACATCACCCAGTTGCATCTAGATTGTGAGATAGGTAAAAAGATTCATAAAATGATTTTGCCATTCCTTGAATTTAAGGAAGACGAAGTCATTGCTGAATGTGAATCTATAATGTCATCAGATGAGATTTCAGTAACCTACAAATATGGAGTGGACAAAATTGAATCATTCATTGAGTCTAAAGAACATATATGCATGCTTAAGAATTTACTGGACGAAAACGATAAATTAAAAATCAAGACCGAGACTATACAGAAGTTTGACTCATCCAGGGTCAAATTAAGTTCAGAAAATAAAATAAATTTAGAAACCACTTCTGAATTTGATGAGGACAGTGAAATGAGCGAAATCTCTGTAGAAGACGAGGTCGATTGTTCAGAATTTCTTAAATGCGAACCCGAAACAACAAAACCTCTCATATCTGAAAATTCAGTTGAGTACGCTTGGGTGTCAAAGGACAAATCCAAGAAACTCAAAGAAAAGGCCGTCGTTTATCAAAAGGTACAAACTACACCAAACCAAGTGTATGCAGTCACAGGTGTAACCAAGAAACAAACGGCGGAGTTGGTTTGTCAGAACAAACCTCATGGAGAGTTAAAGGACGATACATTCCTGAACCCCTCAACAAACCCTCAAGGGTTGATAAACCAAGTACAAGTGGTACAAAAGAAATACCAAACGAACCACTGAAAGCTTCCAGCGAATCATCAACAACAAACGAAGCTCATGAGAAGAAAAAGAAACCTAAGGCCAACATTCACTTGACTTAAGAGCAACTTGCTGAACAAAAACGCCAGAGGAACAAAAGATACATGAAGAATCTGTGACAACCCGATATTTTTCAAGTCAATGTAACATTCAAAAAGTCAAATATAATGAACTATTTGAAATCAATGAAATTAACGTCAAAAATGAAGTGTTCTAAAATCTAAATTGGGATGCATGAAGTGTTAGGTATCGTGCCAAGGTTTCCAAAAACATAAAGAACACTCAAATCCGAGTTATAACGAAGGAGTTATGACCAATCGAAAATCCACGACACACCCGGTAAAACACTGCTAAACGTAAAAAGTGAAACTTCAATAAAATACTTTTTAGCCTTAGGTATCTAAACGAAAGTCGTAGATAATGTTAAACCGTGAGCATACATAAAAAGAACACCCAAATCTGACTTCGTATGAGGAAGTTATGATTTTTCTAAGTTTCGGAGCAGCGTTAGACAGCTAAAAACTCGAAATTTAGATCGAGCGATTTTTAGCCCACGCAACCTAAACGAGAATTGAAGGTCTCTACAATAGTAGTACAATGGTAAAAAGACAGATGAAAACGGACGTCGGATGAAGAAGTTATGGATTTTTAACGGAATTATCGTGTCCCGGCCTATTAAATAAAATATAATTCAAAATAAATTCACAATTAGCCAACGAAGTCTAAATGAAAGTTGTAGAGTATTTTCTCACCTTCGCGTGGATATAAAGAACGTCGAAATCGGAGCTCGTATGCGAGAGATATGAATTTTGGAAGTTCGAGGCACGCACACCAACCTTATCCAAAACTCACGACGTGAGCAAGAGAGACTCACGACGTGAGTCTATGACTGATGTGTGCCAGAACTAGACCACCGGGCGTCGCATCTACAGACCGGACTCACGACGTGAACCATCCCATGTTCACGACGTGAATCCTGAGAATTCACCCTATAAATAGCATGCGAGGGTTCCGACTCTCATTGCTCATTTCCATTTTCTCTCTCTGTTCTACTCCACATTTAGCACCCCGAGACGACCCCGACACCCCGGTTACTTATCCAAGCCCCGACGAAGGTCCGAAGCGCCGAGAATCCCGAGAAACTTACCACTTCCCGGTCGAAGTGCTGCCCGAGAAAAATTCGTTTTCTTCAAATCACTACACTTTCCAGGTGAGTTCATACCCCTACTTTTTCACATCTTTTTCATGTTTTAGGGGGGGGGGGAATACAAGTGATACACGAGATAAACTCACACTTAGAATACACGTCGTTAGAAATGTTTTCAATTACTTTATCTGGATTTCGTTTATGGATGTTAAACAACATAAATACCAATGTTACACTTCACATGCAAAGTTGATATTACACCAAGTTTTCATCATCAAACAGAACACACTTTCGAAAAACTATAATGGGTATAGTTTACGAGTTATTCATTACATCTTTACATGAACACTGTAAAATGAAATACTTTCATCTATAAGGGATACAGACCTTTCTTTTTGTAAATCTATTAATACTAAGTGTTGTGAGACATTCATCTTCAACGTACTTTCGAGTATGCATTTCAAGCCCTGTATTATAAACCATAATCTCTTGGAGGGAGAGCGTGATATTTGTGTATAGATCTATACGGGATCGATAATCCCGCACCTAAACTGTTAGCTACAGTTAGACCGGCAGGTCTGGGGTGACAAACGTCATAACACTACAACGCCTGAAGAACATTGTTACAGGCAGTCTGGGTCAATAGCATGGTTATAAAACTCACACGGAAGTATTAAAATAAGTTTGATTTACGAGACTCTTGAATGCATTCAGTAAATACATTATTTGAGTATAAATACACTTTCACCATTTTGAGCACGAAAGATACTATTGCACACCAACCTTTGGAACTTTTTCAAACTATATGTAGAAAATATTGGATTTTCTGGAAAACACGTTCAGTTATTTTTACTAAAAGTCATACAAGTTTCAGTACAAAAACGCTTATGAACTCACCAACTTAATTGTTGACACTTTTTCAAAACTACTTGTATTTCTTAGGGAATTAGTAATACAGGTAACCATCAGCTTTTGGAGAAAGAACGCTAAGGCGTCTATTGTCAAAACATTTTAAATCATCATATTTGTAATATTCTTTTGAAACATGTATTACTCGCAACAATGTAAGCTTTTATTATATTTATGATGGTTGTGTTACTTTCTTTACAATATTCAACTGTTATGGTACTACGTGAAGTCACCCACCCCCGAATGTTTCCGCCATTCTGGTTTGGGGGTGTGACAGAATCTTAATGAGAGAAAGCAGTTTTGGCAATCCCAAAACCCCACTTATGTTCGCTCTGAAAAAGCTTCTAATCTCAAGATGAAAAAGGAAGCACAGGTCAATCACTGCCAGTTATGCAGTCAGGTAAACCGAACTACCAGTTTCGGTCCTAATTCTAGTAGTCACAAGAACCAAAAGTCAAGTTTTGGTCCCAACTCATACTACGCCAAGAACCGAAAGTCCTGTTTTGGTCCCAACTCAAGTGCTCAGAACCAAAAGTCAAGTTTCGGTCTTCAATCCCATCCTCCTCACTCTCAACCAAGGTCCAACCCTGTGAAGGATGTCAAAGGAAAGGGAAAGCTGCACTCTGATTCTGAAATCAAGAATACCAAAAAGTCAGCCAACCCTAGGACTCCAAAGAAAACCTCAACTAAGAAACCAACTAACAAAAACACACTCCAGTTAAAACAAGATAAAAATAAAATCAAAGTTTACACCATCAAACGAAAAGATGAAACCACTTTAATAAAAAGAACATATATGGTTGATCTTTCGGTTGCAGTTCCCTATTCTGTAAAAGACTCACCAGGGCCCAAGAGACTTTGGGTTCCTAAATCTGCTTAATTTTGCAGGTTATCAGTGACGAGCAGTTTGACGAAGAATGGTATATTGACAGTGGCTGCTCTCGTCACATGACTGGAAGGAGGGAAGAGCTTAGGGAGTTTCGGTCCCTTAAGGATGGTGGATGTGTTAAATATGGAAACAACTCATACGGTACAATCAGATGGTATGGAATGATCACCAACGGAGAATTCTCAATACGAAAAGTAGCTTACGTGGAAGGATTGCAGCACAACCTCATCAGTGTTTCTTGTAACGCCCGGGTTTCGGGGCTAAGCATTTTTAGACGATGTAATAGTCTAGGTCAACTATTGTAACTCTTTTGATGTAATAAAGATGAAATATTTGAGTATTTTGTGAATTATGTGAATTTATGTGCTTATTATTTAATTATAAATGTATAATTAATAAAGAATAAAAATAAGCGTCAAAATTAAAGTGTGAAATAAGCCCGATATCTTTACATAAAGTTGTAGTGGTCAAAACAAGGATTCCGGAGATATAAAGAACGCCGAAATCATAGTTATAACGAAGAAGTTATGACCCGTCGAAGTTTCACGACGGAACCGGCACGATACCGGGAAGCATAAATAGTGAATTTACAATAGAGTGAGTTTTAGCCTTAGCGATCTAAACGAAAGTCGTAGAAAACGTTAAACCAAGAGCGTCCATAAAAAGAACGCCCAACTCTGACTTCGTATGAGGAAGTTATGATTTTTCGAAGTTTCGGCTTAGCAGTGTACAACCCGAAGTTCGAATATTAGATCGAGCGGTTTTTAGCCGACACAACCTAAACGAGAATCGAAGATCTCGTTAATAGTAGCATAACTATAAAAAGACAGCCGAAAACGGACGTCAGATGAAGAAGTTATGAATTTTTAACGGACCAATCCTGTCCCGGCCTGTTAAAAATATAACTTTTAAAACAAAGTCAAAATTAGCAGACGGAGTCTAAACGAAAGTTGTAGAGTGCGGTCCCGCCTACACGTGGATATAAAGAACATCGAAAACGGAGCTCGTATGCGAAAGATATGAATTTTTAAAGTTTAGACTCGAATTTGCGAAATTTGTTGCTCGATCGATGACGTGGCTCAATCCTAGCCGTTGCTTGCTCCCCACGGTCTCGCATCAGATGAAGGACACGTCGCCTCGCCTTCACCCTACGCCCCGCGTCGAAGGCTGGTACGCCCAACGTACCTTCGGACCTGATCCTCTTGTGAGTGCGAGCCAGCTGGTGCGAGCTGGCACCCTTATCCGAAGTTACGCCCCGCGTAGATCCGAAGTTCGGCCACTATAAATACCCTGTGAGGTTTCCACATTCCCGGGGATCCCTAATACCCTGCGAGGTTTCCCTTCTTACTCCCGAGTTCTACATATAATTCTCTTACCCCTATTCTCGACCAGACGAAATGACAGGTTTCCACATTCCCGGGGATCCCTACTACCCTAACCAGGGTAATGGAGGCTGTATTGAAGACGACCCAGAAGAGGACTCCGAAGAGGAAATTCCCGAGGAAGAACCCGAAGACGAATCCGAAGAGGATGAGGAACCTATAGAACTGGAGGAAGAGGATGACTCTGGGACAGACACAGAACCAGAAGTAATCAACCCACCAGTCGCTCAACCTCCCGCAGTTAGGAGAAACTTTCAAGGACCGACTCCCGTTTGGGGAAGCCACCTTCACCATTGTAGCCAACAACAAGGATTACGTCCTCCCTACGGTATGTGTCGGGACTTCTACGACGTCAGGAATGGAGGTTCAGCCGACCGAGCACTCCCGGTCATGGTGGGCAAACTAGCCAACCAGTCCTATCATTCTGGGGTTCAAGCTAACCGACTTCGTGAAATCAACGTAGAGGTACAAGTTCACACTTCCGACATCCGTCGACTGGACAGGTTGCAGGATGAAGCCCAACTCCGTACCGACGCACTCCAAGCACAACTGATTGCAGCCCTCTCTGAGATAAGGGAACAGCAAGCCGCCTTCGATAGGCGTCTCATGGAAGCAAAACAATCAGACACGGAGTCGAGCTCCAAGCGCAACCTGCGTCGCAAGTAGTACTTGCCCAAATCCCAAAATTTTGATATAGAATAGGAACGCGGCTAAATGTCTTACTTTTCTTTAACTTCTGTATCGGAGACCCTTAGAGGGGTCGAAATTTTCCTAACTACAAATGTAACCCAACTTATGTTTAATATATATGAAGAAATTCCTTAGTGTGTTAATTCTTCGAATACCACTCAGATCCATAAGCTTATCAATCACTATGCAAATTTTAGTTATGAATCAAACTTCAAACCTTGGGTAGGCAAGTCAAATTCATTAAATTGATAAAAATAGCAAGCTTATTAACACACAGCTTCCAATCATTTTAAGGCTTACATTCTTCAGTAGAACGATGCCGACCCGTAGATCTACACGCCGTGTCAACAACGCAACACCTCCACCACCACCACCTCCATTTTCAGATAACGCCGCCTTAATAGCCGCCGTAACAGCTGCAGTAACAACAGCAATGGCACAAATAAGTAATAATGGGTACGGAGGGGGAGTAAATAGCTCTACAAATGGCCAACTTCAGGGTCATTCCGGAGAACGTACCTTTAAGGACTTCTCCAACAGCAAACCCATCCCCTTTAATGGAACTCGGGGAGTGATGGCTCTATCTCAATGGATAGAGAAAACAGAAGCCGTGTTCGAGATATGCTCATGCCCCGAGGAAAGCAAAGTAAAATTTGCCGTCTGTACTTTCTCCGAGCGAGCCCTAACGTGGTGGAATGGCCACGTCAAATCACTAACTCTGGTGGTGGCAAACTCCATGGGTTGGGAGAACCTGAAACGGATGCTACTACGAGAGTACTGCCCAAGGGGCAAGATTCAGAAGCTCGAACAGGAGCTTTGGGGCCTTACGATGGTAGGCTCGGACATCACAAGCTATACGAATAGGTTCAGTGATTTGACAATACTCTGCCCAGGAATGATGATTTTGGAAAGCCAAAAGGTGGAAAGGTATATCTGGGGGCTGTCGCCCCAGCTTCGGGGAAGTGTGCTAGCTTCCAAACCCACGACGTTCGATAGCGCCAAGGAACTGGCCCAATCTCTCGTCGATCATGGAGTCTGCCAAAGCATCACGACCATCGCCACGGAACCAACCAAAGGAAGCAACAACAATAACAGTAATGCCAACAACAACAACAAGAAGAAGTTTTGGAACAAGAGGAAGGGTCAACCTTCGCAGGAACCTTCAAAGAAACAAATGGTGGCGGTCCATGCCGCCACAACCCCCACTGTTGTTCCCGCTACCCCCGCACTGACAAAACAGTATGCTGGGAATCTGCCAAAGTGCAACAAATGTAATTACCATCACCACGGTAATTGCCAAGAGATGCACTGTAAAAACTGCGATAGAAAAGGGCACACTACCCGTTTCTGTAAGGCACCAGCGCGGCCAATCACCCAAGTCTCTGGTGCTGGAGTAAGCCAGGCATGTTATGAGTGTGGAGAAACTGGGCACTTCAAGAGGGATTTCCCCAAGGCAAAGAATGCTGGCGGTGTAGGAAGAGTGCTGGCAGTAGGGCAGAATGAGGCAATAGCCGATCCCACGGTGGTTACGGGTACGTTTCTTCTCAACAACATTTATGCATGCATACTCTTTGACTGTGGGGCGGAGAGAAGTTTCGTGAGTCATAAATTCAAACACTTACTTAATCAAAAACCCCAAGCACTGAATAAAATATTCACAACACAACCTCATCAGTGTTTCTTGTAACGCCCGGGTTTCGGGGCTAAGCATTTTTAGACGATGTAATAGTCTAGGTCAACTATTGTAACTCTTTTGATGTAATAAAGATGAAATATTTGAGTATTTTGTGAATTATGTGAATTTATGTGCTTATTATTTAATTATAAATGTATAATTAATAAAGAATAAAAATAAGCGTCAAAATTAAAGTTTGAAATAAGCCCGATATCTTTACATAAATTTGTAGTGGTCGAAACAAGGATTCCGGAGATATAAAGAACGCCGAAATCCGAGTTATAACGAAGAAGTTATCACCCGTCGAAGTTTCACGACGGAACCGCCACTATACCGGGAAGCGTAAATAGTGAATTTACAATAGAGCGAGATTTAGCCTTAGCGATCTAAATGAAAGTCGTAGAAAACGTTAAACCAAGAGCGTCCATAAAAAGAACGTCCAAATCTGACTTCGTATGAGGAAGTTATGATTTTTCGAAGTTTCGGCTTAGCAGTGTACAGCCCGAAGTTCGAATATTAGATCGAGCGGTTTTTAGCCGACACAACCTAAACGAGAATCGAAGATCTCGTTAATAGTAGCATAACGATAAAAAGACAGACGAAAACGGACGTAGGACGAAGAAGTTATGAATTTTTAACGGACCAATCCTGTCCCGGCCTGTTAAAAATATAACTTTTAAAATAAAGTCAAAATTAGCCGACGGAGTCTAAACGAAAGTTGTAGAGTGCGTTCCCGCCTATGCGTGGATATAAAGAACGTCAAAAACGGAGCTCGTATGCGAAAGATACGAATTTTTAAAGTTTAGACTCGAATTTGCGAAATTTGTTGCTCGATCGATGACGTGGCTCAATCCTAGCCGTTGCTTGCTCCCCATGGTCTCGCATCGTATGAAGGACACGTCGCCTCGCCTTCGCCCTACGCCCCGCGTCCAAGGCTGGTACGCCCAGCGTACCTTCGGACCTGATCCTCTTGCGAGTGCGAGCCAACTGGTGCGAGCTGGCACCCTTATCCGAAGTTACGCCCTGCGTAACTTGTTGAACGCCCCACGTAGATCCGAAGTTCGGCCACTATAAATACCCTGCGAGGGCTGCCGAGGAAATCACACCAAAACTCATTGTTTCTCTCACTACTTTCTCTCTCTAACCCATTTTAACCCCCTAAACCCTAGGAAAAATCCCTAGCACCCTAGGGAAGCCCCGAGGCTCCCGGAGTCCCGAGAAAAAGGGTCTTTCGGTTCGGAAACGCTGCTCCGAGCAAAGCCCGGTTTTCTTTAAAATCCACTGTAAGTGAGCTACGCCTACGCAATTTTTAATATAACTTTTAAATAATTATAGTAATGTTATTAGGTCCTTAAAATAATTATTTGGGCTATTATTATGAGTTATATTGAGTGTTATTTAACGCTTATATAATAATAATAATAGCCAGACTATTAATTAGTCGCGGTTAACGTTAAAACTAAAACGCTAGTGGTATTAATACTAGGTTTTGATCAAGGAAAAATTGTTTTGAGATAACAGAGTGCTGTTCAAGTACCGAGTCACCACCTAATCAGGTGAGTGCATAGTTACTTTCATCTTACACATAGATATGAAGTATTTTATATAAATTACGTGCTATGTGTGCATATTATCTGAATACTTGCTGTCTATGTTGGATGAATGATTTTATACACGTTTTTCATGATTTAAACAGTATATGTATTTTATATCTACAAAAATGTTGGGGTAAAACATGGGTAGATGTAATAAGACGATGTGTGATAAAATGATGAGAGGCCTCGATGTTGTTGTTGTTGATTCTGTCATCTAGCGGAGTATGGATGACGACCACGGACTCTTCTAGACAGTCCAGTGGAACGCTAGCAGGCTCGCAACCTGTAGGTGTTTGTGAACGATGTGTTCACCGGTGTACTCCATCCCCCTCATGGTTGCCTTTAGGACATTTATTGCTAAGGAACCCCCTTAGCAGTAGTGTCCATCCCGATGATGATCCTTAGGCTAGGTCCCTTATGATAGGTGTTTAGGGACGTAAAGTGAGTATAACGGGAACGGGTAATCAGGTTATTGTTGATCGATGAAATTAATAAACTTATTTATTGTGGGTTGAAAACCCTATGTGCTCACCAGGCTCCCAAGCCTTACCCACTCAGTTTCATGTATTACAGGTAGTGGGGCTCGAGCATAGGTGTGATGTTTTGGATGAGGGATACGGATATAGGACTGTAGATATGAAATAATGTAGTAAGGCTTATATTGTACTGTTTATGCTTTTGATCTGTATCGAACATGACATCCCGAGTCTTTTAATGAAATACATTTCCTTGGAAATGCTTTTGATAAATCTTTATCATATTTTGTTTTGGGACAAATTCCGCAACACTTTTTGTTAAAATGTTACTCTGATTTTCAAACAAGCATAAACAAAATCGGTCTTTTCTGGCCGTGAAAATAGGGATGTCACATTTCTCAACTAGTTGTGGGAACTGGTTTGAAAGTCTCGTTTGACGATGAGGGCTCAGAAATAATTGAAAAGAAAACGAAGAAAGTTCTATTAAAAGCTGAGCGCAAAGGGGAAATGTATCCTCTAAATCTCAACCCGATAAAAGGAAAGCCAGCAATATGCTTGGTGTTGAAGGCGAACTCATATGAAAGCTGGTTGTGGCACCGAAGACTATCGCACCTGAACTTCAAAGATATTAATAAACTGGTGCTCGGTGATCATGTGCGTGGACTTCCTATTCTTAAATTTGACAAAGAACACCTGTGCGCAGCGTGCGAGATGGGAAAGCAAAGAAGAAAGAGTCACCCTTCTTGTATCAACACAAAAATCATCGAACCGCTTGAACTATTGCACATCGACTTATGTGGTCCTTCGGCTATCGAAAGCTTCGGTGGTAGTAAGTTTATACTTGTAATTGTAGATGATTTTTCACGCTTCACCTGGGTTTTCTTTCTTAAACAGAAATCAGAGGCGACTCCCAAGCTGAAGGTTTTTATCAAGCAAGTGGAAGTGCAGCTGCGAAAGGTGGTAAGAAATATAAGAAGCGATAATGGGCTAGAGTTCAAAAACAAAGACTTTGAAGAGTTTCTGGCTGAAAAGGGAGTAACTCACAATTTCTCCGCTTCCTTCCTTTATGTGAAGCTGCCCGAACCATGCTGAGCTTCGCTTCTCTTCCATTATACTTTTGGACTGATGCAATTGCTGCTGCTTGTTACACTCAAAACTGATCCTTCCTCAACAAGCGATTTTCCATCACTCCATACGAGATTATGAATAATCGTAAGCCCAACGTAAAGTTTTTCCACGTGTTCGGTTCAAGATGCTTTATTTTCAACTCCAAAGAGAACCGAAACAAATTTGATGTCAAGGAAGACGAAGGGATCTTTCTTGGTTATTCACTCACTTCAAAAGCATATAGGGTTCTGAATAAACGCTCAAAGAAGATTGAAGAAACCTATTATGTTACTTTTGATGACATTTATGAGAAGAAAATACGAACAACCGAAAGTCCAATGGAGGAAATCTTTCCATAATCAGGTCAAGTCTCGGTTCCCATTTCGAATCTGTTTGAAGAGTACATGCTGCTCTTTGATGAACCAGAGAAGGCGATCCACTCAGAAGCGAAAGCAGCAGATAACAAAATCGATTCCTTGAAGAAAGTTATCGATGAAGCTGCTAAAGTAATGGAAAGCGAACCTCATCAACCAACCGAGAAGCAGACTAAAAAGCGAACCCACTGCATCAGGTGATCATCCAGCTACTGATGACCCTCCAAGAGGAAGCACTATCATCCAGGGGGAGGGTTCGTCTACACCAACAGCAACCGACATGCCTTTCCACGGGGAGAATCCATCAAAAACCCCAACCTATGAAGATCCATTTTAGGGGGAGGGAACAAAACCTGACATGGGATTCGGTTCGCCATTTGAGGGGGAGAATGAAAATGCAAATAACGAAGGCGATATGTCAGAACTAGAAGAAGAAGTCAATGCTGAGTTGGATCCTGCTTATGATCCAAATTACCCTCCTCTCATAAAATGGACAAAGGATCATCCTAAAACTCAAATTATTGGTGAATCATCTGAGGGTGTTCTCACACGCTCTCAAATGAAAGCGAAGCAAACTGCTTTATTCTCTCAAGTAGAATTCTGCATGTTTAATTCGTTTGACTCTAAATTTGAACCGAAGACGGTAAATGCTGCTCTTGATCACTCTGATTGGGTGCAATCTATGCAAGACGAACTCCATGAGTTTGAACGAAATCGTGTTTGGAGGCTGATTCCCACACCAAAGGATGTATCCGTAGTCGGCTTAAAATGGGTTTTTAGAAATAAATTAGATAAAGATGGAAACGTCATTCGCAACAAAGCGAGGCTGGTGGTAAAAGGATATTACTAGGAAGAAGGAATAAACTATGAAGAGACCTTCGCTCTAGTAGCAAGGTTGGAATCTGTAAGAATCTTTTTGGCATATGCTGCACATAAAAACTTCGAAGTTTTCCAAATGGACGTAAAATGTGCTTTCTTAAATGGAGAACTAGAAGAAATAGTATACGTTGAGCAACCACCCGGATTTGTGAACGAGAAGCATCCTGATCACTGCTAAATTCTGGATAAAGTAGTCTATGGATTGAAGCAAGCCCCGAGAGCCTGGTATGAAACTCTAACACGTTTTCTCAAAATGTCTAAGTTCAAACAAGGTTCGGTCGACCCAACCTTCTTTCGCAAGAAAGAAGGCGAACACTTAATGATTGTTCAAATTTACGTCGATGACATCATCTTCGGCTCCACGAATCCTAGCTTAACAGCTGAATTCAGGAAGTTGATGGAGACTAAGTTTGAAATGAGTGCAATGGGTCTGATTAACTTTGTTCTTGGATTAAATATAAGACAGGGACCAGAAGGCATCTTCATTAATCAGGAAGCATATACGAAGACTCTGTTGACGAAGTTTGGTATGACGGGAGATTCCAAAGTAAAGGTTCCAATGGCATTTGGCACGAAGCTGACTCCATCTCTTGAGAAACCGGCTATTGATATGACTCTCTATCGTGAAATGATAGGATCTCTAATGTATCTAATAGCCAGTAGACCGGACATAATGTTTTTTGTCTGCTATTGTGCCAGGTTTCAAGAGAATCCAAGAGAACCTCATATGCTTGTAGTGAAAAATATCTTCTGTTATTTGAAGCGAACCTCATCTCTCGGTCTTTGGTATCCTGCAAAATCCTGCTTCTTTGTTCAAGCTTTCTCTAACGCTGATCTTGGTGGATGTGGATTGGACCGAAAGAGCACAACCGGTGGATGCTAGTTCCTTGATGGCAAACTTGTCAGCTGACAGTCAAAGAAACAAACTTGCGTGTCTCTTTCCACAGCCGAAGCCGAGTACATCGTTGCAGCATCCTGTACATCACAGGTGATATGGATACAAAGCCAACTTAGAGATTATGGCTTAAGCATGAAGAAGATCCCTCTGAACTGTGACTCTGAAAGTGCGATTCGAATATGTCACAATCTAGTGCAACATTCCAAAACCAAGAATATGGCACTGAGATACCACTTTATTAAGGACCACGTTGAAGATGGTAATGTTGAAGTTCATTTCGTTCGGTCCTCAGATCAACTGACTGACATCTTCGCTAAGGCCTTACCTGAAGCAAGCTTTAACAAGATACTCCAAGGCCTGGGAATGATGGAAGCTGAGTCAATACCGAAACCTCTTTCTTCTAACTAAAATTGAATAAGCGAAATAGAGCGAATGCTCGGTCTATTTCGGCTCCTGAATTTTCGGGAACCGAAATGAACCGAACGCTCGGTCTATTTTGGTTCTTGAATTTTTGGGAACCGAAATGAACCAAACGCTCGGTCTATTTCGGCTCTTGAGTTTTTGGGAACTGAAATGAACCGAACGCTCGGTCTATTTCGGCTCTTGAATTTTTTTTGGGGAACCGAAATGAACCGAACGCTCGGTCTATTTCGGCTCTAAAATTTTTCGGGAACCGAAATGAACCGAACGCTCGGTCTATTTCGCTTCATCTTTTCTAAGGTATGGTTTCGGTTGTATAATTTTGTAAAGCTTTCTTATTCTTTCGAGTGTTTATATTAAGTATCTATTTTCTTTTCTGTTTTTATTATTTTTCCAAAAATCCAAAAATATTTTCTTTTCTGTTTTTATTATTTTTCAGAAAATCCAAAAATCCAAAAATATTTTCTTTTCTGTTTTTATTATTTTTCAGAAAATCTAAAATCCAAAAATATTTTCTTTTCTGTTTTTCTTATTTCTTCAAAAATCCAAAAACTTCAAAAATATTTCTATGTGTTTTTATGTTTTATATCTCAATTCTAAACATCAATTCAAGGTCATAGATGCGAAACACGATGATGGGGCAGGTATAACATTCTTATCTATGTACTAGTTAAGAGTCCCTAGAAGCATGCTGCTGCATGTAGACCGAAGCCTCCATGACTCTGAGTGAAGCCTTAATGATTCGATAAAAACCAATAGTTTCTTCCCAATCAGGCTGTTAAAATCACTCAAGTCACGAGCTACCTAACTCTACTCATAGTGAGTTAAGAGTTTTCTGCTTTGTCCTTCTTATATAGCAGAGGTACTTTCGGTTCCTTAACCACCTCACATTTCTCCATTAAGTTTCGTTTCATAAAAGTAACCCTTAAGACTCTCAACAATTACCCCTGAGATTTATGGTTACACAATCTCTGTGTTACTGATCTTAGATACGTTCACCACGTGCTAAGTGAAACCCAATATCCAATACCTTGAATGAATTGACGGTGAATGCTAAAATGTTCAAGCTATTACTTGTCACCTCACGAAATCTCTTTTTATTTTTTGTGTGATCTTTATGAAATTGTCTAACACGAGGACGTTTCTTCCCCTAAGATCCAGTTTATTTTTGTTTTGAGATTTCTAAAATACATCCAGTCACCGAATATTTTATCATAGCTACTTGTTCAACAGGCCACATCGGTCTCACAAGTACTTCATCCAACTTTCGGTCTTATTTTAAGTATCGATGCTCGGTTGAAGGTAAACTGCCCACTAAAGCCTATAATTGAAAAGATGCCTTTCAATGTTTCTTTACAAACATGTGATCGTAATTCACGGGAAACCACACAGACACTTTTCAGTCTCTCTTGACTTTGAAGGAATAGATTCGTGCCCGGGATCCACAGTTTCGTGTCTAAACAGACATCACTTCAATCCCACAAATGTTTTGCTTAATTTCTTTTTCTTTGGCACACTCTTGCACGAAGATCTTTATGATTCTCTAAACTCTTATTTGTGGTACTAACGACACTTTTCAGCTTTGTGCTTTCGGCTCTAACCACAATGGTTGTAATCTTTTATATGGAGCGAAGATTCCTTAGAAAACGGAAGAGTCATGTTTCTGGTGGTGTTGCTTTATTTTAAAAATAAATATTTACTAAGGGTGAGTCAGCATGAATTTGAAACGGTTCAAAATTTGAACAGGAGATAAGGATGGAAAGGCGCGTGAATTTGAAACGGCACCACATATCACGCCTGATGACGTCTTCTTCGGAAAACCCAACTGTCAACTCACGCTTTTTAAGGCGTCGATTCAGAAGATAGTTAAATCATTACTGTGGATTTTTCTCTCTCCTAGCGACGGTATAAAAGGTTTTCTCACGCCTCTTGGGTTACTTTACCAAATCTCATCTCTCTCAAGAACAAATCGGCGATTCTCTAGAGTTCATCTTCTTCTTCCAACCTGCAACAATGGCGGAATCTTCCTCAGTTTACGAACAATCCGCTCAATCCTCTCTTCTGACCATCAAACCTAATCAGAATCTGATAATCGAACTAAACCCTTTTGTCTATGATTCGTACATGTTGCATGTGGTTGAATGTCTTAAGTACTCACCACTGGCAGTTTCTCTCACACAGGTGGAAGTCGTTCCAATGTCGATGCTCTCTAATGTCTACTCCACTGCAGTTTACGATAAGGCTAAGGAGCGTATCTTCTTCGAGATCGTCATCCAAAAGACGTCAATTTCAAAATCTAGGTTTTGCTCGTTGCTACGTCTTGTTGTCGATGATTCCCTGATTAACCCAGACTCCATCACTGCAACTCAGTTGTTCTCCATGTTCTATGATATGGGGTACACAGAGCTTCTGACAACTGTAACCAAGTTCAAGAAATCTTGCCTTCCTCCTCAGTGGAACAATCTCTTTACTCTCCTCTCTAAGGGTTTATCGGAGAGAGTTGTAGGTTCAGATGGAACGAGCAGGCATTCATGACCCTTTTATATAGTCTATATCATGGGGTTAATATGGATTACGGATCAATCATCTGGTCTCAACTCGTTCAGAGTATAAGCTCTTCTTCCAGGCACTCTGAAATTTCGTGTGCTCATTTTTGGACTATCATCACTAATTGGGCGATGGAAAAGTTTCATGTTCCAACTATGGCGGATTCACTCAAGTCATCGATTGCTACCTTCCACACGACGAGGATCTTGGTCTCAGATCCCTCAAAGTTTATCTTCATTGGTTCTATTCCGGAGTCAATGTACAGATGTGTTTCCTCAGAAAGCAAGGTCATCAATGAGTACAAGAAGCTCACTCCTTCAGGGCCACGACAGCTTACTCTAGAGATGCAAAGCTCACTTGACGCTGCAGACAAACCAGTCAAACGAGGGAAGAAGCCCGATAAAAAGGGGGAAAAGGACGGTCAATCCTCCAAAGTTTCTACTCCTAGGAAACGCAAGTCTGAGCAAGCAGCGCCTATTACTCCAAAGAAAAGAAAGACCAAGAAGAAAGCTCACAGGCTGAAGTCTCCTTCCCTTTCTTCAAGTGACTCTGAGTATGTTCCTTTTGACCCACAGCCTGAACCTGAGACATCTGATGATGAAGATTCCCGAACCGAAACACCACCACGAGGTAATTCGCCTCCACCTTCCCCAACTAATGATAGTAACCGAAACTCTCCTCCTCCACATTCGGTCCCTATTACTATCGTTCCTTGTCCTCCACCATTCTCAACTACCACTGCTACCCCAATCTCCATTCCAACCCCTTTTTTCACTACCGTTACTACCACAACTACTCATCCAACCGAACCTAATGTTCGTGTCAACGTATCTGATACGGGGGCATCTACTTTTGGTTCTGATCCTCCTGTTACCTCAGCACCTTTATCCCCACCTCCATCAAATGAATCTGAACCTGTTCTTGGAGGGGAAGACATGGAATTTGACTTTGTTTCCTACAGTCCTTATCGAGTACAGAGTGATGACGATGATGATGCTCCTGCGACTAAAAAGAATATCAAGGCCATGAATGACAAACTTGACCGACTGCTCTCTTCCTCTTCTACCAGTGCATACTCGGAAGCGGCACTCAAGGCTTTGTTTGAATCTGTTGTCAAAGAGCATGATACTTCCATCTCCAAAGCTGCTAAAGCCATTGAAGCCTCCACCTCCGCCTGTCAGCAAGCTTCACTTGCAGTTGAAGCTTCCACCAAGGATTGCAAACAAGCGACCGCAAATGTCAAAAAACTAGTTTCGGATGCACATATATTTCTCGATTCTCTTCAGGTTGCCGCCAAGAAGAATGCTGAAACAGTGAATGCTTCGGCTGATAATCTTACGCGTTCACTGGAGGCCGAAAAGAAACATTTCGAGGAAGCTCGCCAATCCATTCAGGATGCTAACAAAGAGCTTCATACTTCAGTTGATGCTTGTCTCACTCAACTTGAAGCCGAGCTTGCTGTTGAAAACAAGATTATGGATGAGCTGGATAAGCGCACTTCACAACTTAAAATTCAAAATCTCAAGCTCAAGACTGCCAACCAGGAGATTGCAGACTTAAAAACCGAGCGAGAAATAATTAAAAGTTCGGTTGGTGATGTCCACTCCATTCTCCTACACCTCCTGGAAGCCCATGACTCCATTCTTACCATCTCCATTCGACGCCACTTGGATGAGAAGTTGAGACCTGCTCTGGATGTTTTGAGCAGAATTGAGGGTGTTTCGGAGTCTGTTGTCCCTCCGAAACAAGGGGGAGATACTGTTACTCAGGGCAAGGGCAAATCTCATCCACCTCCAAAACCGAAAGTCTCTAGTGAGCCGAAGGTTAATGAAGCTTCGGGCAGTATGCAGGACAAAAAGAAGAAGAAAATTGGTGATGATGATGTGGATGAAAATGACGATGACAATGATACAGAAGGGAATGCTTCTAAAACTGAAAGTCTGAAAGTCAAGCCTAGTGATCAGGAGATTTGGGAGAGGATTCAAAAAGAGAAGGAACTTCTTGATAAGGAGATGAAGGCGAACGAATTGCTAGAACAAAAGAAGTCTATGTTTCTTGAATGGACTATGGATTCGCTTCTAAGAGAGGCAATCGATGCACCAAGCACTCATTGGCTTAAACCAGTTCTTTCTTTCGGGCTTGAGAACTCCAAGGACTCACAGTTTGACATGCCAATTACTCGAAAGGCATTTGTTTTTCACTGTTTTGAGTCAACGGCTGGCATTCCTTCTCCAGACCCGAAGGTCGATCAGGATTTGCTTGAGTATTATCTTCAATTTGCTCAGCCACAATACCTGACCTGGAATAATTAGAAAATCACAACGGTCAAGGTGTTAAAACCCACTTCACCAGGGAAGTTTATCAACATCAAATTCAAAGTGACCCGAGGCTCTGATAGCTCGGTTCATATGATTTCCCTGGCTGATCTGCCGAACCTGAATCCTCATGATTGGATACTCCTGAACAACATTTTGCTGACCAATCAAAATGAGTATCAGCCCATTATCGATCACATCAAGCGAATGCTCGTTTTCTATATTCATGAAGTCGCAAAGATGGATCAGGAAATCGCTTCAGCCATACATAAGAAGACCACTATGAAGCCGATAGGGAGGCCAAACGATGTCAACGTGATGGTTAAGGGAAAAATTGACCCCAAGTTTCATACTGTCATGTTCATTAGGGGCGAAGGTCAAAAATGCTTGTTCGCTCTTATTGACAAACACATATTCTCCACCGCTTGCTTGGAGCATATTTTGGAAATTATACATGGGTGTAATCAGAACAGCGAAGCCGATAAAAAGTTGTTTACTGATATGCTTCAGTGGTATATTTTGTTTCGACAAACTCTTCTTGCCATCATCCCCAAGTTGTTCAAGATTGTAAGGAAGACTAAAGCTACTCAACCGAATTAGTCTCTCGCCTCTATTGACGCAAAGGGGGAGATTGTTGGGTTTAAGTGTTGCGTCTTTGGGCTCGGTTAATAGTCCATTTTGTTTACCCGGTTTGGGTCTGTCCAACCGTGGATTATTATTAGGGTTAGCGTATATATTATGCATGAATGTATAGCTTTCAGGTTATCGTTCTCATTAATTACTTCTGCATTGTAACCCTAGCACACCTCTACAGTCGAAGTTCTTCATCGAGCTCTTCTGAGGTGTGAGATATTAATCATTCGACACCATTTGAACCATTCATGTGTTCTTTACTTGATTAATATTGTTTTTCTGTTTAGAATCTATCGATCAATAGCGCAATATTCACAACAACTAAGGAGAGGAATCATGAATTGCTGAAATGGTTAAATCAAAAGATAAATCATACTTCGTTCCAAAATCAACTCTTAGATTCTTACTCCAAGATTGTAACTTGAGTGACATAATATTTAGAAAGTTCATAACACTTGTCAAATGTAGAGTAAGATGTTACCTATTCTTGTACATTTGAAGTTGGTTAGGTTTGATGTTTTGGATAAAACAAAGACCAACTAAGACCAATTGTATGAAGTGTTTAACTTGATAAGAATCTGCACTAACTCTTGAATATTTTGTTTTGTCAAGAAATGACTCTTGACAAAGGGAATCTTATATGTCAAGAGGTCAGTGGGAGTCTTAAAAGATATTGAGATAGTTTCAAGAATTAATCAAGAGTATTGTTAATCACTAGCCCACGACTTGAGGTTTGTAACCTATCGTGTTGACATATTCTTATTTCTGTGTCTATTCCAGTTAAAATTTGACTTTGCATATGAGTTCTATGAGTTCTCAATTGGTTGCTTAACAACCTGGAAGCAATGGTAGGCCCTTGTGATGCCGTGTGGCAAGAAATTAAGATTGAACAAGTTCAGTCCATATGAGTTTGGATTTGTCACTAACCTTGTCATGTGATTATGGTTTTGACAAATCACATGGATAGGAACACATGCACCATAAAAATCTAAGTGTCAAAAGGTTTCTCTCCAATTCATGAAAATGATGGTGAGGAAACGCTTTCACTAAGTAGATTTTAAGTAGATAGCAATTGTGATATTTGCATTCTCAAAGTCATTAGTGGAGCGCTTGTGGTTAACCGGCACACTAACATGGACTTGTGAGAATAGCAAAAAGTCTAAACATTATGATTACGGCATCCCTCTTCATAATGGTTTAGACACACATGTGAGCTATCTAAGGAAAGGTGTATGATTTTGATAAAGTCTAATCAAAGCAATCTTGTATCAGAAATCTGAACTTTGGAAAGAAAGTCAATAAAGTATTGATTTCTAGAAGTCCAGTTGATTTCTGAGTACATGTCAAAGATAGTGGGAGCATAAGTGTTGTGCTAGTAAGATAATAATCATTGTGCTAGTGGGAGCATGATTATTATGGTTAGTGTTGCAAGTTAGCAATGTTAATTATAGAAAACAAAAAGTTCAATTCCCTTTGAAAAGTTGTTTTGCTATAATTAAGGGAGAGGATTTATACTTCATTCCAATTCTAAAAGCTTAGATTGAGATTTTGATCAACTTTAGTCAAGGATATATATGAATGTTATGTTGGAATGGTTCAACATAAGGAAATTCTATATATGTTGCATTCTCAAAATTTGATTATGATTACGGCATCCCTCTTCATAGTTCGAATTGTGAGAACATGGCAAATAATATTTTATATCATGAATTGTGTCTCATATGCTTCGGGTATAGGATCGATTGCATGTGCTATAATATTTATCCATTCTAAATTTTCCAAATGCCTAGGGCGTTAAGAGGGAAAAAGGAATAGAATTGGATTTGACTAAAATTAATAAGCAATTGTCGAGGACAATCTGAGGTTCGCCAAAGATTGGTTGCTCATGGACAATTGGAAGTATAGAGATAGGACCATATTGACATATTCTGAAAGGAGGCAACTCTTGTTCAGAAGTGATAGTCAAAATGGGAATATGGAATTGTCTCCATAGGTGGAACTTATTCTTTGAATCTGTGTAAGATTAGAGAACTTAATGCAAGAAGGGTGTTCAAAGGAATGTACTTTGAATGTGAGACTTCATTTCCATGGAGATGGTCTCCATTGGAATACTCTGTAATGTCTGTTGACAAGTCTTTGTGACTTTGTGCATAATCATTACAAGGGGACCATTGCATATAAGTTTAGAATCTAACAAATTACGGTGAATGGCAAGAATTTGGTATTCTTACATTTACAAAGTAAGGATTGGGATTGTTAAATGAGCATCATTGAAATATTGTCAATCGATATGTTTCACAAAGTAAGGATTATAGACAAACATAGTGTGCATACTTGGAGTATGGCATAGCTAGTGTTTGGAAAAACATAGTGTGCATGCTTGGAGCATGGCATGACTATTGTTTTAATTCAAGTATTAAGTTTATGAATCGAAACATTGAATAATGAGTAATCAATATGGTGCTTAGATAAAAGGTGTTTTATTTACTCTCAAAGAGTTTTGGGGCCATATAGGATTAGTATTATTCTTGTGTTTCACTTTGCATGTTTTGACTTCCAGAATAACTAGGTCGTTCTTCCTGAATGACTAAGTTATTCAAACTATGCACAGTCGGTCATATGTTGGAAGTAGATATGAATCAAGACTGTCATGAAGTTGGATTGTAGATGTCCAAGGTATGGGACATAGCAAGTGGTGCTACAACATTCATGAGTACTCGTAAGTTCTGAGTATTGGATTAAACCCACGCTCATTTGAAACACTTCATGGATTTTATCACGAGTGAATCATGAGACGATAATATCTTATATTCTTCAAACCTAGAGATATGAATTGTTGACTATGAGTTGGTTATACATTGATTGCACTAAAACACATTGGTAACTCGATGTTATAAAACGTGCCTTTGTGTATGATTCAACAAGTAGTTAGTACAAGCATATGAGTCAAAGTTTATCCATTCCTTTTACCCTTAAAGGGATAAAAGAGATATCTGTGGGCCCCTCGATGATTTAGTAATGACACCCTAAGTGCTTGGCCAAGCCTTGACTGATTTGATTTATTTAATTAGTCGGTCGTCATAAATCGGAAATCGGGAAACAACAAATAGACAGAGAGAATGATTTTAATCCATGTCACAGTCCATATGATATCTAGAATGGAGGAATATATGATATCTTATCTGATGGACGCGTCATTGATTTGTTCAGAGTTTGACGATAGCAGCTTTTAAGAGCTACGATTGCTAGTCGGGTTTTAAAGTCATACGCAATAATAGTTTTAGACTTATCCAAGTGGGAGACTGTTGGATTAGTGTCTAAGTCCATAACTATATTTGGTATGTACTTGACCCGATTGGCATGGTCCATTTGGGTTGCATGACATCATGCATTTGGATAGACTAAAATGAGAGAAATAACACTTAAGGTTTATTAATATATTATAAGTTCTAATATATTAATAAGATTATTTAATTAGTATTGATCAAGAATTAATTTGGAATTAATTAAGTGATCAAAAGGAGACTAATTAAATATATGGGTTGATTGTGTAAATCATCCATACTTGTATAGTGGGCTAATGCTCCATGGATTATCAAGTTGGGCTAAAACCCATAGGATGCTCCATGGATGCTCCATGGTGTTTTTGTACCCATGGATCATGGAAATGAAAGGCCATGACAATTAGGGTTTACATGGTGTAACCCTAATTGTGACACACCATATAAGCATCTTATTATTCCCAAAAATCAGCCACTATGAAGGAATGGTGAGGGCTAGCCGATTTCATGAAGTGTCTCATTTCTCTCAAGTTATTCTAAGTGTATTTGGTGTTGTGTGAACCATTTGAGGTGTCACACTTGGGGCACTAGGCTCTTAAGCTCCATGGAATCAAGCTACAACAACGAGGTATGTATTCTATCTAGTTTTGTTGTCCTAGTACATATGATTGTATGCTAGTTAGGATAATACCTTGGAATATTCATATTTCCATGTATAATAGAGAAAACATAGATCCAAGGTATTTAGGGTTGCATGTACACTTAGGAGTGTTAGAATGCTCAAAACCCAACAATATATAGTTTAGGATTCTAAAGGTCATGGTAAACCCTAATCCATACCCTTGGGCTTATTATCCATGATCCATGATTCAAGTGGGCTAACTCTTTATGGATTTTCCATAAACTTAGTCCATCATGTATCATAAGCCCAAACCATATATATAACTAATTTACACAATTAGTCCCCATTAATTTAATTAGTCTCTTTTGATCACTAAAATAATTCCAAATTAATTCTTGATCAATACTAATTAAATCATATGATTTCATATTAATATATTAGAACTTATAATATATTAATAAATCAAAAATAACCTCTTACTCAAATATCCATCCTATTAAGTTGTCCTGGTGATATGCAACCTGAAATGGACCATGCTACTCTCGGGTCAAGTACATACCAATTATAGTTATGGGCTTAGACACCTAATCCAACAATCTCCCACTAGGATAAGTCTAATAACTATTATTGCAAGCACGACTCCAAAATCATGACTAGCAATCGTAGCTCTGAAAAGCCGATGTCGAACTCTGACCTAGTCAATGACGCGTCCATTAGATAAGGGATCATATATTCCTCCATTCTACAAGATATTATATGGACTGAGACATTGATTATAATCATTCTCTCTGTCTTCCGATTTATAACGACTGACTAATTGAACAAATCAAATCAGTCCAGGCTTGGCCAAGCACTTAGGGTATCATCACTAAATCATTTAGGGGCCCACATATATCAATTTTATCCCTCTAAGGGTAAAAGGAATGGATAAACTTCGACTCAAATGCTTGCTTATACTTACTCATCAAATCACATACAACAATATGTTTTATAACACGAAGTTACTGGTGTGTTTACAAATGTCAATGTGCAACCGACTTGTAAATTACAACTCACATGTCTTGGTTTCAAGAATATAAGATATTATCATCTCACAATCACTTGTGATAAAATCCATGAAGCGATTCAGATGAGCGTGGGTTTAATCCAATACTCAAATCTTATTATAGGAGTACTCATGAACACTGCAGCAAACTTGTGCTTATGTCTAAACGCCTTTAGAAAATCTACAGACCCATTCATGATAGTCTAGCTTCAATACCTACTTCCAAAGTATGATCGACTGTGGATGGTTTGAATAACCTAGTTATTCGGTAAGTCAAAACATGCAAAGTGAAACACAAGAATAATCAAATCCAATATGGTCTCAAAACTTTTGAATATAAATAAAACACCTTCTATTTAATCACCATATTGATTACACATTATTCATTGTATAATGTTTCGACTAATCAACTTATACTTGAATTAAAAGAATAGTTGTCCCATGCTCCAAGCATGAACACTAAGTTTACCTATGGTCCTTTCTTTGTGAAATAGATCAATTGACAACATTTCAATGATGCTCATTTAACAATTCCAAATCCTTATGACAAAATGTAATAATACAAAATTCTTGCCATTTACTGACATCTGTTAGATTCTAAACTTATATGCATTGATCTTCTTGTAATGACTATGCACAAAAGTCACAGAGATTTGGCAATAGACATTACAAAGTATTCCAATGGAGAGCAATTCCATGGAAACGAAGTCTCAAATTCAAAGTACATTCCTTTCAACATCCTTCTTGCATTAAGTTTTCTAATCTTACACAGATTTAAAGAATAACTTCCACTTATGGAACCATTTCCATATTCCCATTTTGACTATCACTTCTGAACAAGAGTTGCCTCTTTTCAGAATATGTCAATATGGTTCTTCAAAAATTTACACTATACTTCCAACTGTCCATGAGCAACCAATCTTTGGTAAACCTCAGATTGTCCTCGACAATTGCTTAACCATTTTAGTCATATCTCGTTCTAGTCCATTTTCCCTCTTAATGCCCTAGGCATTTGGAAAATTAGAACATATTTATAGCATATTTAATCAATCCTATACCCGAAGCATATGTATACGATACATAATGTTTTACATGAAGACGTGATACTTTACCAGTCTCTTGCTATAACATTTCCATATATAGAATTTCCTTATGTCAAATCATTTCAACATAACATTCATATATATCCTTGACTAATTTGATTAAAATCTCAATCTAAGCTTTTAGATTTGAAATGAAGTATGAATTCCTCTCCCTTAATTATAGCAAAACAACTTTTCAAACCCGCAACTTTGCGAATTGAAACTTTTGTTTTCTATAATTAACATTGCTAACCTGCAACACTTACCATAATAATTATACTCCCACTAGCATAATAATTACATTATTATTAACATAACACTTATGCTCCCAATAGCTTTGACATGTACCCAGAAATCAACTGGACTTCTAGAAATCAATACTTATTGACTTTCTTACCAAAGTTCAGATTTCTGATATAAGATGCTTCGATAAGACTTTATCTAGGCTTCTCGAGCTCATACACCTTTCCTTAGATATCTAACATGTGTGTATAAATAATTTTAGAACTTATAGCAATAAGTCTCAAATGTTTAGACCTTTTCCATTTCTCACAATTCGAACTATGAAGAGGGATGTCGTAATCATAATCGAATTTGAGAATGCAAATATCACAATTGCTAACTATTTAAAATCTACTTAGTGAAAGCGTTTCCTCACAATCATTTTCATGAATTGGAGAGAAACCTTATGACACTTAGATTTTATGGTGTACGTGTTCCTATCCATGTGAATTTGTCATAACCATAATCACAAGACAAGGTTAGTGACAAATCCAAACTCATATGGACTGAACTTGTTCAATCTTAATTTCTTGCCACCTGGCAGCACAAGGCCTGCCATTGCTTCCAAGTTGTTATGCAAACAATTGAGAAATCATAGAACTCACAAGCATAGTCAACTTTAACTGGAATGGGCACAGAAACAAGAATATGTCAACACGATAAGTTATAAATCTCAGGTCGTGTGCTAGTGATTAACAATAGGTTTACTCTTGATTATCTCTTGAAACTTTTCAAGATCCTTAAGACTCCCACTGACCTCTTGACATATAAGATCCTCTTTGTCAAGAAACATTACTTGACAAACAAATATTCAAGAGTTAGTGCGGATTCTTATTAAGACAAACACTTCACACAATTGGCCTTAGTTGGTCTTTGTCTTATTCAAGACATCACAACTTACCAATTTCAAATGTACAAGAGTAAGAAACATTTTACTTTACATTTGATAAGTGTTATAAACCTTTCTTAAGATCATGTCACTCAAGTTACAATCTTGGAGTACGACTCTAAGACTTGATTTTGGAACGAAGTATGATTCACCTTTTGATTTAACCATTTCAACAATTCACAATTCCTCTTCTCAGCCATACAAATGCACTAAGATATCCTTAGAGAATCAATTGTGATATGGTTTCATAATCACTAAGATAATCATAAAACACGATACTCAAGTACTCTCCCTTCTTTTCAGATTGGAGAAACTTTTATCTTTCTGCCTAATTTGATTCTTCTTATTCGTTCTGCTATACATTGAAACTTTTTCAATGATTCAGAATTATACTTAATCTTGTAAGTATAACCATATTTACTAAACTTTAGTAAATCATAACAAATAGTCTTATCGTTCATTGTGGTGGACCTGATCAGCGCACAACCAAGTGTACCCAATCCCTTAGTCCTTCACTTGACTCACATATACATGTGAACAAGGAATTAGTCTTAATTTGCCAAAGATGAAGGTTCTCATTCATGACACAATACAAGTTGCATGATTCCAAGTTTATGTCCAACTGAAACTTGGGTGATGAGAATCTTTCCTTATTTGGTAAATTATGACTCTACCACGAACGAAAGATTCAAATCCACTTTCCAATATTGCTATCAATGGAAACATACAAACAACAATTTTCACAAGTGTCATTGTAAGGAAACTTAAAATAAAATAAAAATAAAAACTTTTCTTTATTTATAAAATGTGGAAAACTTGTCCTTACAATGCAAATACAAATGAAAACTATGTTGTTATCTATTCCCAAGCAATCTATCATAACTCTTAAGTAGCAACTCAAAATTCTGATCATCGAACCATGCGATCGAAATCCATCTCTTCACGATCAGAATCAACTTACTCTTCCTTTAAGCTTCCTTTCTTTTCTTTGATCCTACAAAACATCAGAATGTAATTACATCACATCATGTATTAAGAATCTCCAAATAGGAACTTAATAGAGTTAGATATTGGACTTACCTAAAGCAGAGTCAAACATTTTTACTTTACCTTCTCTTAGATCTCTCAGGTAATCAGGGCAGCTTCAGTTCTAATGTCCCTTTAAATGGCAATAGAAACAAATGTCTTCTTTCGCATTAGCACATGAGACAATCCCGGAACCGTCCTTTCTCTTAAGTTCAAACTTTTTGACTTTAGACAATTTCTCTCTCCTAGGAGAAGAAATCATTTCTGGATTGTCACAGTTGTCCATCGAAACTCGTGAAGTAGATCTTCCAATCAAATTTACTTTACCAGTGCGCCAAATCATTGCTGATTCAGCAGCAGCAAGCAAATATGTTAGATCAATAAGGGTCAAATCGTGGTCTTTCATATAGTAATCTTTAATGAGCTCACTATATGACTCAGGAAGTGACTGAAGAACCCAGTCAACAGCTAACTTCCTCGAGACAACGACACCCAACTCTCCCAGCCTGTCAATATGTAACTTCATCTCCAAGACGTGAGCACATACAGACTTTCGATCTTTGTGTTTGCTTTCCAATAGGGCTTGAGTGATCTTGAACTTTTCAAGCCTTTGAACTTATGGGTCAGGGAGAATTATTGGAGGAGGTGGAGGAAGTGAAGTATGATTTCCATTCCCACTAATGCACGACAAATGGATTAATATTTCACGTTGATCGCCATGTGGGATATCATCTTCATTAGGAAAGCTTTTTCCAAGAGGATAAGGAAGACCATAGTTGTCTGAACTAGACATCTACAAGGGAGAAATTCAAGTTAGTTGATTTAAGTCCTTAGTATAACACCCAAAATGAATATATTAAGGCTAGGACCCAACACAGTATTTTACAATTCGGAAGAGGGATGTCGTAATCCAATTGCAAAATATTTGAAGGTGGGTAAATGACGATTTACCAATTTCAACCATGAAAAACGAAAATGAACTTTAGGTTTTAAATGAATTAAAACTCCTAGATCTTTTGAGATTCATTGAACTTTTCACCAATCAAGGAAGCGGTGGGTAAGAGTAGACACCCATTAAACGACCATTTTATAGGAAGTAACTTTATACCCCCTTATAGATTGGCTTCATGAATGAGGCCTACTAACGGTAAGATTCACTTGTCTTATACATATATATAAGTATTAACTTTTAATATTATAATACTATAAGGATTTATTTTACATATTTAAAATACTTGGTGGTTTAATCTATTAATTAAACTATACTCTTAATTTAATTAAACTTAAACCATGTCATTATGGAATTATTAATTCTCTTTTAATTAAACACTTTAATTAATTTAATAAAGTCCATAAGGTGTAATTTGAACTATTCAAATCATCAAGGTTCTAAATCATAAAAATTCAAAATTAAAGACTATTTAATTAATTTTTAGGTTATGAACCCAAGGGTTGAATTTTAACATTTAAAATTCTAAGGTTTGGAATTAAAGTATTCATAAGTGTGACTTTACAAATTCCAAAACTTGAGGGCATGTTTTGAAACTCTTCAAAACTTTTCATTTCCATAACTTATGAGTTTAATGACTTTTAAAAAAAATGAGACTTTTCATTTTCCATAACTTGAGGACAAGTTATGGAATTCATTAAGGCATTTAGATCATTATATTTCAGTAACAAAAATTATCAAATAATTTATCTATGATCTTGTTAAACTCATAGGTTAAGATAATTCATATCAACAATTTGCAAGAAATTAGTCTATCATATAAACTGATAAAAATCTTGAAATTTTGACAATTATATTTTAATTGGATGACGATGATCACTACCATATAAAAAAAACAGATTTTATGATATAAAATACCTTTTGGTAATGATCATTATCCAATTCTGGCCAAAAAACCGAAATTCTGCAACAGGAAGCATCTACTCGACGAGTATATGTTAAACTTATACATATATAATATATTAGACTTTTAATTTTATATAGTATAAGGGTGTATTTTACACTTTTAGAATACTAGGTGGTTTAGTCTAATAAATTATACTTTTAATTTATCAAATATAAACCATTATATTATAGATTTATTAATTCTCTTTGTAACATCCAGATTCCCAGGTATCTTATTTTAAGTATTTACCTTGAGTTTTAGGGAGGGACTCGGCGAGTAGGCGCTCATACTCGCGGGGTAGGATCGTAAATTCGTGTCTGAATTAACGAGGGACTCGACGAGTCGATGCGTGGACTCGGCGAGTCCGCGCTGTAAAGTGAAACCCTAAATCTCAGGGCCTGAGCCCTATTTAAAGGCCTTTATGGCCTCCATTTGCGGCTATCAGTCCAGAGACAGATACCCTAACGATCCGAGCTTGAGTTCCAGGTGGGAGATTTCGTACTCCTGAAGGTATCTCCTTGGAAAGGAGTGATCCGATTCAGGAAGAGGGGCAAGCTGGGGCCCCGGTACGTTGGTCCGTTCAGGGTGACTGCGAGGGTAGGCAGGGTGGCATATCGTCTGGAGCTACCTGCGGAGTTGAGTCAGATCCATGATACCTTCCACGTGTCTCAGTTGAGAAAGTGTATAGCCGACGAGACGGTGGTGGTACCGTTGGAGGATATTCAGGTGAATGCCAGCCTGAATTATGTTGAGAGGCCAGTTGCGATTGTGGATCGGAAGATCAAGGTTCTGAGGAACAAGGAGGTGCCCCTGGTGCAGGTCCAGTGGCAACATCGGAGAGGGTCCGAGCTGACTTGGGAGCCGGAGTTGGAGATGCGGGAGCAGCATCCAGAGTTGTTTGCTGAGAAAGACTTCGAGGGCGAAGTCTGATTCTAGTGGGGGAGAATTGTAACATCCGGATTCCCAGGTATCTTATTTTAAGTATTTACCTTGAGATTTAGGGAGGGACTCGGCGAGTAGGCACTCATACTCACCGAGTAGGATCGCAAATTCATGTCTGAATTAATGAGGGACTCGACGAGTCGATGCGTGGACTCGGCGAGTCCGCGCTGTAAAGTGAAACCGTAAATCTCAAGGCCTGAGCCCTATTTAAAGGCCTTTATGGCCTCCATTTGCGGCTATCAGTCCAGAGAGAGATACCCTAGCGATTGTGAGCGAGTTATGAGAGAGTTTGAGCCTTTTTGATCATTTTTGGTGTGATTTTGCAAATGAGAAAGTGTTTCCAGCAAGGGGAGGTCAAGAGGATTACATTTCAGTGGGTTTTCAGCTTAGATCTTCAAGTTTGAGGTAGCTATTCAATCCTATCCTCCTGTTTTGCTTAAGGGCATTGAATTTAGGGTTTTCTATACCCTTTTATGGCTTGTTTGGTTGTGTATAGTGTCCCATTGAGTGATAAACTCTAGATCTGGACCTTTTGAGGTCCAGAGAGCCTGAACCATGTTGCTTTTTGTGGTTCTATGGAGGATTTGGACATAGGTTGCCATATTAGTAGGGATTTCACCAAAATAAGCCTTGAGAGCCTTGCATGTGTAGCAAGATTCGACCTTTACATGTTTATTGGTCATGGAGAAGTCAGATCTATAGATTAGAGAAGCAGATCTGACCTCAGGAGGTCAAATGAGGGATGTCATGGGAGGAACTCGTCGAGCCCATAAGGAACTCGACGAGTCGAGTGGGGTTGCCCCGCGATTCGTGACCTGTGATAACCCGTGGAGTGTAGGGTTGACTCAGCGAGTCGAATGAGGACCAGGGGCGAAGAGGACATGCATGTACTCGCCGAGTCACACTAGTGCACTCGACGAGTCTAGGTCAAAGTTTGACCGTTGTCTTTTGTTGACTTTTAAGGTTTGGTCAATGTTAGGGTCTTGGAGCGATGAGAGGGGTAAAATGGTATTTTACCCTTCTGAGAGTACTAAGAGGGGGATTAGCCTAGCCTTGAGGGTTGTATTGACTATAGTACTTATTCTATGTGATTAGGCGGGGGCTAGACCAGATTTTACCGAGTTCGAGATTTACCGAGTTACCCGAGGTGAGTCTTCTCACTATACTTTACCTAGAGTGGTAATTAGAGTTATGTGACAGAGTATCTTGTATGTTATTTATGTGATTGTGATACACTGCATTATTTTTATGTGATTCATGCTGTGTATGTTCCAGAGTTACAGAGTTAGAACCGGATGGTTCACAGAGTTAGAACCGGAAGGTTCACAGAGTTAGGACCAGAGGGTCCACAGAGTTAGGACCGGAGGGTCCACAGAGTTATAGCCTCGAGTGGCTAATATGTGTTATATGTGGTATATTGGGGAACTCACTAAGCATTTATGCTTACAGTGTTGTGTTATGTGTTTCAGGTACCAGTGAGGATCGCAGGAAGGCGTCGGCATGATCAGTACACACATGAGGAGTTTTTTTTATACTTTATGATCTTGGGATGTGTTTCTATGGATTGATATGTGATACAATGAGATTTTTATAATATTTATGAATGAAAGTATGCTTTTAAAAATGTGAAAAATTGTTTGAAAATTTACGGTGTTACAAGTTGGTATCAGAGCCTTGGTTTAAGGGATTCGGATGCACCTTCGAGCGCATTTGAACTAAAACTGAGGATTAGAGGAATTTTTCGAAATAGAGAAAATTTTTCTAAAAGAGTAAAAAGATTTTGAAAAGAGCAGAGCAGAGCAGTGTGTACGATCAGCCAGCGCCCGAACGGTGATTTCCAAAAATACCCTTACATTATGTGTTATGAGACAATATGTGATATGTTATGCATGCAGAGTAGGCTAGGTATTCATGGTTAGGACTAGAGTGGGCCTGATTTGTGATGCCTTAGCCTAGGAGTTATTGCTACTATGAGATACTTCGAGAGTAAGTAGGTAGCAGCGAGGAGCTTATGAGTGGTCTACTGGAGGGTAGCCTGAGTTTAGAGAGATATAGAGTACTTATGATCTGGGATCCTAGGAGGAGGACTTGGGGTGAATACCGATGCGTGGCGGAAGGTAGTATAAGGGCACGTACTACTGGAAACACCGGATCGGTGAGCAGTCCAAGTAAGAATCCTTAGGGTACTAAAGAGCAAGTAGGGTTGAGTATCGAGTGCGAGTATACTCGAGCGAGTCTCTGATTCCTTTTGTGTTGTATTTAAGAGACATCATGGTTAGGACGTGCCAACACCCCGGAGGTAGTGGTACCAGCGGTACCAGTGATGAGGAGATCCGTAGGATGATTCACGAGGAGGTGGCTGCGGCCATCCGAGCTGAGATACCAGAGATGTTCGGGTCTATCAAAGACCACGTTGATCGAGACATTTGATGAGCGGTACGCTGCTATTACTGATGCTGCTGTTGCTGCGGTCACCGCAGCCGTCGCTGCTGTCAGGCAACAGGGGGTGACTCGTTGCTGTACCGAGAGTTCAGCAACACGAAGCCACCAGAGTTTGATGGGACGCAGGATCCTATCGCTGCGATGAGATGGATTTCTGATATTGAGGGATGCTTCTATACGTGTTCTTGTCCGGAGCATCTGAGAGTTCGGTTCGCGTTGAACCAGCTTCGCTTGGGAGCGAAGGACTGGTGGACGTTTGTGACAGCGCACTACACACCTGCAGAGTTTGCCGCGGTGACCTGGGAGAGGTTCACCGCTATGTTTCGTGATGAGTACGTTCCCCCGGTGGAAAGGGAATGTTTGGCCCAAGAGTTCTTGACCCTCAAGCAGGGTACCGATTCTGTTACAGTGATCACCAGGATGTTCCATGAGAGGGCGATGTTCTGCCCTGAGCACGTGTCTTCCGAGCAGGCACGCATGAGTAAGTATTTGAGCATTTTGAGGAGAGACATCCATGAGTTCGTGGCGAACTCGTCGTACCAGACGTTTGCCGAGCTTCAGGAAAATGCCCGAAAGAGGGAGATTGAGCTCGAGACTCAGGCCAGGGAGGAGGCGGAGTCTCAAGGGAGGGATCGGCGACCGGCACAGTCCCAGCCGGCAGCCAAGCGGGCCAAGCCCGCTGATTAGAGATCAGGGAACCAGAAGAGCCGCACTTGTGGCAAGTGCGACAAGAGTCATGATGGGGTTTGCAGAGCAGGGTCTTGCTACAAGTGTGGCAAGGAGGGGCACATGGCCAAAGATTGCCCCAAGGGGTTTGCAGTCTGTTTTCACTGCAACCAGACCGGACACCGGAAGGCCGAGTGTCCGCAGCTGCGGGGGTCAGCCCAGGGAGCAGCACATGGATCTGCCCCTGCCGCCGTTAGAGTTGTACAGAGTCGGCCAGCGAAGGCCGAGGCACCGAAGGCTCGCGGCAGAGCCTGTCAGTTGACAGTGGAGGAGGTCCGCGCAGCGCCCGATGTCGTGGCTGGTATGTATTCTTTCATTTATTTATGCTGAGCTTGAGATATTGTGCTTATATTATGATATGCGTAGGTACTTTTCTTGTGAGTTCTGTACCTGCTTTGGTGTTATTTGACTCGGGTGCGAGTCGGTCTTTTGTGTCGATAGCGTTTAGTCAGCACATCAGTACCCAGCGGGAGGCGTTGAGTCGACCTCTACGAATTTCCATAGCTGACGAGCGAGCAGTGTATGCTACGGATGTGATTCGGGGATGTGTACTCGAAATCTTCGGTGTAGAGTTTCCGATTGATCTGGTCCCGATTGCGATGGGGGATGTGTGTGTCATAGTGGGCATGGATTGGTTGAGCCGTTTTGGGGCTGTTATCGACTGCGAGCGATAGTTGGTGACGATACGAGGCCCTAGTGGGGGAGTTCTTACGGTGTACGACGAGGGTACCCGTTCAGGGTCAGCATTCTTTTCGGCTGCTAGAGCGAGGCAGAGTCTACAGCAGGGCTGTAGTGGGTTTGTGGCCTATGTGATGGACACACGAGTAGCAGCGGAGAGGCCTAGTTCTGTTGATGATGTGCCGATAGTGTGTGAGTTCCCGGACGTTTTCCCCGAGGAGTTTCCAGGTGTGCCTCCCGAGAGGCAGGTGGAGTTTCGCATCGATTTGGTTCCAGGAGTGGCGCCTATCGCCAAGGCGCCCTATCGCCTTGCGCCACCAGAGATGCAGGAGTTATCCTCACAGCTTCAGGAGCTGTTGGGGAAGGGATTTATCAGACTGAGTAGCTCGCCTTGGGGAGCGTCGATCCTTTTTGTCAAGAAAAAGGATGGTTCACACCGGATGTGCATTGATTACCGGGAGTTGAACAAGCTAACGGTCAAGAACCGTTACCCCTTACCGAGGATCGATGATTTGTTCGATCAGTTGCAGGGAGCGTCTTGGTTCTCCAAGATTGATCTGAGGTCTGGATATCATCAGATGAGAGTGCGGGATGAAGATATCCAGAAGACGGCGTTCAGGACTCGTTATGGGCATTACGAGTTCGTGGTGATGCCTTTCGGGCTCACCAATGCACCGGCAGCGTTCATGGATCTTATGAACAGGGTGTGCAGACCGATGTTGGACCGATCGGTGATCGTGTTCATTGATGATATTCTGGTGTATTCGAGGTCTCGAGAGCAGCATGAGGAGTATTTGAGGGAGATCCTCGGGGTTTTGAGATCGGAGAGGCTGTACGCCAAATTCTCCAAGTGTGATTTCTGGTTGCGAGAGGTCCAGTTCTTGGGGCATCTCGTCAATCAGAAGGGGATATTGGTCGATCCGGCCAAGATTGAGGCAGTGATGAGTTGGGAGGTGCCGAGATCTCCCACCGAGATCATGAGTTTTCTGGGGTTGGCCGGCTACTATCGGAGATTTATCAAGGATTTCTCCAAGATCGTCGTGCCTCTCACCAGGTTGACCCGGAAGGGCGTGGCTTTCAGTTGGGGCCCGGAGCAGCAGGCCTCATTCGAGACACTTCGCCAGAGATTATGCGAAGCCCCAGTGTTAGCCCTTCCGTAGGGGATGGAGGATTTTGTGGTGTATTGTGACGCGTCGATATCAGGGTTGGGTGCAGTACTTATGCAGAGGGGGCATGTGATAGCGTATGCATCGAGGCAGCTGAAGCCTCATGAGACGAGGTATCCCACCCATGATCTGGAGCTGGGGGCAATGGTGTTCGCCCTCAAGATCTGGCGTCACTATCTGTATGGGGTTCGGTGTACCATCTACACGGACCACAAGAGCTTGAAGTATTTGATGGATCAACCCAACCCGAATATATGCCAGAGAAGATGGTTAGACGTGGTAAAGGATTACGATTGTGAGATCCTGTACCACCCGGGCAAAGCTAATGTGGTAGTTGATGCCCTGAGCCGTAGGACGAAGAGTGCCCCGATTCGATACATTTGTATGCGGCTGACAATGATGACTCCGGTGTTGGACACCATTCGGGAGGCCCAGGCAGAGGACGTGAGACCGGAGAATCGCAAGAGAGAGCGGGTGATTGGACAGGTACCCGAGTTTGTTACCGACAGTCGTGGGTTTATGACCTTTCAGGGTCGGATTTGGGTGCCATATGCAGGCAGAATGCGCACCACTTTGATGGAGTAGGCGCACCGATCGAGGTTCTCGATCCATCCCGGGGCCACTAAGATGTATTTGGACCTGAAGAGAGATTACTGGTGGCCCTGTATGAAGAGGGATGTAGCGTGGTTTGTTGAGAGGTGCTTGACCTGTCACAGGGTTAAGGCTGAGCACCAGCGTCCGCACGGCAAGTTGCAGCCACTTGAGGTTCCCCAGTGGAAGTGGGAACAGATTTCCATGGATTTTATCACCAAATTACCAAGGACCGCTAAGGGTGTCGATGCAATTTGGGTGATTGTCGACCGGCTGACGAAGAGCGCTCACTTCCTTGCTATCAGTGAGAGCTCTTCTGCAGAGAGATTGGCAGAGTTGTACGTGAGAGAGGTGGTATCGCGGCATGGAGTACCGATCTCGATTGTATCAGACCGAGATGTACGTTTCACTTCCAGGTTCTGGAAGAAGTTCATGAGGAGTTGGATACGAGGCTACATTTCAGTACCACCTACCACCCACAGACGGACGGGCAGAGTGAACGGACGATTCAGACGCTCGAGGACATGCTCCGAGCATGTGTGTTGGACTTCGGGGGAAGTTGGGACACGTATCTGCCATTGGCTGAGTTTTCTTATAACAACAGCCACCATTCGAGTATTGGTATGCCTCCCTTCGAGTTGTTATACGGGAGAAGATGTCGGACTCCCATTTGCTGGGGAGAGGTAGGGCAGCGCGTGATGGGCAGCATGAGATAGTGCTTCAGACGACCGAACAGATACAACAGGTTAGGCAGAGGTTGTTGACGGATCAGAGTCGCCAGAAGAGTTATGCGGATAGGCGACGATCCGAGCTTGAGTTCCAGGTGGGAGATTTCGTACTCCTGAAGGTATCTCCTTGGAAAGGAGTGATCCGATTCAGGAAGAGGGGCAAGCTGGGGCCCCGGTACATCGGTCCGTTCAGGGTGACTGCGAGGGTAGGCAGGGTGGCATATCGTCTGGAGCTACCTGCGGAGTTGAGTCAGATCCATGATACCTTCCACGTGTCTCAGTTGAGAAAGTGTATAGCCGACGAGACGGCAGTGGTACCGTTGGAGGATATTCAGGTGAATGCCAGCCTGAATTATGTTGAGAGGCCAGTTGCGATTGTGGATCGGAAGATCAAGGTTCTGAGGAACAAGGAGGTGCCCCTGGTGCAGGTCCAGTGGCAACATCGGAGAGGGTCCGAGCTGACTTGGGAGCCGGAGTTGGAGATGCGGGAGCAGCATCCAGAGTTGTTTGCTGAGAAAGACTTCGAGGGCGAAGTCTGATTCTAGTGGCGGAGAATTGTAACATCCGGATTCCCATGTATCTTATTTTAAGTATTTACCTTGAGATTTAGGGAGGGACTCGGCGAGTAGGCGCTCATACTCGCCGAGTAGGATCGCAAATTCGTGTATGAATTAATGAGGGACTCGACGAGTCGATGCGTGGACTCGGCGAGTCCGCGCTGTAAAGTGAAACCCTAAATCTCAAGGCATGAGCCCTATTTAAAGGCCTTTATGGCCTCCATTTGCGGCTATCAGTCCAGAGAGAGATACCCTAGCGATTGTGAGCGAGTTATGAGAGAGTTTGAGCCTTTTTGATCATTTTTGGTGTGATTTTGCAAAGGAGAAAGTGTTTCCAGCAAGGGGAGGTCAAGAGGATTGCATTTCAGTGGGTTTTCAGCTTAGATCTTCAAGTTTGAGGTAGCTATTCGATCTTATCCTCCTGTTTTGCTTAAGGGCATTGAATTTAGGGTTTTCTATACCCTTTTATGGCTTGTTTGGTTGTGTATAGTGTCCCATTGAGTGATAAACTCTAGATCTGGACCTTTTGAGGTCCAGAGAGCCTGAACCATGTTGCTTTTTGTGGTTCTATGGAGGATTTGGACATAGGTTGCCATATTAGTAGGGATTTCACCAAAATAAGCCTTGAGAGCCTTGCATGTGTAGCAAGATTCGACCTTTACGTGTTTATTGGTCATGGAGAAGTCAGATCTATAGATTAGAGAAGCAGATCTGACCTCAGGAGGTCAAATGAGGGATGTCATGGGAGGAACTCGACGAGCCCATAAGGGACTCGACGAGTCGAGTGGGGTTGCCCCGCGATTCGTGACCTGTGATAACCCGTGGAGTGTAGGGTTGACTCAGCGAGTCGAATGAGGACCAGGGGCGAAGAGGACATGCATGTACTCGCCGAGTCACACTAGTGCACTCGACGAGTCTAGGTCAAAGTTTGACCGTTGACTTTTGTTGACTTTTAGGGTTTGGTCAATGTTAGGGTCTTGGAGCCATGATAGGGGTAAAATGGTCTTTTACCCTTCTGTGCGTACTAAGAGGGGGATAGCCTAGCCTTGAGGGTTGTATTGACTATAGTGCTTATTCTATGTGATTAGGCGGGGGCTAGACCAGATTTTACCGAGTTCGAGATTTACCAAGTTACCCGAGGTGAGTCTTCTCACTATACTTTACCTAGAGTGGTAATTAGAGTTATGTGACAAAGTATCTTGTATGCTATTTATGTGATTGTGATACACTGCATTATTTCTATGTGATTCATGCTGTGTATGTTCCAGAGTTACAGAGTTAGAAGCGGAAGGTTCACAGAGTCAGGACCAGAGGGTCTACAGAGTTAGGACCGGAGGGTCCACAGAGTTAGGACCGGAGGTTCCACAGAGTTATAGCCTCGAGTGGTTAATATGTGTTATATGTGGTATATTGGGGAACTCACTAAGCATTTATGCTTACAGTGTTGTGTTATGTGTTTTAGGTACCAGTGAGGATCACGGGAAGGCGCCGACATGATCAGTATACACATGAGGAGTTTTTTTATACTTTATGATCTTGGGATGTGTTTCTATGGATTGATATGTGATACAATGAGATTTTTATAATATTTATGAATGAAAGTATGCTTTTAAAAATGTGAAAAATTGTTTGAAAATTTACGGTGTTACACTCTTTTAATTACACACTTAATTAATTTAATAAAACCATAAGGGTCCAATTTGAACTATTCAAATTACTAGGGTTTTAGAATTTAATATTTCAAAATTAAAACTTTTAATCAAATCTTAAATTCCAAAACTTGAGGGCAAGTTTTGAAACTTTTCAAAACCTTCTAGATCAAATTACAAATAATTCAATTAATCAAATAATTGGTGATTATCTAAATTTGACCTAATTCAATTTTCTTGCAAGATAATTCAATCAAATAATTCAAATAATTCAAGTTTATCATATAAGGCAATAACTATTTAATTAATTGACAATTATGTACTATTTTGATAGGGATAATCACATCATATTAATAAAAATCGGATTTTATCAATCAAAAACGTTTTTGGTAATTATCCCAAGTCAAAATAGGCCAAAATCCCGAAATTCCCTTTGTCTGACCCCCTGACTCGCCGAGTCACCATCTGGACTCGTCGAGTTCATCAGATGACTCGACGAGTTGGTCAGGCAAAAGGCAAAAAATTTCGATTTCAAGCAATGAATGATCATACAATGCATCATATACAATAGAAACCGATCAAGGCTCTGATACCACTGATGGGTTTTGAGCAAAGCATCAATCCTATGTTGCACATGCAAACCCCTAAAGCTTTGGATCTAGGTTTTTCTATTGTACATGCAAATCATCCAAAGCTTATAAACCCTAGATCTAGCATACAATAATCGAATATAACATATGAAATTAGGGTTTGGATCTTACCTTGATTGTTATGTAGAAATAACAATCCAATACTTCTTGATCTTGACTTCTAAAAGCTTAGTGCCTCAGTTGGTGCACCTCTAATGGAGTCACAAACACCATTAGCAACAAAGATGAACAAGAGAGAGAGGAGAGGCACCAAAAACATCCAAGATACTCTTAGGAATGCTTAGCCACGTTTTGGGAGCCTTAGGGGTCCTTATATAGTTGAGGCTTTTTAGGGTTTTCAACTTGGAAACCCTAATCCAGTTGCTTAATCCTTAAGCAACCCAAAGATCCTTCCAGAAGGCCCTTTTGGACGATTTTTATATGGACTCCCATATAGAATTCGTCCATTGCTTCATTATGGATCCTAAGCCCAACTTTGTAACTATCTTATAATTACAGTATCAGTCCCCTTTATTTAATTAATCTCTTTTGACCACAAAATAAATTCTAAATTAATTCTGGATCAATATTAATTAAACAATATGATTTCTCTTTTAATATATTATTCACATAATATATTAATAAATCATAATTAATCCTCTTTCTCCTTAATTCATACTATCAGTTGCTATGGTGAAGCCAACCCAAAAAGACCATGCTCATAATCGGGTCAAGTACATACCAAAATAGTTATGGGCTTAGACACCTAATCCAACAAATCCATGTCTCATTCCATATGATGTCTAGAATGGAGGAATATATGATCCCTTATCTATTGGACGCGTCATTGACTAGGTCAGAGTTCGACAACAGCTTTTAAGAGCTACGATTGCTAGTCAGGGTGTGAAGTCATACTTGCAATAATAGTTATTAGACTTATCCAAGTGGGAGACTGTTGGATTAGGTGTCTAAGCCCATAACTATAATTGGTATGTACTTAACCCGAGAGTAGCATGGTCCATTTGGGTTGCCTTCACCAGGACAATTTAATAGGATGGACTTTTGAGAAAAGGTTATTTATTATTTATTAATATATTATAAGTATAATATATTAATTGAGAAATCATATGATTTAATTAGTATTGATCAAGAATTAATTTGGAATTAATTTAGTGATCAAAAGAGACTAATTAAATTAACGGGGACTGATTAAGTCAATCACTAATATTTATAGTTTCGACCAATGATCCATATTGATTAGGATGGACTAATTCTATGTGGAAGTCCATGAAGAGTTATTCCATAAGGCCCATCATATGGATTATTGGATTGCTTAAAGGCTTAAGTAAATGGGCCAAGGTTTACAAGTTAAACCTTAGGAAGTCCAAACTATATATATGTAACCCTTTAGCCAAAATCGAACCCGAGAGAGTGATATTGCAAGAGTATGGACGATTTGTGGTGCTTAACCTCTTTCTCATTTGTCTTCCAATTGTTCATGGTGTCTGTGAACCATTTGAGGTGCAACACTTGAGGCACTAAGCTCTTATAGTCCAATGTCTACAAGCTACAACAAAGAGGTAATCTTCTAACTTACTTTTACAATTTATATGTCAAATTGTATGCTAGTTGTAGGCTTAAAGCTTTGGAAACAATATTGCATGTATAATTAGTGAAAACATAGATCCAAAGCTTTTAGGGTTGTATGTGGACCATAGGAGTGTTATAGTACCTAAAACCCAACATTACCTTCCTCGAACACATTCGTGGCTTTCGATTCACTGCCTCCCGAGTTCAACCAGAAGACTTTTTAGACGGAAATCACCGGTGGAATCTTTTCTTGTGCCGTCCGCGATAAGGCAACTTCCATCATTCACTCGTGCCTCCGCATTGCCCATCGTATCTTAGTGTGCACTGTTTTTTCCGGTAAGGAAGCCGGTCAAGTCACGAAGATTGAGCTGTTCTTCCTTTGGTGCATGACACGACGTGAAAACCCACCGATCCCGAATTTTCCTCATTCTTTTTCTACAAATGTGCACTCATGAAAACTAAAGCAATCAGTGATATTTGAATTGGAAGATTTGTTACCCTTTTAGCCCGCGACCTTGACATTGAGCTCCCGGACAACTACATACCCGTAGAAAACAAGATTCTTTTGGATGAGTGTGTTCTAACAAACATGCATCACACCCGTCATAGGAGCGGAGGCGGTTTTACATGGTATTGTCCTAAAGGGGCCGAATATCTTATTCTTCCCTACCCTCAAGTCTCCAACTTCACTTTCCACGGTCGCACTCAGTGGAGACTCGAGAGGATCATCACTCAGACATTTAATGAGGACGTGCTCCATGCTCAAGGCGGTGACGAGATGCATATGGATGACGAGTCCGGCGATGAGCCCACCCATGGTCCACAACAAACCCAACCATAGGCACCTCCCGGATATTACCCACTTCCTCCTAATTTTGTCGAATGGTTCGAGGCTCTTTGTGTCTCTAACCAAATCATGTCATAGAAGAGGCACCATATGTGGGGGTGGCACCAATCACAAAACCACTTTAAGAACGTACCACTTCCTCCTCCATATCCATACCCTCCCCCCACTAACCCTTATCTGCCTCCACCTTACCCTCAATACCCATATCCTCCTCTTGACCCCCGGTTTAGGTACTTTCACCTCGCCCTAAGAATTGAGGACAATGCTTATTTCTAAGCTTGGAGTAGGGTATTTCCTTTTCTTTTGCTTTACTCATGCATTTTAGTTTAGGCTGCATAACATTTTAGCCTTAATTTGCATTCATTTTTTTTATATTTTATAAAATTCCAAAAAGATTTTATTTTCTTCTTTTTCACTTTTTATTTTTGCATGGCATTTAGCTTAGGGCATTAGCATTCATGCATTTTTTTTATCTCTTTATTCTCATCCCCGAACATCTTTACTTGAAAGACTCGACACACCTTAAATACAATTCTTTTGGAAACTCACATAACAAATAAGAGTCGCTCTTAGGAACTTTTAGTTGTCACATCTGATGGGTTTTGAGCATATCTATATTCTTATGTGATCATGCAACCCTAATTTCTTTGGATCTAAGTTTTTCTCTATTGAACATACAAATATGAACACCAAAGCAATAACCCCAGATCTATTATATACAATTTCGAAATTCACATATATATTAGGGTTAGGAGATTACATCACTTGTTATATTGTAATAACAAGAATAATCCTTGCTTGATCTTGACTTCTGAAAGCCTAGTGTGCCAAGTGTTACACCTCTAATGGAGTCACAAACACCCAATGCAAAGGATGATGGGAGAGACAAGGAAAAAACGGCTACTCTAGGGTTTCTTAAACATAGGCCGATTTTACCAAGTATGAGGGTCTATTTATAGTTGTGGCTACTAGGGTTTTCAAGTGTAAACCCTAATTCCTTGCTTAGGCCTTATGCAGTCCATGGACCTCCTCAATTAGAAGCCTTGGAAGAATTCTATAGGGCCTCCTATAGATTTCGCCCAATCATCCCAAAGGAATCCATCAGCCCAACTTTGCAATTATCACTGATTTTCAAAACCAGTCCCTCAATTATTAATCAGTTCCTTTAATCCCAAAATTAATACTAGATTAATTTCTGATTAATTACTAATTAATAATATGATTTCCAAATAACATATTTATCTTATCATATATTAATAAAATAATTATGAGTACCAATTTATTATTCATATAATAAATCCTACTCTCTCTCTCCACTTGTCATCCTGTCAAGTTACATGAGTGAAGGCAACCCAAAAAGACCATGCTCATAATCAAATCAAGTATATACCAAATATAGTTATGGGATTAGACACCTAATCCAACAGTCTCCCACTTGGATAAGTCTAATAACTATTATTGCAAGTATGACTTCAGAATCTGATTAGCAATCGTAGCTTTCAAAAGCCGCTGTCGAACTCTGATCTTATGAGTAACGCGTCCTTGAGATAAGTGATCAAATATTCCTCCATTCTACAAGATATCGTATGGACATGAGACATGGATTATAATCATTCTCTCTGTACATGTGTTGTTTCCCGATTTCCGATTTATGATGACTGACAACAGACTACAATTGAACACATCAACTTAATCCAGGCTTGGCCAAGCGCTTCAGGTATCATCGCTAAATCGTCGAAGGGCCCATAGATATCGCTTTTATCCCATTTAGGGTAAAAGGAATGGATAAAATTCAACCCATATGCTTGTACCATTTACTAATCAAATCACACACAACAATATGTTTCATAACATCAAGTTACTGATGCGTTTATGTATTATCAATGTGCAAATGATTTGTAAACAACAACTCATATGTCTTCGTTTCAAGAATATAAGATATTATCGTCTCATAATCACTTGTGATAAAATCCATGAAGTGATTCAAATGAGTGTGGGTTTAATCCAATACTCAAATTCTTATTTCAGAAGTACTCATGAACAGTGCATCAAACCTTTGCTATGTCTGAGCACTTAGACAATCTACATTCGGATTCATGACAGCCTTACCTCGTTACTTACTTCCAAAGTATGATTGACTGTTGATGTTTGAATAATCTTATTATTCGGGAAGTAAAACATGCAAAGTGAAACACAATTTTGAATATAAATAAAACACTTATTATTTAATCACCATATTAATCAGACTTTATTCATTGTATATTGTTTCGACCAATCAACTAAATACTTGAATTAAAGCATCAGTCATACCATGTTCCAAGCATGCACACTATGTTTATCTAAGGTCCTTACTTTGTGAAATAGATCAATTGAACACATTTTCAATGATGCTCATTTCACAATTCCAAATCCTTACTACAAGTGTAAGAATACCAAAATTCTTCCCACTAGTAGAATGTGTTAGAGTCTAACCTTTTATGCAATGATCATTTTGAAATGTCAAGGCTCCAAAGTCACAGAGACTTGGCTAATGATATTACAAAGCATTCCACTGGAGATTGGTTACAAAACAATTCCATGGAAGCGAAGTCTCACATTCAAAGAGCATTCCTTGAACATCCTTCTTACATAAAAGTTTCTAACCTACACATAGATTCTTAATATCCAACTCCTATTATGGAAAGATTTCCATATTTGCCATATGATAATGCATTCTTAATAGAATCCTATGTATTCATAATTATGTCAAAATGGTCCATTCATTACTATACTTCCAAGTGTCCACAAGTAACCAATCCTTAGCGAACCTCAGATTGTCCTTAACAGTTTTTAATCAACTTTAGTCATATCCATTTCAAGTCCTTTTTCTCTCTTAATGCGCTAGGCATTTGGAAAATCTAGAATAAGTAAATATTATAGCATATGCAATCGATCCTATATCCAAAGCATATGGGATACGATTCATAATGTTTTACATAAAGACATGGTACTTGACTAGTCTCTTGCTATAATATTTCCATATATATAAATTTTCCAATGTTGAAACATTTCAACATGATATTCATATATGTCTATGACTAAGTTTGATTAATACTTCAATCTAAACTTTAAGATTCGAAATGAAGTATTATTGCCCTCTCCCTTATGTCTTACTATAGCGAAACAACTTTTCAAACTTTGCAACTTTGAAAATTAAAACTTTGTTTCCTATAAATAGCATTGCTAACTCTCAACACTTAACATAATATTTGTGCTCCCACTAGCATAATAATTACATTCTTATTAGCATAACACTTTATGCTCCCACTAGCTTTGACACTTAACTAGAAATCAGCTGGACTTCTAGAAATCAATACCTATTGACTTTCTTTCCAAAGTTCAGATTTCTGATACGTGGTGCTTCGATAAGTCTTTATATAGACTTTTCAAGCTCGCACACATTTCATTAGATAGCTTATGTGTGTGTCTAAACCCTTTCAGAACTTATAACAATAAGTCCCGAATGTTTAAACTATTTTCCATTTCTCACAATTCGAACTATGAAGAGGGATGTCGTAATCATACTCGAATTCGAGAACGCAATTAACATAACTGCTATCTACTTAAAATCTACTTAGTGAAAGCGTTTCCTCCCAATCATTTTCATGAAGTAGAGAGAAACCTCTTGCCACTTAGATTTTATGGTGTATGTGTTCCTATTCATGTGAATCTGTCATTTCCAACCACTATCATAAGACAAGGTTTATGACAAAATCAAACTCATATGGACCAAATTTTCTTAATTCAATTTCTTTCCATTTGGTAGCACAAGGGCCTACCAGTCCTTCCAAGTTATTGAGCATCTCACCCATACATATCAATGTACTTTCACTAATCAAGGTGCTTTGCCTTATGCAGTCAAATGAAAACTTACAGAACTCACATGCATAGTCAACTTAACTGGAATGCGCACAGAAACAAGAATATGTCAACACGATATGTTATAAACCTCAAATCGTGTGCTAGCGATAACTAAAAGGTTTATCTTTGACTAGTACTTGAAACTATTCAAGACCACTTAAGACTCCCACTGAACTCTTGACATATAAGATTCTCTGTCAAGAAACATTCCTTGACAAACACATATTCAAGAGTTAGTGCGGATTCTTATCAGGAAAAACACTTCATACAATTGGTCTTAGTTGGTCTTTGTTTTATCCAAAACATTACAACTACCAATTTCAAATGTGTAAGAGTAAGAAACATTTCTACTCCACATTTCATGAGGTGTTACAAACCTACTTAGAACATGTTACTCAAGGTACAACTTGAAGTAACTAGAGTATGACTCTAATACTTGATTTTGGAACGAAGTATAACTCATCCTTTTGATTTCAACCATTTCAACAATTCCCGATACCTCTTCTTAGTCATGTAAATGCACTATGTTGTCCTTAGAGGATCAAATGTGGTATGGTTTCATAATCATTAGAATGATCATAAAACATGATACTAAAGTACTCTCCTTTCCTTTTAGATTGGAGAAACTTTTATCTTTCTGTCCAACTTGATTCTTCTTATTCGTTCTGCTATACTTTGAAACTTTTCATAGTATCAGAATTATACTTAATCTTATAAGCATAACCATATTTACCGAACTATCAGTAAATCATGACAAATAGAATTATCATTCTTTGTGTTGGATCTGACCAGTGCACATCAATGTGTACTAGATCCTTTAGTCTTTCACTTGACTCACATACATATGTAAACAAGGAATCAGTCTCAATTTGCCAAAGATCAAGATTCTCACAATCAATGGTATGATTCCAAGTTTCTGTCCAATTGAAACTTGGGTGATGAGAATCCTTCCTCACTTGGTATATTGTGACACTACCACAAACGATATAACTAAGAATCAAATCCATTTTCAACATTGCTAATAATATATAAACACCAAATTTCACAAATGTCATTGCAAGGAGACATAAAATAAGAAAAAAACAATTTTTTTTCTTTATTTATAAAATGCAGAAAACTTGTCCTTACAATGCAAATTCATATAAAAGCTATGTTTCTAAATATTCCTAAGCAATCTATCATAACTCCTAAACAGCAGCTCAGAAATCTGATCATCGAACCATGCGATTGAAATCCATCTCTTCACGATCAGACTTAGCTTACCTTTCCTTTAAGCTTCCTTCCTTGTCTTTGATCCTACAAAACATCAAAATGCAATCTTATCACATCATGTATTAAGAATCTATAAATAGGAACGTAATAGAGTTAGATAGTTGATGTACCTGAAGTAGAGTCACACAATTTGACTTTACCCTCTCTTAGATCTCTCAGGTAGTCAGGTCAGCTTCGCTTCCAATGTCCCTTCAACTGGAAGTAGAAACAGGCGGAATCTTTAGGAGTGACATGTGGAACTATCTCAGAATTCGCCTTTCTCTTATGGTCAAACCTTTTGACCATGGACAATTTCTTTCCCTTAGGAGAAGAAATCATTTATGGACTATCGTTGGCATTGCCTATATCCATTGAAACTTGGGAAGTAGATCTTCCAGACAAATTTGTTTAACTAGTGCGCCAGAGCATAGCTGCTTCAGCAGCAATTAGCAAATACATCAGATCGATAAGGGTCACGTCGTGGTCTGTCATATAGTAATCCTTAACGAACTGACCATATGACTTAGGAAGCGATTGAAGAACCAAGTCAACCGCCAACTTCCTCGAGAAAACAACACCCAACATTCCCAGTCTGTCAATGTGCAGCTTCATTTTTAGAACGTGTGCACACACAGGACTTCCATCTCGATGTTTTCTTGCCAATAGGGCTTGAGTCACCTTGAACTTTTCAAGTCGACGAAAGCGTGGGTCAGGGAGAATCACTGGAGGGGGAGGAGGAGGAAGAGAAGAATGATTTCTAGTTCCACCATTGCACGAAGAAGGGAACAATCGCTCACCTTGATCGACACGTGGAAAATCATCTTCATGAGGAAAGCTTTTTCCAAAAGGAATAGGAAGACCATAGTTGTCAGAACTAGACATCTACAAGGGAGATTATTCAAGTTAGTTGATTTAACCCTTAATATAACACCCAAATAAAATATTAAGGCTAGGACCCAACACAATAATTCATAATTCGGAAGAGGGATGTCGTAATCCAATTGTAAACTATTTGTTGGTAGGTAAATGACGATTTACCAATTCCACCACGAAAACAAAATTTTAAACAAATTAGGTTTTAGATGAAATTCATAGATCTTTTAAGATTGATTGAACTTTTCAATGGCATGTTTAATCTCGATTATGCCCTTCAAGTTTGTGACTGGGATACCGAGGATCACAAACAAGGTGTGAATAACCATGTAAATTAGCTAGATACTCTCGATGTCATTTATCATCTAATCAATGTGTCGGTTAACCACACACGCTCCATCAATCAAAGATAATTTACGAGCTACCCATTGACATCCTCCATTAGTCCCATATTGATGTGCAGGTTAACCACACACGCTCCACTAACGACCAATAAGGTGCAATGTGCAATTTCATGGGTTAGCATCAAATTCACATTTTTCCTAAAGGAACTAAGATTGGGAATTTATAAAACATTTAGTTACTTTGTATTTTCATTATACTTATTAATGAGATTTAATGTCCTATCAAACCCGTTCGACTAACGACCCTCCACTAGTCAAGGGTGCGGTTGGTAAGAGTGGATATCCAATGACGGTCATTTTACAGGTCGCTTCCTTAAACACCCCTTATAGACCAGCTTCGTGAATAAGGCCTACTAAAGGTAAGACTGACTTTTTCTTATACATATATATAGATTAAACTTTTAATATTATAATAGTATAAGGGTGAATTTTAAACTTTTAAAATACTAAGTGGTTTAATCCTTTAATAAATTAAACTTTTAATTTAATTAAAGTTAAACCCTATTATGGATTTATTAATTCTCTCTTTTAATTAAACGCTTAATTAACTTATTAATAAAATCCATGAGGGTGTGATTTGAACTATTCAAAATACTAGGGTTTATCCATTTAAATTCTAAAATTAAAACTTTTAATTTCAAATTTAAACTATAAAACCAAAATGGTGTATTTTACAACTTTTTCAAAATTAGTAGGTTAAATCTTTGAATCAAAATAATCTTATATTATCCATATTTAACCAAATCCTTTAATTTTGATGAGGATATAATGATACCTTTCAGAAAAATCGATTTTAGGCATTAAAAACGAATTATGGTAATTATCCAATTCAAAATCTGATCAGGAAATCGAAAAATCAAGAAACTGACGAGTCAACTCGTCGAGTTGGACTCTGAACTCATCGAGTTCCAGCTTTGGACAGTAGAATTTCGATTTCTAATTCTTTGGACAGTTCACTCTTTCACCAATTCAATTGAAAAACATCCTAGGCTCTGATACCACTAATGGGTTTTGAGCATATCTACATTCCTATGTGATCATGCAACCCTAATTGCTTTGGATATAAGTTTTTCTCTATTGAAAATACAAATATGAACACCAAAGCAATAACCCTAGATCTAGTATATACAAGTTTGAAATTCACATATATATTAGGGTTAGGAATTACTTCACTTGTTATAGTGTAATAACAAGAATAATCCTTGCTTGATCTTGACTTCTGAAAGCCTAGTGGCCCAAGTGTTGCACCTCTAATGGAGTCACAAACACCAAATGCAAAGGATGATGGGAGAGACAAGGAAAAAACGGCTACTCTAGGGTTTCTTAAACAAATGCCGATTTTACCAAGTATGAGGGTCTATTTATAGTTGTGGTTGCTAGGGTTTTCAGGTGGAAACCCTAATTCCTTGCTTAGGCCTTAATCACTCCATGGACCTCCTCAATTAGAAGGCTTAGACGAATTCTATAGGGCCTCCTATAAATTTCGTCCAGTCCTCCCAAAGGAGTCCATCAACCCAACTTTGCAACTATCATTGATTTTCAAAACCAGTCCCTCCATTATTAATAAGTTGCTTTAATCGCAAAATTAATACTAAATTAATTTCTGATTAATTACTAGTTAATAATATGATTTCCGAATAACATATTAATCTTATAATATATTAATAAAATCATTCTGAGTACCAATTTATTATTCATATAATAAATCCTACTCTCTCTCTCTCTCCACTTGTCATCCTGTCAAGTTGCATGAGTGAAGGCAACCCAAAAGGACCATGCTCATAATAAAATCAAGTACATACCAAAGATAGTTATGGGCTTAGACACCTAATCCAACTACATCTTCTTTTATATATACGTGGGGAGAAAGTGGGAGTAATTTTGCAAATGAATCGACTTATGGCAAGTGTGGCATAAGTAGGGGACAACTTAGCCTCGTGCCGACTAGTTCCTCACATGCACGTTCCTTACAAGCCACAATCAAACCCCAAAGAAAGGAATAAAACTAGATTTTTCTATTTTGATATCCTTAGTGTTTACCTGCTGCATTACACATCATATCTCATCACTTTATGATTTAGACACATTTTTCCCATTTGATCTCAAATTAGCCTTAGTGTAGTTGTGCTCAACTTTTGCACCTAGTATCTTTAGATTCACTCGTTTGGCCTCTTGTTTGGGTTTGATTTAGATATCACTTATAGTTTGTACATAGTTATGATTTGTAATTTCTATTATTTCATGCTATTTTTGTAAATTTCCTATGGTAAACCAACAAAGTGAGCCGAAAAAAAAGAGAGAGACAACTACCCCTTTTCTAGTTTGTTTTTGTTTTTGTGTTTCGTAAATCAAAGCCAAGTTGTCAAGTCGTTCGAAAAATTTTGCACTAATTTTCGACAACTTGTAGTAGAAGTCTAGTATTTAGTATGTGTTATGTGAACTTTCATATGTGTTTATTTTTAGACAAGTCAAGTCTTGATCTTTTGTGAAGTTTGAACTTTATTTTTGTTGATTTTAAAACTATATATATATATATATATATATATATATATATATATATATATATATATATATATATAGATATTATCACAATCATAAAATACGAATATAGTTAAATATTTTTAGTGTTTCCTTCATTGCGTTTTTATATAGTTTTTTTAGTAGCTCGGGTATTTGTATTCGTAGTTGTGTCTTTGGGGTTTTGTTGTCCAAAAAAAATAAAAAAATTATATATATATATATATATATATATATATATATATATATATATATATATATATATATATATATATATATATATATATATATATATATATATATATATAATAAAAGGGGTCGGGCCACGGAGTTGCATTCATTTTTCATCTGTTAGATGTTTAGACCTTTTGGATTTTAGTTCTTGTGATTTGTTTCTAGTTTGATGTTTTTTCTAATTTAGATTTCATCTTTTGTTGGCAACTACAATGGCGCTATTTACTCACTGCATGCTCGATTCTCCACTCTACATGGATCTTACTTTGGTGGAAGCACTTACTCTTCTAGATGATTGTAGTTTCCCAACCTTTGTATATAGCTCGTTCCTCGCCATTTTTGGCCCGAGTTATCTTCTTCTAGATTTTATTTCTTGGCATGGGGTTGAAGTTGTTAGGAGTAAGGAACAATCTAATCGAGGAACACTTTCTTATGGCTTGTGGGCTAGATCGGACCACGAAACAGTGTCACGTAAACCATAATAGTGAAGTATGCATGCTTACTTTGTATATTGTTCAACATGTATCCCTTGCTAGAAAGGTAACAAATGTTCGTCCCTTAAAGCGGTTCTTACCTCTAAAAATGGATTATATGTTTTTATTTTAAGGGCGTGTCGTGAATTTCTGCATAAGATGTTGATTCTTTTTCCTTTTTTTAGGATAGTTCATCCCAAGTTCAATTTAGTCTTGTCTTACTTGAGGACAAGTAAGGTTCAAGCTTGGGTTGATTGAGCAAAATTTGGTGGTTGTCGAGGCAAACAAAATAAATACTCTAAATGTTACACACTAAAATAGTGTATAGTGGTAAAGGGATCATATGCACGGAGATTGGTTCAATTTAAATCTCTATGTAAATCACTTGTTCAAATACTTATAAAACAAAAGTAAAAGTAAAATGGGGGGGTGTAATCTTTTTGATTGCTTGAGAAAATCAAAACTAAGCTAGAATGTACATATGACAAGTAAACAAGTAGATGATTTGGTTAAGTTCAATGAAGTAAAGTTGGTTGATTTTAGGATACACCACATGGATGACATAGTTGACTTATCATTAGACTAAATGGAACAACACTTGTGAATTAATTTAACTTGGCTATAGCAATTCATAAGCACAAATTACCTTAACTCTTCATTGTTATTAAAATGGTTAGAGGAGTTCTTAACACATTCCCTTAATTAAAGTCACAAAATCAATGAAGCATATAATCTTGTGAAAATCAATTAACTTTAAGTTCTAAGAGTTACCAAGTCCAAAAGATAATCAAATGCTTGCATTATCATTATGGAGGAAGCATTTCCATGGTTTAAATGAAATGAAAACAAACATAGAAACATTTGTTGCTTACTAATTTGAGGGTCCATTACTTAACCAAGAAATTAGTCAACAAAAATAAGCATTCATTCATCAAAGCTCATGATCAAGGTTAATAAACACAAGAAGATGTTTGACTAGAAAACATTTCCATAAACTTCAAAAACAAGATAGCATAAGTCTTCAAAACAACCAATCATCCATGGGCTAAACCCTAATCAACCAAATATAAGTCTAGCCAAGCATGGCCAAAATAAAAGAAATACAAGATAGTTTAGAGGTACCAAACATGATTCAAGTTGCAAGATGAAAGGAAATTACACCAATGTTCCAAATCTTCAATTTCTTCCAAAACCTTCTTGAGAGCAAAAAAGAATAGTTCTTGAGAATGTTGTTAATGAGCTCTATTCAAAATCTTCAGTAAAAAGGGTTCAATTTCCGGATCTAAAAGCTGGCCAAAAGTAATCCACCAACCTTCCCAATCTTTAATTTCTTCTAAAACCTTTTTGAGAGCAAAAAGAGTAGTTCTTGAGAGTGTTGTTAATGAGCTCTATTAAAAAATCTTCAGTAAAAAGGGTTCAATTTCTGGATCTAAAAGATGGCCAACAGTAATCCACCAACCTTCCCAAAGTAGAGATTCATGCCAAAAACTCGGGTCCTTCACAGCACGATCCATGCGGACCGTTTGTGGATCCACGCGAACCGCGTGGGTCTCGCTGAATGGGTCCCCTGGCCCATTTAATTACCACATCAACTCGATCCTCTTATTAATGTTTCAACCCATTTGCACAATTTCTTGGGAGCCCAATTACGCTTTTCCAAAGCCTTTAAAGATGTTCCAATGCTTCTTTAATCTTCCTTAGCTTGAGTCCTCGTCGTCTCGTCATCATTCTCGTCCAAAAATTAAGTCCAACCCACTTCCTTGTTTATACTGACACCAAGCCCAATCGCACCACTTCAAGTCCACAAACAAATTGTAAGCCTCCAATAGTCTCGCCCTCCTTCAATACCTCCAATGACAAATAGTATTCGGTAAATCCTGTAATTAAGCTCAAAAGACTGGAAAGCACCCGATAAAGGAGAAAAATAACAAAAAGAGAAAATATGCATGAATATTAACTAAAATGAAATGGTTTTAACTAAAAATAAACTAAGAAATGAAGTAATAAAATGAATGTGGGGCTCTGCCCCTTGGACCCCGCCAGGGGCTGCCGCCCCTTGGACCCCGCTCCTGGGGGCGTTGCCCCCGGACCCCCGTCAGTTCAGGGGCTTCGCCCCTAAATAGCAGTATACTTTCTGTAACATCCCGAAATTCAGGTACATCTCTTATACCCTTCTTCTTTTCCTAGTTGTCAAGTTTGGCCCTTAAAAAGGAAATGTTAGGCTTGTGAGTACGCTGGGAGTACTGAGGAGTACGATGCGCGTACTCGCGCGCTTAATTTATACGCGGATTCATCCGGGTACGCTGGGCGTACCCAAGGTTACGTCGGGCGTAACCAGCCCAGAAGAGAAACCCTAATTCCTTGAGCCTCCCTATTTAAACAACCTTATGGCCCTTTTGTTGGCCACCTTTTCCAGAGCATTATCCTTTCAAAACCCTAAATCTCATTCATATAGCAAGGGAGTGCCTAGGAGAGCCTTGTAGTGTGTTCTTGGCCATTTGGAGCAAAGTGAGAGCCTTGGAAGAGGAAGAGTTAGAGCTCAAGCTTGTGGATCCGAGATTAGCAGTGAAAGAAGCTTCATTTGGAGGTAAAAAGCTTCAAGCTTTACATCTTTTCTGTTCATACTTTGTAAAGAGAAGTTTTAGGGTTTTTGTCCCCAAGTTCATGACTTTATGAGTATAAGGTGTTCCATGGTCCGAGATCTGTCCCCTTTCAGTAGTATTTGTGTTTTAGATCCATAAAGTTTCCATCTTGGTCGTTGATATGAGGACATGCTAGAGTTTTGAGCTTTCTAGGGCTAGAAGTGGTATATTTTGGGTGTTAGTGACTTGTTCAGCCATGCAAAGGCTTAAAGTCATCGACTTTATGGATTAAAAGGCTTAGAAACGGTCAAATCTAAAAGTTGGACGTGAGTCTTAACTGTTTAAGACCTCAAGAGCTAAGGGACTGAAACTGGGAGTTACGCGGGGCGTAATCCCAGTACGCGCAGCGTAAGGGGTCGCGCACCCCGTTTCTGTGAGGGCGCCGGGTACGCCCAGCGTACATGTTTGGTACGCGCAGCGTAACCCGGAGGGTTGACTTTTGTTGACTTTTAGGGTTTGGTCAACTTAAGAGCCTTTGAGCCATGGGAGAGGTAAAATGGTCTTTTACCCTTCTGAGAGTACTAAGAGGAGGAATAGTCTAGCCTTGAGAGATGTATTGATTCAGAGTGTTTATTTCATATGATTAGACGGAGGCTAGACCCGATTTTACAGAGTTCGAGCTTTACCGAGTTACCCGAGGTGAGTCTTCTCACTATACTGTACCTGGAAGGGTACCTATGTGTGACCGGAAGGTCTTGTATGCTATGAGATGCATGTGCTATATGCGGTTATATGATATGTATGTGCTATATGCGGTTATATGATATGTATGTGCTATATGCAGTTATGTGATATGTATGTGCTATGTATGTCATGTATGATATGGACCGAAAGGTCAAGATGGTATGGCCGGAAGGTCGATACGGGTAGGGCCGGAAGGTCTACCGGGATTTGGGACGGAAGTCCCCTGAGACACATGGATCGGAAGATCCTATAGAGTTATGGCCTGGAAAGGCGTGTGTGTGGTATGTGGTATTTTGGGGAACTCACTAAGCATTTATGCTTACAGTTTTTGTGATATGTGTTTCAGGTACTAGCGAGGACCGTGGAAAGGCGCTGGCGTGATCCGTACACACTGAAGAGGATTTATGATTATGAGATCTTGGGACATGTTTTTATTATGACACAGTGATACTTTATGTTTTGTGATTGTCATGTGGTTGAAAGTATGATTTGGAAAATGAAAAATTGTTTCGAAAAAAAAAATATTACGTTGTTACAAGTTGGTATCAGAGCCTTGGTTTGAGGGATTCGGGTGAATCTTCGGATGAATCTGAACTCAAACTGAGGAAATGAGAAAGTTTTTCATAAATAAACAATTTTTCTAAAAAGAGTAAAAGTTTTGAGGAAGACAGAAGGAAGCAGTGCGTACGATCAGCCAGCGCCCGAACGGTGATTTCCCAAAATACCCTTACATTATGTGTTATGAGATATGATATGATATGATATGCATGCTAGAGTAGGCTAGGTATTCATATTAGGACTAGAGTGGCCTGATTTGTGATGCCTTAGCCTAGGAAGGATTTTGGCTGCTATGTGATGCTTGAGAGCGAGTATGTAGCAGTGAGGAGCTGATGAGAGGCCTACCGAAGGGTAGCCTATGCCAGTGAGATATAGTGTACTTGTGATCTGGGATCCAAGGAGGAGGACTTAGAGTGAACGCTGATGCAGTGTGGACGGTAGTATAGGGCCCGTACTACTGAAGACACCGGAGCAGTGCGCACCCTAAGTAAGAATCCATTGGGTACTAGGGAACGAGTAGGGTTGAGTGATCGAGTGCGAGTATACTCGAGCGAGTTTCTGATATGTTTATGTTATATTTCAGAGACATCATGGTTGGGACACGTCACAGACCTGAGGCGAGCGGCGTGAGTGACGAGGAGCTTCGTCAGATGATCCACGATGAGGTGGCGGCGACGATCAGGGCCGAGATTCCGGAGATGTTTGGGTCTATCAAGACCACACTGATAGAGACGTTCGATGAGCGGTACGCCGTGGTGACTGAGGCTGCTGCTGCTGCAGCTACTGCAGCTGTTGCTGCTGCCAGACCTCAGGGAGGTGATTCGTTGTTGCTTCGGGAGTTCAGCAACACGAAGCCACCAGAGTTTGATGGGACGCAGGACCCGATCACTGCGATGAGATGGATTGCTGATATCGAGGGATGCTTCTACACGTGTTCATGTCCGGAGCATCTGAGGGTACGGTTCGCATTGAACCAGCTTTGCTTGGGGGCGAAGGATTGGTGGAAGTTCGTGACGGCGAGCTTCACTCCTGCAGAGATTTCAGCGGTGACCTGGGAGAGGTTCACCACCATGTTCAGAGACGAGTATGTTCCCCCGGTGGAGAGGGAACGGTTGGTTCAGGAGTTCTTGACCCTTAAGCAGGGTACTGATTCGGTTATTGTGGTTACCCGGAAGTTTCATGAGAGGGCGGTGTTTTGCCCTGAGCAGGTGTCTACTGAGCAGGCATGTATGAGCCGGTATTTGGGCGTTCTGAGGAGAGACATTCAGGAGTTCGTGTCGAACTCGACGTACCGGACATTTGCTGAGCTCCAGGCAAATGCCCGGAAGAGGGAGATTGAGTTGGAGACTCAGGCTAGGGAGGAGGCCGAGTCTCAGAGGATGGATCGGCGGCCGGCTCAGTCTCAACCGGCAGCCAAGCGGACCAAGTCCGCGGATACGAGATCTGGAGGCCAGAAGGGCCGCACTTGCGGGAAGTGCGGCAAGGGACATGATGGGGTTTGTCGATCAGGTGCTTGCTACAAGTGTGGCAAGGAGGGGCATATAGCCAAGGATTGCCCCAAGGGATTCATGGTTTGCTTTCATTGCAACCAGACTGGCCATCGGAAGGCCGAGTGTCAGCACCTACATCAGGGATCAGCACAGGGATCTGCACCTGCTGCTAGGGTTACCGAGGTTCGGCCAGCGAAGGCCGAGGCACCGAGGGCTCGTGGGAGAGCTTTTCAGTTGACAGCGGAGGAGGTCCGTGCAGCGCCCGATGTTGTGGCTGGTATGTATCCTTTATTTATTATGTTGAGTTGAGATTTTATGCTTATATGATGATATGCGTAGGTACTTTTCTTGTGAGTTCTGTACCTGCCTTAGTGTTATTTGACTCGGGTGCGAGTCGATCATTTGTGTCGATAGCGTTTAGTCGGCACATCAGTAGCAGACGAGAGGCGATGAGTCGACCTCTACGGGTTTCTATAGCTGACGAGCGAGCAGTGTATGCTACGGAGGTGATACGAGGATGTGTACTCGAGATCTTCGGTGTTGAGTTTCTGATAGATCTGGTCCCGATAGCGATGGGGGACGTATGTGTCATAGTGGGCATGGATTGGTTGAGCCGATTTGGGGCTGTGATAGACTGCGAGTGACAGTTGGTGACGATACGAGACCCCAGTGGGGGAGTACTTACTGTGTACGGCGAGGGTACCCGATGTGGGTCAACGTTCTGTTCGGCTGCCAAAGCGAGACAGAGTTTGCAGCAGGGCTACAAGGGGTTCGTAGCTTATGTGATGGACACACGAGAGGCCGCTGGGAGGCCGAGTTCGGTGGATGACGTTGCGATAGTGCGTGAGTTCCCGGATGTTTTTCCCGAGGAGTTGTCGGGTGTGCCTCCCGAGAGGCAGGTAGAGTTCCACATTGATTTGGTCCCGGGAGCAGTGCCTATCGCCAAGGCGCCTTATCGCCTTGCGCCGCCAGAGATGCAGGAGTTATCCTCGCAGCTCCAGGAGCTGCTGGGGAAGGGGTTTATTCGACCGAGTAGCTCTCCTTGGGGAGCGCCGATCCTTTTTGTCAAGAAAAAGGATGGTTCACACCGGATGTGTATTGATTACCGGGAGTTGAACAAGTTGACGGTCAAGAACCGTTATCCATTACCGAGGATCGACGATTTGTTCGATCAGTTGCAGGGAGCGTCATGGTTCTCCAAGATTGATCTGAGATCTGGATATCATCAGATGAGAGTACGTGATGAGGATATCCAGAAGACGGCGTTCAGGACTCGTTATGGGCATTACGAGTTTGTGGTGATGCCTTTCGGGCTCACCAATGCGCCAGCAGCGTTCATGGATCTCATGAACAGGGTGTGTAGACCGATGTTGGACCGTTCGGTGATCGTGTTCATCGACGATATATTAGTGTATTCGAGATCTAGAGAGCAGCACGAGGAGCATCTGAGAGATATTCTCGGGGTATTGAGGACGGAGAGGCTTTATGCCAAATTCTCCAAGTGTGATTTCTGGTTGCGAGAGGTCCAGTTCTTGGGACATGTCGTTAATCAGAAGGGGATATTGGTCGATCCGGCCAAGATTGAGGCGGTTATGAGTTGGGAGGTGCCGAGGTCTCCCACCGAGATCAGGAGTTTTCTGGGATTGGCCGGCTATTACCGGAGATTTATCCGAGATTTCTCCAAGATTATCGTGCCTCTCACCAGGTTGACCCGGAAGGGTGTTGCTTTTTCATGGGGTCCGGAGCAGCAGACCTCGTTTGAGACACTTCGCCAGAGATTGTGCGAAGCCCCCGTGTTAGCCCTCCCGGAAGGGATGAAGGATTTTGTGGTGTATTGTGACGCGTCGATATCGGGGTTGGGTGCGGTGCTTATGCAGAGAGGGCATGTGATAGCGTATGCATCGAGGCAGCTGAAGCCTCATGAGACGAGATATCCCACCCACGATCTGGAGTTGGGGGCAGTGGTGTTTGCCCTCAAGATATGGCGTCATTATTTGTATGGGGTTCGGTGTACCATATACACGGACCACAAGAGTTTGAAGTATCTGATGGATCAGCCCAACCTGAACATGCATCAGAGGAGGTGGTTGGATGTGGTGAAGGATTACGATTGTGAGATCCTGTACCACCCGGGCAAAGCTAATGTTGTAGTTGATGCCCTGAGTCGCAGGGCGGAGAGTGCCCTTATACGAGATGTTTGTTTGAGATTGACAGTGATGACTCCGGTGTTGGACACCATTCGAGGGGCCCAGGCTGAGGCCGTGAGACCGGAGAACCGTAAGAGAGATCGGGTTATCGGACAGGTATCAGAGTTCGTTACCGATGGTCGGGGACTTATGACCGTTCAGGGTCGGATTTGGGTACCGTTTGTGGGCAGAACGCGTACCATCTTGATGGAGGAGGCGCATAGATCGAGGTTCTCGATCCATCCCGGGGCCACTAAGATGTATTTGGACTTGAAGAGAGAGTATTGGTGGCCCTGTATGAAGAGGGATGTTGCATGGTTCGTTGAGAGGTGTTTGACCTGCCGCAGGGTTAAGGCCGAGCACCAGAGACCGCATGGTAAGTTGCAGCCGTTGGAGGTTCCCGAGTGGAAGTGGGAACAGATTACCATGGATTTTATCACCAAATTGTCGAGGACTGCAAGGGGCGTCGATGCAATTTGGGTGATTGTTGACAGGTTGACGAAGAGCGCTCACTTCCTTGCTATCAGTGAGAGCTCTTCCGCTGAGAGGTTGGCAGAGTTGTACGTGAGAGAGGTGGTATCACGGCATGGAGTACCGATCTCGATCGTCTCAGATCGAGATGTGCGTTTCACTTCCAGATTCTGGAAGAAATTTCATGAGGAGTTGGGTACGAGGCTGCATTTTAGTACCGCATACCACCCACAGACTGACGGGCAGAGCGAGTGGATGATTCAGAGGCTCGAGGACATGCTTCGGGCATGTGTATTGGACTTCGGAGGGAGTTGGGACACGTATTTACCCTTGGCTGAGTTTTCCTATAACAACAGCCATCATTCGAGCATTGGTATGCCACCCTTTGAGCTGTTGTATGGGAGGAGGTGTCGGACTCCCATTTGCTGGGGTGAGGTAGGGCAATGTGTGATGGGTAGTACAGAGATAGTGCTTCAGACGACAGAGCAGATACAACAGGTCAGACAGAGATTGTTGACCGCTCAGAGTCGCCAGAAGAGTTATGCGGATAGGCGACGATCCGAGCTCGAGTTTCAGGTCGGAGATCTTGTGCTCCTGAAGGTATCTCCTTCGAAAGGAGTGATCCGCTTCAAGAAGAGGGGCAAGCTAGGGCCCCGGTATATTGGTCCGTTTAGGGTGATTGCGAGGGTAGGCAGAGTAGCATATCGATTGGAGCTACCTGCGGAGTTGAGCCAGATTCATGACACCTTCCACGTGTCTCAGTTGAGGAAGTGTATAGCCGACGAGTCGGCAGTAGTGCCGCTCGAGGATATTTAGGTGGATGCGAGCCTGAATTATGCTGAGAGACCAATGGCGATTCGGGATCGGAAGATCAAGGTTTTGAGGAACAAGGAGGTACCGTTAGTGCAGGTCCAGTGGCAGCATCGGAAGGGGTCCGAACTGACGTGGGAGACAGAGGCGGAGATGCGGGAGCAGTATCCGGAGTTGTTTTCGGCATGAGACTTCGAGGGCGAAGTCTGGTTCTAGTGGGGGAGAATTGTAACATCCCGAAATTCAGGTACATCTCTTATACCCTTCTTCTTTTCCTAGTTGTCAAGTTTGGCCCTTAAAAAGGAAATGCTAGGCTTGTGAGTACGCTGGGCGTACTGAGGAGTACGCTGCGCGTACTCGCGCGCTTAATTTATACGCGGATTCATCCGGGTACGCTGGGCGTACCCAAGGTTACGCCGGGCGTAACCGGCCCAGAAGAGAAACCCTAATTCCTTGAGCCTCCCTATTTAAACAACCTTATGGCCCTTTTGTTGGCCACCTTTTCCAGAGCATTATCCTTTCAAAACCCTAGATCTCGTTCATATAGCAAGGGAGTGCCTAGGAGAGCCTTGTAGTGTGTTCTTGGCCATTTGGAGCAAAGTGAGAGCCTTGGAAGAGGAAGAGTTAGAGCTCAATCTTGTGGATCCGAGATTAGCAGTGAAAGAAGCTTCATTTGGAGGTAAAAAGCTTCAAGCTTTACATCTTTTCTGTTCATACTTTGTAAAGAGAAGTTTTAGGGTTTTTGTCCCCAAGTTCATGACTTTATGAGTATAAGGTGTTCCATGGTCCGAGATCTGTCCCCTTTCAGTAGTATTTGTGTTTTAGATCCATAAAGTTTCCATCTTGGTCGTTGATATGAGGACATGCTAGAGTTTTGAGCTTTCTAGGGCTAGAAGTGGTATATTTTGGGTGTTAGTGACTTGTTCAGCCATGCAAAGGCTTAAAGTCATCGACTTTATGGATTAAAAGGCTTAGAAACGGTCAGATCTAAAAGTTGGACGTGAGTCTTAACTGTTTAAGACCTCAAGAGCTAAGGGACTAAAACTGGGAGTTACGCGGGGCGTAATCCCAGTACGCGCAGCGTAAGGGGTCGCGCACCCCGTTTCTGTGAGGACGCCGGGTACGCCCAGCGTACATGTTTGGTACGCGCAGCGTAACCCGGAGGGTTGACTTTTGTTGACTTTTAGGGTTTGGTCAACTTAAGAGCCTTTGAGCCATGTGAGGGGTAAAATGGTCTTTTACCCTTCTGAGAGTACTAAGAGGAGGAATAGTCTAGCCTTGAGAGATGTATTGATTCAGAGTGTTTATTTCATATGATTAGACGGAGGCTAGACCCGATTTTACAGAGTTCGAGCTTTACCGAGTTACCCGAGGTGAGTCTTCTCACTATACTGTACCTGGAAGGGTACCTATGTGTGACCGGAAGGTCTTGTATGCTATGAGATGCATGTGCTATATGCGGTTATATGATATGTATGTGGTATATGCGGTTATATGATATGTATGTGCTATATGCAGTTATGTGATATGTATGTGCTATGTATGTCATGTATGATATGGACCGGAAGGTCAAGATGGTATGGACTGGAAGGTCAAGATGATATGGACCGGAAGGTCAAGAGGTTATGGACCGGAAGGTCGATACGGGTAGGGCCGGAAGGTCTACCGGGATTTGGGACGAAAGTCCCCTGAGACACATGGATCGGAAGATCCTATAGAGTTATGGCCTGGAAAGGCGTATGTGTGGTATGTGGTATTTTGGGGAACTCACTAAGCATTTATGCTTACAGTTGTTGTGATATGTGTTTCAGGTACTAGCGAGGACCGTGGAAAGGCGCCGGCGTGATCCGTACACACTGAAGAGGATTTATGATTATGAGATCTTGGGACATGTTTTTATTATGACACAGTGATACTTTATGTTTTGTGATTGTCATGTGGTTGAAAGTATGATTTGGAAAATGAAAAATTGTTTCGAAAAAAAAAATATTACGTTGTTACACTTTCAACAATGACAAGATCAAACAAATGTGCACTCCGCACCATACTAATTTGTTCGATAATTGTCAAAGTGACATTGATCAACAAATTAACCCCATTACACTTAAATAATATTAGTGATATAAAATCACCAACAAAACTCTCCCATTTAAGTGTAATCTTGATTAACTTAAAATAAAATCATAACAACAACAAACTGATGCATAAATGAAATATCGTGACGATTGAATTTCATATTAGTATATTATTAATTCAAAATATTCGTATATCAGGGTGTCACTAAGGATTGAGCCTTTATATTCTATGCGAATACATGAAGATGATATACACAATAGTTTTCATTCTCAAAGTTCTAACTTGACATTATATTTTACTAGCTTGTGTCCCATCCTTCAATAAGCATATCAAAGCCAAGTCCCAACTTCTTGAAGCAGCTAAACTTCATGCTTATATAGGTAGTTCTTTTGTTCTTGCACCTGAAAATGCAATTTTTCAAAGAACTATTAAGAAATAAAATTTCAACCTCCTTAACTTGCAGTACTAAACACATACCTTGGGATGATAATAAAATATGTTTCAATATTCAAATATCAAGCTTTCCACATTGAATTCAACATCTAATATTGCATTAGATGGGAATTGGGTATCTTAATGTAAAAGATTTTAGGTGGACTATAAACCCATCCCTACAGCCGCCTTGTGCACAAGATCTCTAGCTAACCCTTTGGTAAAATGATCGGCTAAGTTCAACTGAGTTCTCACAAACTCCACATATATCACACCAGTCATGATGAGCTCACGAATCATGCTATGTATAACACCTAAATGTCTAGACTTCCCATTATACACTTGACTATAAGCCTTAGCCAAGGTTGCAACACTATCACACCTGATAGAAACGATAGATATCAGTTTGGGCCATAATGGAATTTCATAAATCAAATTCCTTAGCCACTCAACTTCTTTACCAGCAGCAGACAATGCAACAAACTCAGACTCCATGGTTGCGTTAGTAATACAAGTCTGTTTCTTAGATGCCCAAGAAATGGCACCACCTCCAAGAAGAAACACCCAACCACTTGTAGATCAGTGATCCTCTAAGTTGTTAATCTAACTGGCATCTGAATAACCTTCCAAAGCATAAGGATATCCACTATAAGTTAAACCATAATCCATGGTCCCTTTCAAATACTTGAATACTCTACTCACAGCTTGCCAATGATGTGAACTAGGATTACTAGTATATCTGCTAAGCCTTCCCACAGCATATGCTATATCAGGCCTAGTACTAATCCTGACATACATTAGACAAACAATAGCCCTTGAGTATTCAAGTTGAGACACTGGGGATCGTTTATTAGGTAGAAGCTTAAGACTAGGATCTATAGGAGTGCTAACAGGAGAACAGTTATCAAAGTTAAACTTTTTCAATATCTTCTCAATGTAATGAGATTGAGAAATTGAAATCCCCTTGTTTCCTTGTTTAATTCTTATGCCAATAATTACCTCATCCTCCCCCAGGTCTTTCATTTCAAAACTAGATGATAAGAATTTCTTGGTTTTATCAACATGTTCTAAGTCGGTACCAAAAATCAACATATCATCCACATATAGACAGATCATAACTCCTTTACCAGAAGTATCAAATTTGCTATATACACACTTGTCAGCTTGGTTTAATGCAAAACTATTAGACACGACAACATCATCAAACTTTTGATGCCATTGTTTTGGCGCTTGTTTCAAATCATATAATGATTTCTTCAACTTACACACTTTGTGTTCATTTCCAGGCATTATAAACCCTTCAGGTTGTTTCATGTATATTTCCTCATCCAAGTCACCATTCAAGAATGCAGTTTTCACATCCATTTGGTGAATCACAAGATTATGTATAGCTGCAAGAGCTAATAATAATCTAATAGTGGAAATTCTGGCAACAGGAGCATAAGTATCAAAGAAATCAATGCCTTCCTTTTGTCTAAAGCCTTAGATAACCAATCTGGCTTTATATTTATCAATTGTGCCATCCACCTTCATTTTCCTTTTGAGGATCCATTTACATCCTAATGCCTTGCAACCAGGAGGTAAATCAGACAATACCTGTGACACCAGTCAAATTTTGGTCAAAAATAAATTGATCAATAATCATAATTGGGATAAACCAAGTGGTAGAGTTTGTAACAAGGTTTCCAAAAACATAAAGAACACTAAAATCCGAGTTATAACGAAGAAGTTATGACCAATCGAAAATCCGCGACAAAACCGGCAAAACACTATTCAGTGTAAAAACTGAATTTTCGATAAAAGGCTTTTTAGCCTTAACAATCTGAATGAAAGTTGTAGTTTATATTAAACCGAGAACTTTCATAAAAAGAACGGAAAAATATGACTTCGTATGAGGAAGTTATGATTTTTCTAAGTTTCGGTATAGCAGTGTACAGCTAAAAACTCGAAATAAAGATCGAGCGATTTTTAGCCGACACAACCTAAACGAGAATTGAAGATCTCGTCGGTAGTAGTACAACGGTAAAAAGACAGACAAAAACGGACGTCGTATGAAGAAGTTATGAATTTATAACGGATTCCCGTCCCGGTCTGTTTAAAATAATAATATTAAAAATAAGTTCAAAATTAGCCGACGAAGTCTAAACGAAAGTCGTAGAGTATGATTTTACCTACGCGTACATATAAAGAATGCCAAAAACGGAGCTCGTATGCGAAAGTTGTGATTTTCGCATACGAGCTCCGTTTTTGGCATTCTTTATATGTAACAAAAATAAAGAAAAAATGGGAAAAACCGGGCAATTTCGCATGCCACGTCACCCTCGCACGTGGCAGCTGCTGAGTGGACCGAACCCATGCGTGGCACCTCCTGATTGGACCGCAGCCGAGGTCCACTTAGAAGCGAACAACTTCACATGAGATGCCCCAGAGACACCCTTCGGACACCCTCCTTCGCACGTGGCCCCTTCCCATTGGACCGAGGTTTGGTCCAATCTGAGCCTAGCACCTTGCGAGCCTTCGGTCCGAAGTAAGCCACCTGTCCGACGCATGTCAGCTTCGCATAGCTCTGGGTCCGAACCTTCGGACTATATATATGCATGCGAGGGCTTCCGAATTTTTACACTTTTTCACCCTAATTTTCATTCTCTTTCACATTTTCCACTCCCCTAAGCTCATATACAACCCCTAAAGCCCCGGTATCAAGTCTCGAACCCTAAGCAAGCCTCGAAGCCTCGAGATTCCCGAGAAGTAACCTCTCTCCTGTCGAAACTCTGCCCAATTTGAGCCGGTTTCTCGACAAATAAACTCCTTTTCGTGAAACGAAACTCTGTCCGGTTCACCACCTATCAAGTGAGTACATACCCCCGTATTTTCATAATTTCTACTGTTTTAAGGGGGGGGGGGGAATACAAGCATAACACAAGAACTTTGTGTTATAAAAATCATGATTTCAAATCATGATAAAACAACATTAAATCATTAAAAATACTCAAAACATAAACTTTTTACCATCTTATATTTTTCCCTAAAATTCATATTTGTATATATATATGTATATAACTAAGATTTAAAAGGCTTAGGACTGATAACTTATTCTAGGTCATTTTCCTTGTTTGGATGTGGACTTAAAGTACCGGTTATTTGTCTGAATGTCGTTTAAATTTTACTTATATATAAAATTATATATGTATATAAATATAATAGTTATTTCATCAGTTTAACTACCTTTGTAACATGCTGAGCAAGGGATTACATGTGAACATGGTTAAATACACATTCAGAAAGTACATATAAATTATAATAGGTATAATTTATACATAGAACAATAATTCATGATTCAAGTATACTAGAATACACTGTTTTACAAGAAACCAGGGTTTTGACTCAGAACAAATCAAGGGTTTACACTTATCAAATACATGTTTGGAAAACTAATTCAAGAATATACTATCAATCATTATTTCAGAATGATTGGGTTTTCAAAACTAATATACATGTAACGTTTAATATGCTTTTTATGAGACTCTATATTCAGGTTGTTTAATTCATTTTAGACAACATAGGAAAGTCATGACATTATAACCAGAATCTCCAGCCGGGGATCGAAACAAGTGTGTGTAGATCTATATCAGGAATTGACAACCTCGCACTTAGGCTGCTAGCTACAGTTAGATGAGTGACAATTGCTATCACCAGTTTAAACGCCCACAAAGCATTTGTTTCAGGCCATCCGTCATAGTATGGTTATAATAAAAACTACTCATTAAAAAGGTATTAACAATACATTAGTGTATAAACAAATAAACGAAAGTACACCTTCAAAGTATCAGTTTATAGAATACAAAATACAATGGTTTAATACAGTTTCCATTAACACCTGGTGGAGCCAGGCACACTCTCAGTTTCAAGTTTTCATAAAGGAATACAAATACAAAACAGTAATACAAAGAGAACGGTTTATGGGATTAAACCACTTATCCAATGGAACTTAGTCACTCAATCTCGGTAAACTAGTATAACATAAAAGACCTTTAGTGGTTAATTCTATAATTCCTTAGTTGCTACATCATAGTTATACATAAGTAATGTCCAATTGACAGTAAAGTGTGTGACTTCCGCCTTACTTCATGTTCCTTGTTTGGTTGTGGGCTTAGGGCAGATACACCCAATTGACTGTCAATTCGATATTATGTTATGTATAATCAGTATAAACTAGGTAATTACAGAGGGAAACTATTGAGGTTATCAGTTAATCACCTCAGGAGATATAGGATTTCCTGGAGAAACCAGTGAACTTATTCAAAGAACTTAGGGTATACTTAACAAAGACTAAAATACTTATGAACTCACCAGCTTAAATGCTGATCTACTCTTTTCAAATAACTTGTATTCTCAGGAATCCAGTAGACAGGTACACTCCCGAAGCTTTTGAGAAGACTACCTAGTATCGTACCGCGACTCTTGTCTTCTGCTGTACCTACTTTAGTGTTAGAATATGTAATGTTTAAACACTTATGTAAAACTTATACTTATTAATACAATGGTTGTTTGTACTTTGATTACTATATTGCATGTGTTGTGATACTTACCTAAAGTCCTCCGCCCCCGAATGTTTCCGCCATTCTGGTTTGGGGGTGCGACAATACCCAAGTGTTGTTATGCATGATAGAATCAATCTCATCTTAAATTGTCTCTTTCCATAAATGAACATCCCTAGAAGCCATAGCTTCACTGAAATTCTTTGGATCCTCTTTAATATTAAAACAATATTGATGTTGAGACATAGTCTCATTCCTTGTTCCTTCAACTAAGTATAGTTGAAAATCAGATCGAAATGATTTAGCTTTTCTAGCTCTAGTACTCTTTCTAAGTTCAGGCACAGAACTTGTACCACCAGAAGCATCTTTAGCTTGAGTTGTGTTCTTGCTGAAAGATTGCTGAATCATGTCCCCGCCAGGGGCTGCCTCCCCTTGGACCCTGCTCCTGGGGGTGATGCCCCTGGACCCCCGTCAGTTCAAGGGCTTCGCCCCTAAATAGCAGTATACTTTCAACAATGACAAGATCAAACAAATGTGCACTCCGCACCATACTAATTTGTTAGATAATTGTCATAGTGACATTGATCAACAAATTAACCCTATTACACTTAAATAATATTAGTGATATAAAATCACCAACACCAACTGGATCAAGAAATAGCAAGGATGTTTTATACCGAAGGTTTACCTTTTAATATTGCAAGGAATCCACACTATCTCAGGGCTTTTCAATTTGCTGTTAACAACAAAATTGATGGTTATGTACCTCTTGATTATAATAAGCTAAGAACAACATTACTACAAAAAGAAAAATATAATGTTCACATGCTATTGGATCCACTTAGGTCTACATGGAAAGAAAAAGGTGTGACTATTGCGAATGATGGATGTAGTGATCCTAAAAGAAAACCTCTAATCAATTTCATGGCTACCTCAGGTAATGGTCCTTTGTTTCTAAAGGCAGTGAATTGTTTTGGGGAAGTAAAAGATAAATTTTATATTGCTGAATTGATGAAAGAAGTCATCAATGAAATTGGTCATCAAAATGATGTGCAAATTATTACTGACAATGCAACAAATTGTAAGGCAGCTAGAGAAATTATACGGAGTCAGTTTTCTCACATCTGTTGGACACCATGTGTTGTTCATACGCTTAATCTTACTTTGAAGAGCATTTGTTCACCAAAGAATGTGGAAACAAATAAACTAACATATGAACAGTGCAGCTGGATAAAAAAAAGTTCACGAAGATGCGCTTGCAATAAAGAATTTCATCATGAAACATAACATGAGACTCGATTTTCACCAAGTTTACTCCTCGCTTTTGGTTGCCGACACTCGCTTTGCTTCCATCATTATGATGCTCAAGAGATTGAAACTTATCAAAATTGGTCTTCAAGCTATGGTCATAAGCGAAGAATGGTCTTCTTATAGATTAGATGACACTGATAAAGCAAACTCTGTGAAAGAATATATTTTGAATGATGATTGGTGGGACAAAATAACATATATTCTTAGTTTCACTGGACCTATATATGAAATGATTAGAGTTTGTGACACTGACAAACGATGTTTACACTTGGTGTATAAGATGTGGGATTCTATGATTGAGAAAGTGAAGATTGAAATCTACAAAAAGAAAAACGTCTAACATCTCAAATAAGTTTCTTTTATGATGTTGTGCTTCATATTTTAGTGGCTCGATGGGCGAAGAATAACACTCCCCTACATTGTTTAGCTCACTCTTTAAATCCTTGGTATATGATTTTAAATTATACACTTGATTTCTAATATATATCTATGTCTTAACTTTTTAATGTTTTAGATATTATAGTGATGCATGGTTACTTGAGGATTCTAGAAGATGTGCTCCACATAGGGATGGAGAAATTTCACAAGAAAAGATGAAATGTTTTCGAAGGTTGTTTCTTAATGATGATGAGTATAGCAAAGTCCATGATGAGTATGCGATGTTTTCAATGAAGAGTGGTCCTTTTGAGGATTTGACAAGCATTTCATAGATGGCTACTATGGAACCCAAGAAATGGTGGGTTAACTTTGGCGCTCAAACTCCATTTCTCCAGACTTTGGCTTTTAGATTACTTGGACAACCTAGTTCTTCTTTTTGTGCCGAGCGTAATTAGAGTACTTATGCACTTATTCACTCGCTTAAGAGGAACATGTTGACTACAAGTCGTGCTCAAGACTAGGTTTACATCCACAATAATCTCCGAATTTTGTCAAGGGATCCGAATGATGATGTAAAGATATGGGATGTGGGTAGAGATGCTTTTGATTCAATGGAAGATGTAGGGTATTTGAAGGTTTCCGATCTCTCACTAGATGAACCGGATTTTGAAAGTGATTTGATTATTGATAATTAATTTCCTTTGAAAGATTTTGTATTTTTGGAGTTTACACTTTACATCAATATTATATATATATATATATATATATATATATATATATATATTGGAATTTCTTGAATAAATATATGTTTTTCTATATTTTTATATTGTCGTATCTCTGCCGTATCCGTATCTTGAATTTTTGAATTATGTCGTTTCTCGTTTCCGTTCCGTATCGGTTTCCCGTTGCCGTATCTGTTTCCGTGCAACTTAGATTAGAGCTATTGTTTTGTATTGATTGTGCATGAGGTGAATTGATCTTGGTAGGGTTTATCAAAAATAAACCCTTGCCTCTTGAAAATTTTGATAGTTGCTAAGGTTTCTTGAAACCCTAGTCTCCTTGCCTATTTTCGAAAATCCCTAGTGTTGCCTTAGGGTTTCTACTTTCCTTAATTATTATTTTAAATGCCTTAAAATTTGATAATTTAAACTTGGTAACCCTAATCCTAATTTTCGAAAATTAGAAGGATTAGGATAAATTTTGAATTATTTAATTAAACGTATAGTTAAAGATAATTATTTAATTACTAAAATGATTTAATCCAAATAATTAATTTTTAACCTTCTGTTTTAAAAGATTTAAAATACACCTTATATATATATATATATATATATATATATATATATATATATATATATATATATATATATATATATATATATATAACGTTCCAAAATTACTAAGTAAAAATTTTGGTTTTAAACAACCAAAACAATCATAATTTCATTCATTCTAAAATCATCAAAGTATAAAATAGTATCAAATAATGATCCAAGTACAAAACAAATCATAGATGCGGAATATCGGTGGATGTTGTACGACCAAGTCTCTTTCCTTTCGAACCAAAAGTACCTAAAACATTTTAAATATAAACCGTAAGCACAAACTTTTCATAGGTGAATACATCCACCACAAAGTCAACTATAAACTGTCAATATTTATATACCTAAAAAAGATAGCAACAATTTTGATTGATAATGAAAAAGAAATGCCAAATATTGATGTTCAATATGGCTTATTCCCAAAATGTTTGGTAAGAATTAAGAATTTAAACTTATTTACCATTAAATTAAACTGTGAATTTAATAAAATATAATAATAAATTAATTTGTTTTCTTTATAATACAGGTGACAATAGTATCATATTTTTTGTTTGACAAAGGACATCCAAAAGCATTTTCTTTGCATAAAAGGAAATGTCTTTATTCAAAATTAAATGGTGGTCAACAAATAATTTTGAAGATAGTGGAGTAGCTTTAATGAGACACGTGGAGTGTTTTCAAGGATAGGCTTAAGGCATATGGTATTGTGACATTAAGATTGATCAAAAGCAACAAAAAGAAACATTCGCTAAGCTCAGAGTTAAGTATGTCACAAAACTATTTGTAAATGACATCAACATAATGAGCAAAAAAATTGTGGATGAAGGATTGGAATTTTAGAAATTACCAGAAGCAGAGAAAAAAATATTGGTGAAGTATGGAATGGAGAAACAGAAAGAAAGATTTAAGCTTATGGAAGATGTTTAGAAATTGCATGAATATGAACAAACAGACTAAGACTGATTAACTTAGGTTTTATTTTGTGAATAATTTTCTTGCTTTTATTGTGTGGTATCATTTTGTTGGACAAGAATACTAGTTATGTTGTGTGGTGTGGTGATGAATTTAGTGTTTTAAGGTTTTGGATGATGTTTAGAAATTTCAAGAAAATGAACAAACAAGCAAAGCATGATTAATGGAGCTCTTATATTGTTAAACAAAATTGTTACTTTTAATATAATGGGTACCGATTAAATTATTGTTAGAATAACTATGAAATTTGACTTTATATATAATTATGATTGTTACAAATTTAAAATGAAATATCAAGATTTTAAATAAATATCAAACTGTGAATTATACAATTTACAATCAATCTCTTGTAATAATACTTAAAAAAGTAGAAACAAATATTAAAGTACTAAACTATGACTATTTATTAAAGGGATATATACACTAAAGTTCCAATATTTTCATCAATTTGACAAGAAAGTCCTAATTTTTTTTTACAGTAAAGTCCTAATTACCGGCAGTTTTTGACACTTTTACCCTTTTTTTCCGGTTAGCCGGTAATTAGGACTATTTTGTCAGAAATATAAAGTTTAGGACTTTCTTGTCAAATCGTGAATTAGGACTTTACTGTCAAAAAAATAAAGCTTAGGACTTTCTTGTCAAATCGTTGAAAATATTAGGACTTTAGTGTATATATCCCTTTTTTTGTTAGAAATTTAATGGTATGATACTCTTTAGGCATAACAATTATTAAAACCTTCTCTAGTTAGCTAGATCCTATTGAAATCCTTAACGTTTGCTTCTTGTTAAATAGTTTTTTTAATCTCAACAAATCGATATTAAATGGAGATAATCAAGAAAGAAAGAAAGAATCCGGGTTGTGTTGGCTTTTTGCAGTCCCAAAAAATGGAGACTAAGAAAACGAAAAAAAACAAAATTGTCCTTCGTACCCCTTCTCCACATTCACTCCCTGTTGACTAGGCATGTGTTGTTTGTGTTTGTATAATTTGTCCCCACTTTTTAGTTCAAGATTTGACGGCGAAGCAAGAAGAAAGTTTTACAAGTCTTTTCACCCTTTCTCGCTCTCTCTTTTGCATCTGTTTCTCCTGATCATGATTGTATTAAGTTAAAGATGATGATGGTAAGAAAAATAGTGGTGTTGCAACAAAAATCACAATTAAAAGTTCTTAGGTTACAAAAATACACTAAAGTCCCAACATTTTCAACGATTTAACAAAAAAATCTTAAACTTTATTTTTTTGACAATAAAGTCTTAATTCACGATTTGACAACAAAGTCCTAAACTTTATTTTTTTTGACAAAAAAGTCCTAGTTACCGGCTAATCAGAAAAAAATGGTAAAAGTGTCAAAAACTGCCAGTAGTTAGGACTTTACTGTCAAAAAAATAAATTCTAAAACTTTCTTGTCAAATCGATGAAAATATTGAAACTTTAGTGTATATATATATCTCTTTATTAAAACATGTGTTAAATATTTAAAAAATAAATTCAATGAACATGGTACATACTATTATTTTAACTTTAATCTTGTCGAGGAAATAGAAATTTTATTTTATTTTTAAATATTAAACTATGAACAAGAAGATATATAAACGAAGTATAAAATATTTGAAGCAACTTAATATGAAATAAATAGGAAAAATTAAAAACTTGCAAAATAATACGATGATTAAAGTTAAAGAAACAATAATAATTAAAATGAGACACTTAACAAAAAGACTACTATATAAAATCGTAATATATAAATATATTGGATACCACTAATAATTTTTTTAAATACTACAAAAGTTATAAATAATTTAAAAATATCAGATGGTCTAATTTTAAATAATACAAAAAATTAAAAAAAAATGAAAAAATTGTAAAAAAAATGTTTAAAAAGAAATAAATCATAACATATATTTTCATTATAAAAATATGTACATGATATACTTGTTGCTTTTGCAAACGAATAGGGTCCAATTATGTAATACTACCAAAATACAATAAGGCGATGGCAATTTTGTAATTATAATAATAAAAGCCAAAAACATTCTCGTAGGATTCAATTCTTATAACCATTCTTTACCCCCCTTTCTAAAAAACCCACATTCAGAAACCTCAATTTCAAACCACTGATCAAACAAACAACGAAAAATTCTTCAAAAAATCAAACACAAAATGGCTTCAAAATCAAAAGGAACTACATCAACTACAGACTCTTCAGAAAAAACGATCTCCAAAGAAGCAAAACAGAAGAAAAACATGGAAAAAGATCAAGTAGAAGCAAATAAAATGTCAAGGTTGAAATCGAAGATATCGACAACAGATTCACAACATCTAACCATCAAAAATGTCAAAATGGAAAAACAAAGTGCATCAGAAAGTATTTCTTCAAAAGCAAACCCTATATTGAAGTTAAACATCAAAACAAACACGATAACAGAAGGTATTTTTTTTCGAATGTTATTATAATGTTTAAATAAACATGGATTGCTTGTTATAGTGTTGATATAAATATAAAACACATTGTTACTAAAACATTTTGAACATACATCAAGTTAATCTAGGTTATTGAGTAGATATATGATATATTATTCGATTTATTTCAAATGAAATTGTTGATTATCAAAATAAAATGTAAATATATGCTTTAATATATGTTTAATGGTCATTTTTTATATAACATTTCAATATATATTAAGATGAAACTATTAGTCTGACTAAATATATACTATATTAAACTGTGAATAAAAGATATATATGTTATTTAGTTATATTACATGAGGAAAATGTGTATATATGATTTGTCAAAAAGTAAATGTAAAAATTAATATCTTCTTTACATTTATATACAGAAACATAAATGTGTATGATGAGTCATGATAACATTTAAAGTATATATCAAAATATTAAACTCTGAATTTTAAGGATACTGTATTTGTAGTATATATCAAAATGGGAGCTGATTTGTACACAACAATTTTTCTCCATACACAACAATTGATGCTTTAAATTGTTGTATTGTACAACTCTATAATGCATAAATCGTTGTTTATGACAAAAAACTGTTGTGTACGAATCACTTTCCTATCAAAATATTAATACTACATATGTTTTTTATTTTAATTGTTAATGGAATTACAGAAACATATATAGAAGAACAAATTCAAAACGTATTAATGGATGTTCAAAGAACAAAACAAAGGTAAAATAAAAGCCAAACTATAAAAGTTTAAATAATATCTTAAACTTTGAATGTACTTACATTTCTTTTAAATTTAAATTGCAGGATTCAAAAATGAATCAACAGACAACGTCAATGACATGAATATGGCATTAGTTGTTGTGGAAAACAAAGAGGAAGGAGATGCTAATAAAGACCAAACTCATGTAAAAAAAACGAACAATGAAAATAAAGCAAATAGCAAGAAAGAAGACTGCAAAATCAATGCAAAAAACAATGAGAAGAACAAGGTCTCAAACATCCAACAAAAAAGACGAAGAAACACAAAGTATTAGAATTTTAATAGAATATAAACTAGAAGAAGCCCTTTGTGCCGTTGGCGCCGAGTTGGATGTATTTTTTACTTTGTTGTTAAAGCTTTGACGGAATTAAGATAATGTTTTGTAAAATCGTTATTTTAGAGTTGGTTGTAGAGAGAGTAAAGTTTATCATTTTCTTTACATAATTCTTTAACAATTTACCATATCATACTTCTATCTTATATCAAAATGTAACATTAAAATTATTAATGTACCGAATTAATATTTTATATATATATATATATATATATATATATATATATATATATATATATATGCTTACCATTTTTTCGAGTTCTTACATAAACAGTAGAATACTAAAAGAAAAAAAACAAAAAAAAAAAAGAAGTAACCCAAATTTATCCTTTATAAATCCATATATAGATAAATATTTTTATCATTTATCTAATTAAATAATTATTAAATCAAGGGAAAAAGAAGCTAGGGAAGAAATTGACAAAAAGTGAAAAAATGTGACGAAAAATGTCAAAATGAGTAAAGTAATTATTAAATGAAGAGAAAAAAAGGAGATAGTAAAATGACAAAAAGTGAAATAAAGGTACGAAAAGTGACAAAATGGGCAAAGTTTGGTGGCAAAAACATGAAACCAAAAAGGTTCTTCTTCCCTGAGATTTTGTCTTTTAATATATATATATATATATATATATATATATATATATATATATATATATATATATATATATATATAGTAAAGATGAAATAAGAAGGAAAATTTTGGTAGGAAGGAAAAAAGAAACAAGGAAAAGAAAGAAGAAAGTATAGAAGATGAAATGGAATCACCTTTCTAATTTTATATTACTGAATTTGTTTATATCAATGGTTTTAGTTTCAAAATCACCATTAGAGTACAAGACTTTACCGGTTTGGTGTCATTTACGTTATTTGATCGTAACGCAAAGATACTCCTTGAAAAAACTGCACAAGAGTTGCTTGAAAATTATAATGAGATGATCGATATTAGCTTTATTTATATAAAACTAATTTTAACTTTTTGACTATCTATTTTTATAACCGTTTATTTGTTTTAGTAATGTAATATGGAGATTTATCCATTTGCTTTGAATATACTTTTGGATAAAAAGTTGGCGTTCAAAATTCAAAATTCAAATGATAATTTGAAGAACAAACTTGATGGTTATGAAATCTCAAAGTTCATTGTTAATAATACAATCATTACTCAATTGAAAAAAAAAATTAACATCAAATAGGTAGCATATGAATTTATTTCTACATTAATGATGCTCTTTTTGCTTATTGTTTTTTTTTTGTTTTACGGTTATCATCATTGAACTCTAAGATGATTATTGAGGATAAAATCAAACATACTATCTTACCATCATCAAATCATTTGAGATGATTACCGCCAATAACTACTTCAGTCAAACAACCTATTGGAATTGTTACCACCACTGAATTATTTGAATGATCTTCTTCAAAAGATAGTGTTGCTGCTCCTTCCCTGAAGATCCCAAAAATGGAAAAGCTCGAATAAGTTTAAGTCATTCATCATTATTTGACATTTTAGTTTGAAGACTTTTTTTATTAGTTTTTATTGTTTGCTTATTGATTTGTTTGACAAGTAATTTGTTTTGATTTATAAGTTTATGTTTATTTTCATATGTTCCTATAAATTTTCTTTTTTAATTATTATGTGTTCCCCCGCGTTTAAAGCGAGTTATAATCTAGTTTAAATAAATAAAAGAAACTAATGAGATTTAATTTTGGAAATTTTGAAATTAAAAGGTAAGTTTGTTAATGAAATTGATATTCATTTATTACTACATTTATTGCAATTATTACATTAAAATATTATTTGGAATTTAATAAAATAGAAAAACTTATAAAATGACATGTGGAAAAAAAATTCAAAATAAACATAAAATGACATTTGGCAAATTGAATGAGAGTATGACAAGTGGCAAAAAAAATCTTTATTTATTAGAGAGGATAGACTAACATGTTCGTTTATCGATTTCTATTTCTGATGTCTAACTAGATGGGAATCATGCGCGCCTTTGGCGCTGGGTTACTGTAATTTTTTTTCTTTCAGGTAGTTAGCGTACGATGGTTTGGAGTCCATCTGCGTCATGAGTTCCTTCTTGTAGCTTTGGTGTTCCCAGCTTTCGTCCTGCATGTTTCTGAGTGATAGTTTTTTGGCTTCATAATGGGCAATGAGGTTGGTTAGGATGGTTTCCATTTGTTTGGGTTTCATTTTTGTTCTGTAAGTTGTATGATGCTATTTCTTGCATATAACCCTTCAGTTATTTTCCTAAAAAAATAAGATAACAAAATGGAAGTCAATAATTTCATTTGCAAATCATCCATGGAACAAAAAACAATATAGATACAATGAAAGGAAGTAAGGGCAATGGTCAGTTCAAATTGTTATAAATCATTTTCAATACATATACTTCTTCATGAAGGTCCTATTTTGTCATGTTTCCACCTTAAGAGCCAAAATGGATAAAATATACCAAAGCAATAACTAGTTGTAGTTTACCAACTAATAAGTAGTTAGGAGTGGTTTCTTCAAATAAACATAATCAAGGTGTTTTAATTGAATATAAATAAATGTTGATTAAAAAATCAACCATAATAAATGAAAATGTTTTTTTTTTGCCAAATGTCATGTTCTCCTTTAGTTTAACACATACTTATTTTGTAGGATTTTTTGATTTTTCCTTTTTCCACTTGACATTTTCTTGTGCTTTCTATTTTGTTAACTTTAAAAGTAAATTCCAAATTTTATGTTGGTTTATTTATATTATGTAGAATGTAGAATCATTAAATTAAATTTCACTAACCATAAGAGAAAGGTTTTCTTTTGTGTACAACCGTCGTTAATTTTGATAGTAAACACTATGAACTTAATTTATATTCACGTTCATTACAACTGCATGGATGAAACAACATCCGTTCACTTCTGGAACTGAAAGATGGTCAAAAGAAGAGAGGGTCTACATGCATAACATAAGGCAAAAATACCCGTACATCCTTTGATTAGAATAATGTTTGCAATCAGCCTCCAGGCACTGGACTTCAACAATGTAGCTTCCTGTAGAATAATTACCATCAACAAAGATAGTAAATAAAAGTCGTTTTGCTTTTCAATCGTTGGTTTCTTTTATATCCCAAAAAATGATAAAATACCATTTAGTAAAAACCTCATAAGCAGTCTTCGTTCGGAAACTCTCAATTTGTATATCCCACCAAATACTAAAATACCATTTAATAAAAACCTCATAACCACATTTGTTGAAGGGTATTAATTTATTCAATTTAACTCTTCTATTTGTTGTGATTAGCGTTAAAAGGAAAACAAAAATAAAAATAAAAATGTAACATCATCTTGCTCAACCAATTTCAGACTTTGAGTTTGAGGGGTATTTTGGTAATTTTGCACCGCCAACGTCTCTCCCGCTACGATTGAATCCTTGTGCCAAAATAAATAAAAAATTAGTAAAAATATATAAATAAATAAAAACATGTGGTATTTATAAATGGGGATCGAAATAACCTTCATAAAAATATATTAATGCCTAGCCGTAGGTGTATGCCAATTCAACTCCGAATCAAGATCCAATCTCAGCAGCAAATCACAAAAAAAGGGTAAACACACACATACTCAAATACACATGAGCAACATAAGTGATCATATTTCAAAAAAGAATCTGTATTGTTGCTCTTCTATTGAAATTAAAAAAAAATTTAAAAACCAAATTTTAGTAAACGGTTAAACATACATGAACAAAGCGTACACACACACATCAAAATTAGTGTAAGAGTTAAAATTTGAAAAAAAAAAATCGCCCATGTTACTCATCTATTGAAGAAAAAAATTTTCAAAAAAAGATTATAACCTTTTATTTTGGACCAAAATACCCTTGCGTTTCAAAACATTCCAGAACCGCTTCAACCTTATTCGCGTAAAGTTTCTCAAAACCATTTCCATACTAATTAAAACCTAGTAACCTACTTTTCAAAAAATAAGTTTCACAGAGCATTCCAGTGTCGTATAAGTTGGAAAAGGCTAGGACATTCTCCTAACATGATAATAAATACTAAATGCAGTTAAATAGTTTTTTATGAAAAAAAATTCATGATTGAAACTATTGGACATGCATTTACATTTTCACAGTCAAGGGGAAAATAATAAACCTGTCGATGGCTGTTTATGGTAACTCTTGATAGGTATGATGCTCATGGCCATGAACATGGTACCTGTATGTGGTATCATATCAGGTTGCTCAGCTTGAAAAACCTCAGAGATTTTGTTCTTAAAATAAATTAGAAAAGTAAAAAATATATATATTTTAATTTAGATATGATGATAGATGGTGTACATAATTACCTCATTTCACATGTAGTTTTTGTTGACATATGAGGTTAATTGAATTTACCTTCACCCATTTCTGAAAGAAATTACACGTTTGATTATTGCGTTATCGGAAAAAAAAGGAAAATCTCACCAAAAATGAAACACCACTAACAAACTAACCTTGATTGAATTTGCAGGTATACCAACCATCCAAGGCATAAGAAACAAAGCTGAAATAGCAAAATGACCTATTAATATTCTAATAACACAAGAATCAGACTAATGGACCATTAGAATCAACATATGTTCCTTTGCTTTCTATTAAACAGGCTCGAGGCAGAAAAAGGAATTCATTTGAATGTGATATAATCATATAAAGATACAAAAGCTTTCAGGTGCAAATCTCAGAATTCGGTAAAACATCAAGCAATTAAAAACTATCCATAAAATTAGACGAGGAAATTAATTTTTTATACCTTCTTCCCACTTTCAATGTATTTGATGTAATATAGGATTGCAAGTAGGGTTACTGAAATCATCTTCTATTTAAGAGAAGAAAACATTAAAAGTTCCATCTCCATTACTTTTTTTTTTCATCAACCTAAACAAAAACAATCAGACGAGAAAAAGATGTATTAATAACAAAATACTGATATTGGCATTTCCACAAATAGTTGGAGTGCATTCCATAAAGTTAAATGTTGTGTAAATATAGATGTAGGTCCAAATAAAAATAAAAACCAATCATGCGTTTTTTGCCCCATTTTATTGTTTTTTCATTTACGACCTCTGTTTGATGTTAAACACATGAATTGTTGTTCAGAAAACACAACTGAAAAATTGATGCCTTTTACCTAATCAAAGATATGAAAGTTAACAGAATTTTCAGTGAGTAAATAGAGAATCATACATGAACAAACCTTCACCAGAAACATACCAGCAGGAATCGTGACTTACCATGGACACCATATAGTTGTGTCTGATGGTCAGCACCACCACTATGGACGGCTGCAGTCCTCCTTTTTTCTTCCCGTGACCAGAAAACAACACAGGGTCAGTCCTTTCAACCAAATACACTCAAAACAGAAAAATCGAAAGTAATCTAGAGTCAACTATTTATTAGTAGCAGGATCGGTCCGAGCAGTTCTGAGGGTCGGGGCTTATGCAAAAAAGAGGCCCTGCAAGTTAGCAAAATTTATAATCATTATTACTAATTTGGGTGAAGAAGACGACAGGGATTAGAGGAGAAAGTAAAAAATTGGGTGAAACCAAAAACACAGCAGAAACAGTGATGAAGTCTGGAGGGAAGTTACAATAAAATCAAACTCTAAGCTATTTCAAATTCAAAATTAGGGGTGAGATACCTGGAATTCGCAAGCCAACCTTGAAGCCCCTTTCAAAATCGACGAAACCTACATAAGAATGAAATGAAATTAGACGTAGCCAGCCGATGCAAAACCGGAACGAAGCAGAGTGATGTAAGGGACGATGATAGAGACGTTGGAGGGGTCTACGCTCCGCCGAGCACTTCCACCGACCGCCTTCGCGAACACCGATGGATGGATTAACCCGGTGGAAAGGAAAAGAAGCAAAGAAGAAGGAAGAGTAAAGAAGAAAGGGGAAAGAAATAAAGAAAGAGAAACGAACCGTATTGGAGGACAATGACGGCAAACCGACTTTGAGGAAGAGAAGATAAACATAAGCCAAAGCACAAGTTACAGTGGCAAAATAAGAAAGGAGAATACTTCGGTGTGCGGCAAAAATTAAAACCCAGAAGTGTCTTTAGAATGAGAATAAAAACTTCGGTGGCCAAACATGAAAGAGAAAAAAAGTTACTGTACCTCAAGTTTTTAACAATTAATAGTATATATAATCTTTAATTGGTTTGTATACCACATCACAATGGAGTTTTTTTGGCGTGCTTATATTGTCGATAAATAGTTACTAGGTGTAAGACCTATGTATTACATATGTTCATCTAAAAAAAACTAAATATGAAATTTTAAACATTTAAAAAGTTTAATTTTTTTAAGAAGTTTTAATTTAGAAATTTTAAATTTAGAAGGAAAGTTAATGAAATTGATATGCCTTTATTATTACATTTATTGCAATTATTATATTTATAAATTATGTAGAATTTAATAAAATGGAAAAAACCACAAAATATCATGTAGAAGAAATTTAATTGAAAATAACCACAAAACGACATATGGCCAAATCAATGAGAATGTGACATGTGACAAAAAGATTTTCATTTATTAGAGTAGATTTTGGCACAATGCAACGCGCAGGGACGGTGAATAGTTATTTTCCGGCAAATAATTTCCTTTTCTTGAATAGTTTCTTTTAGAGTTTAGGTTTACGATTTAGTGATTAGGGTTTTTAAGGTTTACGGTTTAATAGTTTCTAATAGGAAAGTTCTATTAATATTATAAGTACAAATTCTAATTGAAGTCTATTAGTGTTTCATTAAGAAAAATGTCATTTTGGTTGTAATGTCATATTTCTTTATTTGGATAGAACTCTAAACACCGATGACAAATAGTTTTCTTTTGACAAATAGGTTGTCAATCTGTTTTTTTTAGGATTTTTAACCAAATAGTTAAAGTCTTCAATTTTTCAGTTCTATTCCGATGATGATTTTTCGTCAAACACGGACAACTGAAAACTTCTAAGTAATATTCTTTTTAGAAGTTAGCATATCAATATTAGTAAAACAAATATTGTCATTTATGTCATTGTTTAATGTGGTTGATGGTGATTAGTCACTTTTGACTTTTGACGGGTGATTAGTATTTTGTTTTAGTTTTTTGAAGTCTACGATTTATGGTAAGTTACTTTATTTTGAACATTTTAATGTACTATAAAGCCAACCATTTATATTATACAACCTTATCTATAATTATTTTTTCTAAAAAGTAATTTAGTTTTACAAATTTATGTTAAACATCTTTATTATCCATTAAAAATAAAGTTCCAGTTTTTTCTCTAGAAAAACTCATTAAAAATAAAACATCAAATAATAAAAATACTTTCTTTAAACCTTCCAATTTCTTGTCCAGAAAAACTCATTAAAAATATCTATAAAATTTGTTTTCATATCTTGATTTGGTTACCCACATGAAGATTGGATGGTTGATTTTAGCTCATACTTTGACTGATTGACCATACACTCGTATATGTTGTTGACATATATACATAGCATGTCTACTTTTTTTAACAAAAAAAAAGACACTGTTTGCAGTTTTTTGGATTTTGTATCTGCTATGCTTAGATTTTCTTATTTTGCATTATATATCCGATGGATAGAGGGGTTGTAACGATCAGTTCAACAGTAACAATTGGTTTTGTCAAAAACAAATATTTTCTATGAATCCAAATTTGTTAGTGGCTTGGATAAACTCACCTATTGGTGTTGGTGGTGGCTTACTTATCTAGAAGAGCTGAATTTTATGTAAATAGACTACCTTTATTTTGATGTTGAAAGATTATATTCAATAGTTCCAGCTTTTATATATACAGTTAAACCTTTTTGGACTTAAAAGCTTTGAATTTGTCTTTGAGGAGATTAGCTTCAGAGAGAGGGTGTCATTGTTAATTGTGATGAATTATATAAAGGAAAGATAAATTAATAGAACTAAACAAAACCTACATGTCTCTTACTTCCAACAAAGTTGGATTTGACCTGGATTAAATATATTACAAATTTTTGTTGAAAAAAAAATATTTTATTTCAAAAGGACCTATCCAGAAGCAAAGAGCTTATAAGAAGGCATGTGTATGAGTTGCAACCACCAAATAAATTAGAGTAAATTATAAGATTCGTCCCACATTCAAGTGTCAAATTTCACATTTAGTCCCTAATTTCAAAAATTAACTCGGATTGTCCCTGAGGAACAAAAAATGACTATTTTACTCTTTTCATTTCTTTTTTTATACCCCACCCCACTCAAACCTTCCCACTCATTTGAAGTTTCAGGAACCATACGTCCATACCCACAACCGCTGGCCAGCTACCCACCAGCTACCATCTCCGATTACCTAATCGCAGGCTAGCTACCCACGGAAAATTTGTAATCCAGAAACCTAACAACCCCAACAAAACCATACACCTCTCACACTCTCGATCTCCCTACTTCACCACATACGTTTTTCCGGCACTACTACCACCAACCAACAAACATCAGAGAAAATGAAGACTTACAACCACCACCTACTTCTGACCATCAGGTACCACCAGCCACTTATTTTCAGCTGCAACAACCACCACCAGTCACCATCGACATATCCTCCTTTCACCCCCGACAAGCACCACCGGGTAGATTTGTAAACGGGGAAGATATAGTGTTGCATTTGGAGTGTAGATATGCAAACCCTTGATAGTGTGATGGCGATAGTCGAAGGGAGAATACCTCCGACCTACAAATAAGAGAAGATCTCCGAGTAAATCTGAAAATATCTCCAAGTAATGGTGGTATAAATATGAGAAGACATAGTCGTTTTCGGAGTGCCGATCTACGTCGACGGTAGTGAGAGGAATCTTGTGACGATGCTGGGAAGATGATGATGTGCAGGTGTAAACGGTCGACGGTGTGCAGGTGGCGATGATGTTGAAGGTGCAGGTGTGCAGTGTGCATGTGATATGCAGGTGGAGACGACCAACAGTCTTCTGTTTCTCTCTCCTGGTAGCTCCGACAACAACTGTGTTGGCGATGGCGGTGGTGGCTCAGGCGAACCATATCTCTCTAACTCCGAAGAATGGTTGAAGGTGTGGGTGGTGTTAGGGTAGAAGATTGTGTTGGTTGGCCTATTTTTTATTAGGAACTAAACGTGCAATTTGACATTACAGGGATGGTTCGAGATAATTTTTGAAATTAGGGACTAAACGTGCAATTTGACACTTGGACGAGGGACGAATCGTGTAATTTACTCAATAAATTACTACCACTAACATCAAATGGGAAACTTAGCCAAGAAAACACCTACCAAACTGTTGGGTTTTCTGCTCTAACACCCCTATGGTGCACATAGAACCCTAATGCTTTGGATCTAAGTTTTCTCTAATTATACATGCAATATTCATTTTCCAAAGCATGAAGCCTAACTAGCATACAAAGGTGATATATGAATCATAAAAACTAGTTTGAAGATTACCTACTGATGTAGCTTGTAGAACTTGGCCTTAAAAGAGCTTAGCACTCCAAATGTGATGCCTCAAATGGTTCAAAAAACACCAAGAGCAATTGGAGGATTATTAAAGAGGTTTAGGAGACACCTAAAATCGGCTATACTCTTCTTGGAATGCAAGTGGTAACCGATTTTAGGGTTTATGGGTTACATATATAGTGTAGAATTCCAAGAGTCATTTGTAAACCCTAATTCTTACACTTAAACTTATGATCCAACAATTGATTTGGACTAACACTTCATGGACTTTCACATAGCTTAGTTCAACAAAAATCAATCATGGATCATTAGCCCAAACCATATGTATCACTGATTTACATAATCAGTCCCCGTTAATTTAATTAGTCTCTTTTAATCACTAAATTAATTCCAAATTAATTCTTGATCAATACTAATTAAATAATATGATTTCTCAATCAATATATTATACTTATAATATATGTCACAACTAGCAATTTTGGATTATGATTGTACTCATACACAACTACTCTCTCCATGTAACTTGATTTAAATGAATTATGTTAGGTCAAAGATGAACCTATTTTGAGTACACCCATAAGCAAAACGTGTGAGATATTGTAGCAACACCTTGTCAAATGTCATAATAAACCAAAAAGGGGCTAAAAGGTAAATTTGTGTTAAACAAATAAGGTGTTCGGCCATGAACATGGCATGACCAAACACACCTTAAGCTATGTGTTTTGGGCCTTCACAAAACCGATTTCTCCTTGTTTTGGGCTTGTCAAGATCGATTTCCCTTTTAATGGGGTGAAATCGGTCATACCCTGAATAAATTAATGTGTGTTCGGCCAATTCAAGGACTTTCCAGAGAGAGTATCATTTGTTTATTAGATATCAGTACGTAAAATATGCATTGGAAACTAAATTCGGCTTTACATTGTAATAGCCACCGAATTTCCATACAATTCATCCAAATACTCAGCATGTATCCATGCTATACCTTTTCCCTCTTAACCCACGACTGAAGATTCATGCCAATTCATTTGCACTTCAAAACTTTCCTCCATTCTCTCTGCTATTCCAGTCTCCAGACTATCTCAAGAACAAGGGTGAAGTTCTTCCAATACTTCCATCATCCAAGTAATTCTTGGGCTTTTGGTAAGTTATACAACAAACTCCTAGTGTTTATATACTTATTTATGTTCATTTCATACCTCCTTACACCCACAAATTTCGTGCATACACCTCCTAGGGTGTTAGGAACTTCAAGTGTTCTTCAAGAAAATCTTAGAGTTTGGCTCACAAACTCTTATCAACACTTCAAATCTTCCCACAAAAACAGCCAAGGTGAGCTTCATACCCCTTATTTTCGTGTTTTTCTATCTTTAGGGGGGAATACAAGCTTAGTTTTGTGTTTGATCTTAGTATTTATACTTGCATGTGTATATTTTCATGCTATTGTGTGTGAAATGCTATGAACTCTTGACAAACCTCCATGAACTCAAGATTTCATCTCGTTTTGAAGTTATTGCAAAATAAGTCACATTATGTAGCTTCATAAAATAGTTGGACATGATAAACATGTTTACAAATTTATCATGAAACTAAAAGAAATTACAAGAAAGGACCTTACTTGTCAAATAAGTGAAAAATGGGCTAAAATGATCATTTTTGAATAAAATGGGTCTTTTGTGTCATTTTTGGTATTAAAGAGATTAAAATGGTTATTTTCATAAAAATGAACCTTTTTATGTCATCTCCAAAAATTTTGGACTAAAATGGTCATTTTTGATAAAATGGACCAATTATGACAGATTTCATTTAAAATGGGCCAAAAAGGAATATTTAACAAACATGGGCCATTTTTAAACACTTTTGTAAAAATGGACCTTAAAATTAATATCTTAGTAAATTGGGCCATTTTCGACACTCATGGGAACTATGGATCAATCCTGACATTTTGGATAAAATTGAGCCATTCCCGACACTCGTGATAAAAATGATTACATTTTGTTATCTTATAGATTACAGTCGAACATATACTCTCGTAACACAATTTTATGGAACACACGATTTGCGTAAATTTTCGTTAAGGCTCTTGTGAGACACACCTTCACCCGTACCTACCTAGTGTACATAGTAAGACCTATAGTTATAACCAGAGTCTCCTGGAGGGAGAGCGGGAATTTGTGTATAGATCTATACGGGGTTGACATCCTACACCTAAGCTGCTCGCTACAGCTAGACAGGCCAGTCTAGGGCGACAAATGTCTTCTCAGAAACCGACGCCTGAAGAACGTCAAGACAGGCACTCTGTCATATTAGCATAGTTATAACAACTCACATAGAGAATAACAAAAATTAATATTTACGCGGAATATACAAACCACTCAGTTTTACCAAGTACAAACATTGTGTTGATTGTCCACAAGCATTGTGTTGACTGTCCACAAATATTGTGTTGATCGTCCACAAACATTGTGTTGATTATCCACATTACTCTGGTCTTAGGGTTTAAGACCACGATTTCTCATACACAAAAAATATTGGATTTTCTGGGATATACATACCACTCAGTTTTACAAAGTACAAGCATGGTGTTGAATATTTTGTACTATTCACATCTATCCGGTCTTAGGGCTTAAGACCACGAATTCTCATAACACAGAAAATACAGGATTTTCTGGGGATTACACTCTATACATTTTCCAAACAAGATAACACAAGAATACACATGCCAAAAATGCAAGATTTGAAACAAAACACACAAACTATGTTTACAGAAAATATCGGATTTTCTGGAGTTTACAAACTAACGCAAAGTTTTCATACAAACATGCTTATGAACTGTAATATCCCAAAAATCATGACCAAAAATTTCATTTTTAAAATCATTAATCAAACCATAATTATCAAATCATCTCAATTATAAACATAAGTCATTATATCAAATCAGAGTATCATTTCAAAACATATTCATTTTATCAGAGTAAAACATCCCAGGCTAAATTTCTTGGTGTGTGTCATGCGATCAACCCGAGCTCTTCCCTCCGCTACCGGAAGTACCTGAAACAAAAGCTGAAAGTCGTAAGCACGAAGCATAGTGAGTTCCCCAACCTACCACATACCATACACATAACCACATACTGGGACCCCGCCCGCTGCATCGGGACTAGCCCGGCATCGGACTTGCTCCAGCATCGGGCACCGCCCGGCATCAGGCCACGCCCGGCATCAGGCCCCGCCTAGCATCGAGCCCTGCTGGGTATACATATCTATTTCTCTTAGGCCCCTCCTGTCTCTGGGCCCCACCCGCTAAGCATATATAAACATATCACATAACACATAACACATAAACTAACATACTAAACTGTATTCCTGTTCTAAGGCCTCACCTATCTTGGGTCCCACCCCTGTCCTGCTACTGGTGAGTCATGGAACCCCGTCCACACTCCTGCTGATAGTGAGATACGGGCCCCCACGCACACTCAATTCTCTCCTATCTCGGGTCTCGCCCTTGCTCTGCTAATAATGAGATACGGAACCCCGTCCATACTCGGCTAGTGATGAGATATGGGACCTCGCCCACACTCACCTCCCTACCAGGCACATACATGTATCACACAGACAACAAGTATAATCTACCATGCAAACATTCCTCGGGCTTTCCCCGGCATCGGACCTTGGTGCGGAATACATACACATAAACCCTCATCGGGCACCCGCCCGACATCAGACCTTGGTCCAGAATAACATACTAGCATACAGTGCCTAGGGCTAACCCCTGGGTCTTCCTACTCATAGACTACATGGGCCAGCATTATGGCCTTAGACCCATTCACACAATGAGGAGACTCACCTTTCGCTGTTGAAGCTCTTGCTGATACCCTCTTGAATGCTATCTGGAAATTCCCCGAACTGCTACTCCTTCGGCTCCCCGAGCTATCAATACCAAGGTAACACTTTATACCAAAATACCCTCCAATATTCAAACTAAGTCAACCTTGGTCAAAGTCAAAGTCAACGGTCAACGGTCAAAGTCAACGCTCCGAGTTGACTCAACTCGCCGAGTTGCTCCATCAACTCGTCGAGTTCTAAAACTCAGAACACTAAAATCGCGAACCAACTCGTCGAATCAGCCCCTGACTCGCCAAGTTCCCTGGCTACTTATGGTCATGATTTATCGAATCAACTCGTCGTGTCAGTCCTCAGACTCGCCGAGTTCTCTCATAAACAGAAACGGGACAACTCACTTCGACTCGTCGATTCCCTTAGTCTGATTGGGCCATCTTAACATATTAAGCCCCTACACTTCAGATCTAAACCCCAAACTTCTTCTACACGCTGGAAATTACCTCTTAAGGGTAAAGTTTCCAACTTTACCCACTCCTAATCCTTATTAATGGGTTTAGCTCAAACCATATCTCCTTAAGACATAAATCTATGTCCAAAACCCTTATTACTCCAATCCAAAACAGGGAAACCAAGATCTAGGCTCTAGTCGTCCAATAACTACGTAAAGTCTTGAACTTTACTTCCATGCATGGACCTTTGGAACTTAAAAGGCCATACTAGCATCCTTAGGGTTTGTATGGGACTCTAATGGCATAAAGCTTGCACCTTTATGCCTTCACAACCCTTAATGAATTCAGATCTGAAGGTATCATCAACTTGGGACATCCATAACCCATGAATCATACTTCTTGGACAAAAATCCCATAAAAGGGACCATAAAGAGATCTAAGAAACTACAAGGCAAGTTAGGAGCTTGATTACCAGAAAGTGATGAGGTTAGAATGAAATCCATGGATCTACAACCTTCTCCTTGAACCTTCAAGCTCCTTCTTCTTCTTCTAGTCTTCAAAAACACATAAACACTCAAGGATGGGTCACACACTCTCAAAAGGCCCTAGGGTTTCGTGGGTTGAGTTCTGGACAATGGGGGCTGGGAATGGAACCAAGAGGAGGACAATAAGATGCTTAAATAGGGTACCAAGTCCTGGATTTAGGGTTTCCCAAACCCAGACCAACTCGCCGAGTAGGTCACTAACTCGCGACTCAGAAACCGCTCTGACTCGTCGAGTTCTTCCATGGACTCGACGAGTTTCCTTCTTGATTTAGGATTTACTTTCCTTCATTGATCTTCTAGATTCCGGGTGTTACAATTCTCCCCCACTTAAACTAGACTTCGTCCTCGAAGTCTGCTACGACCAACTACCCTGCAACCTCTCGCGGCGTTCCTACATGTTGCATACTCTTTCTGCTCGGTCCAATCCTTAAAGGACCGCTTCTATTGGCAATAACTTCAAAATGTCATATCTTCCTGAGCGAAGTGCTAATCCTCGAAGGTATCTTCTTGAGAACCAACCAATCACTATAAACCTTGAGTACATCGCTCATACCCAACCAGAAATCCTTACGGTACTCCCCGAGTAATTACACTTGACATATAAAGGGGTTTACCCCTCTGCTCTGCGCATTCACAGCCTTCCTAAGGCAACTGCACATACACAACAACCTTTCCTATCTCTGTGTAGGATATACCCTTCGCTGTAACTGCATCTCCAGCCACTCCCAGTGTTGGTCACTTTGCTGACACCCACCGAATGCTTCTTCCTACTATATCTCAATGCTGAACTCCCAACCCAGTGAATGGATCAGATAATTCTTCGAGTAAAGGTCTTATCTCTACAACGGTTAGACTCAGACGAGAGCTGCACAACAGAGTCAAATCCTTCCCTCTGAGATTATTTAATCCCGTAGTGGGTGGTTGTCACACCCCCAAACCGAGATGGCAGAAACATTCGGGGGCGTAAGACGTCATGTACAGTATCATAACAATGCACAATAGTAAAACAAGCAACAACATCCATTGCATTAATAATAATAGTTAATACATGTATGTTCTTTGTCAAGTTTAAATGACACCAAAATAATGTATAGCAAAAGAATAACAGACGAGTCTGAACATGCTCCGTCTTCTCAAAACCTGGTGTAGTGTACCTGTCTACTGGTTCCCAAAGAATACAAGTTATTTTGAAAGAGAGTATCAACATTAAAGCTGGTGAGTTCATAAGGATTTTAGTGTCAATGTTTGCAATTGTTTCATGAAAATGTTTGTGTTTGTTTAGTGAAAATGTTTGTATACGTCCCTGAAAATCCTATATTTTCTGCTTTAAACGAAAAGCAGTCATCTAACCAAGACCCAACTGTTTGTATGATCTGTTTTCTTGAAAATAGTATGAAAGGTATGCTTGTACTTGAAATAGTATAAAATGACTGTTTTCCATATTTGTAAACCATCTTTACAAGAAAAATAGTATGTATTACTCCCGTGAGAATGTCACAGTATGTATGTAATGGCAAATGAAGATGTACAGCAGTATTTCATAAAATACTCTACTAATGCTTTAACTACCTTTAATCAAACTAGTTAATTAAGGTTATAAATGTGATTAGGTTGTAACCATACTTGATGGACTAGTATGAAACACGACGTTCTTCAGACGTCGAAAATGATATGACATTTGTCACCTGTAGACCTGCAGGTCCCACTATAGCTAGCAGCAAGGTGTGGGATGGTCAATCCCGTATAGATATATACACAAACTCACGCTCTCCCTCCAGGAGACTCTGGTTACAAAACGTGACATAACAAGTGTATTGCTATGCCATGAAATTGTATCTTACATTTTAGTTATATTGTACCCCTTATAGTGTGTATGTTCCTTCTTATTCTTGTAGATGAATAATATACTTTGTATTGAATAGTAATAGTGTATATGTATTGACTCATGTATGTTTCTCTGTTCTAGAAAATAGTATGACTGAATCTCTAAGCTATACCTATTATAGCTTACTAGTAAGTTTGTTTTGAATTGTAAATGATTCGTAGCAAAGACTCAATCACTCAGCATGTGCAATTGAGTTAAGTAAATCCTTGAAAATGAGATTTAATATTCATGTATGTATTCATCATGTATAACTATAATTTAATCGACAGTCGGACTAGCGAATCCTACCCTAAGCCCACAACCAAACAAGGAACATGAGTCAAGGTATTTAACAATAGTCTTAAGTCCATTAAAGCATACTTATACTTAAATATATAAATGAATATGATTTTGGTAACAAACAGTAATATAAAAAGAGTTTTAGAAGAGTTTTAAAGAGTTTATAAGTTGTTTTTAACAAGTAAATTAACACAGGAAATCCTTTTTGATTATTGTTTTCACATGTAAATGGTTAACACAATTCCATTGTGTTCTACTTGTATTCTCCCCCTAAAAGCATTTAAAAGCATTTAAAATGGTAATTTGTAGGGGTATAAACTCACCTGTTAGTGAGTGATCTCTTTGAAAGTTCGATATAGGATGATAAGTTTCCCGAGTGAAGTCCCAAAGCACAAACGAGTCCTATTTAGCATAATATGATATATATATATATATATATATATATATATATATATATATATATATATATATATATATATATATATATATATATATATGTCTGTATAAATTTAGTGTTCATAATTGTAAAGGTGTATAGGAAACAGCCTATGGTGTAAGAAACACTTACCAAAGAAGTTTTAGAATCGAAATTGGAAGCCGGAATGAGTTCACGGCCGTACACAGGAGTTCACGGCCATACACACAGTGTGTGTTCTTGAAGTTCTTGGTGAAAAGATGAAGATGCAAGTGTTCACGGCCGTACACACAGTGTGTGTTCTTGGTGTTCTTGGTGAAGAGATGAAGATGATGGGTTTTGAGCATTCTAACACTACTAAGTGTACATGCAACCCTAAATACCTTGGATCTATGTTTTCTCTATTATACATGAAAATATGATTATCCAAGGTATTATCCTAACTAGCATACCAAAACATTGATACTAGGATACTAAAATAGATAGAATACATACCTTGTTGTTGTTGCTTGACTCCATGAAGCTTGAGAGCCTAGTGCCCCAAGTGTGACACCTCAAATGGTTCACACAACATCATGAACTCTTGGAATAACCATGAGAAGAAGACATACATGTTCAAATCGGCTAGCCCTCAAAATATGTATCACTAGTGCCAATTTCTTGAACTAAAGGGGTTCTTATATAGTGTGGCTATTAGGGTTACACCATGTAACTCATGACTTTACCCATTCCTTATGCTTCATGGGTTTTAACCTCCATGGAGTATCCATGGATCACCACATGGGTTAAACCCAACATAAAGGAATCTTGGATCATAAGCCCACATATATAAGAATGAATGATTTACACAGTCAATCCCCATATATTTAATTAGTCTCTTTTTGATCACTAAATTAAGTCCAAATTAATTCTTGATCAATACTATTAAATAACATGATTTCATATTAATATATTAGAGCTTATAATATATTAATATGTCACAAAATGTCTTTTCCTCATAAACGGTCTATCCAAATGTTCCGATGCCATGCAACCCAAATGGACCATGCCGAGTCGGGTCAAGTACATACCAATTATAGTTATGGACTTAGACACTAATCCAACAGTCTCCCACTTGGATAAGTCTAAAACTATTAGTGCGTATGACTTCAGGAACCAACTGGCAATCGTAGCTCTCAAAAGCCGCTGTCGAACTCTGACCTTGTAGATGAACTCTGACCTTTGTCAATGACTTGTCCATTAGATAAGGGATCATATATTCCTCCATTCTAGATATCATATGGACTGAGACATGGATTATAATCATTCTCTCTGTCCATTTGTTGTTTCCCGATTTCCGATTTATGACGATTGACTAATTGAACAAATCAAATTAGTCCAGGCCCGGCCGAGCACTTACATATGTCATCACCCAATCATCGAGGGGCCCACAGATATCGCTTTTATCCCGAAGGTAAAAGGAATGGATAAACTTAGACTCATATGGCTTGTTCTACTACTTGTTGAATCATACACAAAGGCACGTTTTATAACACCGAGTTACCGAATGCGTTTTCGTGCAATCAATGTACAACCAACTCATAGTAACAACTCATATCTATAGGTTTGAAGAATATAAGATATTATCGTCTCATGATCACTCGTGATAAAATCCATGAAGTGATTCCAATGAGCGCGGGCTGAATCCAATACTCAGAACTTATGAGCACTCATGAGTGTTGTAGCCCCTTGTCCAACATCTTAGACCTCTACAAGCCAACCCATGACAGTCTTGATTCATATCTACTTCCAACATATGACCGACTGTGGATAGTTTGAATAACTTAGTCAATCAGGAAGAACGACCTAGTTATTCTGGAAGTCAAAACATGCAAAATGAAACACAATAATAATAGAATCTAATATGGTATCAAAACCTATGAACATAAATAAAACACCTTTTATTTATCACCATATGATTACACATTATTCATTGTATACTGTTTCAGCTATCAACTTTATTCTTGAATTTAAAACAATAGTTGTCCCATGCTCCAAGCATGTACACTATGGTTTCTAAACACTAGTCATGCCATACACCAAGTATGCATACTATGTTTGTCTATGATCTTCACTTTGTGAATTAGATCAATTGAACATAACTCCAATGATCCTCTTTCACAGTCCCAAATCCTTACTGCAAATGCAAGAATTCCAAATTCATGCCATTTACTGAAATTTGTTAGATTCTAAACTTATATGCATTGATCCTCCTGTAATGATTATGCACAGAGTCAGAAAGACTTGACAACAACCATTACAGAGCATTCCAAAGGAGATCAGCTCCTTGGAAACATCCTTCTTGCATTAAGTTTCCTAATCTTACACAGATTGAATAATTTCTAACTTTAAAACATTTCCAGATTCCATTTTGACTATCACTTCTGAACAAGAGTTGCCTCCTTACAGATTATGTCAATATGGTCCTTCCAGAATTAACACTATACTTCCAACTGTCCTTGAGCAACCAATCTTTGGTAAACCTTAGATTGTCCTCGATAATTGCTTAATCCTTTTAGTCATATCCAGTTCTAGACCTTTTCCCTTCTTAATGCCCCAGGCATTTGGAAAATTTTAGAAAGGATGAATATAGTACATGAAATCGATCCTATATCCGAAGCATATGGGACACGAGTCATGATTTCTCACATAAAGACTAAACCAGTCTTTTGCTATAACATTTCCATTTCTATTTGCCAAGTTCTCATAATTCAGATTATGAAAAGGGATGCCGTAATCATAATCGAATTTTAGAACGCAAATAATGGACCCATATATAGAATTTCCTTATGTTGAGCCATTCCAACATGAAATTCATATATATATCCTTGACTAAATACGATTAAAATGTCAATCTAAGCTTTTAGAATTGAAATGAAGTATAATTTTCTCTCCCTTAATTATAGCAAAACAACTTTTTCAACCCCTGCAGCCTCACAAATTGAAACTTTTGTTTTCTATAATTAACATTGCTAACTTGCAACCTTTATCATAATTATCATGTTCCCACTAACATGATGATTATTAGCATAACACTTATGCTCCCACTAGCTTTGACATGTAATCAGAAATCAGCTGGACTTCTAGAAATCAATACTTTATTGACTTTCTTACCAAAGTTCAGATTTCTGATACTAGATTGCTTTGATAAAACTTTATCAATATCATACACCTTATCTTAGATAGCTCACAGGTGTGTCTAAACAATTTTAAGAACTATGAAAAGGGATGCCGTAATCATAGTCTCGATTGTTTAGACCTTTACCACTTCTCACAAGTCCATGTTAGTGTGCTGGTTAACCACACACGCTCCACTAACGACTTTGAGAATGCAAATATCACAATTGCTATCTAGCTAAAATCTACTTAGTGAAAGTGTTTCCTCACCATCATTTTCATGAATCGGAGAGAAACCTTATGACACTTAGATTTTATGGTGTATGAGTTCCTATCCATATGAATTTTGTCAAAACCATAATCACAAGACAAGGTTACTGACAAATCCACACTTATATGGATTAAACTTGTGCAATCTTAAATTCTTGCCATTTGGCAGCTCAAGGGCCTGCCATTGCTTCCAAGTAGCTGTGCAACCAATTGAGAACTCTCAGAACTCCTATGCAAAGCCAACTTGAATAGGCACAGACATGTCGACACGATAGGTTATAAACCTCAAGTCGTGTGCTAGTGAAGAACTTCAGGTTTTATTCTTGATTAGTTCTTGAGACTTTCAAGACCTTTAAGACTCCCACTGTCCTCTTGACATATAAGAATTTCTTGTCAGATATTCAAGAGATAGTGTGGATTCTAATCAAGACAAACACTTCACACAATTGGCCTTAGTTGGTCTTTGTTTTATCCAAAACATCACAACTTACCAATTTCAAATGTACAAGAGTAGAAAACTTTTACTCTTACATTTGACAAGTGTTTTAAACCTTCTTTAAGACATGTCACTCAAGTTACAATCTTAGAGTATAACTCTAGGAATTGTTTTTGGAACGAAGTATAAATCATCTTCTTGATTTAACCACTTCAACAATTCATAGCTCCTCTTCTTAGCTACCAGAATGCACTTAGAGGATGAATTGTGATAAGGTCTCTTAATCATTAAGATGATTATATAACATGATACTAAAGTACTCTCCCATCTTTTTAGATTTGAGAAACTTTTATCTTTCTGCCTAAGTTGATTCTTCTTATTCGCTCTACCATACATTGAAACCTTTTCCAATGTCTCAGAATTACACTTAAGCTTGTAAGTATAACCATATTTACTGAATTTTAGTAAATAATGACGAATAGTCTTAACGATTATTTGTGGTGGGCTTGATCAATGCACAAGAATGTGTACTCGATCCTTTACTTGACTCACACATCCATGTGAACAAGTAGTTAGTCTTAATTTTTCCAATGCTTGAAAGTTCTTATTCATCATGCTATACAACTTGCATGATTCCAAGTTTCTATCCAACTGAAACTTAGGTGATGAGAATCTTTCCTTATTTGGTAAATTTAGACACTACCACAAATGAAAGAATCAAATTCATATTTCCACTCTTGCTCTTAATGGAATCTTATAAGCAGCAAAAGTTTTCACAAATGCCATTGTAAGGATATTTTAAAATAAATAAAATCAAAAAAAAATTTCTTTTATTTTAAAACTTTGCGGAAAAACTATCCTTACAATGCAAAAGCACATGAAAACTTTGTTGTTATTTATTCCTAAGCAATATATCATAACTCTTAAGAAGTAGCTCAAGAATCCGATCTTCAAACTATGCGATAGAAATCCATCTATGCCATCAGATTCAGCATATTCTTTCTTTAAGTTTCTTCACTTTTTCTTTGATTCTTAAAACATCAACATGTGACCCAGTCACATCATGTATCAAGAATCTCAGAATAGAAACTTAGCAGAGTTAGATAGTGGACTTTACCCGAAGTAGAGTCAAACTTATTGACTTTAATATCCTTAGGTAAATTTGGCAGCTTCGCAACCAATGCCCCTTTCTTTGGCAATAGACCCTTGATAATGGGACTATCTCAGACTTAGCCGTTCTCTTTACCATTTGGTCAACCGAGTTGACTATGGCCGATCCCTTTCCATTGGGAAGAGAGAGCTTTACTGGATATCCAATGTCATCATTGTCAATGTCCATAAAGTTTTAGGAAGTTGATCTTAGCAAATAGATAAGATCATTAAGGGTCTTGTCATAGTCTGTTTCATAGGAGTCCCAAAGGAACTCACTATGTGACTTAGAAAATAGTTGAGTCACCAACTTTCTCAAGACTTTGACACCCAACTCTCCCGGCTTGTCAATATCTGACTACATCTCCAAGATGTGATCACATATAGACCTTTGCTTGAGTGACCTTAAACTTTTCAGGAACTTGTGGGTTAGGGAGAATAATTGGAGGAGGTGAAAGAAGTATGATTTCCATGGGACATCATCTTCATTTAGGAAAGCTTGTTTCAAGAGATTTGGGAAGATCATCTTTTGGGAGATATTCAAGAGAGTTGATTTAAAGTCCTTAATATAACACCCAATATGAAATATTAAGGCTAGGACCCAACAACCTATTTATAACTGGAAGAGGGATGCCGTAATCCAAGTTATAAAATAGTTGAAGGTAGGTAAATGACGATTTACCAATTTCCACCATGAAAAACGAAATATAATTAAGTTTTAATTGGATTTGAAACTCCTAGATCTTTTGAGATACATTGAACTTTCAATGGCATGTTTGAATCTCGATTGTGCCCTCTCAAGTTTGTGACTGGGATGCCGAGGATCACAAACAAGGTGTGAATAACCATGCAAATTGACTTGGTACCCTTAACTTTATCACCTAATCGATGTGCCGGTTAACCACACACGCTCCACCGATCTATAATAGAGTCAAGTTACCCTTTGCCACTCTTACTAGTCCTTATTAGTGTGTCGGTTAACCACACACGCTCCACTAATGACTTGGTAAGGTACAAAGTGTAATTTCATGGGTTAGCACCTTTTCACATTTTCCTAAGTAACTAAGATTGGGAATGTACAAGTGTTTAGTTACTTAGTATTTATCATTAATACTTTTAATGAAGGGAGAATTATAGTCCTTTCCTACCCGTTCGGCTAACGACCCTCCACCAGTCAAGGAAGCGGTGGGTGAGAGTGGACACCCATTAAACTGCCATTTTATAGGCAGTAACCTTATACCCCCGTTATAGACCGACTTCGTGAATGAGGCCTACTAACGGTAAGATTGACTTTATCTTATACATATCTATATAATTAAAATTATAATAATAGTATAAGGGTTTGAATTTTAACTTTTAAAATTCTAAGGGCTAACTTGGAATTAAAGTATTCATAAGAGAAAACTTTTCAAATTCCAAAACTTGAGGGCAAGTTTTGAAACTATTCAAAACTAATTAATTCCATAACTTATGTGGTTAAAGTAGTTTTAATTAAAAAAAAACCCTTCAAGTTCCATAACTTGAGGACAAGTTATGGAAGACTTTAAACTAATAAAAGAATGTAACTTTTCTTTATTTTGTAATTTATGGAATTAATTAAGGTTACACATTTTATTACTTACTGAAGTGACTCTTGAACCTCCATAACTTGAGGACAAGACTCTTCATTTTTGTAACCATTACCAACTTTTATGAGTTTTATGAAACTTAAATGTGACTTTTCATATAACTTGAGGACAAGTTACAAAAACACATTTTAAAATCAACTCTTAGATTAAAATGGATTGAAAACACATAATCAATTAACTTTTCTATTAATCTAAGCAACTCATAAGAACAAGATAATTTAATCAAACTTTTTCATGTAATTAGCCTAATCACTAAACTAATACAAAACATGAATCTATTGACAATTATCTTTGAAATTGGATTAGTATGAACATTACCACATCAAAAAAAGGATTATAGGTTCAAAAACAGCTTATGGTAATGTTCCTAGTCCATTTCTAGCCAAAAAACTCAAAGATATGCTGTCTGGGGCTCCTACCCGTCGAGTGTATCAACCTACTCGCCGAGTAGGATGATTTTCTTCATGGACTCGACGAGTACATCAGTGGACTCGGCGAGTCCAGTGCCCAGAATGCCCGAAATTCGACTTTTTCAGCAATTTGCATCAAGTATAATTGAAAACAAGCCTAGGCTCTGATACCACTGATGAGTTTTGAGCATTCTAACACTCCTAAGTGTACATGCAACCCTAAATACCTTGGATCTATGTTTTCTCTATTATACATGCAAATATGATTATCCAAGGTATTATCCTAACTAGCATACCAAAACATTGATACTAGGATACTAAAATAGATAGAATACATACCTTGTTGTTGTTGCTTGACTCCATGAAGCTTGAGAGCCTAGTGCCCCAAGTGTGACACCTCAAATGGTTCACACAACATCATGAACTCTTGGAATAACCATGAGAAGAAGACATACATGTTCAAATCGGCTAGCCCTCAAAATATGTATCACTAGTGCCAATTTCTTGAACTAAAGGGGTTCTTATATAGTGTGGCTATTAGGGTTACACCATGTAACTCATGACTTTACCCATTCCTTATGCTCCATGGGTTTTAACCTCCATGGAGTATCCATGGATCACCACATAGGTTAAACCCAACATAAAGGAATCTTGGATCATAAGCCCACATATATAAGAATGAATGATTTACACAATCAATCCCCATATATTTAATTAGTCTCTTTTTGATCACTAAATTAAGTCCAAATTAATTCTCGATCAATACTAATTAAATAACATGATTTCATATTAATATATTAGAACTTATAATATATTAATATGTCACAAAATGTCTTTTCCTCATAAACGGTCTATCCAAATGTTCTGATGCCATGCAACCCAAATGGACCATGGCGAGTCGGATCAAGTACATACCAATTATAGTTATGGACTTAGACACTAATCCAACAGAAGATTCAAAGGGATTCAAGGGTTCACGACTCCAAGATGATGAAGATCTTGAGTTCACGGCTGAGTGTTCTTGAAGAAAATAAAGAACACTTGAAGATCTTAGTAATATCCTAAGAATATTCAAAGGGAAGGGGATGATAGTTGAGAGAGAATGGGATTTTGTGTTTGAAGATCTTGAGAGGAGAGGATAGGTTCACGGTTGGAAGATGGAGAAGTGATGAAAAGTTCAAGGTTCAACCCTCATATAGGGTCAAAGTTGATGGGACACATTGGTTGGAAACCACACCGAAGAGATAAGATTGGAGGTTCACGGTCGTGAACCATGTGGTCCGAAGGCTGATCACGGTTCGAGGGTTTGCGACCCTCGTTTGCGGCCGTGAACCTCGCATCAAGAGGTTTTCGGTCGAAGTCTTAGATCATGCGAGGGTTCCCGGTTCTAGTATGCTATCACATCCTAAACACACCACACTTGAAGAATACAAGGTTTATACACCTCATATTCGTTACCCTAAATACATTAAGATAATATAAGAAATAAGCTTGACCTTTGACTGATATGTTTGACTTTCGTTGACTTTACAAGTTTGAAAATAACGGGTTGTCACATCATCCCCCCGTTAAAGGGAATTTCGTCCGGAAATTAAGTCTAAGAGATATACATGGATTAAGGGAAAAGATGTGGATACTTAAGTTTCATTTGATCCTCTCGCTCCCAAGTAAACTCAGGTCCTTGCTTCGCATTCCAGCGTACCTTCACTATAGGAATTTTGCTTTGTTTCGTCCGTTTGACTTCCCTATCCAAAATTTCCACGGGATCTTCCACGAACTGTAGGTTTTCATTTGGTTCGATCTCGTCAAGTGGTATCACAAGTGTCTCGTCGGATAGACACTTCTTTAGGTTCGATATGTGAAAAGTAGGGTGTACGTTGTTAAGTTCTTGAGGTAGTCGAAGTTTTTAAGCTACCGGGCCGATTCTAGCGAGAATCTCGAAAGGTCCAATGTACCTTGGATTCAGTTTACCACGCTTTCCAAAGCGTATCATGCCCTTTCAGGGTGAGACCTTCAATAGAACAAAGTCACCAACCTGGAATTCCAAGGGTTTCCGTTTTTTGTCAGCGTAGCTCTTTTTTCGATCTCTAGAGGCTTTCAACCTCTTGCGGATTTGCACAATCTTTTCTGTCGTTTCGTAAATGATTTACGGTCCAATGAGGGTGCTGTCAGGAACTTGTCCTTTAGCTAACTGTGTATCACCCACTTCAGCCCAACACAGAGGTGACCTGCACTTCCGGCCATATAGAGCTTCGAAAGGGGCAACCTTGATACTAGTGTGGTAGCTGTTGTTGTATGAAAACTCGACTAATGGTAAATGGGTATCCCATGCTTTACCAAAGTCGATCACACAAGTTCTTAGCATGTCTTCCAAGGTTTGAATCGTTCTCTCACTCTGCCCATCGGTCTGTGGGTGGTAGGCTGTACTCATGTCCAGCCTGGTTCCAAGAGACTTTTGTAGTGACTGCCAGAACCTTGAGGTGAATCTACTATCTCTATCAGATATAATAGATATGGGTACACCATGCAGTCGCACGATCTCTTTAATGTATGTTCTGGTAAGCTTCTTCATTTTGTCGGTTTCTTTAATCGGCAGGAAGTGCGTGGACTTGGTTAACCTGTTAACGATCACCCAAATGGTATCGAGACCACCCGTTGTCATGGCCAACTTGGTTATGAAATCCATGGTAATCTGCTCCCACTTCCACTCAGTTATCTCCGGTTATTGTAGCAAACCTGAGGGCTTCTGATACTCTACCTTCATGATATGTGCATATTTAGAATATTAATACTTTTTGACTATTTTATTGCAATTAATGAACAAATGGTACTTAATTATGTCTAATTTGTATTTTCAGCCTAAAAGAAGTGCTCGGAAGCAAAAGGAAGCGGGAAAAGCAATCGGGAGCTCGGGAAGTAAATAAAGAAGAAAAAGCCAAAAATCCTAAAGAACTCGGCGAGTCAATGCCTGAATCGACGAGTCACGTCGAACATTCGTGAAGCAATAGAAGTCCTTGCCGTACACGGGTCTTAAGTGATGGACTCGCCGAGTCAGTAAATGGACTCGACGAGTCACCTCTGTTTTGTGAAAATCTATATAAAGGACACTCATGCCCGATACCTAGGTCTGCTCTGGAACCCTTGGAGGCTAAGCTGCGATTGAAGGTGCTGCTGGAGCATGGGAAACTGAATAATCAACCCTACATTCGATTTTGAGGAGAATCAAGGCAAAACAAACTTACTCTTTACTTAATCTCTTGTTAAAACCATGTGTGAACCAATTGATTTCGTTTTTGACTTAGTTTCTATTGTAACTATGAGCTAAAAACTTTTAGCTTCTGTTTAGGCTAGACTAATTTGTTAATATGGTTTGATTTTTATGGCATGGATGATTTGATTTGGTGATTTAGTTTTCTTAAGCTTGTTAAAGAACCTTATGTGTTAACAATAACTATTTTCTGTTAATTAACCAGTAATTAAGTTGCATGAACATCCCTTAATTGCTAATCTCATATGATTTATGTGGAAACATTGTTATATGCCTAGGAATAGCGAACGTGAAACTAGGGTTAACTAGAAAATAGGTAAGTTAATGTGTGAGCTTGTGTGACGAACCATCAACAAGAGGTTAATTGAACGACCAATTTAATTAGCCAACTACAAGTCTTACTTAACCCGAATCAATAAACTAGGAAACTCATTAGTTTAGACAACTGGCCACTGTTTGAGTTGATCTGTTTTCTAAGGATTAATAATAGCGAACGTGAACCTAATCACATTAATCGGTAGCCAATGAAAAATTAATGCATTGCACTAGCCATAAAATCAACCATAGGAATAATTTAGTTGAACCTGAACAGAATTCTCCTTTATCATTGAATTTAGTTGAATTTTATTTGCTTAGCTGTTAACTATTTTGTTTAAGTGTTAGTTGAGTATTTAAGTTTCTAGTCTTGCAAAACTAGAGAAAACCCTTCTTTTATTACTTGTTTTTATTTAGATAATCCTAGTAGATAGTTTTATATTTTCCGTTCCCTGTGTTCGATACCCTGCTTACTTAAACTATACCACCAACTGACAGGTACATTGCCTTTTGTGTGTCTAATTTATATTTAAAAAGTAGTAATAAAACTAGTTCATTCTACACACATCAATTTTTTGGCGCCGTTGCCGGGAAACGGTTCTAAATCTTAATTTCAATTGCTAGTGTTATCGATCCTTTGTGTAAGAATTTTCTTGCACAAAGTTACTATTTTTAATAGTTTAGTTATTAGGGTTGAGTCTTAGTTTTTCTGATTTTTAGAACTTTCATCTTAATTTTCTTTGTTTTAGTAGCAAACTCGCCGAGTCCCCTCGAGCCAACTCGACGAGTCCATAGCTAATTTTCAGTTTCGTTTTTACGTCATTTTTTGTTCTTTTTACGCATGTTTCTTGTTTTGATTGCAGGTGTTACACGACCCGAGGATCAAACACACCTCTGGTTCCCCCATTTGAAGACCCAGAATCCGCTCTTAGAAAGAACAAGGATAAAGTCGTTAAAGACACTAACCCACCAAAGGAATCGCCTTTCAAAGACCTTAAATCAGTCTTTGGGAAGAAGAAAAGCAAGAAAGTGGGTGAGTGTAGCAGTCAAAAGAGCGAAGGAAGCAAGGTTGAAAGTTTTGAAGAAAATCCATTTCCAAAAGTAACCGATTACTACTCTGAATCCGAAGAAGAAAGCGACTTTAAAGGCGAACCCACTAACACCATGGCTAACATCGATGAAGTTCCCATGGGTGAATGGAAGAAAATGACGTGTGACGATACCGGCCTAGGACTCGTGCAACCTACGATTCCCGCAACAGCAACCTTTGAACTTAAGGGCCACATACTTTCTCAACTTAAGGAAATCCCATTCTTCAGGAAAGATCACGAAGATGCATACAAGCATCTAGACGAGGTCAACGACGTAACCGACTACTTCAATGTTCCTAATGTACCTCGCGACACTGTTCTACTTCGTATGCTACCAGTCACATTTAAGGGCGCCGCGAAAGATTGGCTGAAATCACTCCCTCCAGGATCCATCACTACTTGGGATAAAATGAAAGAGGAATTTATCGATCAATTTTGCCCTCCCTCAAAGATAGCCAAGTTGAAGAAAGCCATAGCCAATTTTGAACAACAAGCTGGAGAGTCACTTTATTAGGCATGGGAGAGATACAAAGGCTTACTAAGGAACTGCCCAAACCATGATTTAAATAGTCAACAAGAAGTCTCCATTTTCTATGATGGAGTGAATGTAACAACTAGGCAGCTCCTTGATTCGCAAGGACCACTCACAAAAAATCCACCACCGGTGATAAAAGAGCTAATTGAAGAATTTTCTAAACACTCTAGAGAATATCATAACCCAAGAAATGACTCAATTAGAGGGGTGGTGAACTCAGTTAATGATAGCATGGCAACAATGATGGCTAAGTTGGAGAGTTTGGATCGAAGAATGACTAAGATGGACCAATCCATCCACGCTATCTGGTGGGATGTGAGAATTGTAACGAGCCTCACCTTACTAGAGATTGTGATTTGGATGAGAATGGGAACCGAAAAGCACAAGTGTGCTATTCAAGTGGCGATAAATATGATGATGATTGGCGAAAACCCAAGAAGGAATGGCTCCCGTACGATGAGTACAAAAAGACAAAGGAGGAAAAGTATAAGAAAAAGGCAAGGGGATTTTATCAAAAGGAGGAACAAGTGCAAGAAAGGAAACCAGACTTTGAAGACATGCTCACAAGATTTGCAGCTGCATCCGAGAAGAGACACAATGATACCGAGGCTGCAATAAAGAAGCAACGAAATATGATTAAAGAGCACCAAGCTATGATGATAGATCAACAAGCTATGCTTAGGAATCAGCAAGCATCCATCCATAACATTGAAAAACAACTAGCCCAGCTTGCACATCAAATCAATCAAAGAGCACCGGGTGAAATTCCTAGCAATACTGAACAGAATCCAAGAATGGGACATGTGAATGCAATAACAACAGATTCTGAGAAAATTTTCACTCCTCTGACCCCTATAGAGAAGAATCGTATAAAGGTGCAAAAAGAAGAGGCAGAAAACTGGGAATCGAGTAAACCCGACTCGACTCGCCGAGTCCCATACAAGGACTCGACGAGTCCAACGTCCGATGACAAAAACAACTTTCCTTTAAAACCTTACCGACCCTCTTTTCCATTTCCTAGTGGAGCCATACCTGGTGAACAGATTCAAGAGTATAGGAAGTTTATGGATCATATAAAGGCACTCCAAGTGAATATTCTGTTTATTGAAACGATAGTTCAAATGCCAAAATATGCATGCTTGCTTAAGAGCCTCTTTACAACTATAAGAAATATGGAAGAAGTGGTTGAGATAGTGTTGAATGAGCTGCCAGAGAAGAGGGGCGATCCGGGAAGCATCACCGTACCTTGTCAATTTGGGAACTTAATGACCACACGAGCGTTGACTGATTCAGGGGCAAGTATAAATATTATGTCATATTCTTTCTTCAAAAAGATAAACCTGCCGGACCCAAAGCCTATTCAAATGAAAATCCATCTAGCCGATAAAACAATAATACATCCAATAGGAGTGTGCGAAAATCTTCTCATCAAGGTAGATAAACTACTGTTCCCTGCTGAATTTATAGTACTAGACATGGAAGAGGACCTTAAAGTCCCAATCATTCTTGGGCGGCCGTTCTTGAATACCGCTTGTACCTTAGTAGATATGCACAAATCTACACTAACACTTAGGGTGGGGATGATTCGGTGATTTTTAAAGTTGAGCAAAAGGATGGGCACCTAGAGCCAAGAGAAGATAAAGTTTCCTCAATGGGTTTGGATGATGAATTGTTAGAAAGAGAGCTGACGCTTTCGCAAGAAAGCAATCCAAATCAATTCATATTATCTTTGGAAGAGAATTTTGATGCTGAAGGATACCTGAATGAGATAGAGAGGCTGATCGAGGAAGATGATTTCCAGGAGACTATCAAAAGTGTTGAAACCTCACTGACTCGCCGAGTAGCACCCATTGACTCGACGAGTACATACGAAGAGTCACGATCTGATGGAAATTTTGGCCTGCAAACCACGACTACCCTCTCTGGACCCGACGTGCATATTTTTCCTGATCAATTGGAGAGTCTACTTGAGGAAAGCGAAGCTGTTAAAGATTTGAGCGACTTTGAAAATGCACACTTGGCTTGTCTTGACACAATTGTGCAATATGATGAAGCAGTCCAAGATGACAAGAAGGAAAGCTTAGAAGATAAAGAGAATACTAAGGCTTGGAATAATGTTAAGCATAACTCTTCCATTTAATCACATATGCCTGATCAAGAAGCCATGTCAACCACAATCAAAAGAACCAAGCCTCGAGCCTAGTATCTACTACATTTGAAGTTTTCACTTTTAAACCGCCAGATTCTTTATTATGTGATGAAAGTGAGGAAGAATTTGTGACCTCGAGTGATGATGAAATAATGACTGAAAAGGCAATCGAGGTAGATAAAGGAGGAAGGGAAACGATGGGGCGTAAAGAGGAAGGAGTGAAAAATGCATCTGTATGCAGAATGGGACACATATCCGTAGGATGTCCCATTGTTGCACATATTCCACAAACCGTCACTTGTGGATTTTGTCCCATGGCTAGATTTTGGACAACGGAGGTTAAGTCTTTGATTTGAGACTTGAGGATTGATGTCTCCACTTCATTGACTTTGTGTTGTTTGTCTCTCTTCATGTCTTGGCGCAGACCAAAGTGTTGGGAGTTTACGGCTATGGTGTTGAAGAGTTGTCTTGTTTGTTGTGGAGTTTTACTAAAGACATCACCACCACTTGAGGCATCAACTAGTCTTCTCTCCATTGGTAACAATCCCTCATAGAAGTGTTGAATGAGGAGTTGTTTTGGAATTTGAGGTTGTGGAAAACTATAGCATAAGTTGTTGAACCTCTCCTAATAATCATGAAAAGTCTCCTTTTGACCTTGGCGGATTCCAAAAATCTCATTTCTAATACTTGAGTGTAACGCCCGTAGATCCGGGCTAGTCAATTTAGAGACGATAAGCGTCAAAAATGACTTTTTGATAGAAGATTATTTAGGATGAATAATCTTAACTAAGTTGTAGTATATGTTACAAGGATTCCGTACATATAAAGAACGCTGAAATCCGAGTTATAACGAAGAAGTTATGACCTGTCGAAGTTTCACGACAGAACCGGCACAACGCTGAATGACGTAAAAAGTGAAATTTACGTTAGAGAGATATTTAGCCTTAGTGATATAAACAAAAGTCGTAGAGTTCGTTAAACCGAGAGCGTGCATAAAAAGAATGCCCAAATCTGACTTCGTATGAGGAAGTTATGATTTTTCTAAGTTTCAGCTTAGCGGTGTGCAGCCCGAATACTCGATTTGAGATCGAGTGATTTTTAGCCGAAACAATCTAAACGAGAATCGAAGATCACGTTAATAGTAGTGAAACGATAAAAAGATAGGCGAAAACGGAGGTCAGATGAAGAAGTTATGAATTTATAACGGAGTTTTCCTGTCCCGGCCTACTAAAAATAATATAAAAGTAATATATTTATAATATATTAAAAATAAAGTCAAAATTAGCCGACGGAGTCTAAATGAAAGTTGTAGAGCATAATCTCACCTACGCGTGGATATAAAGAACGTCAAAAACGGAGTTCGTATGCGAAAGTTATGAATTTCTGAAGTTCGGGGCGCGAAACCCCAAAACTGTCAGCCACCACGACGTGGTAAAAGTGCCACGACGTGGCAGGAGCTCTGGAGTCTGTCAGACCCACTTGCAATGACGCATGCAGTGACGACCTAGCCACCACGACATGGTAAACCGTACCGCGACGTGGCAAAGGCAAATTTTGCCCTATAAATAGATTTGAAGGGCCAGCCGAGTTTGGTTGCTCAAATTCTCTCCTCTCACTCATATTACCTCGATTTACATGCAAAGAAGTGCCCCCGAAGCCCCGGTATCATCCTGAGACCCGAAGCAAGTCCCGAAGCTCTGAAGATCCCGAGAAGTGCAATTCCCGAGTCGAAGCTCTGCCCGTAAGAAGCCAATTTTTGTGAAGATCTTCCAGATCTACCGAAGAATACTACTTCTACAAGCCGTAGTGCTGTCCGATCATCTTCTGATCAAGTGAGTGTATAGTCACTTTCTTCTAACACATAAATATTAAGTATTTGCTATGAAATAGATGCTATGTGTATAATATATTGTTGTTTATTTGAGATGATTGTGGAATGGATGAATTATATAAGTTTTAATGAGTTAAACTGTATATGTATTTCGTATCTACAAATATGTTGGGTAGAACATAGGTAGATGAGGTTGTTGGTAGGTGATAAAAGATGGGTTGGACCATGAGATAAAAGGATAAAGAGATAAACTTGTTTTAGATCTGGAGGTATGGATCAGATCAGGAGGTTAGTTTTAGATCCGAGAGTATGGATCAGATCAAGAGGTTAGTTTTAGATCCGAGAGTATGGATCAGATCAAGAGGTTAGTTTTAGATCCGGGAATATGGATTAGGTAATGAGGCAAATTTAAGATCCGGGAGTAAGGATTATGTATTTTTGAACTACGTGTTCATTCGATAAGGTATCATGTGTATAGTCCCTTTTAGGAACGTGATTTTAATAAGAGTACTGATTAAAGTATGAAATATACATATGTATGTGAAGTATTTGTTATTGTCCGAAACACGTGTTAGATATATTTGATGATATACAACGTGCGAATCAGATATGGTTCAATATGTGTTAAGATGTGTATATATGATATTATTACTTAAAACCTTGTGTTAAGTATACACTAGTTGGCGTTGCCTAAACGGAGATAGTATCAAAAAAATTGATTATAGGCATTGTAGGCTTCCCTAGTGATGGGTTAAGACTTAAATAGGGATGTTTAGTTCAATTAAGATTGGACTTTGGGTAGTCTCTTATTAAGAGTATGTGTGGGGTGAGATTGATGATCGGTGGAGTACGTCCTACGTACAGAAGTACATTTTATGTACGAAGTCCTTTTCAAAGCTCTGTGTCTTGGGTGCTGCTTGTGCCAGGGTACTATTATGTTCTCGGGTACGAGACTTTCGCATACCAGAGTACTATAATGTGCCAGAAGTACTATCATTTACAAAGTCTTTTTGACAATTTTGTGTGTCGGTTACGGGAGCGTACGGGAGTACTCTAGTAGTATTTCCCCTTACTTTTATTTTGAGAGAGCTTTGGAGTCAGCGTTTCTTTTATGAAGTGATCAACCGAGCTTCATATGTCAGCGTTTTCTTTCACGAAGTAATTAAGGGAACTTCGTAGACTGCCTAATAAAGTGTGTCGGTAATAGACCACTGATAGGTATGTCTGGTGTTATATTGCTGGATAGGGTGCGTCTGGGGGTGAAATACCTCATGTATTCAGGCCACTGCTAGGCAATGTTCGATGCTGGATAGGGAGAGTCTGGAGGTATAATACCTCATGATAGTCGGACCACGCCTAGGCATTGTTATCTAGATAACTACCCCTGACTTAATTGTCTTGTGGTTCTTTCTTTTACGAACGAAGGTTCGTGGTGAAACTTATTCCATTCCCCTCATTTGATGTCTTTATTGATCCTCGTTTGCTGCCAGGGAATTTCCGAAGCAGCTTCGTCAGTTTGTTGTTCATATCGATTCCTTAGGCTAGATCTCGTAAGATCATAGTATAGGGTCAGTATGCGGGGATCGACGGGATGGGATAGATTGTTTTAGAAATATGATTTATATGTGTTAATAATATTAGTGGTTTTGCAGGATCGAGATATACATTATTATCACGTGGTTTGAACTAAGAGCTTTCGTACTCTGTGTTCCTTTGGTGATTGAGTTCACCAAGGATATTTGAACTAAGTGTTCACTAGATGTTTTGAACTATGTGTTCGCCAGGGATATTGGAACTAAGTGTTCATTAGGTGTTTTTGAACTAAGTGTTCATTAAGTATTATTGAACGGAGTGTGTTCAATGGGTGTTCTTGAACTAGGTGTTCATTAATTATTTTGAACTGCGTGTTCACCAGAGGTAATCTAAGAACCATGGCAGCACTAGACTTTGTGCCAATTCCTTAGGGTAATTCTTAGGAATGAATGGGAGAAGGGTAATCGGTTCTTAGGGTAAATCTTTAAGAAATAAAGGAAGATAATGGGGGTGGGTAATTGGATTGATTGTTTGATAATTAAATATAATAATTATATTATTGTGGGTTGAAAACCCTATATGCTCACCAGGCTCCCAAGCCTGACCCTCTCAGTTTTCTTTGTATTACAGGTTATGACACGAGAGCATAAGTTGGCTGACATAACGAGAGATTTTGGATTATAGGCCAGTAGTTATGAATAATTGTTGTAAGGTCTATTTTGTTCTAGTTTATGCTTTTGGTCTGTATTGAACATGACATCCCGAGATTTTGTTATATAATGAAAATACATTTCTTTAAAGGAATGCTTTGATAAATTCTTATCATATTTTTGTTTTGGGAACAAATTCCGCAACTCTTTTAAATCAAAAGGATTTACTCTGAAATTATTTTAAAAGCATAAATGAAACCGGTCTTTTCTGGCTGAGATTTTGGGGATGTCACATTGAGACTCTTGAAGGGGGATAAGAATTGTCAAGAAAATCTCTTGCCATATCGGTTCATGAGTTGATTGTCCCCGGTGGAAGATAGAATAACCAATCCTTTGCTCTATCGGCCAATGAAAAAGAGAATGCCCTTAGTTTGATTTGGTCATCGGTTGATCCTTGTGGCTTCGTGCTAGTGCAAATAATGTGGAACATCATCAAATGCTTATGGGGGTCTTCATTTTCCAATCTATGAAAAGTTGGAAGGTGATGAACTAAACTTGACTTCAATTCCAAACCTCCTTCAAAAATGGGGTAATTGATACCGGTTGGAGTGTGTGTAACATCGGTGTCCATCATTTGCCTTAATGTTCTTTCGGGAGCTTCTCCTCCGTCCCCCATTGCAATTGGTTCAATGATGGGTGGATTTTGTTGTAGGGGTGGTGTTTCGGGAATTTCTTAGCGAGGGTCGGGGCTAGAGTTGGGTTCGGTATCACTAGAGTAAGCGGTTTCAACCTCCGGGTCCCCGTGAGGGTTGGAAGTTTGACCACGTTATATTCTCTTTTCCTTCGCCAAACGCCTTGCTTCTTTTTCAATTTCTGGATTATAAATCAAGTCACCTTTACGTTGAGATCTGGGCATAGAGAAACAAATTGATTAAAAATAAACCAATCCCGGCAACGGCGCCAAAATTTTGTGGTTGTAGAGGCCAACAAAATAAATACCCTAAATGTTACACACTAAAATAGTGTATAGTGGTAAAGGGATCGTATCCACGGAGATTGGTTTAATTTAAATCTTTATGTAAATCACTTGTTCAAGTACTTATAAAACAAAAGTAAACATAAAATGCGAAGGGGGGGGGGGGATTTAATATTTTTGATTGCTTGAGAAAATTAAAACTAAGCTAGAATGTAAATATGACAAGTAAACAAGTAGATGATTTGGTTAAGTTCTGTCACACCCCCAAACCAGACGGCGGAAACGTCTGGGGGTGGAGGACTTCATTTGTAGTATCACAACACATGTATTATAGTAATCAGAGTACAAACAACCACTGTATTTAAAAAGTATAAGTATTTACATGTGTTTCATAATAGTATACTGAAATCAAATAGTTATACAAAAGAAGAAGACAAGACATAAATAGCTCCATCTTCTCAAAAGCTCGGGGAGTACCTATCTACTGGTTCCCTGATAATACAAGTAATTTGAAAAGAGAGTATCAACATAAAGTTGAGTGAGTGCATAAGTATTTATGTTTGAAAGAATGTTTTCTGTTTCTTGAATATGTAAACTATTCCAGAAAATCCTATATTTTCTGCTGTAAATGAAAAGTAGTTTTAGTTACATAAAACTGTACAATTTGTAAACCAATATTCTGTATTTATAATCCTTTTATAAACGTGTATCTGAGAGTGTGTCTGATTTCATCAACTGTTATTGTAAACTGTAATGTAATACTGTAAACTGTATCTTGTAAACTAGTACTTTGAAAATGTACTTAGGTTTAGTTAATTATACACTAACGTATTGTTAATATCTTTTATATGAGTTATTATAACCATACTGACTAGATGGCCTGACTCAACGCTATGAATGCGCTGAAAACTGTTGATAACAATTTGTCACTCATAGGCGTATATGCCTGACTGTAGCTAGCAGTCCGAGTGCGGGGTTGTCAATCCCAATATAGATCTATACACACATTGTTTCGATCCCCGGCTGGAGCTTCTGGTTATAATGTCAGGACTTTACTATATTGTTTAAATGAATTAAACAACATGTACCACTTGACTCATAAAAGCATATAAACGTTACATGTATAATAGTTAAGAAAAATCCAATCGTTCTGAAATAAATGACAAACTCTATGTTCTTGAATTGCTATGATTAACATGTATCTGAAAGATGTATACTCTTGATTAGTTTTGAATCAAACCTTTGTTCTTGTAAAACAATGTACTTTAGTATACTTGAATTGTGAATTAATGTTCTATGAATCATAAATTATACCTATTATAATTTATATGTACTTTCTGAATTGTTACTGAATATTCATAAATGCAACCCCTTGCTCAACATGTTACAAAGGTTAATTGAACTTAATGAACTAACTTTTATACTTGTATACATATACAAATATATATATGTAAAATTTAAATGAAACTCGGACAAACAACTGATACTTGTAATCCCACATCCAAACAAGGAAAAGGAACCAAAGTGGGTTATTAGTCCTAAGCCTTTTAAATCTTATTTATATATATATATATATATATATATATATATATATATATATATATATATATATATATATATATATATATATATATATATATATATACTAGTATGATTTTTGGGAAAAATATAAGTTTATAAAAACATTTAAAAGAAGTTTAATAATTTGAAATACATTTTGATGACTTGATGTCATTTTGATACAATCATTTAAAACCATTTGATTTGATAATAACTGAAATCCATTTTGATAAGATATTTGAAACCATTTGTTTATAACACAAAATCTTTGTGTTAGACTTGTATCCCCCCCCCCTTAAAACAGTAAAAACTATGAAAATACGAGGGTATGAACTCACCTGCAGTGAGTGATTCGAATGAAAGGTCGATGTAGGATGCTAAGTGTCAAGCGAAGTCTTGAAGACAAACGGATCCTATTAAGCATATAATGATACATATATGGATATAATTAGTGTAAATAACAACTAATTATGATAGGAAACCACTTTAGGTACTAGGAAACACTTGAATTGAAGTGTTACAATCACATGTGATTGCATTAAAGGGGTTTATGGTCACTTAAGGGAGTGTGCGGTCTTGATGTGTACGGCCCTTGATGTGTACGACCATGATGTGTACGGCCGTGGAGTGTACAGACGTACACTCATGGGAGAACATGCAAAAATTGGTGTTTGATCCTTGGGGAAGTGACAATTGAACAAAAAGAGGATGGACAAAAATATCATTTTGGAAGGTTTTGAGGTGTGTACGGCCACACCAAGTGTGTCCGGCCATACACCCTTGATGATCTTGA